>NW_026712591.1:0-718117 GCF_030625045.1 Achroia grisella
CAATGTGATGATTGTAGTTGTATTCCATGTATATAGGCGACGGTTATGTATTTGTAAATGTTTTCAATTAAATACATATAAATAGCTATAAGAGAACGTAACTTAATATTGAGACAGGTAACTTTTTATTTTTATGCTATAGACAAAAGCCATCGGCTGTATTAATACTACTTTTATACTATGCTGTGTTAAGTATTGGGTGTGCTTACCCAATAAAATTATTAATCATATTGTAAATAGGTAATTTGTAATGCATCCGGCCATATTTAACATCTGTTATTAGCAGGAAATAAAATAAATGCAGTATTCATTTGTGAAATGTTAATTGTAATGGTGATATGTCAATATCTATTTTCACATTATACAGGCCACAGGGCATGTGTGATACTTTTTATAAATTTATATAATATTTTGATAAACATTGAGTATGTACTATGAATATCAATCACAGAGCCAAAAGTGATGATGTTCAAATCTGTTTTAAATAGTGAATATTATTTGCCAAAATAATTTGGATCTCCATTACTAAAAGTAACTCTGCAAATTGATCTAGAGTGTTTAGTATTACGAGTACATATTAATTATGTAGTTTAATGTACTTTAGATTAATGAATATTACCGAAAAATATAATATACAGCAAGTAATCGAAAGGTTCAATATTAAATTAAAATCGTACGGTATGGCCAATTTTTTTATCGTTTGTCTCTTGTACGTCAAATAGAAAGATCAGGGGTCAAAACAAGAATTTCACATACATAATAACACTTGTCAAGGACAAATTCACAAATTTAGAAAACATTACTAATGGGAAAGATAACTGCTAAATAAATTGTATACTCTAGCCTTAAACGGAATATTTTAAAATTGGACAAAATAAAGTTGCCTCTAACAGGAAATAATAAAATGGCTTACTAATGGTTTACTCATAAAATGGGTGACGATGAACAAGTTAACAAAAACAAATAAAAAAATTTGGTAAAAACAAACTTTGTTGTTAGAAAAACGATAGTCGGTCTGACAGTTTAATTAATATAATAAACAACTAACGCATATTGTTAATTAAATTTAGCTTATCTTCTCATCTGCTCAGATGAAAAGAATTTATAGTAGCTAATTCCATGACTTGACCTAAGGTAGATTTTGAGTGCAATAATCGAACTATTTAATACACAGCTATATAATAATTATAATTCAGGATAATTTACATAATAAGCAACGCTTTTTTATGTGTAGGTACTGGATATAAATACTTGATTTTTTAATACATACATAATATACATAAAAATTACCCAGACCTATACAAACAATCATACTCATGAATACAAATGTTTGCATCGAGCAACGAATCGAACCCCCAGCTTATTGAATAGAACCATAAAGCAAGCATTTTGCGAGTAGGGGTATCCAATTTAGTATATTTATACCTTGTAAAATGAAAATGCAGAAGTGCAGAGGGCACTGCAAACCCGTGGGATGGTTTATGAAGCGGCTGAAGGCCCAGATCTATCAGATGAATACGTTTAAAGTAATAGTAATGTAGTTGATTACAGAACCACTGTGTAAGTATACTATTTTTAATTTTAATTATTTGTTTAAAAGTGCAATATCTTTTTAAAATAAATATAATTTGTACCAGTAGTTTAGTCTTCTATGCGATTTGACATCAATAGATTGAAAACAAAACTTTAAAATGTATAAAGAACATTAGGTATGCTACTCGCTGCCATTTAAGATCTGTACAAAAATAGGAAATTAACGACTTTTCAACTTTTTGAGTTCTATTGGCTTTTATTTGATATTTATGTATGGATATTTTTAACTTTAATGAACAGTACATGAGTAGATGGTGACAATATATTTATTTTATATATAATACTTTTATTGCAACAACATTAAAAAGTGATACAAGTAAAAATAATCAAATTGAAACCAGAAACAAAATAAAAAGTTGACGTCTATTGATTATTATTAATTTCATTATTTTGTCCAGACAACCTTAAAAAGAGAGTATGATCTAAAAAATTAATAATTTTATGGCACATGAGATGATAAGTAGAATAAAAATAATAAAGTATTACTAAAAATTATGTAAATAAATAAAAAATAACCTTAATGGACTTATTGTGTAAATGATAATAAAGTGGCGCATAAATTTTACTCATTGTATTAGTGTAAATTGATTTAAATTATATTAGTTGTATTTTTACTCGTTAATTGAGAATCGATTTCTATGTATATGGGCAAAATTAATTTTCATATTAATAACTTAAAAAATAGCGTATACTAGAAAAATAACATATTAAAATGACAAGTCTATATATGCCAAATATCAATGTTATTAAAATTTACAACTAGAGGCTTTGATACTTAATATGTACTTTTTAATTGTATAAATCAATTATTTAATCGTATATGAAATAAAAATATATCTTTTCACCAGAATGAAAAATATTTGGCAAGTAGACGTAATTTTGTAAGTATGTAACATATATTTTTTTAATAATTTTCTTCACGTTGAATGTTATTTTTTCTGATACATATATTTAGAGACGTTAGTTAGTTACAAGTGACTTATTTAAATTTATGAATCATCATCGATCAAGACATATTTAGTCTCAGGTTGGTCCTGGGGTCGAATCTATGGCGCGCCTTCATTGAGGTTTGTGCAATGGTCGGCGGCTGGTACACCTAACGTCAGTAGTCTGGCGTGAAAATCACATTAGGGCTGTGAAAATAACGTCAGCCTGAAGTTGCGTATCTACAAACATGCAATATGTAGGTAAATAATGAGATCAGGGATTTTAAATTTCAATTATTCTATTTTTAAGCAGATTAAGGAATTGGTTCCAGCAAGAATAATCGCTCGCTTAGTTTGGGTGTAGACGTGATGTATAATATTTATTTATCTTCAATACAAACGACAATCTATACATAGATTTATCGACATATTGTCGACTTTATTAAATTAATAAAATGATGTGATGTCATGTATAAACAAGACCTGTTATGCGAACTAATTTATATAGGCAGATATCTACATAAAATATGCTATACAACATGTAATAATTATAATGATATGATTGTCAAGATATGAGATCAGAAATTGAGTGCTTATTACAGGTGGGCGACAAATTATTCATGTAGAACTGAATGTAGTTGAAATTCTGTCTGAAGGTGTTATCAAGAATTTTATAGGGCAGATAAGGTTCTAGTTTAGCTGGTCATAACATTGTATGGGTGCCTCAGCGCTGATTTGACTGTGTGGGATCATGTAGGGCGCAAACCGCATTGCGCTGTACCTAACCTTGAGTTGTGTTTGTCCAGTAAAAGATAATATAATGGACACGCTTTATAAGACATTAATTAAATAGCCCTAAAATGGCACTACCTACCGGTTCAAAGAATCGAGTAGCTTTTTATTTGTAACCTAATCTAGGAATTTTGTTTTTCTAGAAAATAATAATAACTTAAGAATGTCTAGCACAAACATTCAAGTTTAAAAATATATGCCAGCCAATTAAATATAAAAGTGCTACCATTGCTTATCTTTGTTTGTATTTTGGCCGGGAGATGCGAATTTCATTATTATGGCGACATTTCGTAATGATCTGGGGTTAGTAAGTAAGAATTACTCTTGATATTATTTAACACGTTAATGCAACTTACCTGTACCTAAGCATTGGATGCGTTAACTGAATTATTCTCTTTGTTAAAATTAATATATTATTAGTAAATTATTGTTATTAAATATTTGTGGCATAAACAACTATTGTGTAATAGAGCTTACAAAAATATTGTATAACATCATTTAATAATATTTACATTTGTGAAACTAAATAGGTATTTTTACAAGGCGCGTTTCATGAAACTTTAATGAGTATTGTCAGAATATGTTCATACACCACTCAATTACACTTAAGTAACTGCAAATGCATATTTGAATAGATACAGTACATTCTAGGCAGGGATGTATAATATATAGGAAACTTTAATTTTAATTAATGTATATAGATGCATATTTACTATAATAGAGTAAAATTTTCTTAATATCTATTTTGCTTGATTTGCTATTTTGTTATGTAAGTACATACCTACTTGCTATTATACATATTACCGGTTCTATGAAATTGACAGAAAATGACAAATGTATCTCAAAACCAACTTGCTCGGTACCTGCCTACTTACGAAACATAGAGATTCTCGTATTGTATATGGCGTTTGTCTTCAAAGAGATGTCATTAAACGTGTGTATTAAGCCGTTTTATCGCAGTTGAACTCGGTATCCTTTATCTTCTACTAATGTCTATATTATAACTGTGCTTCTTACATACACTGTATCTGTGGACTCCAACAGGGCATCAGACAGTCTTGAAATAAACTTAACATCCATTCAATATTGTCACAGTCAAAATTGACACGCAAATCACATCAGTTGCGAAATCTATTTAGATATCCAAATCTGTGCAAACTATACATATACAATTATACCCAAAAACACTGGCGTCTTGAACATGTTAATTAGCTCATGTAATAAATTTAAAGTTCGGTCATTATGTTTTAGTTTAAAAAGTATTTGTCATCTTGTATATGCCTACATATTTTTTCATGTAGGTATGTATGCGCAATTAGAACAAACAAAGTTTGTTATTCGAAATAGAATTATATAAACTACTAAATCAGTGCTATTTGTGTCTTAATAATACCTAAACTGAATTAACTAAAGTTATTGGAAATTATATTTAAATCTTTTTAAAATTCATATCCCGCTTCTATTTATATATTAACTGTAGATATATATAAAATACTGGAATAAAAATTTCACGATTATATCTATAGATTTAGTTTTGAATTGTTTGTGTGTTTCAGTTTAAATATATTATAAAATATTTTCTTATCGAATACATAAAACACATTAATAAAAAAGCGTCAATACAAAATTAATGAAAAGTGTACCACACGAATAATATTATGTAGACTTCAATTCTCTAAACACACCCCAATTACGACACTTCAATCATTATTTAATTAAAACATATATAATACAACTATTATTTCAGCTACCATTTTGGTTTTAAAAAATAAAAAATGTGTAGGATTTGTATCAAATAAAGTGTGACTGTCCAGTGATTGACAGAAATATGCCAAAGATTTATGATTTATTCTTATTTCGAAATATTAACATGTTTGTGTAATTATGCATCAAATTGCTTAATAGTTCTCTGAAGGATATTTATAGACTGTTATAGGTAAAAAAAAGATTTTTACATTTTTTATTGTTGCGAAACATTATCACTTAACTGAAATTAATGAATGAGTTTTATAAATATTTTTGTGTGATTGAACTATCATTGTGTTATTTTCACTATGTCAATTTTAAATGTCGATTACATTATTTTTACTATTTGTAAATAACAGTAAGATGGTGGTAAATAAGAGATATTCTCAAGAGACGGTTCTGTTAGCTATTGTAGATCACTATTCAAAAATTCATTATAAGATTATTTGTAGAAAACTTTAAAATAAATCAAATTAGAAAATTGTGTAATATTTACAATAGCTAGGTATTACAATGTATATAGGATACCCAGTTGATCTTCCCTTTTGTCCGTTCCGCTTAGAATTCCACGCTAACAATGAAAGTGATGCGCAGCAGCACAATGCGCAAAGGTTCTCACGCGACGAAAGCTGGCTGACGTAATCGTGCGACTAAAGGCCGATATAGGGCCACTATCTGATATGTATAAGATAACTTTGCATGTAATTTGGCATTTTCGTACTCAGCAGGCATTAATTAACATCTGGAGGATTTTTTTAGCCAGTTGTAAAAACGCTGTACTGATTGTAGATATTATAAAACAATGCGTTTGTGATTTCTAATGAAGGTATATGAATTTTTTAAAATTTTAAGTCATAATAAATATAGTTGCCGACCATCACTAAAACGTACAACTTTTTTTATTGTCTATATATTTTATTACTTTGTTAATAGTCATCAGAAAGATTTCAATAACTAATCGCCACAACTAGTTGGCTGGGCTGCCCAGAATAAAGTTTTCAGTTCTTTTGTAGTATTGATAATTAGAAGGTAGCTAAAACTAGGTATCCATGGTTGTACCTATTACTTAAAAGATATATTATTTTTATTTCTTTTAAACTTTTTTTATAGAGTTGCGAAAAAGTGCGTTGTAATTTAATCAAAGTGGACAAAAATATACAGGTTGGGTTCAAAATATATTTCTAAGAGTTGAGTTAGTACCACTTTTTTTGACAGCTCACCTTGAACTTTCGTTTTAATTAATGAGTAGTTACAGGTAAACATTACTCTGATAGTCTATACCTAAAACATTGGATTGAATTGTGTTTTATATATATATTAGAAAAGTAAATAAAGCAATGTTTACTAGTAAAATGTTCTTGTTTCTAAAAGGTTATAATATTTATGTTTGTCAAGCATTTGTCTAAATAAAAACAATATGCTTATACGGACGTAAAATAATTTTACGGAATATTTGTGTGTCTTTATGCGATATCCATTTATGACAGTTCTGTGGGTGATGCTAAACTTGAAAATTTTAGCGTAGTTGTATGTGCTGTTTTAGGTTCGGTATTAGTGTGTTAGGTATAAAGATTCAAGTCCATGTATCTATATTCTATGTAGATGGATGAATCAGTATGCCTGAGGTTATATTAGCAATTCAACACTTTCCAGGTTATGGTGATCTTAATCGCGTCACCGGCGCCGCGCTTAATTTGTCGCATTAACATCGACTCACCTGTACAAAGTAACACGACACTGCTATTGTATTGTAATACACTTTGCGCCGAAATATGCCAATTTTGAGTAAACATTGCCTTCTATGACCTAGTTGTATACAGCTAAATTGTTATAATGTGTATAACACGTTGAGTAATATTAGATTAGATTACATGTTTTAATAACAATTTTTATTGTTACTAAATATTTACGTCAATATTTTTTATGGAACAAGTATACGATTTCGTGAGAAATTTAAACCAACAGGAAATAATTTGATTCATATTTTATAGATTGGATGACTTAGGATATCACAAACACTAAGCCGTTAGATCTTTTGACATGATCAAAAATAAACCTAAACATTATGTTCATTGGGAATGTTAATTGGGAATGAAATATCTATAACGTTTTACTTCTTTATAGTATTATTATATTCACGGTGATAAGCATCTAATCGTTAATTTTTACTTTTACATTAACACCGGATACCTATGTATAGCCGTATGATTAATAAAATGTGGAAGGACTCCTCTAAAAAAACCGTCTATCTACCTAGTCTAATGAGTTCAGTAAACATTTATCAAAATGTCAATTAAAACTATACAGTGTAGAACTGTAGAGATATGTCGTAAGTAGGTACTCAGTTCAAATTGCCTTGAAAGTCTATAAATCTAAGTTAATGACAATTTTTTTGTCCAAATTTCCTACAATATATATTTCATGTAATCAGAAGCTAATACCATTGTAGATAACATAATATTACCTAATCACTCAGTTAGTAATTAATGTATATAAACGGACATTTGATTTGATATTAAACTAATTTAGAGAATTAAAGTAACTTTAAATGCATAGAAAAGTCACGTGATCTCGATGGGCATTTAAATCAACTTTATAGTAAGTAGATTTAGATTCCAAATTGCAGTTCATAAAGTATGCTGATATAGATAACAAAATAAATTTCAAATTAATAATAAATTTCACATGTAGATAGATTGCGGTAGCTGTTTTATTTATTGTTTTCACTAAATCTTATAGAATTGTATAATTAACTTATTATTATGTATATATGTATGTACCTACTAACATAGAAATAAGCAAAATATCTTTCATAACACTATCATAACTAACATCGGGGTCCGCTTCCAGTTCTGTTAACGTTACGTATGTGTATGTAGGTACTACACGATAATATTATGTTTGTATGTACAGGCTCTTGAGGCGACAATCCATTTTGTCCCAATTTGCTAATTTCTAGTTCCGCACCTTATTTTATGTAATGAAACTGTGCCTTTGCTAGAAGTAGCTAATAAAATTATAAAAAAAATACGCGTTTATTGTATTCAATTAACCTTAAATTATATTGATGAAGTGTAAATTTATTAACTACTGCGGCTACTACTTTAGAAAAATCGAAGTATTGTTATATTTTATAATTATTTTTGTAATATAGTCCACATTATATTTTGAGAAATAATAATATAGAGTAATTACAAGCAATCGCATTTATAACTAACTAAATTATAATATATATAATTGTAATTATTATATTATAATTTTTAGTTTAATATAAATAATATATAGTATTAAATAAATAATTAAGTATAGTATAAAAAAATAAATAAAATGATAATGATAATAATGAATTAAAAATAAATAAATAAGGACAGTAGGAAACATAAAAGACAATACTATATATACAGAATACTAGCACAGCGCAAGTAGTATAGGTACATGCTTACTGACTAAAAATAAAAATATAGAGTATAGACGGCGGTACAGAAGTAATTGGAATATAAAAAAAGACAAAAAAAATTATAAAAGTGTAGAAGATTTTAACCTACTTTAATTCTATGCAGGTTATATACAAAGAATGCGCAGGGGCATAACGCCAAATTGAAATGCCTGATCAGAAGTCGACGCATTAACATATCGGATTAACTTTACATAACGCATTACACAACAACTGCGACACATTGGCATGTGCCGAAAATCCATGTACTTTCTACTATTTGAACTACAAACTAAGAAAATAAAGTTTAAAATAACAAAAATTTAAGAGATATCAAACAATCACATATATTGGGAGTACATGAATAAATCATTCAAATGACGGAACAGTCGTTGACGGGGATAATTGAAAATGGGGAATCTTCATTTATAGGGTTTGTGTTTATTTTTAAACTTTTGTGTTTAATATACATCTATACATATAAATAAAATTAGAGTGTCTGTTTGTAATATTGAAACAACAGTTTTTTACTACAGGTAATATATGAATATAAATACGGTACATACACCAAAATAACATTTTTTAGAATTTTTGTCTGTCTCTGAAATCTCTGGACCGATTTTGACGGGACTATTGGCAGGCAGCTGATGTAATAAGGAGTAACTTAGGCTACGTTTATTTAAGAAAAATAAAGTTAAATTCCACGCGTACGAAGTCGCGTGTAAAGCTATGATAAAATTATTAATATAGTTAATTGGATCTTAACATGAATAATAATATGTAAATAAAGCTAGAAAACCTTTCTTGACGTTTAGATAGAAATATAAAAATTTTATTTGCTAATTCTTTTACAATTTTTTTATATAAAAATTGTCATTGTTTAAAATTTTATGCGGTCATTATTTATATTAATATTTTAAACATTCAATATATTAAAAAATCACGAGATTTTACCACGTTATATAATAAATAAAACTTGGAAACCGGGATTTTTTTCTAATTATATGTATAATTTGTCATTGGATCATATTTTTGTTACGAAATAATATTACCCATGTTCTTGTAAATCAATGCAAAAATACTAATTCCTAAGAGCTTCACGAATTTATTTTACTATTTCGGTTTAAGTCCAAAATTTTGAACTACAATAAATATCATCCTTGTGGTTTCGAGTCTGAAGATTTAACTGAGATAGTACTGCATTACGTTATAATGAGGTACCTACTCTGAATCAGTAAGTGGACTAACTGGAAAAATCGTTAATGACTCATAACCGCATGTGTATGATACAAGTTACTAAAACAAGGCAAGTAAAGGCGGGATAACAAGAAAGGCGCAGCTTTCACCCACGCAGTGAGGACATTACATCGAGGTCTCAGTCAAACGTCTTTGCTTTACGTAAACAGAATCGTGACATGAACTTATAGTTTGTATTCTTAAAGATTAATGAAGCGGCAAGGTGCAGTTGTTTCGATTATATTGTCTAATGTTTTATAGGAAATGAAAATTATGAGGTCAAGGTCATTTTTATTGATTTTTATGTAACTGGAATAGCAAATAAGCTAACGAATCACCTGATAGTAAATAGTATCCGCCACCTATATGGTAACAATATATCAGGTTAGCCTTCATGTGCTACATGTTTTGCTATTCCTGAGGAATAATATATCATGGCATAGCCAGTCCAGCTCAGTAAATAGATTTTACAAAAGTAACTACTTGACCGTTATTACAGGGCTAACAGATAGACCACGCAGAAAATTTTATATAAATCTCAAGGTTTTGCTCCTAAAAAAGTCAATAAAATATATTTAGTCTACTACTTCATATATGGATGGATAAATCTCGCAATAACGTAATCGTTTTAAACTCCAATTACAGTTGCACGATATAATATTAGGTGTAGTACGTATTACAATTCAGAAATAGTGCTGATTGCAGCGTGTCTAATATAATCATTGGTTAATAAATCAAATTGACGATGGGGAAACTGATATAGTTATGGCTCTTATATTTATTGCTTGACAAATGATTTGAGGCATATGACCCCGATGTCACAATGAACTATGTAGGTATATCATAACATTAGACTATTGTACAGTTGTAAAATAATATGTTACTTGATTTTCTGGTTAACTGTCCTATGGATAATTAGTTATATTATTAATTCTTATTTTAAATTAAATTTCTACATAAATATTCGGTTTCAAAAGATAGTGAGTAAGTAAGGAGTGAATTAGTTACTAGTAAAGTAAAAAATGGACCAATTAAAAGTTGAATTTATAACCAAATATGAAATTACATTTATTTATGTTTACGAATTCAAATTGTCCATTTTATTTTATTAATAAACACATAAATCGCTGTAGGTAACTAGACCTTTGATGTGATGGTATGTAGACACATAGTTCGTTTTGATAAATAAGAATATTGAATACAGACAAAAATATTCCTTTTAAGAAAAAAACATGATTGCTACAAATAATTAATTTTACGAAATATGTAGTTTGAGAAATAAGTAGTTGAAGAATAACTTGCTACTTATGAGTTTCGCAATCCTATATATTAAATTAATTAACTTAATACATAAATAATACGATAATAATGTAATGCAATTACTTTAACGAAATATTTCTATCTAAGAAATTAAAAGTCTAGTTAAGAAACAACAAGCATTCAATGTTGTAAAACAACAATCATTTTCATTCAACTTTTCGTGTCTATTACAAATCATAGTACCCACTAATTTAAAGCATTATTATACTTTATAGTTACAACCAACCTAACTACGAGCTATAACAATAAAATTATTAAAAAAAGGACTACGTGTGAATCTCTTATAACATATCTGAATATCATTTTGTTAGATATCTATTTATTAAGTCAAGAGACATGTGCGTGTGCATTTATCATTAGTTTCGTCTATGTGACATTGAGGTGACGTTCTCACTTGCCAAGCCTTGAATGGTACAGATGGGTGAATTTCTGAACGAGGCCCACGCACGCTTACATTGTTGCAGCAAATTGACCTCCAGCGCGGTCGTTCCGCTGATAACATTGTCTTTCCTCGATATAGATATATTTCGGTTAGATATCGTCACAAATTCTTAATTGTACGCTTTTGTACTTATAATTTGAGGTCGAGTTGGCGGATTTATATATATATCATAAATTATTGTGGTTTATATTTTATGAACGCAGCATATTTATACTGTGAGAACTTTATTATCTACATTACAATTTTAATCTGATTTATGATTTTAGCCTTCATACTACATTGGCTCAAAACACTTTAGATACTTTCCCCTTCTTAACACTTTTTATTATGTATTATTTTTCGTGCATTTTATATGTATTTACCTATATATTATTATTTTTTTTATTTAGTCTAAGAGCACGATTCAAATATCTATTCTTACTATCTCTCTGTAATTGTATGTCATCTGTAATAGCATGACTATTGACGTATTGATGTATATTTTTTTATTGTATTGTATTTTTTTTGCTGTTTTCTCACGAATGAAGTGTCCTACTTAAAAATCTATCCGTTTGGTTGGTATATGTTTATTCATTTTTATAAAACGCAAACAATTTGATAATGCGGGAACAAGTTGCAAGGAATATTATCAATAACCAGTAAACGAGTCTAATTGACGTAAGGATAATAATAAAATGTGAAGTCGAGGACGAGGACAGAGACCGGTGACATCATTAATAACATATTTTATGCAGATATAATTGTCGTCATAGTCTATTTTTTAATGCATAAATATACAACCATAAGTAAGTAGGTATATTTCGTAGTGTACATTTTAAAAGTAAGATAGATTGCTTCATACATACAGGGACTACCTGTTACCTATTCTGTTGACAGAATGCATTTATTGTATAGATTTTTTTTAAAATGTAATAGTCAATAGTGCAAAAAAGTAAAAATTTGTGTATATGTACCTTTAATGTTTGTTCTTTATTATATGTAGCTCTATGATTGGAATTTAAATAAAAAAGTTTTAGTGTTGTCATTTAGTTGAAATCATTTATTTTAAAGAATTCTAAATATGAAAGGATCAATATAAATATGTATCCAATTACGCGTGTACATATGTATATCCATCTACTCTATTTGCAATTTTTATTCATCAACTGTAGGCACATTTTTTGCATGGAATCACAATGTTGTTTCCACATAACAATAGGAAATTATCTGAAATGTAACCGAATAAATGATTAATTAGTCCTTCACAGACGTCACGGTTACATGGAGAATAGTCATGATGAATAGTTAATTAGGTCTTTAAAGTATTTGATAATATATAAATGCATTAGGACGTTGCAAGCAAGAAGACACCAAAACCGATATAAACAATTACGAGTATATTCATGAACAGAATATTTGTACCATGTTAGATATCGAATCCGAGAACAGCGGATGTAAACCGGTGTGCTAGACCACTAGGCTATCGTATACATTTAACATGTTAAAAATGAAATTATAATCGGGGCTATAATGTTGATCACATTAGGTATATGTAATACAAATTAATGTAGACATGCATGGGATACATTTCTAAAATAAACTCTTCCAGTTTGGAAAATGTCTTTGCCGGGCACAATTTTTATTTTTTCTTAATCTTACATTAGGTTTAAAAATAGGTTTAAAAAGAGTTAAATCTATTCTTATATGATTCTTCTTATACGTACACACAGATTTCAGGTATTATTTTACAAATTCAAGTGTAATATTGTAGGCAGATAGTAATATTTGTGGGCGCAAGTAAATTGCATCTGTCTTGTTCTTATTGAACGTGGGCACTTTGGCGAAGACCTTGTACAAAATAATCCATTGTTTTAGATCCTTGGTTTGGTGTTTGCTCTTTTCATTACATTGGCAAACCAAGGTAAATATACCATTATTATGTTATCTTTATTACATTATAGCTATTGATACCGACCGAGTAGCGGTCAAACAATTATTTTATATTAATTAAATGTAGTTAGCTCGTATTGGTGTCTTAAATTGGTATCCACTTATTCTAAAGTTTCTAATGACAAATTATTATTGGCGTACATATGAATGTACTAAAAATAAAGCCAGTTTGAATAGTACTTTTATGTTGTTAATATTGATTTGAAGTACCTAAATACCTACACACAAGGTACTTCTGATAAACAATGTACTAATTAGATGTTATTAGCAAGTAATTGTGTAAAATTAATATTTCTATAAGAAATCATCACGTTACCGACTATTGCGTGCTTACACGTAAACAGGTGCACGACCCTTGACTGGTGTTTTCAATTAGATATTGGAGAAAAAATACAAGTTTTATTGTTTAAATATCTTGTTTATCGTTTAATAGTAGAATTAGGTCACTATTTATTATGGATGTTATTGATGGAAGGGTATATTTTTAATACTTGTCTAATGTTATATTATACATTATTACGTACGAATGAGGTAATCTACCTTATTCTTACGTAATAAAACATCATTTTCAGGTTTACAAACATAAACTCAATATCTAAAAGATATGATGTGCATGTAGATTGATTAGTAAATTGTATGTTACATTTTTATAAAAGAATGAAAACAATATTAATATATAAATAAACTATCATATTATATTATAAAACTATCCACATCTTATCAAACAGATCTTACATCTTTCCGATATTTTAAATTTATTGTTTATTGTATTGTTTTGATACATATAAGTATAGTATGTGTAAATGGAATGAACACTTATTAAGACGTCAGCATGTGGGTGGCCTCGCAGGCATTCTATCAAAGACCCTAACTTGTCCAAACAATACTAGTTAGGTGCGTTGCTTTTGCAAGATCTTGAACTTTGGTGCAAGTTTTGAACTGACGGCAGTTTTATTTGATTACTTTTGCTCAGTATTTATATATTATTTTGCTATGTTATTTAATTCATATCATATTTCCCTTTATTACGTCAATATTTTTCCTAATGAATATTATTAAAAAATTGTTATTACTTAATATACAGTTTTTTATTTTAACTTTATTGTCATTTATGAGTAATTACTAATTTATCAAATTAAGCGTTAATTGGATTATTTTTCTCCGTAAACATAGAATGCCTGTTTTTTAGGAGTATAAATTATTTCATTTAAAATTATTTATAATTTGGGAGCTACTGATTGGACTCCCATAAAAATTATTCTTAATGCTATTATTAATGTAAGGGATTCACCCTTACATTAATAAACTCTGTCATGCGGACGCAGAAATAATTTAATACAGTTCAGGATGTATCCAAATTATAATTGTTCAAAGTAAAATACAATTATTACACCTACAACGGTGTGTACAAAAATATGTAATAGTTATTAACATGTACCGCATCCATAATCGTGTGACCTAGACCGATATACAATGATTATTGGTATTAATACAAATAGGGACAACAGCTTCAAGTGCATTCATGAATTATTCAATATCTGAAATAATAAAAAAAAGTTAACGAGAACTGACCTCGACAAAACACCACAAATGATAAGATCCAAGAAAATAAAATAAGTCATCATAACTTTATATATACATATGTTATTTCACTAAATGTTATATGTTATGATATTTGAATTTAAATGGCAAAATTTATGGTAATTAATGAGTCATCATGAAACGTAACAAACTATTAATTTTCTACAACTGACCGTACAGGTCAGAGATACAATCATTAAAATACCAGAAGTGGACGTGATAATGCCAAAACACAACGGATGTCAATTCTGTTTTTATGCTTTTAAATTATGACGTTTGTAATACGAATCAGAAATATGAAATCTGGTATGGAATTGGTAATTTATTTGATGGTACACATCAAATAAATTACCATACCTACTATGTACATAGAAGAAAAAAAAACAAAAGATATTTCGTTAAATACGTAAGAAAATAATTTATTCGAAATTAAATTCTTATCATACCAACACTAAAAACAATAATTTGTCTGATTTGGTTTGGTTGATGGTATGTCATGTAACAGTACAAAAAATTACAAGTGAAAATTTCTTTCGGATTGGAGGAAAAATGTATACCCATTTACAATTACCAGATGGCAGATTTAAAATATAAAGATAATATTGTATTTGTTTGCTATAATTAGTTGTCATTGTGCTCCACTCAAATGTAGTAAATTGTTTGTATGTAACAAACTGATTAATTAATTACATAACAAATTAATTTATTACAGTCCCCTAATTAAAACCGGCAGCAGTAACTTTGAGGGCTTTTCTCAATAGAAGTAAGTACTTACTTACAATGACCCGTACACTCATTATCGAGGTTTCTCAGAAAAAAAATGGCCATGAGAAAATTTGCTTGTTACATTGCAACTAACGTTTCTCTTCAGTTTCTTGTTTTTGTTCAAAGATTTCATAGTATGAATAAAATTAGTTAACAGATAGATAACGGAAATGAAAGTGCGTGAGCTAAAAAGTAAGTTCAACAATTATCGTCTTTACTCAACTGTCAAAAAGAAAAGGATGTACCTAAAACTTAAAATTTTAGGAAGTATTTTTTGTCTGGATTGATAAAGATATCTTCGACATCTGAATTAATTTTAATGATTTGTTTTGCAGTTGATACAGTATCAGTGTTAAGGTAAAATTACACCGAAAGAAAGAAGGGCACTGAATAAACACCAAATGGAATCAGATTCAGAAAAAGAGGCATGAACGCGATATTTATTTTATATGATTTATAAATGTCTGTTAAGAATAGGGGCACTTGCGGGTTGCTTTTATATATTAAAAAAATACATATACATATATTATATATTATCAAAGATGGATGTGAAGAAATATATTTTATAATTATTAAATTCTAAATAGCAAAACAGGTATATGCTTTTTGTTTATACGGAAGAAAGAATGCATTGAAGTTCTTGCTTCACCGTGGATAGTAGGAATTCCACCTAGTTACGTTGACACAGAAAAATATATATTTACAAATTAATCAATACTTAATAATTTAATGTTTATATTATGTAATTGTGACCATAAAATATGTTTGGCATAAGAAAAGGGAAATATAATTATTAAGTATTACATGAGTCAGTCCTTTATAAATGAATAAGTAAACAAAATTGAGATTAATTATAAGTAGCGGTTCCGTCCGTTTCAAATTATGATAATAAAAATAGTAGGTTTGAATTCGCAAATATCATAGATTTGCCTATTTGCGTATGCGGAAGATAGGAAATTATAACCATATTTTATTTAGTTAAAATCTATACCATGTACAAGCTGTACATATTGAAATAGAAATAGAAATAGAAATAATCTTTATTCAAATAAACTCATTACAAGCACTTTTGAATAGTCATATTTTGATTCTACCACTCATTCGGAATGCAGATTCATCACAAGAAGAATGAGCAAGAAACTTGTGTGTTGCTCTTTTTAATAGATGTTTTTTTTATATGAACAACCACAGCACAACAAGTAAGAGGCATGCGATAATCAACATAGAAGTCGCTACGCACTCATTATTAATGTAATCAGATAATATTGTCAGTGCTATAGATTTAAAGTTTTTCTATAAAAACATTATTATCGTTAACGAATTCTTCAATTTTATAGTAAGCTTTTTTGCAAAGGAACTGTTTTATTTGACATTTAAATCTTTTTCTGGCAGATTTATAACAGACTCTGGTATTTTATTGTAAAACCTTACGCAATTGCCATAAAAGGAATTACTAACTTTAGCCAAACGACATTTAGGTAAAATCAGTTTGTTATTGTTACGTAAGCTTTTATTAGTGCAATCACTAACTCTTTTGAAACTGTCTATATTCCTTCTGGCATAGATGATATTTTCATAAATGTATTGAGAAGCAACGGTGAGGATATTTGATTCCTTAAAACACTCTCGCAATGACTCCCTGGCCATAGCATAAATGGAGCTTTATTCTTAGTTTATTCTTAGTTTAACTACATACAGTATAAAAAAAAGACGGAGAGAACAGTGTGGATATATATTTCGCCACAGAACCCTATAAATCTGTGGTGTAGTAACCGGGTCATTGCGATAGTTGTCCATAAATTCGAGTTTATGTAAAATTAGTGGGTGTATCCTAATGGTCAACGTGAGAGTGGTATATTGGGTTGCAGTTTGTGGACCTTTAAACTACAAAGTATTGATAGGGCTGCATCTCAACGTTAAGGGAATTAGAAGATTTTTTATTGCTTATTTTTACATTTTTTCCTATAATATTAAATAATTATTACAATATATGTCTAGTGTATGGTTCTTTTATAGAGTATGGTTTTCTATATCTGTTTTACTAAATAATAGTATGTAAGTGTTAGTAGTGTAAGTTAACGAAGGTTGTGGAATATGGTTTGTTGTTTTCTTACGTCTTAGAGCGGTAAAGCAATTATCGTGCAGTATATTTGATATGGAGAAAAAAACGTATTGACGAATTCTGATATTCTACCCAGAGTCATTTACCAGTAAGTAAATGACACTGGTTTATTTATTATAGAGTACGATCTGATGATTTTCTGTTTATACACACATACAAAGAATAAACAGTAACTGGCTGACACACCAGTAGAAAGGAAACTAATGGAACATTAAATTTTATACATCCTATACATAAAATTCTGTAAGTTGTAAGTAAGCTGTGTGTTTAATAAGCTGTGATTCATGTCAACGAAGTTGCAGCAAACATCTAGTTAATCGTAATCACAATATTAGTACGGACATTTCCATTTAAAGTTTTAAAATATGGTAATAATAAATCAATTATAAATTTTGTGAAGGTTTTCTTGCCATATTTGATTTCACTTACTTTATGTAGTATAGTGTTTAGGAACAAAATGAAGGTAATAAAATATACGTACTATAAAAACATGTGTCTATTCATCCATTTTATACCTACTAATTATTATACTACAAAACATGTTTTAACAAAACAGCTAAATTAATATCGCAGTTAGAAAATGGTTCTAGTGAAATTATCAAATACTAGCAGATACTGACAACGTGATTCAGATATGAATAGTTTTTTTGTCAAATTCATTCATATTTATAACATGTATGTTTTTAATATTAATTTTGTATATTCACATACTAATATTATACAGGTAGGTATATTTATTGAGCTCTGACCCTTGACGTAATTAAAACCAGAAAATAATAATGGATAGCCCTAACGAGAGCGGTGTATGATGCAAGCTTCTGTAAGTACCACCGGCAAGTTGCTCCACATTCGCTCTTTGTCTTAAGAACTTGGCGGTAAAAGGTGGTCACTACTATGTAGTTATTCTATTTCTTATTGCAATATAATGGAAGAAAATGTACAATTGTAACGTGAACCTTTTCATAAACAACGTGCAGTATGGAAGCAGGGGTTTGTTAGTGATGGGGACTACTAAATCCAACCTCCATGGGAATAATAATATTCTCAAATTGTGCCCCACTAGCGATTGTCGTTTGTTCAGGCGGACCATTCTAATATATATCAGCAGGGGGGAAGGGGATTGTTAGTAATATGGACTCATGATCCCATTGCTAGCAATGTACCATACCAGGTTGACCTCCACGCGGTTCCCCCTGGAAACCATCGTGATAAATTTCTGGTGAATTTATCATGATGGGCTAACTAACTTGACCTCATGTTCATCTTATCATCCTCCGCTGGTGCCCCGCCCGCGTAAACCGTTAGCGCAGGTGGGTGCATAATTCCATTATCATCCATAAAAAAAATATATATATAAGCATTTGCAAATCAAGCAAATCTGTACAGTATAGCTCTATAGTTGCTACATAATCTGGAAGTACTTAATTAATTATGTTTTATAAAGGAATGTTTTGATTTTACTTTTTATTGTATTCATTTATCGCAGCGTAAGGCAAGTGTATATCTGTTCATAATAATTATCACAATATATATTTTTTAATATTATAACATTTCATTAAATATATTGAATTGTGGTGTCGTTATTTCGTATTAATTAATTACATATTTTAGGTAATAAGATTGATCGTATATACATAATTTACAACTATAAAGAGGCTACTGCCAAATAATTAAGCTTCAGTTCATTTGTTGAAGAAGACCAATTTCTACTTTTTATTGAGAAATGGATTTCTCTATTATTCACGAGTATGGACTAAGTTAATTAGGGCATAATGTAACATACTGTAACTGTAACTGTAAGCGTAATAGTCTGACTCCATTTTAATGTATCTACATAATGCAGATTTCACTTCACACCATATAAAATTTGTTAGAACTGGTCTGACAGGTTTATCATAAATCTATTGGGCTACTTGACTAAATAATGTATGCATTTATTGTTATTACGGACGGAGTCGTGATTATTCAATGATATCAAAAGATGCTTTAGATAAGGGATTAATTGTAAAAATGAATTATAGCCATACATACTTACACCTTTTCATGCGAATTAAGCATTTAAAGTAGGCACATATTCTTACTTTAATGTAGTCAAGTAAGAATATGTGGCCACTTTAAATGTTACAAATCATTAAGAAAAAATGAAAATATGTCTATACTTCGATATTTACCATAATCAGAGTTACAAATTTTTTATCAAACCCTCTATTATGGAAGTGCATTTCTTCTTTTTTTTTATAATATCTACTGTACATAAAAGATAATGAGTTAATCATTAAACTCCCATTATTAACAAAACAATAAGAATGCATATTGTTTCGGTACATTTACTTCCGAGCTCGTATCAATCGGTGCGAAGATTTCTTGTCTACTATTGTACGATATAGCAAACAGGTTAGTGTGATTGGGTCTAATTACAGTAAATATTTGTTTTAATTAACGTAGTAACGAACCTTGGCCTAGACTGTTGAGAAGCGTTTGTTTTATTTGCTGCTAGAACATTACTAAGGGCATATTGCTTCATGGTATTAGTACGGCGACAAGGACAACACTTCTGCATACTAACTTTTGTCGCGATCACAAAGTAGTTTTTGTATTATTAATCAACCCTACTAGTCTCATAATTAGTAAATGGTAAAGTGATGTAGTATTGGTATATATAGAATTATGACGAAATAAACAAATAATATATTTATTTTGAACTACCTGTGTCCGCGGTTTCAACCTCGTTAAATTTCAATATAAAATATACCCTATGTGTTACTCTGATGTATAGGCTATATTATTGTAATGTTTTACCAAAATCCGTTCAGCAGTTTTTGCGTGATAGAGTAACAAACATCCATACTTACAAACTTTCGCGTTTATAATATTATAATAAATCGGTATATTACATAATAATATACATAAAAAGAAAATCAAATTGAAAAGTTCTCTTTTTTAACTTGGTTGTAAACATCTGAAACATGACTATTAGGTTAGTAGGACAGTTGGGCATTACTTGTTAGACTCTTGAATAAAAGTGAAAAGAAAGAAAAAATATAAGATTACAAAATCTTATAGAATAACATTTTGGATTTCACTAAGAATGAAATTAAAGTCTGTTTAGAACAATTGTAATCGTAATATTTACGTACACACATACCTTGCTTAAAAATACTTAATATATATACAGATATACAGATGTCTGTATATATATACAGTATGTAATATTATATTATCTGTGATATACAGACATCTGTATATATATTGATTATGTAGTATACATATACATAATATACAGATACATAATATCCGTATATTGTGGGCCGTCTACTAATTGTGTACTATATATAGTACACAATTGACTACATAGTTATGTATGTCGTCAATTGTCGTTCTGTCATTATAAAATAAACAATACAAATAAAGCATTTCAAAACCCATATCGGTAATCAAGTATTGTTCCGCATACAGATGTATTGGAGAAGAAAGGCAATTACAAATTACATTTGCTAGATTCATATTGGTTACTAAGTAGATCTAATTTTTTGATTAAGTACACGCATACAAGGATACATTTTATCTATAATACATCTAATACTTATGCAACCTATCATTGCATAAAATGTAAAACATTAAGTAAGTAACTAATAAAGAATAAAATTTTGCCAAATAATCTTTCGTGCAGTAATAAACAAATAATATAATAACTTAATATACTAATGCTTTTTATAGTCCCAATTTCATTCTTAAATAGTTTCCAGTTAATTTTTGTTACCTCCTATTGCCTCTGCGATGTTTTTGTTTAATTAGAAAATATATACAGATTACAGAATATCACGGATTTATTCTGTAGTCCGTAACTACTATAAAGATTTAATATGCATTATGTGGTTAAATTGCACCTAATAGTTTCTATAAAAACATAATAAACTGGAAAAGTTACTTAATTTAAATTAACCATTAACCTTGATATGGATTTTTTAATAAATTTAGATAGAAAATATTTTTTTACATAACTTACTATTTCAAGTATAAGTTTTAATAATGAACTTTAATAACTGTTTAAATCCACATAAAAATTCTTTAAACTTATATATGGTTCAATAACAAATTTATTGTAGCAGGTACCTATGTCGAAATGTCATGTTATAACATAAAACCGGGTCCTGTATGTAATTCCAAGCATTGTAAAGATCGGGTCGCTGTCCACTTTCACTCTCGGGGTACATCGAATAAGACAAGCACTAGTACTGACCCAGTATATTTTGACGTTAAATAATGAGGCTTTTTATTTACAATATCATGTGTAATTTGAGAGAAATGTTTTTAAATATTTAAATTATCGCAGATATACAGTTATAACAGTTATTTATTTTTAATTTATTATTATAAATTATGAAATTAATATTTGAATAGAAAACATTATTTTTTATTAATTCGTTAGGGTTCTTCTTGATGTATCAATAAAACTAAATATTAGGTATGTACTCGCATATATTCATACAATGTTAAAAAATAAAAAATTTCTTGCAAATATAGAGTATATTTCCAATACTTACATAGTTGGTAATAGTTCCGCTCACATTAAACTAGTTTCGACCACTATTATGATTGTGCTTGCGACATGCGTCTGAGAATAGTCCAGTTAGTGGTTATTTAAACATATCACCAATTTGAAATCAATTCAATACTAGTCATATGTATTTTAACTGAATATAGTCGTATAATGGAATCTATGAATAAATATTACGTACTTAACCAAGCACGTTCATTATAGATGGATTTCTTTTGGCCGTATAGCTCTTTGCATATTTGTTGTTTTTTAGCATAATAGCACCGATACACTTTACCGCCTGGTGGCTCATATCTGCTGTATCGCCTTCCTGACAATCGCGATATTATTCCACTGTATCCGCACCATGCATCGACGCAGTTCTTCTTTAAAGACAATACGTAATTTCCTGTTTTCAGCAACACATTATTGTCAGTGATCATAGACTGTTTAAGTTTAAGATTGTTATCAAATGGAATAAATGGATTAATGTCGCAATTAACTAACCCTTGCTGATCTTCTTCGCATATAAATTCATGCTGAGACAAGATGTTTGGTTCTTTAGGTCGTACTATACTACCAGTGTCGACTAATTTTGTATGAGGATTATTACCGTTTCTTCGGTGACATACACGACCTCGATCTTCAAAAACTAAACAATCGACAATATAATATATTTTATTCTTTATGTTGTTATTTAAAAACAATAGTTTGTCTACGTTTTTGAGGTGATTGTATCTGACTGTTTCACATTCGTATGACCCGGTTGATTCTAGAAAGCATACCTTTAACATAAGTTCAGGAGATGTAACTTCCGTTATAGAATGTAGTCGGAATGTTTTACAATCAGAGGATGAACAATTGTAGAATATTACATTTGTCCTCGGTATGTATGGGTCGTACGTTGGCATAGCGTCATTGTTTCTTAAATTGGCATTGCGTCGGCTCGATGATGGTATCGCTTTACATGTGGGATTTTGGCCCTGAAATATTTTAAATGGCTCGATTGATGAGAGAGATAGTGTTTTTACTTATGTTAGCTTTTTAATAAAATAATAGAAAGATAAATTTATCAACTATTAAAAAGTTCTGTATGTTTTCGTCTTAGGTAATACTTATAGTAAAAATAGTATTTACCTTTGTATGGATTAGGTACCAAATATATATATGAATAGGAGGAGGGTTTTGTTAAGTACTACCTTTGTTTTTAGCATCAAAGGTTTTGAAGAGGATATAAGTTCCCATACAATACTCAGCATGAATATTAGTGAAAATGAATCATAGTGGTTAACCCAAACGTGACATACCTTATCAATAACGCATATGACGTCTTTGTTATAACGCTGTAAAAACAGTAATCCAGAATAATATAATGTAATACAATAATATTTCAGGTTTAATAGGAAAAAGCAATAAATATTACAAAGGTAGCTATTGTTATTATTAATTAATGGCAGAAAATAGGCAATTATTTATTTTATATATATGTAATATGTATATAAAATTAAATCTACATATATTTACTTTTTACTATGACAAACAAATAGAAATAATGCTTGGGATCCGAATATATTGTGTCTAGAATAAAAGATCCTAGATTATTAAGGTACTTATCGGTATCACAGAATCTGCTAATTTAATGATAGTGTCAATTACTTAAATTATCGCCTACTTATTAATCGGTATGACCCAATAGACCTTACCGCATATACATCATGCAGAACGTATTGAGTGATGACTAAACACAAAAAAGTGAAATTCATGCCCGCGATATTACATCACACGTAAAGGAATCTATGGATGGTAACGAGGAAGTGGTGCGTACCTATGTAATAAATTTTTAACGGCAATAACTACTGATCGATTCACTGAACGTTTATAGGAAAACTAATTGAAAATTTCCAATGACGACAATAAAACCTAAAATAAAAACTACATGTTAAAGTAATTTTAAACATTGCTACAAAAAGATTTTCAATTAAATAAGAAGATTAAATCTAACTATATTTTTTGGCCAATATTCCATGTAATATTTACGTTTATTCTAAATATATTGTCATTATCGCTTTTACGTGCTGAAATATCTATGTACCTACACTTCGTGTCGTTTTTATAAAATATAACAATATATTATATATACTTAAAAAAGTCTAGTAAAACAAAATTGATTAACGATAACGTAGTATAATCTAGTAATTATCCAAGGTTTCGGTTATAAAGTCGGACTTGTAATTTCGTAGTGGATACCCGTGTTACAAAAGTACAAATATAGTAATTATTATCTATATTCGTACTGGTTAAATAAGTTCCTACATATTAATTCTGTTGTAACTGGCTAATGAAGAAATGTATTATATTCTAAATTTGTCTTTGAATTTATAGTTCTTTTATATTACATTCTTGTTTTTTTGATACTTCAATTCCTTTCATTCTATTTCTAATTGTCAGTAGTCTATATTAATATATTTTCTCCGTTTACCTAGTCTTGTTTCTTATTACTACAACAAATTCTATTACCTGGAATTGGATTCATAAGCAAAACAATTGGGACATTATTTGTGTTGTGTGTTGTGAGTGTTGCACTGTCTTTGTTCACCTTGACTTAAATGTCAATGACTGGGCTTGTCGCCATTACATAAATTCTCTATCAATTATGAGTTGATTATAAATTCATAATACTATATTTAAAACATTTCACTAATAGAGACTACAAGTATTGATAGATCGTCAATTAAAAAATAACAATTATTTAGAAAATAAAGTAATAATTTTTACAATAATGTACGTGTAATTAGGAGGAAGACATCCCTACAATTGTTTAGTGAAATATTGTTTATTTTTTATAAAACAAACGTGTTGTCGGTCCATTTGATATAAAGCAATAGCCATTACATTACAGTACACTCATGTATTGCTACGTATCATTTTGTACCAGGTGTCACTAATTTTACCATTAAGAACTTTGAACGGTAGAAAAAAACCGAAACCTACCGTGTATAGAAAAGCTTCTCTTAGGTATTTATAATTTGTATGAGTTATAATAATTAACGAATATGGATTGGTTCACGGGTACAGATTTAACAATATTCATTATAAGTATCCCCATAGCTGTACATTCTATACCATAGATTTTATTGTTTAATAAGATTTGTGTTTATTAAGTATATATTTTTTTTAAACTTACCAGTAAAAATAGTTCTTGTTTAAACATTTTTCATCCCACAGTTGGAGTGTTCCTGTAATTAAATAAATTATTTATGATAGATATTAATATAATAGGATCATTGGATACAATGTAATAATGTACTAGAAATGCTACTATTTTACGATTTTAAGAGCGAATATACATTAAGAAGCATTTTAAAAAGAACTTCACTTATAATGAAGCTATTTTTATGAGGTTAATATCTCATAAAAATGGTTAAAAATAGTAATACTGTTGTTACTTGTACCTAAAGGAATAATTTCCTAACAACAGTATTACTAATACGTTCTATTAATTGCTACTTGTGCTAAATAACTTTTAATCCAGTTTTGACAAGATCATGTGTAGGTGTGTAATATAGAGCTATGTGACTAAGTAACAAGTATGACGTTTGGCTTTAATGCATGACATTGAAATGAAGGCACCATTATTATTATTATTATAATTGAGTGCAAAATAATTAAGACCTCTCAATCAAGGTTAGAAAATGATTAAAGGTTATATTTTTTTGGTTAAATAAATGTGCGAGTAAAATATATGTTAAAACGAAAACATAGTGTCTAAGTACGTGTCTCCATACCCTATACCGTAATGGTCATACCAATATAACGATACGATATAACAGTTCGGCCTATCTGAAACAATCTGAATTTAAATTTAATTAAATCTGAATTTAATAAGGGTTGAGCCTACTTAATTAACAATCTGTTACGTGTAACAGAAATCTGTTTTGTTATATCATATAGTCTCCATTGGCTTATACTATAATCTAAATCAAAATTACTTTGCAATTAATTTGCAACATTTACAGGTGCTGAATGCTTTAGATATGGAGCAAATTTTAATGCAAGTTCATATGTCTTCACTTGCATTTACTTTAATGCGTAACAAAGAAGTAAGTAAGAAAATATAAAAATTTCAGATCTGTAAAATGTGTATATACACACTTGATATAAAATGGATTATTTGTTGCAAATGCAATGTATTATGACGTAGTTTACTATAGAAAGTGTTTGATACAATAGCACATTGTGCGATAGTGAAAATGACCGCGTCCCTTGAATATTAATTGGATATTTACAACGATTGTAATATGACTACACACCTGTACAAAACGATTCATATCACTTGACAGCTGTCAATACCCCAATAAGTTGCGGTTACATAATTATCATGTTTAGAATATTATTCAATTATTCCTGTTACTTACTTAATATGGTTAAGTTGAAAGCGATCGTAATATAAGGTACCTCCCTATTACACTAGAATATATTACTGTTATAAATACGTTTCAAAACGGTAATATTATATAAACGTAAATTTCGTAAATTCATAAATATTATATAATTTAGAACATTTTTAGAACCATAAAGGCTATTGGTCTCTATTTAAACCTGAAATAAAGTACCATTAACTTTGACACAGAGTGTGCAGTGTTTTCCTTTCCGAGTTTCGGTACACAGGCCGGTACAACGCGGCAGTTTCTATTCGATCTGTAATCAGTTACTATTTAACTGTCTTGGTGTACATTTAATATAAGGTAAGTACTTGTTTTTCTCACGTACTCATTGCAATAGCGGAGCGACCTCACAGGCAACTGTCCTTTACCGTTGAATGGCTACTAGGAACATGAAAATTGGCCTTAAATTTGCTTGTTTTTTCAGTGGTGGTAAATGTCTGACTATATAAAAAATATGTTTTTTTAATTAGTAATCCGATACAACTTCACATTATTAAATGATTTGATATTACTATATCTATCTACTAATCGAAATCGATTTGAATCCATAATGATCAAATTATGGGCCACGTTCCATGAAATCAGTTCAGTTAAGTTCATGCACTGTTTGTACTAATATTGAATTTTATTGCTTATGGGAATAAACTTAGTAATTCGTCTTGGTCGTGTCATTATTTCTAGGTATTAAGTGTTAGTCACAAACAATTTTCTTACAGAAATATTAAATATTCTGTTATGGTTGTGTCTGTGCATTGTGTATAGGATACAATTTATTAATATAATGAAGTGAGATAATTAAATAATGACATTGGGTCTCGGCCTCAATTGTAAGGGATCTGTCGATGATATCAATGAATAAGCAGGTATGGTAAATACTTTATATTTTAGGCATGAATTGAAATTTAGAAGATTCAACAAGAAGATACTTCTGCGCATACACACCACAATATGCAAAGATTTAGACTATATTTCGGATCATAATATGCGATGATGCGATTTTAATATTAGGTCTTTGCCCAGCAATGACATTAAAAGGCTGTTATCAACTTTATTTATTATTTTACATCATATGTGTCTAGATTTAATGTAGATACTTTTATATAAATTCAAAGTGTATTTTACTTATTAAAATCAATCAACGTAAATTTAATAATAAAAAAAACAACGATACTGGTAGATGTTTGAAAATGCGGATAAGTAACTTAATCGAGTTGTGGTTTTATGGCAGCCACAGCTGTATCTATAATAATGTGGTTGCAATTTAGCGGTTTCTGTTTTAAAAAAGTACTTTCTGAATTGGGCCGAGACTATATATAGAAGAAAAGTAATTATTGTCATGTTGGTTAACAGTTATTACTATTTTTATTAGCGAAAACTTACAGTACATAATAGTCACGAACTTACTAATTCAGGCATATGAGTAGTAAGTTCAAAAGTTTCAAATGTTATACAACATTCGACGTATTAATTCACTTTCTACTAAGAATAAAAGACATTTTTAACTTTATTATATATAAGATCAAAAAAACTTTATTAATCATGAGTATGTAAGGGACATGTAGGTATACACTAATATTTATAAATTACATTTTTTAATAACATACAAATATACGTACGTGTAAGATATTAATACCAATGTCTATATATAGTTTTTTATGATGACGTGATATAAAATCTTGATATTTAGCATGCAAAATATAATAGTGTTGCATTTAATCAATATTCAGTAATGATTTATATTTATGATTGATTAAAATCAATTAATAATTAAATAAAAAGGGAGATCTTTGATGATTTGCATATTTTTGTATTTGTTTCTATTATTATATAATGCTGAAGCAGTATCTAAAAGTAATAGTACTTTATTTTCATATCATATACATACAAATAGAAAGAAACAAAATTAAAACACTGAAATAGTCACAGAACTCATAATACATATATTGTTTTGCTATATACTTTTTATTATAAAAATATTATGAATTATAATATAATTTAGCATTTATTCAACAAAATATGAAATATTTTGACCACAACTATAGACACTTGCATTTTTATATTAATGGAGAAATACACATGCCAAAACATATTTTGGACTTATGTTATTTAATCAGAGAACTCATTTGATATTTTTTGAATTGAAATCAGTAAAAATGGGTAAATTATACAAATGGAAAACAAATAAATAAAAAAAACATAATAGTAAGTTTGTTTGTTTAATTACATACTAATATTTATCGATATCTCATTCCTGTGATAGATTGCAGATTTCCAAATACATTTGGTTATTTTTTTATTTAGTTTAGAAAACATCCAGAGCGATATATAGATAAACGATATTTATTTATTCTTTTCTAGTAGCCGTCTTATATAAAAATGTACTCGTAACATATTAACGAGTTCAAAAACATGCAGTAGGTGTATCGTGAAGTGTATGTTTTATAATTGATTGATAATATTATAGTAACGTAATAGCTACGGATAATTGGTACAATCTATAATAGATGACTCGGAACATTTCCTTTGAAGCATATTGCAATGTTTACAATATGCTATATGAAAAATAACATAATTTTTATTCAAATAATTTAATAATAATTTTAATTAAAAGGGTAAATGCATATAAGCGATTAAGGCTAGATACACATGTATAAACGTTTAACAAAGTAGAGAAACTCCATTAATTTGAACATTTTTATTAAAATAGTAATAGATATATTTGTTCTTGTTTTAAAACTCTATTTTTTATACTAATCGTCTGTAATAGTCTGATGGTAAACGGTTATGGTATCCAATGTTATTCAGTGGATTCCAGTATCGTACTCCTCTCTAGCCTAATATTTTGGGCAACTCACTAAAAAATAATAAATCAACGTTCGTACACATGTTGTGCATTGAAGACATTTAAAATTTATATATCTAACTTTACACAAGGCTTTGTTATTATATTATAATATGTAGGTATACAGGTTGATTAAGAGACATTTTAGATCTATGTAACATTAAATACATAATTATTTTAAACTCATACATATAAAGTTAATGCTTTAAAGTAATGTGTGTTTGTAGCAAGAAATAGCCATTAAAATTACATTATTCGCTACTTTTGTGTGTGTATGGATAAAGGAAGGTGAAATTATTATTAATTTTAAGTTTGAAGGAAATGATGTCAATACGGTCACCACATTATTGTTGTAGATTCTATCTTTTGTACATAAAATTGGCAAATAAATATAATTCTTAAAAGGGAGAAAACTCACTTCATTAACAAAGCGATGCCGGATGAAGCAATATTTGATAATAATATAAATATTATGAATAAACTATTTAATGCAGATTGAGAAATCGCAAATGTCTGCCCGGTCACATAGATTGAGGAACCAAAAGCTTATGGGTACAAGGATCATGAATCTAGTGATTTCCTAATTAGTGAGTGATAGAGTAACAAAACTATTCTGTAGGGCAATACGTATGGCGGTATTACAAGGGATATGTGATATATAAAAGTGAGAGATGTACGACTAAGGAACGGAAAGATTTTGTTTTACTTAATTTTGCTATTTGTAGATCTAGTATATCTCTTGGAATATTCTTTGTTATGTATATTATGGATTATGTATAATAATATATATTACGGGAAATTTAGAAGTTTAATGAGAACGTTGATTGGTACTAAGTGATATTTGATTTGTCCATCTCTTACATACATTTTGGTTGGACATTGGACATATCAAAAGGGACAGGGTATATCACGGATTAATTGTTGTTGCATCAACCACTGATACTCTACTGATTTTTTTCTAATCGAATTAGGACTCTGTTAAACATGGAAGACGATAAAGTAACCTACATGTTATAAAAATTCAAAAGTAGCACAATTATAAATACAATTGGTTACATAAAGAAGTATCAAACCCCAAAAATAATATTGATTTTGAATTTAGAACCCGCTCCATTCCTGCTCCATTAAGTCGATTATTAAAAAAATAAAATTTTGCGAACAATGAAATGATTTCTTTATTACTGGTACGATATTGTGTAAAACGTAAGATCTCATTGAAATATTACCAAATTCAACCTAACTATACAATTACTTAACCCATTTATTAAGGAAATTACTACGACATGAAATATTCCCTAGTTTGACAAATAATTGTAATTAAGTTTCTATCAAAAATATGTTATTTGTTATTTTTTGACTACAATATAATGATGCCAAGAATGATGATATATATATCTCACAATATTCACATAATATTAGTTAAGTAGGTATTAGTTAATATCTATTCATTGACATAGAGGAGGTTTCGTGTACATTCAATTTAATGGAAATTGGGGATTAGTAATAATGGCAAGTGCTTTCAACAGAACAGTGTGTATTAGATTAATTTATTATGTTGTTAAATGTATACCAATAAAAAATCTGTTAGTAGAAGTTAGATAATGTATTTAGCATTTTGTTAATTGTTGCAATGGTATCGTTTATAATTTACCTTAATCGATCGCAATAAAATAATTTCGCTGTTCTTTTATCAGATTAATTTATTTCCTATGTCACGACTTAGGTTTTGTGCACTTCATGTATTTTATCCAATAATAAATATGATTTATTCTATTTTTGTTTCTAGATATAAGAGTTGTTTAAAGTTTTCCAAAAGTTGAACTAACACTTCTTTTCTGAACTAACAAAGCATATTCACACTGTGTTAAAGAGAATCGTGACAAAAGGAAATGAGGTGTGTCCCCATTACTTCCATTGGAACTATTTGTAAAACAAAAGGACCAGGAGACAAAACGTCGCGTTCGCGATCGTATCGGGTTTGAGTTTTGTACAGACGCGTGTTGCGCACGCGCCGGTTCTGTTCTAACTGGTAGGGGTTTCCCGCCAAAACCACGCGGAGTTACTATCTAGAGATAAATGCAGAGATTCATTCATGAATATTATGCAATTTTCACTTTATTATAAGTATTGTATTATTGCATTCTATAGTCACGAATTCGTTGTTACACTTGCCTTCTGCGAGGTTTCCTTTGCGAAAGTCCTACTGATCGGTACCTATAGAAAATGGTCAATACAAAAGTAGTATTGTTCATAGTACCATCGTTTTTGCTATTGTCCACTACTGAATATAGGGCTTCCCCATTTAAGTGTATCAACAATATTTATTGGAGAAAAGGAACAGTTACCTATTTGTGTCTAGGATTTTACGTTGCTGAGCAATTTTTTATGTAACTGGATTAGCTAATGAGCTAATGATCTACCTGATAGTAAGTGATATCACCCACAGCTACAGTCAAACTAATATATTTACTAATACTGTAAAATCTCACCGTACATGTAAGAGTTGCTGAATAATCAAACAAGTTATACTGAACATAGATCTCTTGTTTTTGATACGAAATAGTATCGGTATCAAATTTGGAATTTCGGAATATCATAACGTGACCTAGATACCACTGTGTCTATATCTAATGAATTTGCGGTATCGGTAGCGCAGTCGTGTTCACTAATGTTAATCACCGTCTATTGGGCACGGGAGATTGCTAGTTATATGGAATAATAAACACTACCACACTATGGAAAACACTGTCCTTAATTGCCCTTAACAATGCCCTGACTATTCTAACGTCATTCTTACCTTATAATCCTCGTGGATACACCCAAAGTGGTGTCCTATGCATTGTTCCTGCATTATTCCTATACCCTCCATAAAAAATCATCAACCCTAAAACCCATTTTTCATTTACCATTAAGAAAGTTTATTAATATCTTATTTCTTGTTTATTGTTGTTAGTAATGGCTTAGAGCTATTACAAAATGTTAAATTTAGTTTAAATTTGAGAAATTCCTTTATAATGTATCTAAACAAAATTGTAAATCAATAAAGAGGTCGCTACGTTAAAATTCATAAGTAAGTGGAATATTCATACATCTTATTATAATGTACGTGTAATGAATATTGCCTAATTATTACCACCCGGTGGTTTAGTGAATACAGTAATTAAGCAGGTATAATTATTATTTATTATGCTACTTATAAATGAATTTTATTTTCAGTTTGTGTGGTTGTAACAATAATTACAACATTAGCTCTATAGGTAGTACTTATATTACGTGTATGTTAAATTAGGTGTATTACAAAGTTCTATATTTAGTTATAACACAATAGTTACAATAAACATTACACGTGGGCGCCAGCAGTGGGTTGGTAGTTGGTGGACTTGCAGATATTATAGTGAGTTGCTCTTACGAATCCTATGATAAATATGAAATCACTCAACTTAATACTTAATAATAATATTTGTTACCTATATTGTCTATAATAATACTAATAATTATAATAATCATCTTTATTTGTCCCAAACAAAACCTAATACAATTTTTGCCAATAGAATAATAAAAATGGAGACAAAACGGTCTATAACTCAGTGGGGGCAGTGAGTCTACCCTCTCTGCTATTCTGTAAATTAATACAATAACAGATCGACGACGACGATAGCACATTATGTTAAGTTCTAAACTATGTAATATTATGTTATCTGTGCTACTACTAACAAACATAAAAATTGACAATAACGTAACAAGATTGCAAACTAATAAAATTGGACAATAACAAACTTACAATATATATATATATACGTTATTACTAAGGTAGGTACGTCATACGTACATACAACTTCGGAAATTAATAATTTTCTAATATGTTTCTGCACCTTCGATGTTGCACTTTCATGACTTACTCCAAATGTTAATTTGTAAAGTGCTATTATTAAGACATATCGAACATAAACGCCTGAAATTTTGCTCTCAGAATTACAACTTTAACAACAGTTCAATATAATACTATATTTTAGATATACTATCTATATCAGGCGTTTGGTTTAGTTGTGAATTATTACGTTACCTAGTTGTTACTTTGTTGAGGCCTCATTGAGGATGATAAGATGAATGAAGAAATCAGGCCAGTTATCCTAACTAAGCGAAATTAACGATGACAGTTTCCAGGGCAGACTGTGTGAAGACGGACTTGGTGCATTACTAGCAGCAAAACCTCTACCTAACCTTATTAGTGTGGTCAACATCCAGCATATAAAATGAGGTGTTGATTACTGTTATAACGCTGCTATATTGTACAAGTATATATATATATATTATAACTTACATAGGATAAAATATACCATAAATGTTATTATTATCATATCAAGACCTGTGTTCGTGTATTGCTTGTTGATGATCCGCAGGCTTTTGTAAGCAGTAAATTCTGTACCAAAACCAAAGAGACAGCGCCATCTATGATAATGCCGTAGTAGTGCTTCTGCCAACTTCGTGCTTTAGTGTAAAACTTACAAATCGAATATTTTGTGCTTGCATTTTACAACCATGATTGGATATCTGTGTTTGCAGAGAATAATATAAGAGCGTTAAGGAAGATGGCGTTAAGTTTATAATTAGCTTTAAGACTTTTTTGTGAGTCTTCAAAACAAAAAAGTATAACGTATACCATATATACCATTATATTTATAGAGTAATTAAAATTTTTGTTCAACATTATGAACAAATACATTTTATTACTTGCCTAATAACGGCGTAATGTAGATAATTATATTCTACTATGCTGTAATTATTAGTATTAGTAATATGTAATTGGGGTGATAAATAAGCCACGCCACCTAATAGTAAGTTGTAACAGTCGCTAATATACATGAACAACTATACAGACAATACGTTATCAGCTGATGCCCGTAATACCGGTCCTATGTTGCCATTCCGGAGGATATAATGTCATGTCTCTTATATTTTTAGTATATTAAGATACATACAACACACATACCCTTAAATATCTACGTCAATACTACTGACAAATTTAATTTATAGTATATGTTACAAGAGAGACAATATAGCACAGGTGTAATACCTAATTTAAGTTATTAGGATCCTCACATTGGATTATTCATCATTATGCCATTTATGGTTACTTAATATTAAGTAGATTATTATATATTGCACCTTTTACTTTAAATATTATATTATATACAAAAAAAATATTAACAGGTACAAATAAAGTTTTAATATTATTAACATATTTTCACAGTCTCACCCAACCGAAATTTGATTTACATAGCAAGAGCGGCTGGAACTGATATGGCGGAGTGATCTTTTTATAAAACCTGCCTTGGTAGTAGTATAATAAGTAATGTCAATGAGAGTAATTCTGCACTTAACACATTATACGTGGGTTAAAGGCGGGACGTCACTAAGTGACGCCATGCATATACACGAGTTTTGTTTTTAATATTTAATAGATAGAGGCAATAATATAATAGATTCCTGAGTATGTTTGAGTAGTAACTTGTGTACCACTATATAGTTGATTATGACAAAATATACTGGATATATAAAAACAAGGAAGACATAAAGAACACAAAATTCATCATGATCATTTGCTTGCCTTTATCCCATTATTTGGGTTCGGCGCAGTATGTCATTCTTTTCCACTGATGTCTATGACAGCCGATAGAGATCAGTAGACGAGAATGACATACTGCGACATATCTGAGCATACTTTCCTTTTATTCATATCATCTATCACACAATCTATCCATCTTTTTTAGGGTTTCCTTTCCATCCATCTACATTCCACTTTTAAGACAACAAAATTGTAGTAATAATATATCGGCATATAACCTATAAAAGCGTAGGTACGTACACCAACAAATACTTGTAATAATTGTTGAACGCGAAGGTATTTTATTATAATTTCTTTTACAACATTTCAATAGTAAAAACCTGGGTGGAATTGAGTAATACTACAGAAGTTTCACAAGTTCTGATTATATTTGCATTATAAATTATCAAATATTTAATGGCAGCTTATTAGGCAGTGTTTATGTACTTATCTAATTGAGTAAAGCTATAAATTGAACTCTTACAATGTTTAGCCACTATGTCTAAAATACTAGGCACTTAAAGTAATTTACAAATATTTCAACTATACATGTTTAATTAGGCACTATCGAGACGTTGAATCAATTGGGTAATAAAGCCATTTAAATTCATAACCTTTCAGGCCATATTTCTCATCTTTTTCCGTTTCAGGTTTTGGTACCTCTTCGGATATCAAATCTAGTACTTCTTGTGAAATTTTTGGACGGAAGCCATTTTCATCTGCAACGTAATCTATTCGGGTTCTCACTCCATTCCTTCCCGTAACATAATAATACCCTTGTTTAGCACCATTTGTGTATCCTTCTTCAAAATGGCCATGGAAACCGACAGTATAATTAAAAGTGTATAACAGAAGCTTCATATCATTTTTAGTCAAACCGTTTGGTAGTCCTTCTTTTTCATTAGGCCCTCTATGGTGGATATCGGTGTCACCAGGTACTACTTGCATATTAACTGATAAAAGGGTAGGTTTATTGGGCCCTAAGGGTGATTCTATATTTTGCTGATTAATATTGTATTGTTTAGGATTACGGTCTCCCGAAGGTCCATTTGTATATTGTCCTGGAAACTGTCCATTTTGTTGCGATTGTCCGGGATAATTTGGTGATCCAATTATATCATTTGTTTGTGGATAATTTGGATTTCCTGTTTGCTGATTTCCATTACCTTGTGGATATTGATTGTAACCTGGGTCCCCAGATAGTTGATTTCCATTACCTTGTGGATATTGATTGTAACCGGGGCCCTCTGATTGTTGATTTCCATTAAGTTGATATGGATTACCTGAAACTTGTCCTAAATTTGGATTCACTGGTGCTAAATTAGTCAGCGGGGGTCTTATAGTAGTGGTAGTTGGAATACTGCAATGTGAGCATGATTTCACTGGAGCAGGTGCAACTGGGCTTGGTATATTTGGAGTATTTGAACTTTGTTGTGGAGGTCCTGATGATGAGGCTGGGAACTGAAGTGAGTGGCCTTGCCTTTCATTGCTTTCTGTACCGGGATCTGTAAATTGAAAGTAAAGAATCCATAATCACGTTTATTTATTTTTAAAGCACTTAGCAAATGCAATAATAGTTGTTACTGAGAGCATCTTGGTCTGCGCAGTAAGCACATAGCGTTTACTACGCGGACTATCAGTTTGAATACGAACGAAATAAAAAAAAAACCTTGTGTGTTAATTTATATTACTGACTGACTTTCTGGTTTCTGGTGATGAAAACACTGATAGCAGACTAAAAATCAATCCGCAATACGGTTGCCATGTTGCATTAAAATATATCTTACATGGTTTCACACGGATGTTCTTCATTGATAATATTTTGAATCCGCCATTTTCATCAGTAGCGTATACTGTTACGTGATACACGCCGTCAGCGGTAATGAATCCGAATTCTCCCATAATTAGTCCTCTCTCATCTGAAATAAAAATAATCGTTAAAATTGTATGTGTAGTGAATGTAGAATATACTTTTATAAACATTAACCTCTCTGCATTTTTTACATGAGGCACCACCCCAAGTGGCATTTAACTACATAGATATAGAAGAATGCCTGCGTTACTATACCTAAGTATGATATAAAGTTATCTTACAGCTACAGCTACTTACTAATTGACTGCTTACAATGACATTGGTAATTTTTTATATATGTACATGCAATAGAATAATAAAGATATACAAATTAAGTGAAGAAACTAAATTGTATATGTTCTTACACCTTGACAAGAAGGTCAAAAGGTTGGTTATTAAATGGCAATAACTTTATGAAGTTTTAGTATAATGTCATATATAATACAAACACTATTTGAGGAAGTACGATTCCTCATTAGCAAAATGATGCAATCAAATATTTGCTAATATTTGTTCAAAATACCGTATCAAAGTTAATTGATTTAGTGATGGTATTTAACTTATGTAAAGCAATCCTTTATAGGCTTAGTAGATGATTAATGACATCACTTATACAAACTCGTGTTATTTTTATTTATATTTACGAATCTGGTGATGTGTGTTCAAGACTATATATCATGACGATACCATTTATGAATTGTCTTAGTTAATAAGGATTATGGTCCTTTCTTTTTATAAAAAAATATGAACTTAAATAATATATTTATTAATATATTTTTTTAAATAAAATTAATCGTTGTAGATATATTGTCTTAAAATTTTTTTGCTGTATTTGTGTAGTGTTTGTAATTTTGTATTTACAAAGTTAGAAAATACTTCTACTAAAGTTCTCCTCCTGTAATCAAATCTAAACCTAAAAAAAATAAAATTGGTTTTGGATATTTTTTTAATGCTATATTTTTCAATATTATAATATTTTTATTTGATCTAAGTTTTATTGAACGACAAAGCCTTGATCGAATCTATCTTATTTCTTTATGTATCTTAGAATGTGAATAAATTATATAGATTATTGTAATGTTAGAACACCTAACTAAAAGGCATTGTTTGTAGTTTATATTACTTTAAAAAAATAGTTACTTCTACATATATTCAGTCATTTCTGTTAATTATTGCAAATAAAAACTCTGAATATCAAGCACAAAGAAAGGGTACCTACCAATGATAAGAACGACCTGTTGGAAGGGTAATTTATTTTTAATTTTAATCAGAGATTATTAAGGTACTGATATCCCTAGATAGACAGATTAAAAGGTACAGTATTACCAAATTACTGTAAATCGCCAGCTAGTAATTCATAAAACTACTTATTTTAATTTATTTGTCTGTTCAAGTTTTGTAACCCATAAAGCTTGTAATAAATGAGTAGGGAACAAAATATTACCAGTTAATGGATAGCCTGACTAGATAGATAACCGGTTAAGCATCTATTAGCGGTACCAAATCACTCTGTGACATGTCTTGTGAGTCGAAATAGGTTTGTGAATGGCAAATTTACTGATAAATGGATTTGATAACTGTGTATCATTTGATTTTATATTTAAAAATAATCTGTGTGAAAACCTGTCTGGTAATTATGGGAGCCAACTACGATTATAATAATAAATATCCATATTTAAATTATAACTAATTTTGTGCTACTTTATTTTAATGAGACTCAGAAAACCTACGTATGTTGTACTTTTGTATTTGTAAATAAGTATTTTGCCGACGTCAACATTATAAATAATTTTAACTCTCTGGTAACATTGCATAAACATAAAAAAGGTAATCGACTAAATCTCCGATATTATAGGTTCGGTATCTATAAATGGTATCTACCATTATCAATGTAGTTGAACAAGTTTAACACTAATAATTTGATGGTAAATAAATATATTTACCACCACAATCATATAAAATATAATAATAATATTTTACAATTTTAAAGTAATTGTATTTAAAAAATATATACTAAACATGATTATTTAAAAATAAATAGGTAGATGAGTCTGGAGGCTCATTTTTTGTATATCATTATAAGTGGCAATATATTACCACACGTAAGATAATATTATATTACTAAAGAATAAGCTATAAATAATATATGTAATTAAAAATGTAAGTAAATAGTGAGGGTTTCTCGGTTTTCCTTGGTTGATTCTGTAAATATTCGCTGCGGTTATAGATTAGTTGCCGAGCACCTATAATGGAATAAGTTCTTTTAGGTACTGGTTGCGCAAGATTATCGCAAGCTTATCGAGTAAAACCATGTTGTATAGACACAACCAGGAAATGGCCTTAAATTAACCATAATGGCGACTCTAATTGACTTTTGACTGAATTGATGTATTTAAGAATACAAGTATAGCCATCTTTTATCATAATTACTATTATTCCTGCTGCTGTAAACGCCAAAGTTTGAGAGGATGGATATGTGGATGGTTGTTTGTTACACTTTCACACTACCAGACGGATTTGACAAAATTTTAATACACAGATATACTATGTCTTAGATTAACACATAGGATAATTTTATATGAACAATTGCAATAATATGAACTTGTAAGTTCATATTATTGCAACTGATTGTTAAATAATATTTAAAAAATATATACATATATATTATAGAAATAATATGACTTCTCTCAATTGAATTCACTTAAGAGTTAACTGCGTTAACAGCGAAAATTAAAACATGAGATCCCTGCTAAAATTTCACCTGTTAGAATGTAGGTATATCGGTAATCTGCCGTAGACTAATAATTAAATACTTTTTATTGACCGTTGACAGCTAACAGATGATTGTGTACATGAAACATACATATGTTTTATACATGTATAGTTTGACAGGATTTTTAATTTTTACTGGGGGTCTTTATCAAAGTAGTAAAACCTAGTAGTAAAAATAAGGAATATTAGAATAGTTTAGTTTTTTAGTTGTCTGTACGTTAGTGTGAACTCAGAAATACCGTAACTAACTGACTAAACTTTGGGTGCGGATTTGACTAATGTATTCTGGTAAACTTCACTCGAAAACATTCCAATCGGCTTTCATACTAAAAATAATTTATTGTTATTTCCAACATCACTTTTCAGACAGTAATAAATAAATATAATGTTACCTTTTTTCTCATGTCTGTGTTGTTCACCCTCAATGTTGAAACCAAACTCGTAAGGCCTATTTTCATCTGTATATTTGTCTGCTCCTTGTGCTTGTAGAAAACATGCTAATACTGCGATGATTATGTATAGTCTTCGTTGATACATCTGTAAAATAAGAACCAATAACATAATGAAAGATGTTTCTGTACATTGAAAAAAAACTGTAATTGTTATAATTAAAATGTCCTATTTAGAATAGATAGATCTATAAGCTTTTATCGCATAAGTAGATATTTTATATAATAATTATCAAAATATAGTACAAGTATCTTATCGTAATTGCTTGTATACAAATATATGGTAAGTTAATTGAGGAATTTTTGTAATACGTACTTTCATCGGTAAAATATACAGGTATAAAGGGAACTATATGTTTCTAACATGACCTAATATATTTGTTATTCAAAGTTTGCGACACATAGAGTAGAGTAGCACCGGGTAGATTAACTATAAGAAACGTACTGTTGTTTCTATAAAGTATCGGTTAAGTGTATAAACAAAACATTAATAACTTCATTAAAAAAACAACTTTAAATGTTAATAGATTTCACAGAAATAACATCTTCTTTAGATATTGACATGATTAATGTTGTGTCTTGAAGATATAGTTCGCGTGATTAAAAATTGAAAACATGAATAAACGGAATGAAATACACTAATGAGGTGTTGGTGTGTAGAATTTATGTATTTACTTGGCCTTTTGGAGGTCCTTAATAATGTCAGTTATATGAATGGTCAAGTAAAAATATTACGTCATCGTAGGACAATTTAAGAAATACGGAAGTTTTGTATACGATGTCTTGCTTTATAATATCTTTGTAATTATTATTACAAAGATATTACAAAAGCAAGACATTTTCAGATTTTTTTAGTTTGATTATATTTTCATTCTTTAAGCTGTAGAAATCTCAACTGCTTTACCATTAAATCGCTAGAAATATCTTATTGATTGCTTTTGGAATTCATTATCGTGTTACAAGGGTTTATTGCTCGAAACGAAACAGCTTCTAGTTTTTGTGTCTTTTAAAGTTAGCTCACAATCGTATCATTCAAGTTTTAGACCTGGGGGTAAGAAGTTACAATTCAATCGCAGTTTTTAATAATTTTATTCTATAGAATAAACATCTCTATATTTTGAATCTAAATTAGAAAAATATAGTGAAATATAGTTTTCTAAATTATGGATATACCAAATTAGGAAATACCCATGCAAATATTATAAACATTGTAGTTAAACGATTATAAAAGACACGAAAAAATTTTAACCACACCTGAATATCTTAATGGCAAGAATTTAAATAAAGGTTAATAAATTAACAGGAGGTTACTGATACAGGTTCTATTATACTACTATATCGGAATTGTATTAAAATAAAATAATTTTATTAGAAAAAAGTACATTAGGTATCCGGAAGTGCCTTTATCTATATAAAGCCTTATATGTATCTATGTACGGTATAATATCAGCACAAAGCTACTATTCATAATCATAATTTTTATTTATGTTTACGAATCTGGTGATGTGTGTTCAAGACTATATATCATGACAATTCCATTTATGAATTGTCTTAGTTCATAAGGATTATGGTCTTTTCTTTTTATTTTTCCGTGCGAGGAATCGGACACGCAACCATTGGAAGTACGAGTGTGTTAAACCGCTAGACCACCGAGGCTGCAATATATATAGGATTAATTAAATTGGTAAGTATCTTTAATTGTAAAAACATATTACATAAAATCTATTTAAAATAAATTAACTGAATTTAAAAACTTACTAGAATGTCCTAAAATTAAATATTTATCATATTAGAAAAGAGATGATATTTTTTCTTATATTTTACTTTGTATCCAGTGTGATAAAGGTTATATATTATATTATATATGAAATCGTTTAACATATATGTTAAAAATACCACTGCTTCGTCGAAACTGACAGTTACGTTAGCAAACATACTTTAAGTATAAACGAACTCACATCTAATAATAATCATATTAAAATGTATGGTAATGCGCTGATCACGAAAATGGCTGCTGAATAATAAGTAAAAGTGATCAAATATTATATTACGATAAATTCAAGTTCATAAAAATTGTTTAGATTTGGTATTTTACTATATTCGTAGTCTTTTTATGTGCGGTTGCACTGTAGTATTTATAATTCTTTGTATTTATTAATAAATTATGTATACTTTAAACATAAATTATGTATTTTATGGCTTGATAATAAGCAGGTATTATAAGGATGAAAAGATATTTCATTTTATGTAGTGAGATATAAATTTAAAATGTATAATGACGATTTTACTTGCATCTAATTATATTGTTAATCACAAACGAATTTGTTTACTTTTTACAATCGGAACCCTAAAAGATCTGCGATGAAGTTTGTAAGGAAATGAAACGAAGATTAACGTTGTAGTAAGTAATTGACAAGTATATGCCAAAACGAAAATCATGTTTGTACTCATAACTATGGTACTTCAGGAGAAGGATGATTTGTGTTAATATTTTATATTTAAGTTAGAATCAACAACAATAGCAGATTTTTATATTTAGATGTCCGTAGATAAGAAGATATTTGAAAAAACCTGCCTGATTGTTGACATTTGATTAGCCTGTATATCGGTACACGTAACTATACTATTACGACTTTTTGCAGAGGTTATGAGCATAATAATTAGTAGTAATAATTATTATGCTCATGACGGAAGGAAAGGGAAATACGAGCTTGTGACAGCCATGCGGATACCTGGCGGTTGTACTCCAGTCGATCAGCATAGTAACAATAATACATAGATAATAATAATAGATTAATATATCAGAAGCAATAGGCCTGCAATATTGATTTTTGGTAGTAAACAGAAATTTAGTATCGATTGTTTCTGCCTACCCCATTCTCGCTGCCTGATAGTATAATAATTTTTAAATATGTGTATTACGATAGAAAGATATATATTTTCATTAATTAAAAGTCATGTTCTATTTAAATGAGACACATGTTGTATAATCACGGTGTCTTTTATGTTTAAAATAAATATGGCACAAAAATATTTATAATTCGCATATGATTTTCTAAATCTTCATTATAGTCCGTGTGCGTGATTATATTTACAACATACGCATATTTTACTAATCGATCGTTGAGAATTAATGGTATAATATGTATTCAAAATAATTAGTTATGTGCGACATGTTTTACGACTTGGTAGAAGGCGTTGATTTAAAAATAATTTATCATATTTTAATGCGGTATTAAAATTACTCGTATATCCGCAAATTAAATATTTATCGTATTTTAACAAAGAAGCATACATAGTTTATAGTAAAGTTTACTCACAACTTGGTTTGCTTTGAAAAGCTACTTTTTATATAATTTGTAACTTTAGAATCTACGGCTTTTTAAAAAAAATTTATTTTGTAAATTTTCTAATATTGGATATATGCTGATAATCAGAGTGTAACAAGTGTTTGTACATACCTATTTAATTAAAAATGTAATTTGCGTCTTCTAAAACAACTAAAAAGTAACAAATTGGATAACAACAATGTATTTACTTAAATTATTGATATTTCAGATTAACTGAAAGATAGTACCTACCTATTGATATATGCCATTACTTTTTTGTTTTGTAATAGATTAAAAAGTAAAGTTTAGAACATTCTGTTCAAGAAATATTATAAGTACACGAGATACACCAATAGATTGATGACATTAAATACTTTGGGTCTTTATATTTGTTAATAAACTATGTGTAAACAACTTCCGATTAAGTTTAGACTCCAAATTTCAACAAAAAATATAATATTTCGTAGCTAGTTTGCTAATTTGTAGAATTTTAAATATTCTGTAATATCAGATGTATGAACGAATGAATTACATTCAGATTCACTCAAATTTGTATTACGTCGTCTATCTTTGTACGTATGTGATTACGTGTATCCAGAAACTAAAGAATAATAATTTGCAACTGAAATATGAATAGAAATTTTTTTTAAACATTTAATTTTTGATATATAACATACAATTATTGAACTGCTATAACGATAGACCATTCATTCAAACCTTATGTTATTTAATATCTTGTAATAGTAATAAACAAAGTTACGGGTAATTTTAACACCTGTTAATCCGGTTTTAATAATTGTGTTTGACACGAACACGTGAAATTTCTAAAATGTTAAAGTAGTAGCTTCATGTTTCATACTTCCTATTATATATTGTCTCAACTTATGTGTATAGTATATATAATACATTTTACTGCTATTAATATACAATTTAAAGAAAATAGTTTACTTTTCATTTATTTATTTTTTTTATTTATGATATGTACATTGTAAAATTTATTACTAAACCGGTTTAACTATAAATTGACACTGTTATGAATGATTTATTTTTATTTACCGATTATTTAATTAGGTAAAGAATATCTATGATCTAATAGACTATACTCAAAATGGGTGCAGTGTTATATGCAATAGGTATAATAAATTATACAAGATGTATTACTATGTGGAGTCGCTAGCACACTGGTCCTATTTTATTCAAATTCGTATAAAAATTGGACATTTATATTCCAGTAGAGACATAATATTTAATTAGTGTTGAGTCGACATCATTAGCAAATATAATTGAATAATATTTTGTATAATAAATATGTCAAAATATTGCTATTGTCATTTGTGATGGTAAAAGGCATATTTTATTAAATTATTAAAAGTTGACTTTTATTATGATTAATGTGACTGTTATAAACTTTATGTATTTTTGTATATTTTGTACCTAGAGTAAGGACGAATTATAGGGAAAAATATTGATTAATTTTTCTAGTGAGTGATAAACAAATGACAGTAATTGCGGCGGTTAATCGCAGTGAGTTCCTGATTTTTCAAAAAATGTTTTTTATTTGTATTGCTTTAGAAGACCTCTTATTTATAAGATGGTTGTGTCTATATAGTATGTTCTCGACGTATAACTGTTGAATTTTTAATATTTTTAAATAAGATTCACATTCAAATATATTAAAAATTTATTTGTTAAAGTAACTACATAATAAATATAATCAATCATTAGTATTCCTAATATAGTACAACAAATATTATTGGTATTAAGTCGTATTGAAATGAAAATAAAATATTTGAGTTATGAAAGGAGTTTCAATTTTCCTATAAAGGATAAAAGGGTGGTGTTGATAATTACACATATATCAAGAGCGTATTTTTATTTGCTGTTGAGTAGGACGTAGTTTGGTTTGACATGCGTGGAATCGATTTTTGATGCTCAATTAACTACTTGTACTACTCATATATATGTACACATACATTCTTGCACTTTACGTTGCCAAAAGTCATAGATAATTGTTTACAGAGAGGTGTTCTTTGGTCAAGCAACGATTTTATATATTTCATTTGTTCGTGTGTGCTTACATTACTATTAAAATGTTTCTTAACCTTAGTAGATGTTTGCATGAATTTGGGATTAATGATTTATTAGTTTTTTTATCTATATTAATTCTTATCTCCGTAACGCTAATTGAAGTTCCGTGTAATATTTAGTAATTATAAGATATATTATTTCAAATTGACTAAACAAAAGATATGACAAATAGAATTATAATATTTCAACAATTTTAGGTGTTTTAAGTTAGCAAATAAGCACTTTAAATAGTCATATATAATATATATATTCTTTCGTCCACTCCAAATGTAGATTCAACAAAGAAGATTTATAATAATTTCTAGAAAAGGTATCTTACCGTTGTTACATTTACTCATATTAATTATTACTTATTTTAAAGTTTTGTAGGCAAAAGACAAAGAAAAGTTGACATTCAACCGTTACAATATTTCGTCAAGTTATATAATATAATTTGTGTAGCGTTATAACACGATAACTATGATACTCACTATAAATGATGAACATTTTAAAAAGAAATTTTAGACAAAGACTTTAACCAACCTGCCATAATAATAATGATGATTTATATGTCATAATAATAAAAAAACCTATTAATATGAAATATTTTTTGATAATAAAATGCTTTCTTTTGTATAGGATATACCTATTCATAGTCTTACAACCATGGAGTTCATGAACAACCATAAATAAAAGTATTTCTCTATCATTTTTAAATGATAATGATAATAAGTAATCATTATTTACATTACACCATATCTTTTTCTCTATATATATATATAGGAATAAATAGATCTAAAGAGTATCTATATATGTACTAAAGTGTTGTGTTTATAATCAACCCTCTCTCATATTGTATATGTTTTTTATAATTTAAAGCTTCCATGACAAGAAGTACATTTAATTTATATAAAACTACCCTGTTTTTGATAAGTCGTATTTATATTATTACATAATTAGAATTGTAATTGTAACTTACCTTTTTTGTTATAAATTTATTTTTTAATTGAACAGGTGCGGGCGTTTATAGCCCCTTGCGGCCTGTTGCGCAAGAGTTCACACGAGACTGTGCCGATTCGGTATAACACTCACGTAATTTATTAATAGTAGGCAGGTAACATAGACATACATAGATCAAATGATATTGAACAGTTGTGTTAGGATATTTGATTTTACATTGCCTATATTTTTCCTTAAATTAAAGTATTATATCATTCTTTAAAATAAAGCACTATAAAAAATATTTTATATCAGAATGATTTCAGAATCAAAATGATCATTCATTAAAGTAACTAACAAAAACTTATTTATATAAATAAAATTGATAAGTATCCTTTGTTTCATTTCATTAAATCTATTTATAACTTATATCAAACGCAAAGAAAGGTGTTTTGTTTATGTATGCTCAATATAAATTATATGAATAGTAAATGAATGCTACATTATGAACTAAACATACTCGTATATATATTTAAACTCCAATACTAATTACATAAGGCTACCTTATGAAAGTACTTTTCATTATTTCTTTGATTTAAGTCATACTTAATTTGCACTTAAATATATAATTTAATAATAATTAGCAAATAAATAAAGTTATAAGCAAGTGTAGGCACTCGTCGTCTATTGCGCTTTGAAAACTAACCTAAATAGTACTTCTTAATCATTTGATCTTGATATATGCCTTTTTACCTCACATTAGCAATCAATGAAATTACTCAGTAGAATATTAAAATAATCACAATTACACCTAAATATTTTCTTATAGTAATAAGATACATATCATAAACTTAGATAATCGTTATTTTTTAATAGAAACTATTATTATTAATATTAAGAAAACTATTACGTTATATATACTTATTGGAAAACTAAATTTAAACAATGTGGCAGTTCTTGTGTATTTTACTTGTATTCTTTATAGCGGCCCGTGCTCTTCCGTTTGTTGCTTATTCATTTTGTTTCACATAAATCATTGCATTCAAATAGATCTCATTAATGCAAAGTTTAGTCTAATTCGTGTTGTATTAGCTGTTGTTAGCAGGCTTTGCTTGCTTGTGCGAGCAAAACCTGTTACTTTTTTTTATATAAGAATTTATATAAATTACAGAACTCTTTCTTAGTGCTAATAATTTTACTAATAAATTACTATGTCTCTTCTTGGTAGATCTTAACATAAGAGTGGATTGTTATGTTATTAAAGTAGAGTAGTGCGTCCATTGTAAGAGATCACTCTAATACACTCAAATATCGATCACATAAAAATCGACGTTGTTATGACGTTTTTTCAGCGACGTAGATACCAATGAACTAATGATTTAACACTGATCTATCAACATATAGTGATAGGGCAGGCAAGTTAAATAATCATGTATAAAAAGAACGCTACATTCAATAAATTGGTCATATGATTTTGTTTGATAAATTAGAGGATTCTTAAGTACCTATCCTTTTTAAGATTATATAATTATATTTATCTATGTCAGTTATTTGTATAATTGGATAACTTTCCCTAAAAATACCTATAATATATATATTGATCCAATAGTTTCAAGTTGTTCCTTCGCAATACCTACGTAGTTTTTATGACTTAAGATTATCTTCTAAATGAACAGATTAGTGGACACTAATTTCAATTTATTATGATAGCTAAATGTGATCTAAAAGTAGAGTTAAATGTTACAATTCATTAATTGTGTCTACATATGTACAGTCATTTAAATTTGAAACCCGTTTCTTCATTGGGAATATATAATAGTATACCTACTTGTAGTTCAGTAAACATTTGGACGGCTGTTACTTTATCTTTTATAATTTCTTTTATCAATACTCAGGAATGTAGTTGTAAATATTCTGTGGTTCAGTTTCTATATATACATTAGAAATAACAAATCTTTGTGTATGATCTTGTGACTACTTTTCAAAATACAAATGGTATATTTACTGCCAATATTTATAATTATTGGCCTTAAATATTCATTAAATAACTTTAGAAATTCCATGTACAAATCACTGTATATAGTCTATTGTATGGTACCTTTTAATTCTTTGGATTGTTCTAATTCAGGCATTAATAGAAAAATTGCATGATTTGACTATTAGTATGTAATATTATATTATGTTATCTGTGCTATTAATTGTAACTAATAGCACAGCGATAGCGAGTAATATAAGCCTGATATATCGATTTAAATAAGGTAATAATTAATTATTTTGTAAAAAAATCGTGAAAGCGGGTTGAGTAGTCTAAATGAGAATGAACGATTGTATTCTCATCCATTCATAGTTTCGTGGTAAAATGTTCATTTTCGTGTCAAACGTACATATGTGTGTCGACTGCTTTTTAACAGACGAATAGTCTGTTAAAAATCGTAGTTCCAAACATGTTACTGACATTGCACACCTAATACAATACTGGTTTAGAATTCTAATATTCATTGTAATTAGTCTTTCAACTTAAAACTTAAGATTGAATTTACAAAGTTCGTAATTTTTAAGTTTATCCAGCATTGTATTAATATTCTGTACTATATAATCTTTGTAAACTTTACGGTTAAAGTGTATATTGTGTGTAAAAGATAATAGAAAAAAATAAGATAAGTGCCTCAAATAGGAATGATCTAACCATATAATAAATAATAGAACCTTGAGGTACTAAGGGCTGACAGAAGTAGGTATCTATAGCTACGTAGTAGTTAATGTTTTGTTTCATCTCTATGGTACTTAATAACGATTTTTTTTTATATTTATTTACGTTCCGTGTTTTGTAGTAAACTTATAATTATCTTTGCTATGCTAATATTGAAATATTTTTAATAATTTGAATATAAAATTACCATAATGTATACTGTATAAATTTTGTTTGCTTTTTTAATTTTACAAAACGATTAATATTATATCCTTGAACTAAAAATATTACATATCTTAAAATGCAATGTAGTATAGTGTAGTTTTATAGTTACTTAATTTATTGTAAATAGTTATACCTATTATAAAAAAATGATTACTTGTCCTCTAGACTCCGTGTCATTAGGGATATAAAAATCGTATGTTTCAAAAATGTATGAAAAAACAGCTAAATAAGTTTATTTCTGTCTCAGATACACTAGAAAATTATCATCTTTTTTTGTATCATGCATATACAGAATTATATAGAGGTGAATATAATATCTAGTTATAACTTCTCGAAATACACATTTAGTAGTTTATATACACCGGCACTAATATTTGTACGCACTGATTTACAGTTTTATTGTATGTTCGCAATTATTTATTATTTATATATTATAACTAAATTAATGAACATATTTTTAGAAATTTTAGAATTTAAAATGTATTTTATATAGTTTAATATGGAGTATAACTATTAAAGTAATAAGAACGTATCATGCAAATGTCAATAACATGAAGCAAGCAAGTTTACTTTGTGTAACTTTTGGATATCACGCGTTACACAAAGAGTACGTACCTACTATTGTTGTAAGCTAAATGAACTAAATTACAAAAGGTCTGTCGATTTATTAACTAATAACTGACCATATTAGAAAATTATGACAATGTAGAAAGATCTAAAGTTTCTGTATTAGTCTCAAAAATATTAAAGAAAGTTATGACATAGCGGGAGTATTATACATAGGTCTATGCTCTTTAGTAGACACGATCTGCCTTCTGACGATGATAAATGTATAAAAATTATATACGTTTTACTGTCATATAGTTTATATTTGTCACAATATTGTTAAACGATATTGGTAAAGTCCTTGGAGTATATTTTAAGTACCTACATGTTGTGTTACAGAATCGGACATACCTACAAGCATAATTAAATGTCACTGAAATAATTATAGAATAATTGGTCTACACATGACCCTCAAGTCGTAGGGACAATATAGGAGCAGTGGTAGGCACCGACTTGGATCTTGACCTCGTGTGTAACGAAACCAGGGAGGATTTCTAGTGTACTCAGCTGCTTACCCCTATCACTGATTAAATTATGGTCTTAATTTTTGTGTTCTAAGTAGATCGTATAATTTTTTTACCTATAAGACTTGTTCGAAGGGTAGACAAAATTACTTATCTACTATTCATTTAATAATATTCATTATTATTGTATTAGTATATATACATACGAGTACTATTCTATTCTAATACACTTACGTAAAACGCTATAATATGGTCATAAAATAGTTTTAATGTTATCTTTATTTTGTTTTTATAAAATATAGTAAAATTAATTTGTAGTCGAATTGTATTCGTGTTTTTATCTGTTTTTATTAATTTTATCTTAAGTGGACCATTCAACGATATTTACATTAGACAATAATTACCTAGATTTAAATAAATTATAAATTTTATAGTTTATTTTATTACTATTGAAGTACTATTTAATCTGCGCTTTGTCGTTTAATGGTTGTTTATTTTGACTGAGTTAGTGAGGTGTAGATAACCACACCTTATGTCATAATTTAGTAGAAGACATTTAAACGAATCATTAATGCCATTAAATGCAACTTATTTCCTGTTTGCGATATCATCACTGTTGATATGCATTTAGTTCCTATACCCATTATAGAGTTATACAGCTTGAAACTCGTCAGTGATTTTTCTTATTGTGTACATTTTTATGCTATCAAAATTAGTCAATAACCAACAATTTGCTTAATATGAAAAGAATTTTCAGTTTCTCTTCTATATAGTTCATTAATAATTTAAGAAGCGCGCTTTTGTTCGTGGAAATCTATTGCTTTCCATACATAGTACCTTAACAGTACCTTACCGTACCGTACCGTAGTACCTTAGTAGTAACAATTTATAATCTGAAATTTCCTCTTTTAAGCAATTATAAGGAAATATGGTACATAATCTTACGAACGTAATCCACTATATATATATTTGTATAATAAAGAACGTCATTTTAAACGTATTTTGTTTCATAGAGAAGTGCACGTCAAGAGGTTTCGATGCGAAATGATAAAGATAGGCAATGATACACGTTATTACGTAGATTTCATTGAAATATCTTTTTAAACTACCGAATCCTTGCGACTTCGAATATAGACTGTCCTAGTTATTGCTTTTCGTTCGTTGATCTTGAAGTAAATAATATACACTAACTAATGAACAAAGGTCAAATCTAAGTGTTTTATGTTTATTTAAGTATTTACCACGAGATGTAATCAAGGCTAGGATTTGTTATTTGAATGCCACTACCAAATTTAATAAGTTTAAAAATATCTTCTGCTTTATAATTGCAATAATTTATTTGAATTTTATAATTTTTATTAGGAAATTTACATAGCCAACTAGCGACCAAATTAGACTTTGGTGAATAATATAAATATACATATAGCTTTCAGTGGCTCGTGGTTTCACTCGAATTCTAATTTAATTTCAAAGGTCCTCAACTCGAATCGTATCTACATTATATCCCACCCGTGTTTTGACTTCATATTCGCTAAATTTATCCTCTAACTCTTTCCTTTTTGCTCAATTCCTCGATTAGACCATTGATGTTAATATAATACAAACTTCCTGAAGCATTGAGTTATCTAAAAAAATTTAAAAAGTTTTATTATATTCCGTAAGAGGTATGTTTAAACAAATTCTTTAGTATTTTATATTAGTAGGTATATTTGAAATATTAGGATCTATTCTACATATAAAATTTCTATATGACAATATATCAAGCTAATGAATACTACATTTGCGCTCTTAAATATTAGTAATGATAAGACAGCGGGGTAAATAAGTATCTAATGAAATCTGTTACAATAGTTAATCTATTATACTATTATGCCAAATAATAAACATATAATTGCTATTATTTGAATTATAAAAAAGTACAACGTAGTAATATTATGAATTGTTCTTGCAGGTACCCCACGGTAATACACTTTACTAAACCATATTTTTGTAAGGGTGTTTTTAGCCTTAGTTGTCCACAGTCGCCTTCTTGCGTCTATTAAAAAATGAAAACACTGAGTAAATAATTCCAGTGCGTTAATTATTTTACTGGTTATTAATCTTAGTGAACTTCAAAAGTCTTTGATTCGATAACTACGATCGTCCTTCTCTCTTCCGTATATTAAATATGCGTGCAGTGGAAATAATGAATATATCCGTCACATTATTATATTATAAATGATCGTTTGTACCTCGGATGTTATGATGTTTTTAATACATTACCGAAAATAAATATTTATGATAACTTCCAATTAAGTACATACGCGTTATATTAAACACAGCAACAATTTTTTTAATTCTAGATGAAAACCCGGCTTCGCTCGGGTAGATATTTCTGTAGTCGTCGGTTCTCAAAGAATATTAAAGGTAAGCAAGGCATAGATTCGTAAAGCTGTTTAATAAATACTATAGTAAATAATAAGTGCAAAAGTATTTCTACAAATAATTTTTATTTTAAATAAACATTCAAAATAAATTAACAAAACATATAACTTTTAAGGTTTATTCTCTGTTAACCTCTTTGTTTTAAGTACTCTCTACTTTGGCAGATATTTAAAACCAATTGCTTCATCCAAACAGCTTTCCCATTCTTGATCGTCATTTTCATTCTTTTTTTATTTAGTCCGCGCGACTCTCCGGGATTTGCCGAGTTCCTAGTTTTGTCGCTCTTTCAGTTCGACGACGTGGTCCACCACCGTCCTTTTCCCCTTCTTCCTCTTTTTCCTATCCATTTCCTCTTCCTTTCAACCTTCCCTCTCGCCCCGCGTTAGCCATTTGCTATGCTCCCACTCTGGGGTCGAGCCCCCATAAACATGCGGGGTTTGGGGCTACAGGGACACCAAGTAGCTTAGTAATTAATTTGTAAGTGCCATACTTGGTTATAGTTTGTTTTTTAATCCGGGAGACTAAATTGACAGGTTTAAATGTCAAATTTTTAAATAATGTTAGCACCTTGGCTGTATGAGCGCAGTTCCCTTTGCCTTTCTGACTGAGGATAAACAAAACCAAAAAAAAATGTTACTACCTGTAGCGGGGTAGCCATACCGATTTGTTTAATCGGAAACTTTTATTCTAATAAATTAGTTTTAAAGTTTAATATGACGTTTCCATAACAGAATTGTATAATTTACGTACATATACTAATGTTTCCATTACTGTCGTAGTGTTATGCAGAATAAAAATATATTTTTGTCGTTTCCGTACAAATAGTAATTTTTACAGTATTAATTTACAAACCAACATTTTTTTTTTACAATCAGTTAAATAATATATGACACTATGAAAAGGTCATTTGTTTTATAAAAAAAGGCAGTTAGTCTTTATTTTAGTGAAAAATAACAAAATCTATTTTGATACAACAACCATATATTTATTAATACCTACCTATACTTTATTCATTTTGTGTTAATGCTTTTTAAATAAACACCCACATATTATTTCCGTATAACCTATAAAAATGGGTAAATAACATTAATTTCCAATAGTGCCACAACCTTATTTAAAAAATGCAAATACCTGACATTATGTGTGTAATAATAAAATGTGAAGAAATTGTGAGTGTTATTAAGTTTTTTTTTAATAAGTTCATCAGAAAAGAGAAACAACATTTGACATTGGACATTGACTTTAATTTTTGTAATTTATATTGTAAAACATTAAGTTGGGCTAAAAAGAACTTGTATCCAGAGCCGTGAAACAAATTAATAAAACAATATTGTCAAATTTGTCTCGCAATTGGCCAATTTAAAGAAAAAACACATAACTGTATACTCTTTTATCATAAAAAAGTGTCAAAAACTATATTTTTGCGAAACGTCAACGACACATGTCATATGTCACAGTTCTTTGTGATGGATCTTTGGCGCGAACGCACGCGTAGTGTTGATTGGTTGTTAGCTAGTGACATGAAAAGATGGCGACTGCAGTTAGTTTGTCAGTGTTTGTAATTAGAATTTAACGAAATACTCCATAATCCGAATTTTGCCACGAAATATGTTGTCCACTCGAAATCAATATTTTTTTATATTTTGTTATTCACATAAGGATTTTCATTTGTTCGAGTCTACCGTACCCCTTGACGAAATTATTAATACAGATGTGTTTTTTTTATATTTCTTTTGAAATTTAGGGATTTTTGTACAAACTAAAAGTAATCACTACATTACCTCACAAGTGAACAAGTAGCCTTAACCGCACTACCTGAAGGATCGGCTAAAATGCTTTGTATGGCACCAACATCCAATACATAATTCTATAGTCTGATGTTATTCTATATCGTAGACTTTCTGGTTCCTGACAATGGAGTGTCCATTTGCAAATGATATACATCCTCTATTGTACCACATTCTAACACAATTTTGTGAATTATTTTTTATATCATCATGTATGCAAACTTTGTCGATGGATAATGTCCAGAACGGAGTCTACGCATTTTTATAATGTAAGATCGTTTACCTCTCACATAATTGCATCAAGGCGGGTGCCTTTATTAAGCTGTATCTATGTAATTGGGATAAAAACTAAAAGTATTAAAAATATTGCTAGTAATCCTTGTGTCGAGAATTGATTAAGGAATAGAAATAGGTATAGAAATAATCTTTATTGAACTAAATTTATAATAAGCAATTTTTCTATCACTCATTAGGAACGAGATAGAAATTTACGTATTGCTCCTTTCAATAAATGTTGTTCAGAATTACCTACATTTTATAATTTTTTTATCAACATTTTATCAATTTTAGCAAAGTCTACTTTGCTATTTTGCAGTTTGTATTCACACAAAATTGATAAAATTAAATAAATGAAAAGATACTAAGGTAACAAACTAAATAGTTATCAGAGCAGACCAGTTCACGAGTATAACGGGTGAGCCATCACTGCACTCAATAATATTTTAAGCAGCTCAAGGGTGATTTTGTGCAAAGACATCTATTTCATCCATTTGTTGAATTTATTACCTTAAACCTGTTTGAAGAGTGAATAATGGCAATGAAATTACATGGTTAGGAGGTATACCACTTCACTATCTGAATGACAACACATTAAGTGTAGTGTCGCCTATTATAAACAGCACCTCAGATATCAGGTCCTCATATGACGCCCACGGTGCTTCTTATGACAGGCGAGGATTATCACTTTCTGTGGAATCACCACTTACAATGGACCGTTAAATTGCTTGCAATTTTAGTTTCATTTTCAAAGATAGTATATTAGATTGTAATAAGAAATAACATTTTGATAAATAATATTTATTAAAATGCGGTACTGCTAATTTAGAACGCGAAATGTACCTTTTCTAAAGGTACATTTCGCATACAAGACGATATTTATATGACGTCGATCTCTACTACAGATGCTACTAATTTATGTTCACCGCGCGAAACGATTTGTTCTAAAATTATATTTGCAATGCAAAATATTTTTTTATCTGTTTTCGAATTTACCTCTTTAAAAACTGCGTCACATTATACATATGTAGCAGGCAATAGGGTACCTAATATAACTCATATATTATTAGTAGGCTATCAAAAATATCATTACTTATAATTTACTTCATATAAAATACTACATACTATAACGTGGCTCAGTAACATAACATCTTCAACACTCCATTAGAGTTTTCGCAATATTTACATTAACACTCCGCTTCCACTTCTATTGGTCGCTGTGTGATATTTTATAGATCGATAAATAACATGAAAATCTAACATGAAATTTTGTTTGAATTTGAATCAGAAATTCCTTAGATTAGCGTTAGCAATCACACATGCAAACAAATTCTTCCTCTTTTTAATTTTATATATTATATTATATGTGCTTGCTTATACTTATTTATTAGACCATGCGTGACATCGCCTATGCATGTGGAATTGATGCAGTACAGGAATTCTTAGTCACGTTCGAAGATACTGGTTCACCTTTACGTATACGAGTAATTTACTTTAGAGCAAATCTCAAGTTAACACAACTATTGTATTTAAATGTCGTTGAATTAATTTGAATTTATATTATTTTGTAAGAACAGAAGTATGTAGATACACCTACGTTATTATTTTTTAATAAATAGTAACAAATTCTTTTGTACATATTATAAATACATAGTAGACAACGTATGGTAATAATATGGTATGGTTCCACAATAAGAATAACTTATATTTGACAACTGGTAAACATACTTAAATTCATTTTTTGTCATATGTATGTCATACACAGAAGTACTTATAATCCAAAAAAAATACTAAACTAAACAACGCCGTCGAACAAATTGTATACATATGATTTATATTTTGAATACATCTATCGTTATATAGTAATTTTAAATTAATGTAAATGTATTTATATTTTAAAAATGCGTACAAGTTAAAATATTTTTCTTTTTTCTTCAATTGCGATTGTCGAATAGCCTCGAGCTGAAATATACTCCTTACAATTGTATTCTGCAATATCACTAAACGACATCATAAATATTAATTTGTGACAGGCGATTGATAAAATTGGTAATTAAGTAAGAAAAATAAATTCACTAAGCGCAGTCAAAATGAAAATAATTTACACTTAAATTGTAATCTGGTTAAGGGTCGGTAACGCGCAAGCAATACCCTACTCTCCTAGCAGAGAAGCAAGTATGAGCACTAGTAGCATTCTACGAAGGACCTACTACTATCAACCGCGGTGATTTTGGGTTTTATTTCTCTTAAAATAATGTACCTATATGTGCATTGTGTGTCAGATTTTAGGCTATAATTACTTATTAAAGTTAAGGTTTAATTCGTATTTTATTACAAATTAGAAACTACGAGCGTTCATAACTGAATTTTATTGTCTAATGCAAAACCTCGTTGACTTTATTTTGTACACAGTTATTAAACTTTTGTTTTTCATATCTTTGCAAATATTCGTTTTTAAAAAATCTGCTAAACTTTATATTTTAGGAGTTTTGTATGAATGTAGCCATTTGAACCTATCTGACTTTATATTTTAGTTCAATAAAATTGTAAATAAATACAATTAATTTAATCACAGATCACATATTCGAGCTCTATTGACGTTTCCGAAAAAGCAGAATTCCAACATTATTCTACTTGTCATTCAGGTAAATTGTAATGTCATAATTGTTTTTACAGACATTATACACTTAAATTACCTTAATTAGATTGGTAATCAGTATGACTAGATTTTCGTGTTAAACTGATATGATGTATTACTAAAATAAATTAATTAGGCTATTAGAAATAATATAAAAAGCTGAGTTTGTGGATTGTTATCATATTGCAGTTACTATCGTTTGATAACGAAGGTTGATCTCATCCAAGCATCATGAAAGCAGTAAGTTTTTTATATTAATTTACTTTATATCAGATAAATATTGTGTCATTGATTTATATTATTGTGTTATTTGAATTGCTGCTTCTCTACAATTTGCTTTATAAGTTCTAGTGTATTTATAGGGTACGGAAGCAAACAAGGTTAATCCTAAGGAATGGAGAAAATAGTATCTTGGACCATAGTATATTTTATGATATTGTGGGCGCTGTTCAAGTTAATCGGCGATGACAACCACTTTATATCTGGTTGCAATCAGTTTACTTAACTTGCGATACTATAGTAGTGCATTTTAAATGGTCATAAAATTATCTAATTATGTTTTTGAAGGATACATATATTATTATCACAAGTTATATATCTAGTTATAGTATACTAAGTATATACATAGTTGTGTAGGTTGTACACTACTTATAAGTTTATAACGAGAATCAAATCGATTTTACCTGGGTACCTACTTATTCAGTAGAAATAAATTACAATTATACACCTTCACAAAAAGTCACGATATGTTAATGTAAACCGATAAGCATCATTGACAACTCGCATTATGTTTATCACAGTAGGATGTTATGACCCCTCTAGATTTCCTATCACGACACAGGTTTGCTTAAGTTATATATATTGAAACTTTTCAGGTCGTACTACTATGCGTTTGTGCCGTATCTGTGTTGGCTGCCCCGAATCCAGCTGAGAATGCACTTCGACGCTCTTTACCAGCTTTGCATCACGAAGAAATCCATGATGACTTCGGTCAATACGCACTACGTTACGTTACGGCTGAGGGTATCGTAGTCTCCGAACGCGGTCATCTTGTACCTAACGCTGATGGTACAGATTACGTCCTTGTCTATGACGGAGAATACTCATTCATTGGAGACGATGGAAAGACTTACACAACGAAGTATACCACAGATATCAATGGCGGGCATCAAGTAGAGGCTGACCATTTACCTAAAGCTCCAGAGCCAGACGTACTAGAGTTGCCAAAGGTTGAACCTGTGATTCCCGTAGTGCTGCCAGTTGAGATTCCAGCTGCTTAATAATCTGAAGAAAATGCTATATCTAGCGTAATTGAATATTAATACTAATTAAATAAAATAATCAAAATATTCATATTTGTCATCATCTTATTTTCCTAAATTTTACATAAAACCGTAAAAACTATAATTTATTTGTCATTAAGTAAATACAAGATAATATTGACAAAAATGCTTACGACAGTTTTGCAAACCGTGAGAATTTGTTCGACGGTTCTTGAGATGTGTCTAAAAAACTGCAAGAATTGACATTAACTCTATTGTATATTGTTTCTATTCTGTAAACAACAATATTTTATATTTTATCATACCTATCATATATAGGAAGTATAAAGCGTTTTATAATTATTGTCCTTCAGTATTTGTCTATAAGTTACCTAATAGAAAATGTCACCTATAAAATACCATTAGATATACCTTAATCTGCAAAGGACAACAAATTATTATAGATACATAATGTAACTGCGCCGTTATTAATTTTTTAAATATTTTATGTTACTAATCATCATGATTACATTGATTGATGTTAATTAATTCTATCACTGGCTTTCGGCTTTTACTAACTCTGGTTTAACTGGTGCTGGTATATAACGCCGCAACACCGCGGCGCCGCGCCGCAAGGTGTTAAATCCACCATATGTACATTTTATTGTTGTGCGTTGACGTTAAGTAAATAAATAATAGTGGTATACGTAAAATACCTATAAATTATGTACATCGTATATTAAAGTCAAGAAAAACCAACAAAAACAATGGTTTTTGTTGGTTTACCATTGCATGTTCTCAAAAGGAAACAATCAAGAAGTATCTTGAGCATATATTCGGTAATTTCTAAATTTCACCTGTAATGACAGATTATATTAATGTTATATATGTTTAGGCAACTATGTGCACAGTAGATACATCATATTATGTATCTTACTAATTCTTAATTTATTACACATTCGTATAAAGAACATTAAAGTTCTTAAATAATGTGCTTCATTACAATGAAATCGCGCTTCAGTTCGGTAAAGTAAAGATATAACTATATGTCAAATGACCCGACTGGTAATGTACAAAAGGTTATTCGTTTCGTCACAGCTATTTTGTAATCATTTTAAATAAATCTGACATAACGAAGGTTCTCAAACACACTCGTACCGACAAAGCCGGCGACAATACTTGAGCTATTGCGTAATATATAAAATGGAGATCTATCCTTGGGTAATGCGTCTTAGGTATATATGTATTTATGTACTTGACTCAATATTCTAGTCTAGAATGTATTTTTTTTATATCATAATATCGTTATTAAGCAAACAACTCGCTATGTAGTGCGCATTATGTGTTTAGCAACCAAATATTTTCGACACGCCTAATGACAGTCGTCGAAAATGATGATTAATTATAAATAATAATAAAGTACTATATTGAAGGTTATAAGATTTATCATAAAAACTTATATGTAGTGGTTTACTGTGTGCTTCGAGTAGACGACATACGTGCTTTGGCATTTAGCTAGGTTTACGAAACGTATCTACAGGTAATAGGTAGGTACAATGCCTACATTCGAGGTATGGTAACTGAGATCTAACGTATTGCACTGAAGTGTAAATGTTATTTAATGGCTCGGAGTGGGTGTATGTGTACACTAAGTAATACAATATTATTTGCATATTTAATTGCATCATTGAACAATAATAGTCACATACATACCCAATTCTCTTACAAATGACTTTATAGGAATCTAAACTTTACAAGAAGGTACAAATAATAATAAATATTCATATTACGATACAAAATTATATTTGACCTTACGAAATTTAATGCTTCATTTTATGTGAACACGGTAGGTATGTAATTAATGATCTGTAATTGTATTTCTGTTGCGTAAATAAATATACACGGTAATTTAAAATTAATAACAAAAACCCTACACGCTTCCTTTTTTGTTTATTTAACAATTAAAAATAAATTATAAACTGGAATATATGTGTACAAAAATATTCAAGTGTGTAAACAAGTCAGTGATCGTTTTATGCAGATTTTGTATCAAGTGGTGCTCAAACTCAGTAACATTTTTTTATGTAATTGGTATGGCAAACAAGCGTAGAGTCTACCTGAGGCGAATGGTACTCTTGATTTGTACTTGAAAAGTACCAAAGATGTAATGTTATCAGTGACTTGGATGGTGCCGTGGACTAATGCTACTTTAGCGGGTAAGATGGGGCCGCTATTATTTATGTTTTTGTTCGTGTAGAAACAGCTTCAGGAAGATGGAGGTGAAGAGAAACCAGTCGTGGTTATTTACATATTTATAATATAGAAGTATTTACAATTAGTATATAGGTATGTACAAGAAAGTGATTCGGTCTCGAAAGACAGGCCTGTTATTTTATTCTTCTGTCGTAACTAGGCAACGGTGTTGCCGCGCGATTATAATTAATTCGCCACACCACCCCCCCGCGGAGAGAAAAAGGTGAAAGAAAAAGAAAAGACACTATTAATCTAAAATATCATCAAATAAAACTCTCCGTTCTGACCTGGTAACCGATGGTTTTGCGTTGAGGCAGGTTGATTATATGAAGTGGTGGCGAATTGTGATGAATATAAATGATGAAGAAGTGAAAGGAATAGAGGAAGGGTGGATGGTAGTGAGGGCTCATGTAAGTAATGAGCAGGACTCAAGCATCCCGGCTTATCCTCATTCTGTTCTTCTTCTAGATGAAGTGGAAGGAACAAAAGATGACACTGTGGACCGTAGTGAGGGCTTATGTAGGAGATAAGCAGGACTCACAATATCCCGGCTGATCATCTGTTCCGTTCCATTCCAGATAAAATGGAAGGAAATAGAAGTGAAAGTGTGGATCGTAGTGAGGGCTCATGTAGGAGATGAGCAGGACTCACAGCATCCCGGCTGATCACTGTTCTTTTCCCCCACGATTAATAGCTTGGTGGTAGATGACTGATAATGAATTAAATGTGATAGACTCAGCCATGTTATCTCAACCTGTGTGAACTGTAATGCCGTACAGGTCAGGAGGGAGGTAATTAAAAAAATAAAATATTTAACCTCCGGGGCAGATGATGTGGTTACGTTGAATGTGCCGAATTGATCATTGCGAGACGAAAAATAAATCAAAATTTACAAATAGAAAAATATACAAATTTACACAATGAGTAACTGAAAATGTTGTCCATCCGGGAATCGAAGTCCAACTCGTAGTGTATTGACTGCGTCGTACTGGCCCATGTCGTAGTTTCTCAATAAGCAACCGCAGATACGACGGGTAATAAGAGAATGGTCAGTCAATAGTGCCGGTGCTATCATCGGTGATGAAGTTGAAACGATGATGTATGTTCTCCGGTATGGATATGAAGGCGGAAAAAGGACATCTGGACTGGAATAGGTAGGTACTTCACCATGGCTGCAGTGCTGGAACGTCGGGGTCACCAATTTAGCGGGTAAGATGGGGCCGCTATTATTTATGTTTTTGTTCGTGTAGAAACAGCTTCAGGAAGATGGAGGTGAAGAGAAACCAGTCGTGGTTATTTACATATTTATAATATAGAAGTATTTACAATTAGTATATAGGTATGTACAAGAAAGTGATTCGGTCTCGAAAGACAGGCCTGTTATTTTATTCTTCTGTCGTAACTAGGCAACGGTGTTGCCGCGCGATTATAATTAATTCGCCACACTACACTATTTCGGAGGACTAAAATGTCTTATAAACTTAGCCTATAAACTCACTTACTGCATTAATAAATAACTGGACTCTTTAACCGCAACCCATAAACAAAAAAAGTGGTTTGTTGGTTGAAATAGCTCAGACAGCAGTACCTTAGTAGACGACTTTGTACATAGTACGGTACTACGTCGGTAGAATTAGTATATCTATTCACATATTAACATATTGTATTACATCAATATTTAATATAATATTATTTTGTAAGCCTTCTGTCCAGTTTAGAGGACAATATCAATTGAAATGTACAGGCAAGAAGTTGCAATTCTTCTTAAAATATATCGTCATTATTATGTGTTTAATTGGGAATATACGTCTAACATTCAACTGAAACTTACAAGAACAAATAATGCTATACACATTATATAGTCATCATTTAGTAAATAATAATAGGCTTTACTCTGTGAGAGTGTTTTAATTCAAGTTTGTCAAAAAGATATAAGATAAAGTTTGTCACAGATAATTCGACAGGAACGTATGTTGCTCCAAACGAAATAATGAATGTTTGCAGAATGCGCGAGCAAGCTCAGTACAAAGCAAGCACTCTACAAAAAAGCATTCAAATTTTATAAGCAACATTTATACTTCATGCAAACAATAAATTTAAAATAGGTATCGTGGATAAAAGGGAGTTGTAACTGAAGACGCCTAAGATACTTGATACAGATGGGATATAATTATCCCATATATCATAAATAAGCTGATTATGTAATGATTGTTATTTATCATCTTATTTATGAACTGCTAATTTTTCGATGTTTTTACAAGCGTTATATTACAAGCGTCATTTACTGGAAATAATATTAATCATAAGGAAATTTACAGCCAATGTACCTGCAGTGTCCACCATACCATATAAATGCGAAACATTGGAATGCTAAATCAAGGCCTAAATGTTAGAGATAAATTAAGGGTGTGCATTAGAAGGACACTATTTCAATAGTATCATCAAAAGGTACGACTCGTTATTGGATTCCTAAAAGGAAATTTAATTCTTTTTGCAATCTGGTATTGTGGTGCGAATAAAATTTTTATCACAATAGACTGTAACGAAATGTACTCATAATGCATGAAATACCTACCATTACTATAAAAATCTATTACAAATACCTTAATTATTAAAATAAAATAATTTATATTGTTTTTAAGTATTAAAAAAAATACAAAAGAGACCTAATAGCTAATTATTACTAAAATTATTATTACTGATCACAAAAACGTCGTTTACTATTTGTGTAGGTATGTAATTATATTTTGTTTTACAAATCTATTGCGAAAGTTTTTGTGCAGTATCGTGATGATAATTGGATATAATATTTAATTGCATGTTTGAGGTTAGAGTTCAAGCGCATATTGTTCAGGTTTGTTGTTTTAGTTCCTGATTAGGTATAATGGTTTTCAAAGTTGAACATTTGTCAAACTCAACATTTTTTCCTTTTGATTTGATATATCAATTTTGTTTTACCATTCAATTTTAAATGTCATACATATTAATACGTATATCAATCGCAGACACTTTTGTCTTGTTGGTTACATACATGTACATTTCTAACGTTGCCTAAAGGGACCCCTTTTAATAATATATTTTAGTTATCATATTATATATGTTTTTTAAGCTTTTTCACAAAGAAAATATTTTATAACACATTTGTATTTTTTTCTAACATAATCAATCCAAAATAGCTCATATCAGTACATAAAGAATAACAAACACAATATAGAGTAATAATCATTTATTTATTATATATAAATCACAAGAGGCTTTACAAAATTAAAAAAAAAATAGAAAAGGCAATCTTATGGCACAAGAATTTAGATGAAACCCTTCTGTGTGCTCGAAGTAACTGAGATCGAGTGTTCACTGGTTTATAGAGTATGTTGAAAGGTTGTACCTAAACACTTTGATCTTACATTTTACGAGTATATACAGTGATCAAAGTTGGTTGTACGGTTTATTTCCTCTGTCCGAGGGATGTCTTAGGTTGGAATCCGTTGGGGCCAGCTGTGAAGGTTACCGTGTAGTGTTTGCCATCAGGGGCGACGTAAGCGTATTGTCCTGTGACAGTTAAGGCTGCGTTCTCAGATTGAGGGTTGTCGAGTTTGCCTTCTTCCTGCCGGGATGTACCGTCACTGGTCTCGTATCTGTTAACGTATTAATATTAGTAATATATAGTAAAAGAAAATTGTAAAATGTAGTGAATTTTTTTATGTACACATTAATACTATCAGTTAAAAATAATGTTAAGTCTAAATACTAAAATTATAAAGCTTGTTTGATTGAACGCGCTAATCGAATTACGGGTTCAAATTGAAAAAAGTCTTTTAGTGTTGACATAATATACTAACATATTTTTTAACAATAAATGGACTATTCATTTATTGTCAAAGGATAAAAACATCTCATTAAGTCGGGAATAATATTGGTTTTGGAAACAGACGATATTGCTTATCAGTATAGTATTACTGTAAACTTATGTTTATTCTAGCATTGATGAGAGACTTTATTTTCGTATTTTCTGCTGTTGGGGACTCGATACGAATTTACGACTATTGGGGCTTTCTTAGATGAAATGGGTAGCTCGGCTTACTTTTTTGTATATATATGTGTGAGTTGAATTAACATCGAAGGTTCCAAACAATTAATGTAAACAGGCCTTTATTTTCGTTACATTACGATTATTTACCACAGTATGTGATATTTTATTTAAATGATAAAAATATTTTTTTTATATTGTAAAGTTTGTCTATAGTAAACGAAAGAGAAAAATGTATAATATTATTATATTTATGAACTTTAATTTCGTTAATTTTTTAAACAGACTATAACCGTAATATGGCTATAAATAACACAATAATAGATAACTTTAAGGGAGATCCATTGCTGTTGTAAGAATATGAATTATATCCAAACGAAACAATTCGCTTTATTAGTTTGCATTTATTGAATTCCTTAGGTATTTTATTTTCAAGATGTATACGTATATACTTGTAAATTGATCTATTAAATATTCTTCTAAGTATAAAACACAGTTAATATTAAAGATAAAATTGTACATCATCATTGCACACACGCTTACATATAATGTTTGATCAATCTCTGTAGTATTCTAGAATAATTATTTAAGTAAATATTTCATTAAAATTAATTTTGTTGTGGAAATAAAATAAATAGTATTTCCATAATAATTATGTAATATATAATAAATTGTAACAGAATGAACTCTATTTCTGAAAGTAATTTGTCATGAAATAGTTTATTTGTCTAATAAATAAATATAATAAACTTCTATAAATATCTTTAAATAATAAATAAGTATATATTTTTCGTTCAGATGCATGTATATAAATATAAAACAATTTGAATAATAATTGTATGTGAGAAATTGTGGTTATTTTGTTATATGAAAATATTAAGAATTGTGTCATTAGTAGGGACTCTTACGCGAAGCTATAGCCGTCAGGTTCAACATTGCTGTCGTAGCGCAGGATCTGCACATCCTGAGGGTTTTGTTGCGGTGCTCCGGAGCATAGCGCCGCCACGACGCATAAGACTGTTACCTGAAAGTGGACGATAATTGAAGTGTAATAAATAAGCCAATGTAAATATTTATATACAGTACTTAAGTATTTATATATCTATTTAATAAATCTATTTAAATAGATTTATTTTGCTGAAAAAAATGTTAATGGTTTATGAAATGGTTTATAGAAAAAATTGGTAATAGTTTATGCTATCCTTTAAACATAAAAGATTTAATATTTGATAAAAGCGCACATTTCTATTGTCATTTAAAAACTTATTAAATGAAATAACATAAAATATTTCTAATGAGACACCACAATCCATTGTTTACGCTCATCCGCAGTTACTACACCGGGTGGATCCATCACAAGTCACGGCACACTTTTGCAACGGGTTGTAAACAGTGATTATGAATTTAAGTATTTACCCACAATATACGACCTTTGATACTTATTGTAATGATTAATAAACAAAAAATATTAGCAACTCACGTATTTGAGCATGTTGCTTAGTATTCGTGATGAGCACAAACTAACGAATGAGTAACTAGTGTAGGTCGTTCATTTTATATAATTCCGTGGTGGTGCACTTGCAAGCTGACATCATGGAGGATGGGATGCCGCGCCGTGACTCGCTCCGCTCTCTGTTTCAGTCCTCAACATTTTTTGTAAACACCGACACGGTCACTAATCGAAATTTTATGTCACTGATGGACAAACTATCAAACTATGACATATGTGAAGAATTAATATTAATAATATTTCATATGATACAAACAGATAAGTGTGGAAAATTTATAAAACGATTTATATGAAAATTCTTGAAGAATCTCGTTGAGTCTCTATTCAGATGGAAACGCCTCTGACAATCTCTGTACTAAAATTTGTTCTTTATATATTCTTTATATGCGTTTTTGGTTCTTTATATGGGCAAGTGATAATTCAACATATACTAACTGTATCCTGGAGTTACGACTTTTTAGTAAAAAGAAAGAAATTATCTATTTAATAATCTTATTGTGATAATGCATTAATTTTCCAGTAATGCATTTGGATTATGTCAGCTATACATATTTTTCAAATGTACAAAAACATTGAGTGTTATATATATTATATTTATTAATATAGTTCTAAATATATTGATTACTTCTACCGTGTAAACAAATGTCAAACGCCTTTTTATTCAAATGTTCAATCAGTCATATGAGAATCAAGCATGTGATAAAAATATTTGAGGACACTACCGGGAACGTCCATACCTTAAGCCAATTGGCATATATTCATGTTCTTTAGTTTTATGTTAATTCTATATTTTCGGTGTAATTTTTTTTTATAAGTGTAATGAAGAGATAAATATAGATAATATTCTTCACGATGAATACAAAATGTTTGACACAGTTGTTTCTACAGGCGTTCGTGAACCAGCTACAGCAACTATTTAAAATTAAGGGCTGTGCTCATTATTTTTGTATATAAGTAATAAATAAATAAAAATTTACAAGTATAGAAATAAACCTAAAAGTAAGCTTGATTTAGTAAACATACCAGGAAATTGTTAATTCGGAATCTATTCTATTATGTGTATATAATTATCATTTACTAAAGAAGCATGCATATACACTCTATAGATTAAGATTCAGAATTTTAAATTAGTGATAAATATTATGTGTATATAAAACATTAATAATAAATTTAAAAGGAACAGGTACGATAAACAGAAAGTCACAATTAAGTGTTTGTTATATTTTATTATACTCAGAATTCAAGCATTTAATTTATGAGACGAGTTAGGAAATAATACGTGAGTGAAAACACAATGGACTCATTTGAGAGCTTCATATCATTCTCATCGTGATGACATACGTTTGCAAAAGCTTTGTCAACTATTTGAACATAAGTGGGGAAAAATAGATAAACCGTTAAACAAATATTAAGGATGCGTGCATTATGTAACTCATCGGTGGCTACGACTTACGACGTCGATGTTTACATTTTATTACCTTTTAATAACACTTGTAAATTATAATAATTAAAAACACGACCTGTCTTAGGCGTATATTTAATAAATTAATATTATATTCATCTCTCGATCATGATATTATGCTAGCTATTTTATAATAAATTATATTATTCGCTAAATTTTATTTCACATAAACGTCACTACAGATAAGTTACTAAGTAACTTAATAATATAAGACAAGTTATATAAAGTAATAAATACAGATTTTATATTAACTATAAGTTTATATATTTGTATAAAACAGTACCTAGAAGAAATGGATTCATATGTAGCTACCAATAACGTAGTTGTTAGTATTAGTGGTATTAGCTACAGCATAAAAGACTTTGTAGAGTAAGACAGAGGTAAATTATCGCGTCTTACTTATTTTCGGCGTCGGGATATTTGCAAGTTGTGTCCCATTTTAATTGTATAAAATATAATTAAATATTAACAATTTAGGGTGTTTTCCATGTATATTATTTATGTATTTAGAAAAATGTAAATGTATCAGTTATCTAGTAGTCTTAACACAAGCTCTGCTTAGCTTGGAACTAGATGTCGCTGTATGGATTGTTGTCGCTGTAAGGATAGTGCAAGTTTAATAATATTTAAATTATTATAATTATATGAAATTAAATGAAAAGCTAAAACAAATTATTAGATGTAGTAAACTAAGTTTCATCTTATTAGTTGCAGCTGGTCGACCAATAACTTATCGTACTTATCTTACTAATACTATAAACGCGAAAATTTGTGAGTATGGAGGTTTGTTAGTCTTTCACGCAAAAACTACTGATGGGATTTTGATGAAACTTTACAGTATTATAGCTTACACATTTATACATTTCATGCGAGTGAAACCGCAGGTACAGCTAGTGTCATTATAAATTTAAAAATAGTAAAATGTTATTGAAGTATTTATTTTAACAAAATCTAAATGGCACACTTTATTTTATTCTGATGTGTAAAAAAACCTGATTAAATTATAATGTATTTGAATAAGTGATAATTTAATACGTGTTAAACTTGATAATTACATAAGATGGTAAGAGAATAGCTTATCATCTTCAATCTTATAGCGTGTTAGGTCAAGGCCTGTAACTGGACACTAAAGTAGGTTCTTACAACACAATTAGTAGTTCCTTACTTAATAATTCTACACAGGAGAAGTACCTATTGATAGAAATATGACAATGAGTAAATTACTAAAATGAATCTTCAGATGGACTCGCAAATGTTACAGAAAAACAAATCTGGTCATAAAGGAAGGAAATTTAAGATGGTAATTAACTCATTATTAATTATAAAAATCAAGTCGAGTTTTATAACAATTAACTGACTACCACTTTTCTCCTTTTGTCAGTGTCAGTGTCACCTAACTGTACAATTTATAGCTAGAGAGTTTTGATCCATAGGATTTTTAAATGAGTTAAAAATTGACAGACCCATGTTTTATTCTTTTCAGGGGAAGATATTAGTATATTTTAATAGTACACTGAGTTATAGTACATATGAGAATATAACAGAGTTATAGTAAACAGTATCTGATATTTAGATATATCTATATACTAATAATTGACTGCCTAATTCTTAAATTATCGTTATTTATGATAACTGAAGATCTGTGTTTTCTTTTTATTTCATTTTGAATATAATATTCATTTAACCCCTGCAAAGCCTGCTAAGTCAGTATTAATCGTCAATTACCAACATACACAAGTAAGTTAGTGTCCTTGAATGGTAGCTGCGTTTTTGTTACGATGATTTGATTATAAACGTAATGTTTTTTTAATTGGACATTTAGTTTTCTTTATAATTTGTATATTTTCAAGGTATTAATATTTAAATCTCATCAACAATTAAAAACTAAATTTATTTAGTTTTATTTATTTATATAGACTTTCTATACAAATAAATAATAGATACCATTTGCTATCGCAAATAGCCAATTAATGCATTCAAATATAATATTATAAAATTCAAATATGGAACGTTACGCATGGAACACTGATATTGTTTCGTTTTACTTTATATACATTTTTTCACTTCTACCCGAATATTCCGTGGCGTTTGAATATTGAATTCAGTGTACAATAAATTCTATATTTCATTTTATATTTTATTACTACAATAATTTATACATAGCAATATTCCTCCAGCAAATAGTTACATAAAAACTTAATTTTAATTATTTTTATATATCTGTCTGTTGGTTTGTTCTTGTTAATTCTGACTTTCACTCGCAGATAGCTAATATTATATACTCAGACTACTGTTATTATAGAAATTTTATTTAGATTAATAAAAATAGTTGAATTCCACACGGACCAAGTACCATAACATGTAATAACGGTTTCGTTATTAGACCACTGATATAAAGGTATAAAACCATTCCCCTCTATTTAATGTGGCTACACTATCGTGATTGTTTCCTGTTATCCCATGGAAACTTCTATTATTCCTTATATAGTAAATCCTTATGTAAATAAGTAAACTTCTTGAAAAATCTTCGTTTTAATGATTTAGGCTGTGCGTTGAAACATCGAATAGGACAAGTTTTATTATTTATAGAGATATCTATTAATGCCAAGGTAATTTTAGTATTTAATTAGCAATGTTATTAAGAGGCTTTCCTAAAATATTATGCGGATTCCCTTTTAATATGGTCACTAGACTCTAATAAAAATAAACAAACTGGTATTTATTTATTTTTAATAGAATTCTTTTCATAGAAACTTTTTCTTCTTAAAGTAAGAAGAAGTACAGAAGTATTTCAAGTACTAAATAAACCATTCTTTTGGTGTTAGAGACAGCTCTATATGATGTTTTGATATCTTGTTTTATAATATTTCAAGTGCCGTGTCTTATTGACATGTGATCAATTAAATCGAGCAAATGAGCAGAGTTAGTGATTAATTTATAGAGAGATATTATGCCGTCATTTAAGTTTAGAATAAAATAGATAATATGATTTAGTTACCTATTGCATACAGTGCCAATATAGAAAATTTAAAATTAGAATCGATTGTTTATAAAGTTCACATAACGCTTGGGTTATTTGTTGTATCGTATGTTGTAGTGTATGATATGAAAAATATTAGTACACCTTGACCCATGCCCCTTGCTTGCTGCATTCGTAATAACATGATTTTAAATGTACTACTATGTTAGTTTGGATATATTTATATGATTTAGTTATGAATATAAATATTCTTCAAAGAACTAAAGGATAATTCAGATTTGCGATCTAGCAAAAAATGCCGCTATTAACATTAACTCATACAGAGTTTTGGTTTATGAATATTAAAACTGGAAGTTTCATTTGGACTGTGATTTTAGTGAGAAAGTTGTCTTTTATATCAAAGGGTTTGGGTTATTTATTGGTGCTTAGACCACGCTTAGTAGTACTGCGACTTACAGAAATCTATTGTGCTCGGCCTTTTTTTAGAGATCGCAATATTAATATAGACATTAATGTATTTGTTGTTAAAGTAATGTTTTCGCATGTTATGACATGTTGATGCTAAGCTTACAAGTCACTAAAACGTAGGATATTATTAATAGTATTTACGAAAATATTTGTCTGTTAAAAATATTAAATAATGGATTAATTTTATCTCTAAATATTAATAAATATCATTATTTATAGAAAATAGTTTATAGTTCTAACAACTACTAAACCAGGTAAAAGCGCACTTTATACGAGTACAACAACAACTATTATAGTATAATATTAATTATTGTGAGTTTCGTACTAAGCATAATCTGCTGTACTAAGCATACTATAATAAAACAACCTTAGGAGTGGAATACTCAGCATTTCATAAATTGATTAGATTTGTTTTGCGATCAAATGCGTGAACTTTAAATGACTGACAAGTGACAAAGGTATAATTATTGATAACATTAAAAGTATATATATTTAGTATGTTAGTAGTCGTGTGTAAGAACACCAAGTATTTTGATTAATATCTATGAGACTTAGAATACCAAAGAAGGTCATCTCCTAGTCATAATACTGTTTATTGGGTATCCATCGATAGCCAATAAACTGTATTGACTATCACACAATAGGTGTAATATATGTTCATTGTATAATTAAATTTGGGAAAGGACTTGTTTAATAGTGGTAATAAACTTATAAAAAATCGTACAATAATTAGAAACCAAAATCAGAGGTCCTGTAGAAATATATAATACTAAAAGTAATTGCACTACGTGGGAAAAAATATAATATCTCTAAAATAGTGGTACATTTCGTAAAAAATGCATGCGTAATAAAAGAATTGTTTGCTATCTAAGTTTGCATGGATAACAATACAAGAACTGCACTGAACAAGCGTGAGATAAATTATACCGTGACCTTAAATATTTTTTAGTCGAAATCGTCAAGGCTTCATAGTTAATTCCATAAAATAATATTTTTTGACACCTACCTCTTAATTTATTTAGGAAAATAAATATATATTTTAATATATTCTACATATATCTAGTAATATTCAGGTAATTGGTAATGTACTATATATTTGGTTATATGAATCGAATAAGCTACATAACTAATATCTGAGAGAAGTTTTAATCAACTGATTATACCATATTAGTATGATTCCCAGTGGGTTTCTATCACAAGACTGAAGAAAACACAGATCTAAAAAGAAATTACATAAGTAGCTAGGATCAGTAATAATTAGGTACAGGTGATTAAATTATGTGTTATTTTTGTATGAGGAGGATTATATATAGATTCATATAATAGTCTCTGCAATATATAGCTATATATTTATACATGAAAATGTCAGTGTATACGATGCATCTTTTCTATGTTTACATGTAGTAAAATTTATATGTTATATACATAATTATTTTAGTAAGTATTATTTATCTTACCAATTTCCTATTTATAAATTAGCATCATTCACAATAAGTTAAAACAGAATTTAGTATTAAGAATTAAGAAGGTATATATTGCTAAAGTCTAATATATTTGTTTGGTATTATCATTTATAAACTGGTGAAACTGTCTCAATACAACAATTTTTCAATAATTAAAAATAAAATAAAAAAATAGTACTTCACGATTATGTAGGTTAAGTGATGCACGTACGACCCACTGTCTGGCAAACAATTTACACAATTGACGAATCCCCACACCGTTTTCGTGGATCACCAAATAAACTGTTTGCATGATTGTGATTAACACCTCGGCTCCCAATGAAACTTCGAAACATCGTATTGTCAATACGTTGAAGTGATATTTATAGCAGAAGTTGCCACTTCAGAGTATAGACGTCCAGGAATCGTCCATACATAAACACATAACAGTTATTCCGTTAAAAATCACCAAAATGATGAAAATCGTAAGTAATTTGTATTTAAATAAAATACCTTAATAAAATCCTATTAAAAACTATATAATTTGTTAGATACAAAATTTTCATTCCTAATTCAGTTTGTATATTATATATAAAATATTTCTTTTAATGTATTTTCATGACATTTATAATTGTACATTTTCTTATCTTTAGTTGTCCCAGGTTATAGAATATTTCTTCTAATGTAATAATTACATGAAAATTATACAATATTTCAATTCGATATATTTTTTTTAATATGCTGTACATTCAGATTCATAGCATAGTGTAATAAAGACAGGTTATAGAAGGGGTAGATACCTAATTTATTTGTTGCATGAACTAACTTTACAAAAGAAAGCATATATTGTTTTAATAGCACATTGTATTTTCTCTAGACTATTTTCGCGTTAGCCGCCATTGCGCTGGTCTGTGCTCTCCCTCAAGCACCACCTCCAGCTTCAAGCCAACAGGCACCCGTACAAATTGTCAAACAAGACTCCGAAGTTGATGTCAATGGATATAATTTTGAGTAAGTACAATACAATATATGTCACAATGTTAGTTGCTATACTTATCCAAAACGGCTTGACTGATTTTGATGTAATTTTTTATGTATTGGAATCGGTTATTATCTCTTTTGTCGCACACCAATTAAAAAAATGTGGCATTAAAAATATATACCTGCAATCCATTTTCGCTCTTCAATCATCAATCGCTATTTGTTATAGTGTATCCGTACATTAATTGTTATTTTTTTAAATAAATATCATGTCGATTTTTTTATTTTTCATATGTTTAGTATAGTCCTGACTTTTCCTATAATAAAGAAATAAATAAAATACCTAATTATGTAAAAGCTTATAATAGATGACTTAGTATAATTCATATGATTTATAATGATTTTGCTAATTTAATTTATGTTTTTTTTATAATAGTGACTTATATGATAAAGTTAACTCCTATGCATCATAATCATTTAAGAATAAAATTATTTCTTTCTCAGATTTGAAACAAGTGACGGAACATCTAGACAGGAACAGGGAGAATACAAAAATGACACTGATCAGCAAGGACTCTCAGTGAAGGGTAGCTACAGATACGTCGCGCCTGATGGTCAACACATTCAGGTCACGTTTGTTGCTGACAAGAACGGCTACCAGCCCTCCGAACACACTGGTGATAACCAACAACAACAACAGCAACAGTCTCAACAACAACAACAGCAACAGCCACAACAACAACAACAACCACAGTTTTAAATGAATTTCATTAACCTTACAATATGTCGACAGTTATGTAATGCTGAAACCAAATAATGTATGTTAAGATGTGTGACTTTTAAGTTCATTGTTTTCTAGTCTAAAAGCAAACGTTATACATTAACATTTAAAATGGTAGAATAATAAATATATAATATCTTTTGCCAAAATTCGTGTCGTTTTTTATTTCTTTTTAAGTTATCAATGTCAATTACCATTTTAAATTACTGAGAGAATTATTATTGAATAGCAATAATTTGGTACTGAAACTCAGATATCAAGTGTTTAAAAAATACACCTATATCAAGCATTGATTACATAATATAATAACCACAACATACAATATTTTTATATTTTAAAAACTTAACATATGCACTTATGATTTTAAAATAAAATCATAATGAAGACACTAGACGCACTACACAAACAGTACTAAAGATCTTATAATCTATCTGGCCATGAGTCCCCCCCGCCCCTGAGGCATTTTCTGTTTTTGAATAGGATAGTCAATTCAATGATATCGGTACTAATCTTCTAGACTAAATCTAATAGAAATGAGCTAATCTAATAAACTAAATCAGTATTACAGTGGTTTAATATATTAATATCTATTTTACACTTGTAAATTCTAGAATTGCGCCTACCATGCTGAATATTTTCGTAATGCTTGGGGTAATCTTCGTTCAATGTCAAAGAAATTAGCAAGTAATTGCATTATTGCTAAAATCTTCTAAAAGTCTTCAGCTACTTCTACTAAAATCTTAAATACCTAACGATGGATCAGCATGTTAACTCACATTACTTTTAGATTGTGTTTCTTGTTAGTTTCTGTTCGTATAGTCCTTATAGCTATTTCATTTTATGAATTATATGGCCAGGATGTTTTACTAATACTATTTTTGTTATAGCAAGATAATTGAACTTCTTAGTATTCCATGAAGTCATCGTATGGATGCCGGGTCTATCGTTTGACAGAGAGCGAAACTCCGAGCATTTCCCGGGACTTGTAGCCCGGGTGTAGGCTTAAGGGAGAAAAACACGAGTGGTGAAGGTAAGTGTTCACGTTCGTCAGCAATGAGGCCACATTGTTGAGGAACGCTAACCTTCACCACTCGTGTTTTTCTCTCTGGCCAGCCAAATCTGGTAAAAGCCTGCTAGTGCAGCTTTAGATACTGTAATTCTAGATACGGATTTTTAGAAGATTATAGAAAGATTTCACTGCTATAACTATCGTTCCCACTTGGATTACATATAAATTAACCACGTAGCCATTTTTTGTTAATTCGTTTATTATTTCGTAATATTTATTTGTTTTTATTATTGCGTGTTCTTTAGGTATTATTTGGTTTTTATGGTAAAGTGAGCTCTACTAGTATTACTCGTTTAGTTGTTTTCGTATAATACTAGTATACTAGATATTGCGTATTAAGTTAATTACTATGACAAAAATAACTATTAGTAATTATAGTGTTTGACATTCTAGTCATATAAAAAAGTAATAAAAACATAGTTGTGGTTATTAAACAATGTAAGCATTTTTATCCAACATAATAAACTTTATTTATTTCAATGTTACTTTGCATCATTTCTATAAAAGACGTAAATACTCGTATACACCTGCAGAACTCATTGTGGCTCATACAACAGTGATTGTGTACTCGTAAGTTGGTACATCAAAAATGCCGATACTATTTCTAAGAGCCTAGCAAATATTTAGTTTGTTACTCATCTAACACTTGGCAAGGCCTTTGCACATAGTTAATAGTTTCTATATTAGGTGATAACTATGTGTATTGTCGTATTGTCACGACGCCAGTGCATAGGTGAAGTATGCTAAATAAAGGTCAGAGTGTGCGTAATTATTATATTATGTAATTTAGTAGATAAAAATCTTAGAAGTAAAATTAACTTTTAGCTGATTTAAAAACCTGCGTAGATTTTATCTGCAAGCTATCATCTTACCTGTTCATTATATTTCTGACGTCAACAATGTTTCGTCTAAACTATGATATATAAATGTACCTTTACGTTTTGTATAAAGCGTTTTATAAAAGTATTAGGTTATAAAAGTATTTTTAAAGTTATAGTTGAATTTTAATTACAATGAAGGACAGATTCATCTTTCACATTAAATCGTGACAAAGCTAAAACTTTCTATTTATCTGTTTGTATGTTAAGGTGTCAAGTAAAATAAAAGTATTAAGATGTTTTCACAAAATAAGTTGTTGAATATGAAAATGGGGAAAATAACCCTAGAAATAACTTGAAAACACGCGTACCTACAGTTTTATTACTGAATTCGTTAATCAAATAATAAATGGAGGAGTATAGATGTCATATATATTGTTATCGTTTAACTGAATGTATTATACATTGTTGTACTAAAAATAACCCTCGACAATAAACACAGTGCCATCTAGTCCCATGGTAAGCAGAATCATCATAAATACAAATGTTTGTACAGTGCGAGGAATCGAACTCACGACCATCGGAAGTAAAGTGGTGTGCTAAACAGCTAGACCACTGAGGCCGTTAGTACTATCACAGATAACATAATATTGTACTATCAATAGACGATCTATGTCCATCATATGAAGTCACGGGTATAAATAGTTACAAAAAAAGTATTAAAACGTCTTCTTCTTCTGATTCTATAGTAAGGGTACTTGCGAGTTCTAAAAGCACAAAACTGTTCAAGACTGAACGTAATTTCAGTTAAATTACTTACAATTAGTAAGACATGATCTAGTATGAGTACAACTTTATGTTTAATTCTTTTTCAGAATCGTGTTTATTGTACGTTCTTGACTTTGAAATTAAGTTCATGATGGGAATCCACCATTTTTTTTATTTGTATAAAACCGAACACCATGGTTGGTTCACCATTTTACAATTCGAGAAAGCTTTGTTAATGTTTTTCTTAACAGAAGTGTTGTGTAAGTACTCTAATAAGGGTGTCAGGTATGTTACATATATAGTTGTTAGTTAGTTAGTTGTTGTTGTTGGTGTATAGTAGTTACTTCGATTGTACAAACTTCCATCCCCATTTTCACTCTAATTAGATTGTTTTTTTACCAATGTCTATCCTATGTGATACAATCTATCTTTACGTAGTATTTCTGTACGATTTCGTCATCCATTTTGTACTGAAAAGGTAATAGATAACAGACTGAAGGACAGACAGACAGTCAGACACACATTCATATTTATAATATTAATTACGAAATAGGTAAATGGACATTATTTATACATAAGCAATAGGTATGAGATACATCTAACATTTTTTAAGATAAAAAAACATAAATTATTTTGTATATTTTTATTGATTTGGTGACACTACATGTATCTGTGGTTTGTATCCTTTATCATCAGCAGTAAAGGTCACTAGGTACTGTTGTCCGTCTGGTGCTGTGTAAGAGTAGGATCCTTTAACTCCGATACCCTGCTGATCGCCAACGGTGATCAATCCAGCTTCTTCTTTGCGTGATACACCATCACTAGTTTTGTATCTGAAATTAAAGGAATTGTAATGTATTTGTATTTGTTTAAGAATAATAATTTATAATAAGTATAAAATGTTTAAGAGAAGGTTTATAGCATCAATTATTCATTGGAATATAGTACTATTATTTAGGTAATGTGCTAAAACGATAAATGATAGAATTTATTAATATTTAACGTTGTGCAAAAATATAGGTTGATCATTTATATACATTACGATAAAAAACCTAACCAAAGTAGCCATGAAATAGATACAAAAGTGGATTATTATCAACGTGGGATTTCCAATTGAGATTTAAAAATAACTTAAGTGGACAATTTTGGCTGTTTATTTTATACTTATATATTTCATACATAATACCCATAGAGGTAAATCTTTGTTACGATAATACTACTATTATATAAATATTATGGGAATAAACATAAACAAGAAACTACTAATAAGTTACGAATTAAAAACGAATTTGTTTATTTTTAGCTCGTTTGTAATAATAATTTTTATTCCTTAAGTTGAAATACTTCACAGCTTATATATTTTATCCCTGACTCAATTTATATTTTATTTTCCGATCAGTAGCTTTTGTATTTAAATGCAAGGTTCAAACGAGATAATTTTATAAATTCGAAATCAGTGTTACATTCATTAATTAAGGTCAAAAACTATTTTTCATTAATATTCATCACGATGGTGTCCAGGAGCAACCGTGTGGAGGACAACCTGACATGGTAAATACTTATAGATTAAATACATAAATGAATAATCAAGGTCCAAATAAATAGATAGGGTTAGCCAGATTAACTATACCTGTGTTTTTACTTATACATATTTCACATATTATGTGGAATACTCATATTTACACAAACCCCATGAAATACCAAATTTATTGTTTACAATAAATATCAAGGATAAGAATGTTTGTCAGGTAGTCTTTGGTGTTTATGTCTATAAAAGTCACTGTGTGAATCGATTAGCAAATTCTAGTAATGAAACATTTTGATTACAGCAAGCGAATGAAATATTACACCCATGGGAGTCATAAAAGCAGTTTTCAATGTAGTAATCCTTGAAGAACTAACAAATCCTTATTGTTAAACAAACTTATTTGTATTACTTTGTGGTATGTCGTTTATATGACAATAACTCATAATTGCAGTGATGATGCTAAAACGATTATTTTTAATGTATAACTGTTACAAATTATTTGAACCTTTAATTAAAGGCTAGTTTACTCTACGCAAATAGTGTCTTCGGAATATTTCGTAGATATGGCTGGGCATTATTGTCATAATTTTTAATTTTATATTTTTATACGATAAAAGAAAGAGGATTGGCGAAAACGCGGTACAAGTATTAGTCGACATAATCGACGGATTAAGAGTAATGAAGGTAGGACCCTAGATAACGACGTATATTAGCTATAATTATAAACTCGATTCTATTGAAGTCTTTCGATAACAATAACAATAGAGTATGAGTAATAAATATATAATAGACATTGAGTTAATATTAATGTCAGTTTAATTTTATGTTTAGTGCTAAATATTTACTATGTAAATATAAAATCTGACATTATATTAACATCAATACATACAATAGTATACTCAATAATATATTACATAAGATTGACTAAAAGAAGTTGCACAAAATCTTCTTCCTCTTCAGGTATTTTATTGTTTTGATATTATGGTTGTTGACGATGAAAGGTTCTTTACTGTGCTTATAGTAAACCCTTGTGGGTCATGTGTGAAGGGGCGAGTGCGCTTATCAGAAACTAATCATAATGATTTTTAGTGGCGGTCAAGCTAACAGATATTTTTATATACTTTATATAAAAAGATTAAGTTATTACATTATTTTAAATATTATACTCACTCAAAATCATATCCGTCTTCTCGGACGAAGCTTTTCTCTGTAAGGATTTCCACTGGCTGTTTATTCGTTGCATCTTGAGCTAGTAGACACGCCACACATGTACCGAGGATAAATAATTTCTGTAAAATTTTGTGTGAGTATTATTAAAAATCTAAAACGTGTCTGTTTTAACTTATTTTGTATAGAATTATCATCATATCAGTTTTAGAAATTCAACACTTGATATATAGTCAGTAGTAATTTTTAATCATTTATATTAATCCTATGATTAAAGAATATCATTGAATCTATGTCATGAGTAAATATATAAAATAGTCATATGACAGAGCTCCAGATAGAGTATAAAATATAGTACAATATCAGACACTTTACTACTTTACTCACCAGGGCGAACATTTTGACTCTCACAGTAAAAATTTCTGATTGACAATTTAAGAAAATGCGATTTCAACTTAAATACAGTAGTTGTTTGTTGATATTACAGCAACAATTCATAGTGTGCGCGATATTGTGTTTAAATATCTCTATTAAAATAATAATTGTAGAATTAAAACAATTACTTTTAATGCACTAACGGGCGTGAATGAAAATTAATTGTACTCTCACAGTATGAAAAATTTGTAAGTGATTTTAACTGTAACATAAAATAAAGAAAAGTTTTTTGTCACTGGTAGAATGTGATGGTTATGCGATACCGATTTCAACTGTTATTATTATATACAGCTAATATACTATTTTGGGGGAAAAGTTGTTTGTTGATATGTACCACAGCAATCGTTAAATTCTTGGTGAATAGTGTAACTGACATGACCTCATACTCATTTTAGATATTGTGTGAAGGAGGTGATAACAGGAATCAAGTGATGAAAGAACGTGACCACATAATTTGACATAACATGAACTGTGTATTGTAAATAGAATTAAAACAATTACTTTTAATGCGTACTAACGTGAAGTATCGTGAATGAAAATTAATCTGTATTTTTATACTAATAACTACAAGTGTATGCCTTATTAAAAGCTCATTAGTTTTTATTAGAACTGCAAAAGTATAGACTGACATACTTTTGCCATAAATTATATGGAAGTTAAGAAACATTTGTCCCATTTTTTAGAGAATATTATGCCATTTATTCTATTTAATTTATGTTAGTTAAGATGACAACGATTCTGATGTGTGAATTTTATATTATTAGAAACAATTTATACTTACCACTGGTAAACTTGCACAAATTAATTTGAATGGGTATTGGCTGTCGCTATATTTCGTATATATATGCGATACCGTGCAAATTATATTCTGAAATATTTCAATGATGATGAGAACAATTGCACATTTGTCAGAATTGTACTTGTTCTCATGAGTTGAGTTGAAAGCTTATTTGCAAATAGCTAGAAAAGGTGGCAATGAATAAATTACATATAAAGTATCAATGAAATTTAATAAATAAAGAAGTCTTTAATATTTACACGTCTACATTAATCTCTTCTTCCTTAAAATGAATATGTGTTAGTGATAGTTCCAATACAACTTTCGGCGAAAAGAGTAACAAAATATATATTGTTGTCGATACATTTTGCAATATACAGACAGGTATATTTATTAAATAAAATAAAAATAGACACAATAAATGGAAAATTAATAGTATACAATAAAAAGATTATTTGTCTGTACCTGTAGTGTTTATATTAAAATTTGTCTAATTGCTTACTGTATGGAAATTTCATTAGCTTCATATTCAATCAGCTTTAGTAAGTATATCTAGTTCCACGACGTAAATATTATAAATATATAAAAAATATTGCATCGTATACATAATGAAACAATATATAGAATACAGGGAATTTGTCATTTTCTATTATCGAACAACTTACATATTTATTTTATTTGATAAACACAAAACAATATATTTTTTTCATTATTCTACTCGTATACGTTTATGCACTATATATTATATATATTTAAACATATCAAATATTACCTTAAGCTATTACATAATTATAATTGGAGACAAAGTGGAGACACTTGTTAATATATTTACTAAATAGACAGTGCTCAACTTTTTCAAAGTATTAAAAAATGGAGTATGGTATCTCTCTCTTATTTATTACCCACCTCTTATAATAGATATCAATACATATACCGTTATCACAATTATTCAAGTTTAAGTCAGAGGTATTGCCAACTGTTCCTGTTATGGTTGCACAACATTTGTCATGCCCATATTTTTCTAAGAATATTTTGAATCTAATGTGGTTAAGGGCGAGTGAGTCTAATGCAGTCTCTTGAATTACATAATGTTATATTACAGTTTGATATCAGGATTTCCTTCACTGGAGAATTAGTTAGATATAAACTAATGTCAAGACAGCGCTCTCACTTCGATTTATATAAATAAATATGGACGCACCACATTACAGTCTATACGTAGTATTTTCATTTATTATTTAATAAGTACTGTACTTTCTTTTTTTTACAAATCAATTCCTACAAATAACGTATGTAGTGAATACAAGATTATTTTTATAAGTAACATATTCACTACTTTATTAGAGAAAATTGTAAATGTTATTATAAAAAGCCTGATACAGTTTTTAGTTTAGTATCCTTTAAAAGTCCATAATCAATTAAATACAATGTGAATATTTTTTGTATTAATTTATAGAATCCTTTTAGGTATCTCTTTATTTAGAATAGAATTCATGGTATTTTTTTAACCCAACATGATTTATCCTAATATTAATAAATTATAAAAATTACCAAAAATAACAAAAATACTGTTAAAATCTACTATTTTTTTTTGCTCGTTAATACTTTGTTTTTGTTCTATTAAAAACTAATACAAAATACTGCTTTCATGAAGCTGGTATTGAGAGATAAAATAAAGTAAATACACAAACTTTATTTCAGAGCGAATGTCATGCATGCGCAGCGCCGCAAAACGGGCGAAAGTTTTGTTTTCCATATTTTTCTAAAATTCTGATTATTTTATTCTATCGAAATTAATACATTTCATGTCTCGTTAAAAAGTTAGAAAACTCTACTGTGAGTAGTAATAATAAATATAAATCTAATACTATAAAGTCTTTTAGAGATTCACGAAGTGATTAGGTAAATGATATTTGATGCAATTTTCGGACTTCACGACACTTTCTTTATGATAGTTCTGTAACCTCTTTTACCAGCTTTGTAAGTCATTTCATATAGCTGTCCTTTTTTGTCGTACCAACGGACAGCTCCTTGAACGTCCAGGGCGGCGTCATTTGTACCGGAGTTTAAAATGGCTCCGCGTTCCGTACGTGAAGACCCGTCGCTGGCGTCATAGCTGAAACGTATATCATATAATTTTGAGTATGTATGAAAATCACTCAATCTGTATATTTTAAGGTGGTAATTTTGCAACTTTGACTTTGAAATCTTCAAAATCTTCTTATTCTGTTCTGAATTTGACCGCATTCAAGATTTAAGGATCCAGTCCGCACGTTAAGTTATTTCTAAATATATTATTATTTTTAACCTACTTTTTAAACATTTACATATAACAACAACAAAGTTTACCACTGCTGGTCAATGGTTTCCCTCTAACTTCACAAAATTTCTCTATCTCTAGCCTGAGGCCATGTGCAATTTTAAATTCGATAAATTAAGGATCATAACAATAATCATTTTGTTTTTGACAATTAGTATGTACTAATAGTTATTTGCGACTATGGGCTTTTTTTAACTTTAGATTAAATACCATTAAGACATGTTCTGCGATTAAAAATACCATACAATGAGACGAACAGACTATATTTTAATTATTGAAATATAAGTAAGAATTATAGTTATATATCTAATTGCATTGCATAATAAAGGATTATAAATGTTAAAGTGTTCTTTGTTGGTTAACTGTACAAGCTTGTTGAAATAATGATTATGAGCACGGGTAAGGTACGAGTCATGCGCGTTAAAACAAATATTGGCAACCTTCTCAATTGATTTGTTTTACAAATTTATTAAATATATATTATATAACTAACAAATAATTTACAAATTAATATAGCGTGATATTTTGCAAACAAAAACTCTACCGACTAATGTTACTTGTTATGCCAGCATTTTTGTACAGTAATATATGTATATATAAGTAGATATTTACATATTTACAGTGTTTTGTAAGTCAGCAGGTATTATTTGTAAGTAGTATATATATACAAATTACTATTTTGTCGGCAAGCACCCTGGATAGCTTCCTAAGATTTTCTTGGATAGCCTCATGTGTAGCGAAATCAGGGCCGATTTCAAGTAGTGTATCTATACCCTCTAATTTATACAACAACAACATACAACTGCTCCAATATTATCTCTTTCAGTGCCGCTTTTTTAGAATAAACATACATACGTTGACTTATGTTGACATATACGCGATCTATATTCGTTCGATTTGGTATATACCTACTCTTTATCTTCTTTATACTTATTATTATTTTTATTATAATAATGTAACGCAGTAACGTCGCGAATACACTGTGTCGTCTGTTTATCGGTTTATCTGTTTATGTGTGACGTAAATAACGTCGGAGAAATCAGGGTACAGTTTCATACAATTTATTAAATATTACTTAACATAAATACTGAAGAAAAATGAGGTTGTGATATAATTTACGTACTTACTCATTTATCTCCCTATATACTTAACTAAAATATATTCCCCAGATGAATCTTCCTCTAGGGTATATTTTTCTCAGCTTTCTTGGATAATTTATTCCGTGATATATTATTAATAGAACAACTGATAGCGTTGTTTAGATGCAACTCGTATTTGTTATTTAACTGTCATTAATAAATGGTGATTACAAAATTCACATGAACGAAGTCACGGCCGCTATTTTATTACTATATTTTAAGAACATTTCAGATATCTCTATTAGATGTAAAGTATACTATAAAATGTTAAGTACTGTATTACGTATGTAGTTTAATTCGATTTGTTACACCTCCATATAACTAGGATATAATAACCAGGCGGTACGCTCCTTATACCTTTTATGGAGAGGACAGACTCGTGTTTTAGAGTGGGTTGTTAATGAGTTGTTATCATAGAATATTTTTTGACAATGCTCTATAATAGTTATTTTTTCTTTTATGTATTCCAAAAATAATGTATAAGATAATTGAGGACATGTGCCCAAGTAACGGAAGCTTATAAGGAGCAGCGGTCAGCGACCGTTCAACTTGGAAGAGGCGTACCACATACCACATACGTTTTTGTACCGCGCTACTTGTATGACATTGTTACCATTCTGCTTTTTTAATAACCTCCAATTACATACATGACAAGTAGATGTCATTTAAATAGCGACTCGTTATAGTATAGGTACAGTCAAGTCCATGATGTCACTTTGTGTTGAATTTTTTATAGCCTTATTTATGTTCCACTCCGGTACAAAACCATATTTAATATTCTTTAAAAATAATCAAACTGAAATATTTTTTTTTAAACTATATAAATATATATATAATTAATAACTATCAAATTAAAAATAAAATTATTTCTTCTACATTCAACATGTAGAAAACAATGATAATACGCTTTCACATTAACAGTGAAAGAATTGGTATAAATAAAAACTGAACTAAATATTCTCTGAGGACGAAAACCAATCAAAGAAGTTGTTTTGCCATTTGTTATTTGCAAGTGTTTACTATGGCAGATGGCTATCACGTAGATTGATTTCTATATAGTCACTTTCTACACAAAGCATTGGTTGGCAAAATACACTTGATCATGATTTGTATAATCGGGTTACGTTACACACGTAAGGACAATAAAAGATGAATTAACATAAACGCGGCATTCCTCCGTATTTATTTGGGAAATATTTTGGTGTCAGCGATCAAGTAGGTATACAATAGTCTGACTCATCCTTTTGCTTTCCTTTTCATTTTGTATTCAGTCGATGTCTAGAGAATATATTTAAGGTTATGGTATTTTTTGAGATCAAGTATATACAAAATAATAAACAAGCAGAGGGTAAATGCAATATGGTCGAAATTACTAATCAAGCAATATTTATGTGCAGAAGTAAATATTAATATGGATTTTATTATTTTCAATTATAAAATGTGTTATGCAACGGTGCCGGCCTAATACTACATTTTGTTTGTTTTTAACCTCAACATAAAAAGAGGAACGGTATAAATTTGATGTATCGGTACATATGTATGTTGGTGTCATTGTACCTCCTAAACATGTGGACCGTGTAAGATGCGTTGTTTTCCTTCAAATCGAGATTATTCTCAGTTATAATTTTACTTTTATTCGTGGGTTGCTTAAGTTTATACATATATATTTGTAATTTAGTATAGGTAACGGAACCAGCAAGTATAAGTTGAGGCAAAGAAATAGCAGTTATTGTGATATGACTGCGTAGTAGAATTCTAAATGACTCGCTTGGGTTTACCTACACTAATGTTTAACTTGATTATATATGTATCTTGCGTATAGTACTAGTTGTTTGTGCTCTTATTTCGGTTTGAATAGTATGTAAGATTAAAAAAGCCGTTTCACATGAATCATAATGTTAATGTAGTTTCCTATTCATTTGGTATCTATATCTCGCACTCACATTGAACTGAACGCTTTTATTCGGAAAATATGCTAAAATAAATATTATTATGTTTTATATAATGCGGTACTTTAGTTATCGGAACTGATAACACGTGTTTATTGTAATGATGTAAGAATCCTGATACATTCAAACGTTTCTTGGAATCGAACCTGCAACCACCGGAAGTAAAGTGGTGTGCTGTATTTCTAGACCACTCAGGCCGTCATAGTACTTGTAAAGAGTATAGTATAATAAACATCAAAATAGGTGCAACAAAAATAACACCCAATAAGTTGAATTACTATTTGTCGCAACCGAAAACAATAATAAGCTAAGCTGTATATATATTAAGAATTTCTAAATAACGATACCGGAAAAAAAGTATTTTAATGTAATAGTTTATAACTGAAATATAAAAAATAAACTGTAGATACAGACAAATATATCTACTATGGTATATAAAATAATTGTAAATGATATTGCATAACTATTCTACTCTTGTTGATGTTCGGCATGACTATCAAACTTAAATAGATGTTTCCTGTCTTTATTTATCTGGTTTCTCATGGCTCACGCAATCTTAGTGTACCTCAGTACCTACTGCATGCTTAATTAATTTGTTTATCTTGTACCAAAAATGGCAAATTTAAATATTTGATGATGACTCCATGGCAAATACTCAACATTAATATGCGCAGTACAGCTAATAATTATCGTGTTGTCATGAAAATAATCCTTAATATTTAATCAAAGCTTAATTTGTTGTTGTTATGCCTAGCTGTGTAAGAAGAACCTCTAAACCTATGATTAAGGTGCAGATATGAATACGATATTATTAATGTTTAGATCGATACGAGTTGTTTATCCACTGGTTAGGTCGTTAAATGGTTTATTGTAAGGGAAAAAAATCTGAAAAAATATCTTTAAATAATTGTTACTTACTAAAAGTCATAGGAATTTGGCAAATTTGCTGTGTTAATCTGTGATCGTACCACTTGTGGTTGGGGTTGATTATCAATGTATGGGTTAGCAGCAATCATTTTCAACAACACAGCGACCCCAAAAACCTGAAATGTTAACGAGAGCATGTTAGTAGATAGACGACACAGTGCAATGGCCGTAAATACGTTTATCACAGACATAAAGATATCGTACTTCGAGTTACTTAAAGTAATTTGCACTATCGAACATGTGAATTCTTTCTCTTAACATTGAAATGCTTTTAATAAAGGTTAGTGTGTTTACCTTATCTATGTAGATATTTGGTATCTACCATGTTTTTTTAAAGACAGATTTGAAGTGTATCTGTATGTTCTTTATTCATGATGATATTAATAATAATATTATTACCATATTATACCTATGTTCGTTTTAAATGCTTACGTATAAATAATATAAATATTACTATATAGTAATATTTAACAGTAATTCAAGACGCGTCCAGGAGTAAAAAATAAATGAAAGAATAAAGTTACGACGTTAGGAATCAGCCTAAAATACGTTTCAAAACTGCATTCATAAGTTTTATGAATGTTTGTACCTACATCTTTGTACAGACATTATTCTGTCCATATATTGTGCAAAAAATTTATACAAAATATACCCGTGCTTGTGATAATAAATAGGTATTTATGATACAAACTCGTGCGGTAAAAGTTGATTTACGCTTTTTATTTTATGTATGTTTTTGTGATAATATCGTAATAAGTAAGACTAGACTAGTTAAGTTTAATAAAAAAAACTTAAACAGGATATTAGATGTTTAATTAGAGGCTTGACCTTCATAACTGCATTAGGTACTCCTTTATTTGTTTATTATTTAAGTAAATATTAAAAAGTTTTTATTTTAGGTATTGTCAGTCAACTTTATTAATTCTATTTTTCTTGAATAGCTTTACTATACACCAGACTAGAATTATCTAATGAATCAATTGGATTCGGTTAAATATTCCTTGTGATGACGCCCATAGTTTCTAAAACGCGTTACCATTTCTGCGTAATGCGTATGCGTATGCGTAAAATTTCCAAAGTTACTTATTATATCCTTACTTACCGTAAGGATATAATAAGTAATTTTAGAAATTTTATACATATGTAACTATATTATAATTACGGATTTGTTGTTGCCTAAGGTTATACCTTAACTTTATTTAAAATCACTATTTGAGTAAAATAGCGTATTACAGAGTATTTAGACAAGAGAAATATTATGTTTACATATAAATTCATTATTTTTATAAATATTATATCTAAGGCGGTAGTTTTGCATTTTATTTAATATAATATTTTTTTTAACAAATATTTACTTATTTTTACTTAATACAGAAAACATAATAGTGTACTAATTTACTGAAGAAACGATGATATTCACGAATATTAAAACGAAACCGATAATACTATATAATGTATGGCTAGAATTTTTCTGATTCTTTATTAAAATCAGCATGGTAATTAACATTATAATAATGTTAATTTTATATAACATTGTACGTCTAAGCATAATAATATATGATATATCGCCAATAATGATTATATATAAAAAATTAGCCATCAAGCCTAATAATACTCATGAATCACATAAGTCATCATCACTAAGAAACAAACCGAGCAAGTTGTATTAAAAATATTATAAATTTTCACATTGCTTCTTTATAAATGTTGGTCAGTTTAATATTTATTATCACTGGTTTTAGGCATGGTAAATAAACGATTTAAGACTAACTAGGTATATATTATTTATATTCATACCAAAACTTACCTATTATAGTATTTTATCTGCATAGTAATAAAAAGTAAAGAAAAGTTTTAATAAAACACTTAGTACATTTTTATGTAATATAATCACATATGAAAAATAAGAATGTAAAAGTTTGCAGAACTGACGAAAATATCACGTAACATAAATTCAATATAAAAATACAAATAAATGGATTCAATACATTTTATTGTTTGTACTTAGTTAAAAATAAAAAGTATTCTGATTTTATTCTGCCAATTTTGGAATAACAAAGAATCATAAACGGTAATTGCTTGTAAGAGAAATGTCTTGAACCAGAATTTTCCAACAGATCATTAATATTTATTAACATTATAAATATAGACATACTAAAACATTGTTGTATCGAATTATAGTTAAGACATTGTAACGTAAACATTGGAAGCAGAGTCGTATGAAAGGTCAGAGTGTGAACTAACGACATTCGTGTATAGTAAATTAAACATTCATGCACCAGGCAATGGTTTCTGCAACATCACATATCTGACATCGCAATAACGGGGAGGTCGCTTTAGTACATAACACTTGAGCTCTATCATTACAATGTACAATGCTATTGATAATACAAATTTTGATTTTGGTACAAATTTTGTCTTTAAGGTCAATTGTGCCCTAATTGTAATATGGAATTTGTAGTTACCAATGAGAGCAGCATCTTGAGTCGGTGACAATAGGAACAGGCAACTTCCTGGACAGGCTGTAGTCCGAATGTGCTAACGGTTTCGTAAGATCTCTTTATATATAAAGAGTAGTCGGTGTACACGCCCGCCGGCCGAACGCAACTCCGCCTGTTCTGAAACTGAGCCAATTCGGTTTGACCATAAACAGACTGATTGACGCTTGTTAGGTATTTACAGAAACTTTAGACAATCAATATAGAAAACCAAAAGAAAAATTTGATTTATGTTAACATGTTAACAATTGTTGCAACAAACATCAAACAAACCAACAGCAAGCAGGGGTTGTCCTTTTTTTTTTCATTCATTGACAGAGGTAATATATTTCTACATTTAAAAATGATATCTGTAACTTAATTGATTACTTTGAAATCTTAAATTATAATAATTATAAAATAAAAACAGTTTTCTTATATTTTTAATTACATTATGATACCATGTACATACTAGAATAATATGGACTAATTTGCGAAAATGTTACTAACATAGTGATATTTTTACTTTCAGATGTTATTCAAAATAAGAATTCTCTTGTTGTACATTTCAATTTATTTATCGTTAATTTATTCATTTTTGTACAGTTTTTGTGTAACTGTATTTAACGACCCCCGTTAAATAAAACTGAGTTCGTTACTCAACCTTACGAAGAGACGCCCTAAACTTTGCTTTAAACAGGGTCGAAATTTTCCCTGATTAATCGACGACTAGAGTTAATGGCGGTCAACTTACTTCAGTTTGCTAATCATCTATAATAGATTATAACAAGATCATACAATTTTGGTGTGTACACTTAAATGCAACTTATATAAATTTTGTACGAAATATAAAGTGTATGTTAAAATAAAACAAAGTTTTCAAATCGGACCAATTCTTATTAACACATTATTGCCCGTAAAATCCGTGTTACTACGTCATGGATCGTTGTCCAAATAGGTAACATCCTTTAACAACAATGGATACGTAAATGGTTTCTGTAGACTGAAGAATTAGATGGTGAAATCATTCGTGAAAATAAGTAATGTTGTTGTTTAAATATTACAATGGAAATTATCTCATCAGTAGGAAGATGAAGTTGTTAAAATGAGCGGGTATGAAGGATTTTAAATATTATAAGTTGTGCAATACGTAAACCTAAATAAAGTTTACAGCACTTCCAGAATTTAAAAAATTTTTAAAGACAAATTATATCTGTACCAGGTTCAGTTACAATAAACACATATACAAAATGGAATACATGTTTTATTAACTTTCATAATTCCAATAATGCAATGTGATCATGAAAATTCGTCCAGTTTTGAGGAACATTTGTAACAATAGTCTAATGCACATAATAATATAATCGTGATAATATTATCGAATTCCTCGGTGGTATAGTGGTTTAGCACACCTTCTTACTTCCGATTATCGCGGGTAAGATTCTCCGCACGGCACAAATATTTTTATTTATTACTATGTATATGATTGTTTGTATCGGTCGGGTATTTTCTATGTATAATATGTATGTATTTTCAAAAAAAACTATGTATTTGTATTTGTCAGTTATTTAATACACATAACACAAGCTTTAAATAGCTTGACTTGGGTCTAGATGGCGCTGTGTGAATTGAGATAATTATTATTATAGAGACTTAACTAAAAATAAATATAGGTTTTTAAAACTATTCTACGAACGAGATTTGTACTTTCTGAATTTTTTATACGTAGACAATACTTAGTATTTATTCCTTGGTTATTTGGACGGAATCAAGGAAATGTATGGAAAGCCAATAGATTCCCATAGATGTCCTTGTATAAATGCATCTCAGATTTTTTTTCTTCTGATATAGAGATATTATTTTTGTATTATACCAATACGGTTAGGTGATTTATTGTCTATCTGTGGGGCACGGACGAAATTTGATTTAAACTTACATATTACATTATATATATGTCTGAACCAAATTTAGTGAATTAGCTTTTTAGGTGTTTCATATAATCCTCCTGTTTATAGATACATATCGAATAAAAGGAGCGTTAGCGAATTTACCGTTAACAGAAATGTATAATATACCTACATATTAAATATTTCTATTAGTTATTTAGTGCCCATAGCAAGTTGAGCTTAATTTGGGATTTGGTAGGGCTATATAGTCATGTGTTAATACTTTTATTTATGGATATTTGTACGTATTGTCAAAATGACGTTACAAGTATTTTAATACTAATATTAACACATCCAAAGAAATATCATGTACCTACTATTGATTGTAAAAACTAATTAGTTAAGGGAATGTTTATAATAAAATTTACTATTAATAATAAAAATTTGTATTATAATATAGATGAATTGAATAGATGTGCAAAAATACACTTAATGTAGTATACATTAATGTATTTATAATAAAAATAGATCGAAATATAGCTTTTTCTACGTTATTTGTTACTATCTCCTTAAAGTAAATTAGACGCAAAACTTATATGAGACATTATTGCTGACACAGTATCGGTAGGGACGAACTTTTTGGATTGTTTAGATCTTAAAATTTATAGTAACTTTCTCAGCACATAACATAATCCGTACAACACATGCCTTACATACAGATTATGTTACTTTCTCGTCACATAATCTGATCCATTTGGATATAGTTAGAAATGATAATATCGATTGTCCATACAAATTACGTCATTTATTAGATACATTATGCAGAAGAAGCGAGGACTGGTGAAATTATAAAATTAAGAAAAATGCAAACATTTTTTATAACTGTAATAATTGTTATCAATAATTCTTTTTTTATGCATGAAACATATCGTTATTTATAATTAATTATTCATAAACAGTTACCTTGGATTTAGAAATAATTATTTATGTAGATATCATGAAATTACATTTAACACATTGGTAAATTTTATTTTCAATTTTATGCAATTCACTAAATGTTATTAATTATTTAGTTATAGGTTTATGTACTCATTATTATAATTTTGTGCTATTTAGGATTTAACAAAGTATTTTTTTAAGGTAATTTATTCATCCAATTAAGTGTAGATGCATTAAATAACTTACATTTCGAAAATTTTATGTATTATGTTGATTCTAACTACCAACCTACATAATTATTTAGTATATCATACCACATGACATTAACACATTAAGCTACCATCGAAGGGCATGAGACGCCCCTTAAGTACGAGTAGAAGATATTAGCTTAACTGACATGTAGCTTGTTATAGATTTTTTTCTTCCCGCCGGCAGATTATGTATTTCTACGAGTACATTTATGACATAGAAAGCCAAATATAGCTAATATTCTCAATTTTATTAACTATACTACTTCTTTGTACGAAGCTATTTAAATTTAGCAAACCTTGACTGGTTGCTTGATTTCAGAATAATCTCGATGACTGATAATAACAGCAACACAATTTCAGTAATATATTGCAAGTGCAGGTCATATTTTTCTCCTACGACTTTGTTATTACCTAGTATAACTTTTCAGAATCGTTCTAACTATAGGCAGTACCAACAATATGTACTGTATCACGAAGGTATGACCTGTAGCTAAACAACACACACAAGTGCATTTTATTTAAAAGGCAAATATAATCTTCTGTACTAAATATTAATTGGCATAAAACGTAATTACGCTGCTCTATTAAAATAGGAAATTTATCGTACAAAGGAACATACATAACATATATGTTCCTTTGTACGATATGCCATAACATGGCTATATCAAATTATTTCGCAATGGTGCGCTATCAAATTATGCGCTATTAGTGAATTTCATGTGATAGAAATATCTGATAATACAGTTGACAAGTCATATATGAACAATATCATGGATACCACTAAATATACAGTGTAATAGTCTAATTACTCTTATGTCGTAGTGGCGATCATATTGCACCATTCCTCAAGACAAACACATACTACTAAATCTAGGGGCTAAATAATGAAGCAGTTGTGGTGGATGTAAAATCATGTGAAGGGTGGGCACACTATGAGATTGGTTCAGATTGTGCTAGATATAAGGCTGGGAATCTGGGAAGCAATTTAGGGTTGCTCCAATATGGGCCTTGATTAACAGCCGTGTATAGATCGTTTAAAATCCAGACATCTTTGTAGTCTCGTAAATATTTATCTTGGATCTAATATATGAGGACACAAAGCAATAACTTGTATAAAGTTCACTGTAAATTTAATAATAATAGAGACTTCTGGAACTCAGGCATGCATAGTATATGGTCTACAACAATACTAATTTCTGTAAAACTCGTAAAAAAAACTTTATTGTACATTTATTGATTTTTATACTCTATAATTGCTCAACAAACTAAAATATTTTAAGAATCCTCAATGTTTATTGATAAACAATAGGAATTACAGTTCAGAGAATTAAAACAATGAACTTATTAAATATTACGTAAACAATAATTACCTCTAAATATAGTTATTTGATTACACTCACTGTAGGTTTGTAGACGCTGTAATAATATAAACAACTATAATTATCTTCACTATATATTTTTTTATAGTTTAACAATAATTTTATTCTATACAATAAATATTAAGTTTCTTCAAGAATATATGGAATTTTAGAAAATATGATTTCAGACTTATAGGATTTCCATTAATTATACGATTATGAAATATTTAGTTTAAGCCCTAATCATGAAAACCAACAGTATCAATTGAGGGTTCTGAAAATTATGAATGACTTTATTTAACAGGATCGGAATAATATATAATAATAACTGATAAAAAACATTTTTCCTTAATCAAGAATAGATCTGTCCTAATTATAAATGCAAATACGAGTATTGGATTGAGAACAATCAAGAAAACTAAAAAAGTGGAGAGTCTCTCTTATGAAGAATACGAAACGTCTGGTAATTTGTCAAAAAAATTCGTCATGTATAACCTCGGGGATGTTGCAACATTTTTTCAAAGTTATCTCGATACAGAAATATGACATATTAGATTTGAAGGTTAATATATATATACATTTTCTTATCCCAACAAAGATGCAACCGCTGCGCCGCCAATTCGATTAAAAAGATCTTCATCAGTTGTAGTCTGGAAAAATTGGTTCGGTGTTAATATAGTAATGAATACACGTGAAATATTATTCTAATAAATCATATCACAATAAAGAATATTTTACCCAGTTCCCATCAGTAGTAGAGTCTGTAGTCGTTTCATATAAATTGGTGCTACTGGTAACAAAATTGTCCATTTCATCATTTCCAAATTCATTATTATCTTGTTCAAAATTTTCTCTTCGTGGTTCATTGTCTGTAGTTATAGTGTCCGAATTTCTATACCTATTTTCTGATGAAATATCTGGCTGCCATTTTAAGGGATTTGATATTTTAATGTCTTTAAAATTGTCGAATGGACGGCTGATCTCGATTACTGAAGTGGGACTATAAGAAAATTATTATATTAGATTTTGAAAATCTAATCTAATCTAAATAAAAACCCTTCTGTCCATTTTTATTTCAAATTGACTCACATGTGATGCAAACATTCATAAGAAACCAAAATTAATCCTAATGTCGAGGCAAGCTTGTCTTTCTCCTACCGTTGGATCCAATTATTTCCAGGGAAATGTCAGTTTACAAGTATTGACTTCACCTCATCAAAGATAACAGTCTTGATGGTATATTATAGGTATTAGATACTCACATTTTCAGTTCGATATGCGGGACAATATTTTTAAAATTAGTTACTCCGAGAAAATTATTGGGGAAAAGCTCTCCAAAATTGACCGGTAAAGATACAACTAGATCAGTCAATTGGCAGCAAACCAGTGTCATCTGAAATTATATTAGACATTAAAAATCAATTACTACTATTGTTATAATAACAAGATTATTAATAATGAGCTTTACCTTGACTAAACGTATTATTTTGTATGGGCCCATTGGATAGAATAGGCAAATTAGATACTGCGAATACTATTACAATATAATGTCACTACTATGTTTATATAAAAAAAATATATATTAAAATGAAGTATTGTTCGTCATTCACAAGGAAGTTATATTGTGTGTCTTATGAGTATTCTTCAACACGCTTACAAATTCATACTGAGTGTTTCATCTCAATTATGTTTCTCGGAACTACTTTTTTGCTGGTTTCTTATACTCAAATGATACTTGGATGTTCATTGGCTAATGGAGAAGACTATAAAATACAGTAATTTTATGCTTCTTTTTTTGTTATTATTTATGATTAACGTTCTATGGTGTTAACGTAAAGACGTATCTATACTGATTGTACATCATACTAGACAGTTTTAAGCTGCAACTATAATATATAATCGAAAAATAAAACATTACACACATTACCACTACATTATATGACTGATAACAAAACGTGAATATCAATATTGTTAATTGAGGTTTCTTTTTGTCTTTAACAATTGAAACTTAATGTTTAAACTTATAATTTAAATTAATTACGCTTGAATATCGATCTCTGGGCGACAGCTAGTAATAAACATATGTTTATTTAGATACTCATATTATTGATAAATTTTATAGACTATCTAAGTTCATTGTGCAGTCTACTTTATCTACCTATTTGTTTATTTCAAATTACACTACGTCATCGTGGAACATTATGATGTAGCTGTTAGGATGCGTATGTGTACAATAAAATAGTTATTTTTCTACTATTGTGTTTATCAATATTATTATTTAACATAATTTTAGTTAGTACGACAAAAATCACATTTTTTCCTTATATTCAGTTACCCGAGTATATAAGATACTAACCTTTGTCTTTATAACCAAAATAATGTAAATGCATCCTATTACAGTCAGTTTAGGGTAACGTAATAAAAACTGGAGTTTGAATATGAAACAAATACGTATTTAATTTTTTATCCATGTATAAAAAATAATCAAGATCTTCTACGTCTAGCATATGTGCATCCGGAGTTTGAGGACGACGTACAGCTCCATATATGAAGAGGTCTTATGCGGTTATGCTTTTTTCCCCGCCGACGTAGACACATCTGGTGAGAGTTCATGGGCCGAGCCAGGCGAGACATCTTATTGAGTCGATATCGACCACTTTCCATTTGGAGTAATCCCAATCTGACACCTCGTTTTAGTGCCCTTAACGAAGAAGAAAACAACTGACTAAACAATCGTGATAATATTTAGACATATATAAGGTCTGGATCTTCTCTGTTCAGGAGGCATAGAAGAATTGTTCTTATATAATATATCGATTTAAACTAAGCTCGTATCAATTTAATATTTTGTCAACTTAAATTGTCACTAATTTAGTACAGAATTGTGAAAGACATCGCACATTATACACAAAAAGAACTCAACCCTTCTTAATAATAAGGTCATTTTAAAATAATAAACAATAAGGAGGATTATACGAGTACTTTACATAGAGGCAGTTTATAAACACTGGAAGATGCTTTTAAAAAGCATCTTCAAGTATTTATAATCTGCCTAAAACATCTACTAAGAATGTAGTTCCTGAACAAATTGATTATACCATTATATGTATATTATATATACATATAATGGTATAATAATATAATAAATTAATACCTGGAGACTTTTCTACTGATCTTAGGATCCAAAATTCTGTATTCCATTTTAATAAATTTTACTATAGTCCGCGCAGTCCATCCTGTATTTCTCATCAGCTTTTTGATGGCTGACATAACGATCTCACCAGTTTTTATGTTAGAATTTGATGTTTTACCCATTGCATTATACGTAACTAGAATAATTGATATAAAAAACATAAAGAAAGACATATTTATATAATAGTTTAGCTTCATTCTAATCACTTGCGTAGTGCAAACAACAACAAATATAAACCTACCTCGCAGATGAATGAACTCTACAAATCCACAAAAGCTACAATGATACTATTTTACTAAATTCAAGACGAAAAGAACAATAACATAATTTCTGTTTTCGATATATACGAATACAATTTACAATTCAACATAAAATTTATTGAGGTTATAATGATAAAATATTTTGGCATTTGAGTTGTCTGGCGGAGCTTTCGAAGCAAGCAAAAAAGAAGTTTGTATAATAAATATTAAAAATACAAAAAAAATAAAATAAAAATATTTTATTTGTTAAATAACAAAATAGGGTTTTAAATAGTCGTCAGTGATATATTACATTAAAGAGAAATATATATATATATATATATATATATATATATATATATATATATAGTATAGTGAAGAAATCGAATAGAGTATGATATAACATAAATAATTATAATATACATGTGTATTATCTTAATATAGTAGTATTATAAACGTGAAAGTCTGTAAGTATGGATGTTTATTACTCTTTTATGTAAAAATTACTGAACGAATTTTGATAAATAATATAGCTTAGCAATAATAGGCTATACTTTATATTGAAATTTAATGTGGGTGAAACCGCGGGCACATCTACCACAATATATACTTATATACAAGATTTTTTTTGTACCTGATATATGCTAAAATATTGAAGAACGAGCAGTTTTGAGTTAAGTTGCACTATAATTATATAGATAATTTCCTATTTTCTTGTATAAAACACTCGTAGACATTGAGATATTTCTGTCAATTAATTACGTAGATATTGATGAAGACTTTTCTATCTTCGGCTGAAAGCCAGTCTCGTCAGCAATGTAGGTAACTTTATAAATATCGCCGTCTGGTGCTATCCAACTGTAGGAACCTTTAACGGAAATACTTTCGTCATCAGTTCCGGCGTTTTTCAGCTCACCTTGTTCCTCACGTAGGGTCTTGTCACTTTGTTCAAACCTAAGAAATAACAAAGAATATTACAATCATTTCTTAATACAATATGGTCTCCTGACTTCTGACAGGATCGTTATGGTCAGGAGTTAGACTGTATACAAAGTTAGTCCTTGGGAATGGCAATATATAAGTAGTACCACGGCTATGGTCACATGATGAATGATGATGCTGTTTTGGCATATTGTCGGTGTTTGCCACTTATAGCTGTTAGTCATTCCATTTATACCAAAAAAATTAACATGATCTTTGAATTCAATTTGCAAGTAAATCGGTATTGTATATACACATATTTTACCATTGACGACGTAAGAAGACGTAATGTAGTCTGTGTGAAGATGTACTATTTTCGACATATCTTTATTTGACAAATCGAATACCCCTATGGTATATAAACTCATAACATCACAAAATTTCATGAAAGCCTTTCTGTTAAGATTCATTTTTATTATATACTATACATAGATACTAGTAAAAATTTTATGTTAACAAATGCTGGTAACACATATGTACGGCTTTATCTGGAAAGTTCTATGTGTAAGTTAATATCTATATAATAATTAAGTGATTCAAATATTAATATGGAAAATAATGTTTTTCTAATTTCAGGCGGCGACATTTCTCTTTAAGTATGAAGGAGCGCCTAAACATTAAATGTAGGCAATGTTTTATATCTACTTACAGCATACGAGTAACTATAGGTGCCAAGTCCATCGTTGTCAGAGTCAAACCGCACTAGCTGCACTGCTGGTATATTTTCGCCTTGTCGCAGCTGAGGGGCCGTCGCCACTGCTGTAGCAGATAACGCTACCATTACGAACACCTGAAAAGATGTTAAAACATCACTAACACAAGCACTTGGATAACAAACATACCATCAGATTTGAATCTTAATAAGTTATTAATTATTATACTTTCTATTTTGAAAGTCACATTTTAAAATTATCATTCTAATTACCAGCTTCATATTTTGTGCTTAAACGATTTGCCAGCCATTTAAATTTTGTTAATATTTAATAACATATTTCATGTTTTATACTTTCTGAATATAATATTACAACATATGTTTTATACATAGATTGTTACAATGTTTTGTGTATTTGACCGGTCCTTCAAGTGGCGAAGGCGATGCGTGTATCATCAGAGGATCAAATGATGAGAGGATTGCGAAACCAATTTTAATTATAATGTTATAGGATTTGATAACTATGCTTGAACTATTACGAAGTGTTGATGGCAATTAAAGACTTGTTGGATGATGATTTCTTAAGAAAATATATTTATTTATAATTTATACAGATGTATCAATAGTTATAATAATTGTTGATGAACGGCTCTGTAATGCAACTTTGTCTAAAGCTATTTATTTCTTCAAATTATTTTGACCAGACTTTGAGGCACGTATAACGTACTTGCTAACAGTTAATTTTTGAATATAATATAAATAGAAATATTTGGCTATATCATTTCACTCTGTTAATTGAAACCGTACAACTTGGCCGACCGATAGGCATATATAGATTTGAAAAAGGAATGTAGAAATGTAATATTATTTTAAGAATAATGTTTAAAATATATTCAATTTATAATAAAAGCGTTACCTTTCCATACTTTTGATAGAACCATATTTTGTTCAGTCTTATACAATAGAATAGTCGATTTTTAACCACTCAAATTTTACTTTTAGCATCTATTGAAATGATAATGGTTACTACAAAATTTATTTTAAAACAAAATGCTACACTTGTTTTACAATATATTCTACGGATTTATACACAAAAGAAAACTATTACTAACAATCTAATGAAACTCATTGGACTTAATAATGATTAAGTAACTTCTAATGAGAAGTGGGGGTGGATTTACAATTTCAGTTTTAACATCTCATCACTAGTGCCCTGCCGGAGTGTATCGTTAGTGTATTAAAGAGCATTGGCCAATCCAATGCTCATTATCATCATCATATTCAATCATAAAAAGCAACGTAAGCATGATAAAGACATTCACAGAATGATAATATTATATTAATACAAGGGATTTTTATCAATATGTCATGCACACATAGGTACATATCATTTGAAGTTTGTTTCTTGTAGTATATGAGAATTTGATCTTTTAACTGAGTTTAGCATTAATAGTAGCCTATTTGAGTGATTATGAGTACTACATGTTTTTTTCTCTATTCTCATTTTAGAATATCTAATACTGTGAAAATTCTAAATGTTTTAATAAATCATTATTTAAATAATTAGGTAATAAATATGTCGTAACAAACAATGTACGGAATTCTCAATGTGTAAGATATACAGATTTGCTGAATTTTGAATATAAAATTGCTTGTAACTTTGTCTGTCTGGGAACTTAAGTTTGTAAAGCCGTGGGATTTTTACAAGACATTGATAAATAAAAAATAATTTCTGGAACTTTTATCTTTAAAACCTTGGCAACATTACAATAGCGAACATTAAATGTAGTAAATGAAAAAGATAGGTAAAGTTAAGTTAAGTTAAGTAAAAGATAAGTTTTTAGTGAGTATATTTTATTTGTAATAATAATAATAGAAATCTTTAAAAATATAGAGAGAATAACAAGCAAAACGGATTCGTCAACCCCGTAATACAGATGTGTTTAAAATCCTTCTGCAACGTGAGTAGAATATCTGTTATTACCTATATCAGGTACACATATAGCAACCTACATCTTAATTAACATTATTACTATATATCGATGATAGTCCGTACATATTTCAAAATTACATAGACCTATTAAAGGAAATATACCTACAATAATAATAGTTATGGTACTGGCACTATACATCAGGGATATTACAACCGACAGACTCGTATTTTATACTGATACATATTGTAACCAATCTACGCAAGTATTGCTATGCAATATTAGTTATATTACTGTTTTTAATGTACTTAATACATTTTCATTGTAAAGAATGATGAAGTCTAAAAATCATTATTTCATTACAGAAAAGTAATTACTTGATTCCTATTAAAATTTGTACATTTGTCAGCCTCGGTGGTCTAGCGGTTTAGCATGCCACATTATTCTAATAGTCAAGGGTGACGATTCCACGCAGGTAGAAACATTTTATTTATATCTATGGACTTCTATCAGTTATCTAGTACCCATAATACAATCTTTAGTTAGCTTAACTTGGGTCTAGATGGCGACGTCTAAATTGTAATAATAACTAAAATATATTATTAAAAGGAGTCCCTTCAAGCAATGTTCCGAAGATACTGGCAGCGTTCCCCCTTTGAATACTTAATTTACTATATATACACATATTTAGTATATTCTTAGGCACAAATCATATCTTTTTTTTTAGACTACTATATTGAGAAACAGATCTACCAAACATGCTGTAGAATACAGAATTTACCCTTTTTAGCTGTTGACTAAGAAAGCGGATGCGTGATTTGGACATATTTAATTTTCTTTAATATGGGTATGTTATGCAATAATTATAAATTCATAGTGGAATTTATAATTGATACTAACTAAGCATTATTTAATGTAACAAAATATATTTTTTTCATGTTGTACTGTAGCCAATGAATAGGTAATATTTGGGATAGATTATTGATAATAGTATTGGAGTAAAAGACAGTAAAATAAAATTGGGTTTTAATGAATTAGTATATAAATATTATATACCATTTCATTGTAATATATTATTCTATTTACACACTTCTCTGTCAAGAACATTTATCTAATAGTTATTATCCAAGAAATGACGATATAACTCCACTAGGGATACTTCCACCAGGTCCTTGTTCAATTCTTGGTTGAAATCCGTTTTCGTCGGCGATGTATGTCACTGTGTAAACCACTCCATCTGGTCCAACCCAAGAATACTGGCCTTGAACTGAAATGCTCTCGTTTTCAGTTCCTTCATTCTTCAACTGCCCTTGTTCTTGCTGTTTGCTGCCATCTGATAATTCCACTCTGTAAACAAATATAATATAAGTAATATAGCGTAGGATGAAACTAAAACAAGCCAGATATTACTTACGCATAACTATACGCTCCGAGTCCAGTATTGTCGATATCATAACGAAGGATCTGCACATCTTGAGGGTTCTGTGGGGCGGCGGCCGCGACGGCAACAACAACAAGTACCAGGAACTGAAATAAGTAAATTTAGTTTCACACGATGTTTCACAAATTTCACTTCACTATTTATCCACTGCACTACTGACCAACTTCATATTTCAATTGTTTACGCCTAACAACTGCTTCCTTCAAACAACACTTTATGTGTGAGCTGATTATGTTTGCAAACACTTCTCTTATATATTTCATCTAGTACGTTGGTTGCAACATAGTGCGGGATGGACATACGATGTACCTTCTCATTACAATAAGTCACAAGATGCACCAACTGCCTCCAAGTGAACGTGCTTCCACGAAGTATTCACGCAAACGTGCATCATCGATTATGCATTTGAAAACAACTGATTTGACCCATACAACTTAAGTAATAATAGCGGTACAAATGTCAATGTTAATAGGGATTTCAAAAGGTAATAATCTTATTCTCGTAATAAACATAGCGTTGTTAAACGTTTATCACACAATGGCGGTTAGATAAATTTAAAAAAATGTCAGTTTAAAGTAGTCGAGCAATTTATGATTAACAGAAATGTAATATTAACTTTATACAATTGTTTAATTCTTAATACCAATTAAATGTCAAAACATTTGTCTATGTATTATTAGTTTAATATAAAAATAAAAATTATTAAATGCATATATGCGCCATATACTCGCTAACAAATTCGGAATGGTCACTCATAGGAACTAAATAAAACACTTGTTCAATAGTAGTCGACTGACAAATTTTGATCAGGCTGTACTAATAGAGTCTGAATAAAAATAACTATTATACCGCGCTGTTATAATATATAATAATATGTCTAATTGTAAATGTTATGTTTAATTATTGGTTAATTGTAATTCCAATAATTGTAAATTTTAAGAGGAGGGAATTGGAAGCTAAAATACAGGTTTCTACTTAGTTCAGGTACCAGGGATCAATGTAAAATGTAAGTATTGGATGAAAAATATATACATAAAATTTTATAGTCCTTAAAAAAAATTATTGCTAGAATATTATAAATGGTTACAAAATTAAATATAACACAAGTTGTTGCACAAAAAATAAACCTACGTTTATTTTGTAAAGTACTGATCAATAGAGTTCATTATTATGGTACAAAGATATTAACGAATTTTGTCTATTTTTTATAGTTATGTAGTATTCTTGTAAGGTTATGGGAACGTCAATCTGTTCAGCCCACTGCCTCGGCCTTTAGCATTTTAAATTAAATTGGTCGATGTTATTAGGAAGACGATGCACTGACAATATATTGCTAAAATCGTTCTTACTATAATAAATACAAAGTTTATAGTTGATGAAGTTCAAATAGCATGATAATAAGTGCGTACCTACAAACCGCGAAGTAAACAATCATACACGGAAAAGTTCAAGGTTCCGTATTACGCTGCATAATTTTCATTTCAATTGATTTCTGATGAGTGTTTAGGTGCAAACATTCACATAACATAATTGAGGTCAAAGTTTTTTATACGTCACTTTTGTTATAATTACCTAAAGTAATCATTTAAATCGATTTTTTTAATTTTAAATTAATGACGTAACAGACTACTACAATGTTATGTAAGTATATATTTTATTCAAATATAATACTTAAAATTTCTATCTCCTTGGATATTTTTGGACCAATTAATTATTACAATAAAATATGTATATACATCGGAAAAAAAATAAAGTAGTAGTAGCTGTATGGAAATAGTCGAAAAAAGTAGTACTTTTATGATTAGGAAACAATATAAAAAATACATATTTAATTTGAAAACGACAAGAATTAACCCAGTTCCTCATTAATAAATAACTTATATGAAAATGGATGAAAGTACTAGCCTTTATGGCGAATATATATTTTAATAAAAACAAAAATAAATACGTTTCTGATGCTATTATGTCGCAATAAAGGAATTAAATTAAATTTTCAAGTGCTAGACAAACAATTAAAATACAACTGAATAAGATGTAAGTTGGTATCCATTATGCCGTAAATTTAAATTAGAATAAAAAATACGATGGGAATTTTAACAACAATTATTTGCGGTACAGTTATCTATTTGATAAATCTGTAATACAAACACAAAAAAGTTGCCATAATATGAATAAATCTGCAATTACCTTTTTTAGCTTTAAATTAGTATAATAGTTATAAATAATTGGGACAACAATTTTGGTACTGGGTATATATTTATTTTTGTAGAAACAACCGAAAAATATTTTTCATCAAGTAATTTTAATTTTCACAATAGTCATATTATTTATAGTGGTTTCTATTGTTTATAAATTAGCCAAATTTCATATATTGGGCAAACACAGTTGCCAAAAACGCGATTGATGCAATATAAAATCTATGTCGAATTAAACTTTATTTAATAATACAATATTAATATTAATGATACAGTTGCAAATGAATCACTAATTAAAACAATATAATTGTGTTAGTGCCTATATTAGTCATAGTAGAATTAATCTATAAAACAACAGGTTCTATTTAAAGATTTCTGACATTGGATTTTATTCTACAGAAAATAGTACAACAAGAAAAATGCATTACAGATCAGCACTATAGCACAGAGACTATAGTGGAAAATTCGCACTCCCAAACATTCTCTTAAAATTATATTTAGTTGCATATTACGTAATACAATATAACCAGTTAAAGATGTTCCCAAGCGGTCGAATTATTTACGTCACAGTGTTGTTGAATCAACGATGCTGCGACGGGCTGCTGACCTCCGACACCCATAGCTTTCCTTTCAAGAACCGTTTCAATTTTAGGTCAAATTGTAACCTCACGGTTTAGTTCTCTTTTCTTTTACATTATAAGTGAATGTCAAGGTTTGCCACTGTCTATGATGGTCAGCGCTATTATGACTGCTAATGGCTACTCATAGATATATCTTTCATGGAATAAGAAGAAATGAATGAATCAAATCCAAATCCAAATCAAATTTGTATATAAATGAAAAGAAATTTATTTATACACAGATTTGATTTAGCAAACATGAACTCGCGACTGTCTGCGATGTATCCATTTACGCTATTATTATTATGTATATTGTGTTCGTTGGAAACGATAATAACAAATATATTTATTGTAATATCGATGATCCATTTGTTTGACTTTTATGTTGCTACATATTATATAACAATAATAATTAACAAAATTTATAACCTATACCTACACCTAAGAAATACAAAAACAAATTATTATGTTAGTGTATTTAGTTCTTCAATATTTTAGTATTTACTTACTACATGATCAAGACTTGGGTTAGATTTATTTATTTATTGATTTATGAAACTCGTCTTATTGAGTGCTAATATAGACCAGTTTAGCATAACACTGATTCCCCTCGAGGCGAATGACCCTTAGTAATGTTACATAGTTGCGTTATGATAAATATGAATGTATTTTTTTCTTTATCATGATAAGGAATGCTATAAAAAAATAAAATAATATAATATATGCATAAAAGCCTTTTTTACTTGAAGAAAACCCTCATGAAGACCCGCCTGCCCGGAGAAGTCAATAAAGCCTAATATATTGATTTTTATGCACTACTTGGTATTTTATATTCAAACAAAATCATTAACATGTTTAATTTCATAACCAGCCAACTATCTTGTTCTTATTCTTAGAATGCAAAATTATGCATTCTAAATATGTAATAATTAATTTTAGGGACACTATATATTACAGTTAGCACATCTTATCTGTGTGTATATGTATTCATATTCGTAGTAAAGGAGTACAATGTTCTATTTGTTAGAACTTATTTGTGTACACTATAGTTGTATTGACAAATAAACAAATAGAAGATTATTGTGACCTTCAGCTTTAATAAGTACATAAAATAATAACTACTGCTATATAGACGCAGAATTTGTTAATCTAAGGGGTTTTTCAAGCAAAAATTCTGATATTCTACGGAACTTAAGAATTAATTTTATTTATAGATGAATAAGTGACCTATATGTATAATGTTGATACAAATTTCTTAATACGAGGTTATTATACTCGTCGTATAGTTCAAGGTTAAATTTAATTTATAATTTAGAAATCTTGCGTCTTATATATTCCAAATTATAACGTGTCATAACAAAGTGGACAGGCTTACCATTTATCATATTGTCTTTTAATTATAAACATTACATCAAATGTTGCTTTTAATAATATATCTTTGTCATATTATAGATTAGTACAGTTATCCATAATTTTGTTATTCACTACATATTTACTTAATGAGTAACCAAATGAAATAATTTTCAACGAACTATTAAAAATAAGCAACTTAGACTTATTTATATGCATGTGTATGTGTATATACATACGATTATGTATGTATAAGTATTCGTCTATTCTAAATTAATTACGATATATATATATATATATAATCGTGTATATATATACACTTTCCCAATTGAATGCTACCGAAGGAATTTTAAATCTCTAATTTCTTTTATGCTGTCACTATGTCAAGGTTATGACATAATGAGCAACATTGGTTGCATTTAAAACATCATCATTACTCGCATAAAGTTTAATAACATTCAAATATTACTCTGTAGGTCAAGTTTTCTATAAAAATATGTATAATCGCTTAGCGAGGACAGGTGTTGCATCGTAAGATTTTATTACGAGTATATTGATTTTTATTAGTAGATATATACTATATATTTGTTATTTAATTGGATACCTGCTTATAGATTCATACATCCAAGTTTTCTGTCAATTGCTGTAAAATAATTCTTTATTTTTCAGTCTTATTTTCTCTCTAACAAGAGTCAAATATACAGTAAACCGTTTTAATATTGCATATTTGTTAGGTATTGCTAATTTTTCCTGATGTCTAGATTTGTTTTATGAAGCTACACTCCCTCTGTGATTTTACATTACTATTATTATCTTTATAAGAAACAGATGCTTGCAAATGATGAAACGTTTTAATATTTTGATATTTTATCTATTTTAACAAAATCGGTACCTTTTAACCGGTTACCTTTTTCGAATTATATTGTGCTTTTACTGTGAATATTTTCAGTTAACCAATAACGTAATAATAATTGACAATTTGGAACTATGTCAGACGTGCTTGACTATAATGCTATGTGAATTGCTCCATTCCATCGTCCAAATCGTATTACAAAGAAATTGTTATCAGATATTTCATAAATGGTAAACATGTCATTATAGTTATTTGATAAAAAATCAATAACATTTACAAAGTTATTATGTATACTAGTACAGACGACAGAATAAGAATAACAGACGACGTTTTAGTATTCTATGGATTCACCGTGCGAAAGCCGGGTCTATCGTGTGGTAGGGAGGGAAACTCTGAGGAGTCCCGGGACTAGCTTTTAGACCCAGGTGCAGCTTTAAAGGGCCCGACAACGTACTGACGTCCTTCTACCCAAATCTTCACCGCTCGTATTTCTTTCCTTACCTAGCTAAATCTGGTAGGAGGCTGTTAGTGCTGCTTTAGATACGCGGTAGTAGTATTAAAATAATTAAGTAATTATCACAAACAAAGTTATTACTAATTATCATTTTTAATCATACTGTTGAGATATACAATACAATCCAGAGTACAGTAAACTTCAGATGCAAGTTTTTAAAGTTAGAATTCTAATAATGATGAAGTAAGAGATCAGTAATTCATGACGAAAAAGGTGAAGGTTCAGATCGCACCTGCTTGGATATTTCTTTAAAGAGACCATAAATGTTGTGACAATATTGTGTATTATACATATTTTATTAATAAAATACATATTATATTAATCGAGATAGACTTTCGAAAAAGTATTCTGCGTGGTAGTCTCATTTCAGCCACCAAGAAACTTGCTCTATAAAATGTGTTGCGGTTGAACCGTTGAAAAATAGTAAATTTACAGGTTATGGAGATGTAATATAATATTTCACCCGAATGGCAAGACCAGAGTGGTATCGATAGCATCACATGATATTTGTGATGCTGCATTAGCAGTATTTGACGATTATTTACCGTCGGTCTGAGTGATTGCTATGTAAGTTACTTTAAATAAAATCTAGTGTAATCATTCTAGAAAGATGCAATGACTCTATCTAGTTCATCTTCAGTAAAACATAACAGAAGCAAACAGTAAACTCTTCTCCGGTCCACGTGGCTCTCTTCTGTTGGAGACATGAAGTAATTATTTTCATCAGTTGAATACCGGTCCACGTTTACCTTACAGAGCTGCCAATTAGAAAAATATGTTATTAATATCAAGTGACTGTTAATCAAAAGCTTTACATTTCTGTAAAAATCTTTATATGTATATGACCTTTCAGTACTCATTAGTACTTCTTTGAGTGTTATAATTTATTATACGAATAGTATTTAAAAGAAAGTTCATATTTATTACTCTTTCACGTAACTATTTATTGTACATCAATTAAAACAAGTAATAAATTTCTCTAGTCTACCATTCGTATAAATTCAGTAAAAAGATCTGTTTAAATAATATTGCTTGTAGGTAAAAAGCGCTTATATCTTTTGTTATTCAAAAAATGTGCAGTACATCTTAAGAAATCGATAATAACCAAAGATATTACATTTTATGAGTAATCCGCGTGTAGCGGTGATCCAACTTGCATAATTTGACCTTTCTATTACACGATGTCTTGCGCGATCACACAACAATGCACATATCCATTCATATATGTAGTTCAGATGTGTTTTTAAATATTATAACATGTAACTTTTAATTACTTTAATAAAACACTCAATGACACAACCATTTTTTCACTTTAATAACTATAATAAACTTACGAATAGAAATAAATATTTTTTAACAGTGTTATCAATAATTTATGGATGTGTTTACTGAGAAAAGTAATATTAATAGATCTTAGGAAAAGAATAATAGATCTTTCTATAAACTCAAAATCTAGATTGTATCACATAACAACTAAATATAGATATTTTGTTTTAAAATAATACCACACATAGAATTGGTAGAATCGTGACATTTTTTTAGGAACAATATATATATTATTATTATATAATAATATATAATATCGACAATTAAAAAACATTATTAGTCATTGATTCAGTATTGTTGAGGATATTATTGATGTATTCACAAATACAAAATATATTCTAAGTTGAATGGAGAACCGCGTCTTTTTTGCAGGTACATATACTTACGATAAAGTTTTATTCACACTAACTATTTTAGACAAATTGTTCCTGTACATCAGTACAGGAACAATACTATCTAGTATATTACCTTTTTATTTCCATCTTCGGAACAAATTAATTCTTCAAAGTGGCTATTTAAAAAAGCTTTTGGATATTTGTAATATATTTTCAATTCAGGATATCTACCTAAATGCTGAAAAATAAAAATATATTTCGAGGTTACCAATAATTTAGACATTTTTTCTGAAGACACGTATTTTATATCATATATACTTCAGGATCCATAGCTCCGCTTCTTCTGACTGTGTCTTGGGGAAATTCATTGGGAAAAAGTCGACGTAGTTCTACATCTTCGCTGTAAAATAATATTATAATTTATATGAAAAAGGCACAATTATTTTTTTTATACTACGATGGTGGCAATTTGTCAATTGTCGGGTATTTGTACTTGCAAAGAATTTTATTAATATATTTATAAAATAAGTTAAGTTAATGCATATTTACTGTTTTAATAGTTGAGATTACTATTTTTTTTATTTATAATATCAGTTACGATTCTTGTGTTTATACAATAATATATTATAATTATATGTATTAGTATAGTACCTATATATATGCCTATGGAATTTATTATTTTTATTTAATATATAATGATAGATGAAATCAATGTAATTCCTCCATTTCTAGCAATATTATTAAAATATATTTGTAAATAAAAATTTGGACTGAATCGGATGTTGGTATGTACCACAGTATACTATCTCATAAAAATTTTTGTTTTCATTGTATATTACGAGATAAGATTAGTAATAAGATATGATGGGACTGGGATTATCATATTATGATAAAAGTCCCTAAATAAATCTATAATCAAAAAAAATTTATAAAAAAAGAATAATCTTATGCCACAAAATCCATCTAACTAAAATAAAAATTATCTATTATTTGTTTATTTTACATATATAACTAATGTATATTACTCTATGACTTACTATGTATAAATTGCAGCATTAATATTTTGAATAATAATTATCTAAAAAGAAACAATTAATTTCTATGATAATTTATATTTAATTTAACATTTGTACCCGCACGTCTGTACCCACCAGCAATACAATGTGTGTTAGTATACTCATTTTTCAATGAAATTATTTACGATATTTAAAAAAATTCAGTTAAGTACGTTTCATTTTTTTAACTTATGAAGTGTCCTTATTTAATGTAAAAAACTGAGTTGTAAAGAGCCCAAAGAATAAAAAATGTGTATTTTATTAACATAACTAATATAAAAATAGATTGAAGTATAAATTTAAAAATGTAATTTTACAATGTGTCAATAAAATATTTATAGCCTGCCTGTTGCCTGCCACTATACTACTATAAAGCATTGGATGTTATTGTTTTCGACAAAATATATCATAGTCATAACTAAAAATATTATACGGTGGGTAGTTGAAAATAATATTTAGTATTAAATTAATGAATTTCAATTAAAATTGAAGAATAATTATTGAATATCTTTATTATAAATTAATTTTAATGGTAAAGGGAGCTAACAGACATAATATAATATATTTTTATAATTTCATACGGTCATTATTTACACATAAAAATAAGAAAATCACGATAGACTAATATATCTGCCCATAATTTGTTTATTTACCATATACCTGCGGCTCTTCTTATCTGTGATCGTTGCGGTTATAACACTGCTGAATTATAGGGAACTCAATATTAAACTCAATAAGATGTAGTAGAATCTATAATCTAGATCTATAATATATATATTTTTTTAGCAATGTTACAGCGTTAAGGTCAAAACCTAAATGGATTCAAGTTTAATAAAAATGTTAACCTGAGTTTTCTAAAAATATAATACAAACTAATTATATTAATAGATATTTAGGGACCTAGAGCAGGCTCGTATCCAACGCTGCCTCACGTACATATATCCGGGGTACTAGCCTCCAGGGTGGCAGCAGCAACTATACGACACCGAAGGCGGGCGCGTGTACCTAATAACGAAACTAATGCAAGAGCTAATATATCACTTGAGAAGCCTCACCTAATATATATAAATGTAGTTGAATGACGTAGTTACGTCGTTTAAAGTTAGTTGCAAATAAAAAAGCGACAGTACATTTAACATTTTAAAGATTTATATATAGTTTAAAGTACACTCGAATCATTCTAGTAATTATTTCAATGCCGTACTTTTAATATTCGTCATTTTACTATACCAGTAGATCGTTGTCCTTAGGTAGCCATTTAATATATCATGTTGAAAAGGTGTTTAATAAGGAAATACTAGTATTAAACAAAATAATGAGAATAATGAGAATTTTTTCTTTTTTTAGAAAGATTACATTAATTTTATTGAAGTTTTTCCCGTTGCAAATAAAAATATACCGAGTAGGTACATAATAATATTATTTTCAGATGTAAGTAACATATATATGATTTGCATTTTCTATATATATGGCGAGAGCATAATTAGAACTGGGACTGTGTCATTAACGCAGACTAACTGGAAAAATATTAATTATTAAAAGTATTAATTATTATCCAAATAGAGCAGTTTCCAATATATAAATATGAGTATTTAGGTATAAATACGCATATCTTTATATTGTATTATAATTTAGTACTAGATATAGTTAATATCGAGAATTTCTAGATTAATATGTTTCTATAGATACCTGTTACTAAATTCTATCAATTACTACAATATAACTTACATATTCGGTGAATTTTACATTTCTTATGCAATATATGCATACAAAGTAGGTTAGTAGGAAGTAATAATAAAAATAATGCTTTATTTATACTTTGTTTGCCGTATATTCAGAGAAGAGAGGGTAAATATAACAATTAAAACTGTTGTAACTAACTTGAGTAGTTTACCTTCGAAAGTCTGTATCGTATTAATAAAAGTTTTATAAAACAAGTTCATTTCTAGATTTAATATAAAAGATACACTTCAGGAAACCTTTAGTTTACTTTATACCACCTCGGTTTAATAACCATTTCAAAATGAATATACTGGTGCGTAGGTACACGATTTATCTTGTGTTCAGTACATACATATTTTTTTAGTAAAAAACAATAATTGTGTTAATTTTTTCCATACAATTTAGCTAGTTATGTGTGCTTCTTTATTAACTATTTTAATTAAATTGTTTGTTGTTGTTGTTTTAGAGTAGGCTTTGATGGAGAGTTTTATAAATAAGGGACGTTATGTTTTTTTTATAAAGGAGTTTCGACATTTTTTTATTTTGCAAATTATATCTATATAATATAAATAGTGATAAAATGGTTTTCAGTTATTCGCATTATGTTTGGCTGTGGTAATCATCGGCTGTAACTCCCAATTACTGGGAAAGTTGTTTGGCGTAGCAGAAAATGCAGTAGTAAGAACACTAAAGTATGACAACAGCAACAATGGTAGCGGCAATTACGAGTTCAAGTAAGTGATGCATCATTATACCGTAAGAACTCATCGATACTTATACATAAGAGAAGAATATATCATTCCTGAATATAGGATTCTTGACGTTAACTTAATATAGATTCAGTATAATTTCCCTAGGGAATCCTACATCTGAGAATAAGTCTAAACTTTATTGTCAGATGTGCTCAAGAATTAACTAACAACAACAAAATTATACAGGTATAGGTAAAAAACCGACTACAGTCGAATTATTAGGTTACCTTAAAAATTACTAATCAGATCTTGTTTATACCATACTAGAAATACCATATTAAAAATAAAAAGAAAATGTTCATGTCGAAAATAATTGTAACACATATAAAAAAATACAGTTTACTTATAAGTAAACTGTATTTTTTATATGTATTATTTTTACCTTCTCCTTTTTTTAAGTAGAAAAATAATATTATTGATGAAATCAACATACATTTGGGTAGGTATTTAATATTTAATTAAATATTTAAGTATTTTTATCACATATTTAGTTTACTCATAGCACTGCTTAATTTGGGACCAGATAATGCTGTATAATTTCCTTATTGTCCTTAATATTATTTCATTCACATATAACATAAAAAACGACTTCATTGTTATTTTTTGTAAGGGATAACTGAATGTGATTACATTTTTTTGATGTTACATGAAGATTACTTAAAATAAAACAATATTTTCAGATATGAACAATCTGATAAGACTAAGCATGAGCAAACGGGTCTACTTAAAAATGCGGACGGCCTCAATCCGTTTGTGATCGCGAAAGGATTTTACGAGTGGATTTCACCTGAAAACAAGAAATACCATGTCCAGTATGAAGCTGATGAAAATGGATACCGGTCGGAATTAGAAGAGGGTCCCGGAGTTCCCCCCGTTGTTGCCAGTACTTTGCTTGGCAGATAATTTAATATGTACATATCTATATATTAAACTTGCATTTATGTAAATTCAAAATAGCCGTGATATTTATTTTACTCTATTATATTTGTGAACCGATTAGAATAAAATACACAGACTACATTTTAAGTGAACTCACCACAGTATGTTAGTAAAAACTACACCCAAATATATTTTTGGTTCTATTATATTGATAGAATGGCCCAATAATATAATTGTTTTTCTCACATATCTTCATACATATATGTATGAAGATGTGTGATGTATGTATATATGGAACACATCAAAGTTTTTTAATGAAATCTTAAATATTATTAATTAAATAGAACACGTCAATATGAAACAAAATAAAAACACAAAATGAAAATACTATATAACTATAAGTATCATATACTATTTTTTAAGGATAACAATGGAATTTTACACCCATCTACGTAAAGGTATAAGCTGGCGGGTCACCAGTGCGGGATGATCAGACGAGGATGAGGTCATCGTAACAAATTAATCAAGAATTAACGATATTGTCCTCTGTTAGTATTATTCAAATGGGGCAATTATTATCATGATTAGGTACATAGTGATTTTTCTAATCAGATACTGAATACAAAAAGTAGTGCTATCTTTCATATAAACATATCAGTGGTTTATTAGAAATTAAATGTTAGTTAATATAAAGAAAAAGCTCGATAAATATTATATTATTGTGTAAAACGTTAATAACCTCCAAAGCCTTAAATTAACGTATATATTCGGAGAGTTTTGAAATGATACTGCATACATAATAGGGACAAAGCAGTTTACCTTCGTAGGTCAGTTGCCGTATTTTGTGACGTTTAATATCGAATATCAAACGGCATCTCTAGATTTTATATAAAAGACACAGCGTATGAATCCTTCTGACTACTTTAGACTATTTCGCTTAGTAAAGAAGCATCAAAATGAATAAACTGGTGCGTAAATATTATTCTCGATATTAGTAATAAAATACACTTAGATATTCAGTGTGCAGAATAATATTGCAGTATTTTACTTCAATATAAATATTGTTCTTTGTGTTGTGATTAATGTGAAGTGATTTATAATATAGATATGGATATATAGATATAGACCTATTTTTTTCAAACTAATGGATTCTTTTGTTTATACCCAGCTTTGGGATAGGCTTTGATCGATTATCTATTGAAAGTGATTTAGTACTACCTATAATTACTTTTTGTCTAATTTTGAATTTATGTTAATCTAAAAAACAAAAAAATATTTTGTACGATAAGAATGGTCCTTATACATTCTTAATACAAATCATATATGAAATTTTATTATGATAAGTTCAGCCGTGATCTACTATATGCTATACTATATTGGTCACTTTCTAAAGAAAAATGAGAAAACGAGAATTTTTATGTTTGCAAAGAATGTTAAAAAACATCAATAACAACATATGTAAAAGTCTTAAAAAAGAATTTCATATGCAAAAGTGACAGCATATCAAGCAGTGTGCTATGTTTGGGATATGTTCCCTTTCTCGTTAGAGTGGTATATATGTGTTAGATCCTATATGCTAAAGGAGGCGTGTGTACCACCATGCGCACGCCTCCTGAACCTCTCTGAATTAAGGCAAGCACATGGGCACACTCCCCAGTGGGAGGGGCGGAGAATATGGACTATTGAAATTTTAATATTTTTAACAATCATTGTTTCTAATTGTAATATACCGCCAGATGGTGCGTTTACATTTACGCAGATTTGGCCTAGAACAACAAGCATGTATTTTAGCCCCTCTTTTCCTATGAAATATTATATATTTTTAAAATATATGTTTAAACTTGTATTTAATTATATATATATATATATAAGGGTAGGATTTATTTATTATTTTTTCTAATTTAGATTAATATAAAAAATAAATAAATTATATAATAGTATATATGTATATATACTATTCTATGTATTGGCTACTGCATCAACTTATTTTAACCCTACTATCAGGGTTATCTTTGTGTTATTATAGTAGTACTCTTGTGGAAAATTCAAACTGGTTTCTGTTTTTAACTAAATTCGTGTTTTCAATCATTCAGTGAGTCAAACCATGGGAAACTATTGTTTTTATTCGTTTTTATTTATAGTTATAGAAGAACCCTGCCATGCGTTACTGTGGTTCTTGAATAAAACAATATTACGACTATAAATTAAGATGTAACCTATCCTATCTTTTAAGTTGGATCAAATTTGCAATTGCACACAATGTGCAAATCAAATTTGCAATCGGTTCAGTAGTTTAGAAGTGAATCGCGGACAAACAACGTGACACGTAATTTATATATATAAAGATTTTAGTACTACATTTTTTAGACATATAAAAAAATACCAAGTTGTTTTGCATCGATTTGTTTTTGCCAAAATCATCTTTATCTTTCCAACTGAATTCAAAGATTTTATCGTTGTTGCATAAAGCTATATAATATAAAAGAATTTGTATGGGATTGAAATAAGCTCAAGAAATTAATGGGTAATATGGATCAACAAAAAAAATAGGGAATTTATAAGGCATGTATTAAAAAATTTAACCACCTCAAATATAGAAGGAAAACACGTGTCTATATTACGTAAAGTAAATCGATGTACAACTTGCAGTTCATTATAAATATTTCTACCAATTAACATTTACCTCTGCTATTGCCAAATTTCATGTTTGATATAAGTAGGCTCTCATCGTACTTAGTTCAGAATAGTTCTAACCATATGACTGACATCATCATATTATGTGTATAAATATGACTAAAACGGTATATGTGTTATATATTTTCGTAAATATATTTTGATTTTATATTAGTTACTAAATAACGTAAATCAATTACTGATAAAAATTTTGTACATTTCAAATCAAATCAAATCAAAATTCATTTATTCATGTAGGACATTTTAGCTTATGAACGTAAATTTTTATGTGTTATAATTTTTATTTAATAGTAGGTTACTGGTTTACAGGTAATCGCGTTGTGTTTGGCTTTGGCGATCGTCGACGTCAACTCACAGTTGCTAGGCAAGTTGATTGGCGCAGCAGAAAATGCAGCAGCTAGGATACTAAGATATGATAATAACAACGATGGAAGCGGCAACTACCAATTCAAGTAAGTGACATAGTTTTTTATGTGATTATGACAAACAACTCGCCACTTGATGGGACATGGTAACCATCGCTCATATATATCAAAATTATAAAATTCAATAAATTATATAAGAAAAATCACAAATATTATAAAATTACTTGTGACACTCGTAGTATCGTGCATTGCCAAGTCTGTAAACCGTGATGATGTACCTCCGAATCCTTAAAATTAGATGTAACCTAACCATGATTTTTACCTTAAAAAATATCGTGGCGCAGTACATTGAAAGAAAGAAAGAAAGAAAGAAAAACATTTATTGTCAACCATTTTTACATATACATATATACATACATACATACACACTTGTCTCAGTACTTATATACATATCACTATAATAATATTGATAAAAAAACAGAATTGCAGAAAATATTAACAAAGAATAAATATTATTTAATTGTTTCAATCATCTTCATCATCAGTAAGAAATTTCTATTAAGTCAATTAAAATTTACATTAATTACATACTTTAGTTTCCTTTTCAAGGTTCTCGAGTAACAAATTATGAATAAACAATAAATAATATACTTTATTAGTAAAGTAATGTACAAGGGCGTACTTATCTATAACGAAATTACTTCCTGTGAACCTTCTAAATTTATAAAACTACGTGTTAACTAAAATAACACATACCAGTACATAACTAGAGCCATCAATTTATATAAGGCTCCCTGTATCAAAGCGAGTTGTTTATGTTATTTGGATTAACGAAAACGACGGACGTAGGTTATTTCCTTATGACGTGCACATTAAATGTCTTAATTGTAATTAAACTCTTCACTATATTTTTTATTTACTAATTGCGTATAACAAATGAATACTTGTAAATAACCAAAGATGTACAAAATAATCTGGTTGTATTCTATATACCTAATATATATACCCTTGTGACTATTGTATATTGCCTTCTTTACTTTACTTTTTTGACGGACTCGGTGGTCTAGCAGTTTAGCACACCTTTTTACTTCCGATGATTGCGAGTTCGATTCCGCGCACGGTGCAAACATTTGTATTCATGGATGATTGTTTGTATCGGTCTTGGTATTTTTTATGAATATTAAGTAGGCATGTATTTACAAAAATAAAATCTAAGTATTTATAACAGTTGTCTAGTACCCATAATACAAGCTCTGCTTACTGTGGGACAAGATGACGATGTTTTAATTGTCCAGGGTTATTTATTTATACATCTTTATATCAATAAGCAATTTCACGGCCATTGCAGTTTCATGGTGTGAAGAGCAAATACATATTTCCAGTATATATATCCGAGCAAAACCTATATTAATATTATAAATATAATAACTTTCTTCCATTCAATTACAGTTATGAACAATCTGATGGTACCAAGCATGAGCAAACGGGTTCACTTAAGGATGCAAGCGGTCTCAATCCATTTGTCATCGTTAAAGGATTTTACGAGTGGATTTCACCTGAAAACAAAAAATACCGTGTCCAGTATGAAGCTGATGAAAACGGATACCGGTCAGAATTAGAAGAGGGCCCTGGAGTTCCCCCTAATGTCGGAGCTACTTTGCTCGGTTGATAATTTAATATTGCAATAAGTTACATATTAGGAGTGCATTTATATCAATAAAAAAATCAAAAACTACGTATGTTTTAATTATCCATATTTAATAACTATTATTAAATTGTAGAAGTGACAAGTAAAAATACAGGATAATACAAAAACCTATATATGAAATATCATTTTTAAAAATTCTTCTGTTTACAAGCTTTTATTAGTTAAGTTAATAATATTTCTTTGATTTAGATATTAATAGTATTAATTTCTAATTTTATTGCTGCAAAAATTTATTTTCCATAAATTAAAAAAAGCTAATATTATGAGAATTTTTTTTTTATTCTTACATTATATATGAGATATATAACTGAATACAACATGCTGTAAGTATAGCTAATATTCGGTCGAAGTAATCTCTCTCTATATACTTCGCTCTTAAAATAATACTTATGACTGAATAGTTATAAATTATTTGAAACGTAATTACAATGAATATTGAAATACTATTACTTATCCTATATCATGTGACTCAAGAGTTACAGGTATGGAATATTTATAATAGATCAACTTTACTTTTACTAACTTTAAACGATATTTAGATAAAATTAGTTATATTGCATAAGTTTTTATTTGTGCAACTTTTAAGTTTTTTTTGTATTACATATATTTTCTGCCTAAAAAAATGTACTGTAAAACCAACTGTAATTAACTTCAAAGAACGAAGATAGTTACAGATGTCAATAAAATATGTAATGCTAAATATTACGTAATAATCTTTGTATTCTTTTAAACCATATCAATCATTATAAAAATCACCCTTATATACATGTAAATAAATATTGTCATGATTATACTATGGCTTTTTTAAGGTTTCTAAAAAAAAAATTGTTGCTTACCATCAATAATTGCGTACATAACTTCTGTCGCTTAGGTAGAGGAGTTTTGTCACATATATTGTGGAACTATATTTAATTGCAATGTAAGATTGATCAACAATATCTTAAAGAAAATTACTAATAAAACTCGAAAGAGTAAAACTACTAAAATTTTGTCTACAAAGTACACTTTTTATTTAATTACGTACACAATAATATAGTATAGATATGATAAAATGTATTTTTATGTAGATAATAATAAATAGTAGATATACACAGTCCCTCTTTTCAAATATAAACCTACATCGAAACATATGTTCTAATACAGACTTGATGTACAAATTCAATTTTTGAACATTTAGCCGCCTGGTTCCAATTCGACATTAGATGTGCAAAAATCACCATATATGTGCATAAGTATCATGAGAAAATACATCGTTTTCTTCTTCAGCATCTATTAGGCCACTGCTGGACGTATACTTCTATCACAATTTTCAACTTTCTTCGATCTGCAGCACATCCTGACCTGCTCGGTGAGAAAAAATATATCTAGTTTATGAGATAAAAAACAAGTCTACTCTGGAAGATAATTCCGATCTAATAGCAATGGATGAATGCCTTTTTGAACCTTTCCATATTTCGTCTGAAGTGAAATAATTAACTGGTATTGTTCTACATTTATTCAAAAGCAACATTAATACTAATACTAAAATAAATAAGACTTAAATATAAAATTGAGGTATAACTTCAGAGTAGACCTGTAGGGCCGATTTCTCACAGTACGCCTGGCGAACCGCTCTTATCTCCACTAGTCGGGGTTTAGTTCGACTTAGTGTTCGACGTTTTCAGATAAAGCATTATAATTGTATAAGTATTGTTAATATGTAGTTTTTAACAAAAATTTAATAATTTAATTAATTAACTTATTTTATATATAAAATCAAGTATTTGTGTGTTATAAGATAAGAGCGTTGAACAAAAAGACAAAATGTCCTTGAGCAAAGACCATATGTAACTAACCACATGGTCTATTCAGGTCGTTCGTATTACACTCAACAAGTTGATGCACGGACTGCGTATCATTATAAAGATTTCAATTGACATTTAAGAGATTGCCAAATTTCATACTAAATATAAGATAGGCTCTCTCCGTAGTTAGTTCAGAATACATTTAACCATATTACAGAGATCATTACAAATAATAAATATGAATAGTACGGTAAGTAAATATTACACATTTTCACTACTTTGTATCTTTAATAACCCAGCACAATATTCGAGTGTTTTCCTTTATCTAAATCTAAATCTATTTATACGTAAATAGTTCACTGTTAATAGTTATTATGGTTTACAGTTATTCGCGTTGTGTTTGATTGCGGCGATGAGTAGTGTCAACTCACAGTTCATAGACAAGTTGCTTGGTAGTGCACAAAATGCAGCTGCAACGATATTGAGATACGATAATAACAACGACGGCAGTGGTAACTACCAGTTTAAGTAAGTAATATCTTATATACATATATTGTATTATACAAATTATACATTTAATCTTAGGTTGTAAATTATAAATTAAAGTTTTAAACTTTATCTTATTTATTAATCTTCACTAAATTATCGCTCATGTTGCGTACTTTTTCAGGTCTTTTTATTATTAAACTAATATTTTTTAATTTGATAAAATACATATTATACATAGATTACCTATAATATATATTTAATTTATTAGCAAATCAATATTTTTAAATTTTATTTTCCAAATCTTTCCTTTTCTAATTTAATTCTTGCCTTTCTATTATAAAAAGACAAGTTTTGCTATACACATATACCGGAACGAATTACAAAATATTGTAAAATACAATACCTACATACTTACCTACATACCACCAAACGAATATTTTTATCTGAAACTGGCATACATAAACTAATTAATATTTATTCTCTGTATAATAATAATTCATATATAAATATTTTGATGGGTTTACTACATCTATAAAAAATAATCTATATATACCAATTTTCGAATCATAATGTATGTACGACGTATTGTTTTGGTCAAGCAACTTGTACATAAGTTTCTTAATAATAGAAAGTACCATATTTTCTACCATTTATTTACAGTTACGAGCAATCTGATGGTACCAAGCATGAGCAAACGGGTATACTTAAGGATGCTGGCAGCCTTAATCCATTTGTGATCGCCAAAGGATTTTATGAGTGGATCTCACCAGAAAATAAGAAATACCGTGTCCAGTATGAAGCCGACGAAAACGGGTACCGATCAGAATTAGAAGAGGGTCCTGGAGTACCCCCCAATGTTGGAGCTAGTTTGCTCGGTTGAAAATTGAATATATATTAGTATAATCAGTGCATTTATATCAATAAAAAATTTAATAATATATTTGTAGTTTTTTTTTACAAATTATAATATTTTCTGAATTATGAAGATCTATCGTGTCTGTTATAATTTTGTAATGGTACAGTATAGTAATGTAATATGTAGGTAAATCATATGTAAATAATAAAAGTACAACCTGCACTGCGACTATCTCGAATAATGTACTTTTATTATTATGTGTATATTTATTAAAAAAGAACATTATAATTATAAAAGATATCCAATTCGACCATGGCACTAAAGTAGTACTAAATGTACATTTAAAACCGAATGGATTTCAATGCCTCTTTTAGCTATAGGGCTTTATTTGAATTTTGCATATTGTATTAATTTTATTCCAGTTGTGTTTGTAATAAACATATAATATTATCTTATCTGTAATATGAATAAAGAAAAGGAAAATAATTATTTAGACATTCCTCGTACCACGCATTGAATATTTAGTATAGACCGAAAAACATATAATTTATGATATTTATTGTGTGTGTATATATAACCATATATCTACATATACATATATCTAATACTTGTAAAATATCGATTACAATATTTTTACACCTTTCTGAATAGGCCGCGTTATATACATATATTGTATCTAAACATTGACCTACTCGTATTTAGCTTTTTCTGTCTGAAGGGAGTTCAGCTTTTACCTACTAAGGAGGTAATTACTAACACAACGAAAAATATTTATTGAATTGGGACCTTACATATCGTTATAATTTTTTATCTCTATGCCAGTTCAGTTGGTCCAATCGTCCAATTCGGCTAGCTAGTAGTTGAAAAGAACTTGCATGAAATTTAACTGGTATACTCTTTTATTAAGTACTGAATATCTTTTGGTATCACATATATAACATTAGCATTCTATATATATGTAATGTAAAATACTAATGTTTTAATGGCCATTCACATAAAACACCTATTATATTTAAATAAACGAAACCGCCTGAAAAATATTTAGATTATAATATATTTATTTAAATACAAACTAATATCCGTGACATCATCTGTTTAGTGTTAGTACTGTGAGTAGTCTATTTTGTTTTTATAGCGAGAAATACATATAATTATTTCTAACTTAAGAAATGATTGATTTCTTAAGTTACTAGAATCTTTCATTATCCATTTCACCCCTATTTAAATATTTTTCCAGACATCCAAAAAAACGATGTTTGTCATAATTTAGAAATCGTTCAACCGTGAAACGAGAACAAATATACAAACAGAAAAACACACTTCAGTATATATAGAAGTGACAATATTCAATAATTTTAAATGTAGCTATAGAAGATTAGATATTTTTTATAGCAGCTCTAATGCTAATAAACGATATAAGGCTAGGTATTCTCCTCCAATTCAACTGCGCGAATCTTTTATCTTTCCTTCTTAGCATTTGGCTAAGTTTTATTATACAGTTCCTGATTCTAAATTTACCAGTACATTTTGTGTCAAATGTCAAACAATAAGTGTTAAACCTTTAATAAATAGATGTTTCGAAATTGAAGTGGCCAAGTACCTACTTCAATTTAATTTAAACGTTGACACCTAACTTCATTATGAAATTTGTATACTTCTTTTAAATAGACAAGATACATGAGTGGTCCACGAGATGTCAATAGCTACTCAATTGCCTGATGATGTATAAATGTTACGCAATTTAAAAAACAAAGAATCTCATTGGTAGCAGGATGTCTTACATCAAGATTCATTGAAACGGCGGAACAAAACAATGCTGTTTGTTTTTGTTAGTAAAAATACCGAATATGGAACTATTATATACAGACTGTAGAGGTAACTACAACTACATGTCACAGAATATTTTTTTAATGTACAGATGTGCAGGCATTCATTCCTACATGTATACATATAATAATAATAAAAATCTATTTGACTACTATAGCTTTTTTATACAAATACTTTAACTTGTTGTATTATAAGTATTATATTTGTATACAAAACACTATGTAAATTCAATGTATTATTTCAGACTAAATAAGGTGTGATATGATCTCTCAAAATTACTGACCATAATACCTAAGAAGATTTTATGTCATTTTTTAAGTAAAACAAAAATATATTGTATATGGATGGAGGAATTATATTCAATAATTAACGTGCTACTGAAATTATTTTTAGCCATATAAATTGCTTAATCGTATCAAATCAATACAATAATAAAATACGAGAATTTAATTTATATTTGAATATAATAATATCACCTTCATCTTGAGTAGCTATTTATTAATTACAATAATAATAACAATATCGAAAGATACTAAAAAGATGAGCATCATTGCAATCTCTGGTAATAAAATTTTTGTTTTTGCCTTGAGCCCATTTAGATAGAGAACTTATCTCAATTGAAGTGTTATTAAGAGCGAGCTGGTTATATTAATGTTTTAGTTTTATATTAAAACCATGTATTTACATAATAATGTAGCTTTTACGTACTTACTAAATTAATTCTCGCTATTTCATTTTCATAGGTTTATGGTATATGAGTATTATGTATGCAATATCAACACAAGGTAAAATAACGTCAATACTAGCGCTAGGTTATATTTTTTCGTTACGAAATACAATTTTAAATTTTACTAAAATTAGATAAATATTATTTTTATCTTTGAAAAATAGAAATGTAATGTGTTCTACAAAACAGTGTGGTCCAGGTAAGTTACTTGTTATTACTGTTTCAAATATATAGGTATAAAACTCAATACCGAGCAATATTCATGACCACGTTCAATTTAGATTTTACAATCAAAACTTGAAATGGCTTATTGCTTGAACTAATCACGACAAAATCAGAGCATTATTCTATGTAAAGATTTATATGAATAAATTAACTACGTATGATTGACAAGTCATGCTTGCATGCACAATATCGACATGAATAAGAGCATTCCTAATGTTGATGAAATACTCCATTTATTTCATCTAATTTTTAGTCTTGATTATTGATTAGGTATGGTTATACACAGCCAGTCTATAGGATTTCCAATATTTTTTATTACCACACTGTCCCAAAATAAATGATTACTAATTAGAATAGAGCCAAAAATTTAAATTTTGTTTTAAAAACGGTTAGCTCGTTTAAATTTACATAAAATTAACTATTTAATAGTAACTGACTGAGATATAAATAAAATTATTATGTATTTTATTAGTTCGTTATTAGGAGTTTTTAAAAGTGCATAGTTACTTATTTTTACCTGCATGTTAATACTACTGTATAGATTAATAATCTGTGGATAGTTAATACAATATGAATGCGTTTCAAATAGTTTTTTAGTAGCATGAAAAAGAATTATCAATGCATAAAATTGAAGGTATGTAAGTAAATGCTGTGGTAAATATATACATATTAAAATTTATATATAAATCGTAAATTGTCTACAATAAAGTTATAGGCAATGTATACCAATTCTAACTAATGCGAAACCTTATTCCGACTTCACTAGCTACATAAAAATGGTTAGTTCAGTGGATTGTTATGTATTTAAGTTTTTCTACTCTATAATAAGTTGTATAATATTTAAACTAATAATTTCAGTTAATTAGTTTTCATCTATTCACGTTATGTTTGATTCTAATCATCGTCAGCGTCAATTCGCAGTTGATATCAAACTACTGTTGCAGGTAAGTGTGAATATAATATAATAGATATTGATATTCTAAACCGAACATTAATATTATAAAACGAATTCATTTGAAATTAATTTTGATAATGTTTTAATTATATTACTCTGTACTGTTTGTGACATAATTGAAATAGATTCTTTTTAAAAGTAAAATATAGTTGCTTATATATGTTATATATGTAACATTATATCAACATTAATAAGAAAATATACTTAATATAAGATATAATAAAAAAGTTACACTACTTTGATTTTTACTATAAATATACATTATAAATATTTAGTAATATAATATTTATTTATTAGTTATATAATTTCTAAACATTTTCAGTATTACTCAACCTGATGGAACATGTATTTTGAGAAGAGGTAATAATTGTAATCCATCTATTATCAGTGACGACGACGAAGATAAATATCACATGCTATATGCAGCCGATGATAAGAGAGAGCATTTAGTTAAAACTCTACCTCCTGCAGTGGTAGCCACTCTGCTCGGCAATGGATAATTGATTTCTTTATAGTATTATATATATAAAGCAAGCATTCATAATATGAAAAATGTAATGGTGAATAAAATATTTATTTACCATTTTTTAAATCACGAGCCAACAATGAGTCTACTGCGGAATTGCCTTATTTATTATAATATATACGATGCTTACTAAATTTCAATTATTATTAATTACATGTATGTGTAATAAATACGTAAGTAAAAATAACGTATTTTATAATTAAAGTAAAATTATGTAAAGATATATTTAAAAAATACAGCCTTTTTCGTATTATGATCAAAATTCGAGATCCGAGAGCTAAAGTAAGTATCCAAGAAATATTATAAATAAACTAAGCATGTTAGAAGCACAACTCTCAGCAGTTCTACCAAAAATATGATTTAAATAATCATTCCATTTCCACTATGTAGGTACTTTACCTCCCTCCTTAAAAAGTGCAGGGAAGGCGGTTGTCTGTAAACTCCCTGTCTGATGAATCTCCACGCGGTCCCGATAATGGATACATCATTGTGGATTAAATAATTACATCATCATTCTTCACTCATATTCAACCAGCGTATACTGTCTAGGCAGACAACATTATTTCATCATTAACTACGGAAACAATACTACTTTTTTTTAAGATGTAACAGTAGGATTTCTAATATATTAAATGTGAAATACACTAGAAGAGCGAGTCTATAAATAAAGATGAATAAAATTTATATGCAAAATTATAATTAATAATAACGTTATGTAAACTACACTACTAAGAAAAGGAAGTATCCTGAGACGCTGATACAAAATGTGTTTCTATCGGACACCTTAATAATATATTGCCGTTTCATGTACATGTCAATTTCATGTAATGATAAACTAAAAGACTGTCTGTAAGAAAATTAATATGACAATAAAAATAGGTGTGATTTTGCCAAACCGTAAGATATACTTATGTAATTAATATACCGATCAGCAATATCGCTGCTGACAACCGAAATCATTAAAGCTTTGTCATACTTAAGTATTTGCAACTACTAATGACAGATATGTATGGCACTTTAGGTTAAATTATACGTTGTCTTTAATGAACATGTTAAAGTTGTAACAACGTCATACAATGTGCTTCGGGGCAGAAGTAGGGGAAATGCGTAACAATTGGAATGTCGTCATTATCGCCTTGACATTTTGACCTACGCATGATTATATAATAATATTTTTGAAATGTATATTTGCTTTATATTTATATAATCAATAGACAGAAATTTATTATACTCGCTATGTGGTAATTTTCTTTGATGCACTGTTGAATGAAATGAATGCATGTATACTGAAGAATATTTTCTAGTAATTTGTAATCAATTATTAGAAAACTGCTGTAATTACCATCACTTTATTAAATTTGTATATTACCCAACAATTATAATGCATAATAGTTGCTATGTTAAAGTTATAAGAATAAAATCCTTAGAGTAAAAAGAATTACAACTGGATTTCTTGTCTTGTCTTCTCAACTAAACCTGTACCCTGCACTGGATTGTAAGGATAAATAAAACTAAAACATATTTTCCTAAGTGATTGAAATATCATGACATGACACAGAAACTTCTTGAATTTTATTAGTGAATGACTACTGATACTTTTTGTACCTAAATAATCCAATTAAAACAAATTTATTTATTATACAATATGATATGCACAATAGTAAAATTAAAATTGATAATAAAGCTAAGTAGATCTCGTTATATTAAAATAAGAAATAAAAAAAAAATATCACGGTACTATAGCATACAGGGGTTTTTCAAGAAGGGTATATTAAGGATTCTTAAGGGTCGGCAACGCACACGTGACACCCCTGCTGTTACAGACGTACATAGGCTACGGAAACCGTTTACCATCAGATGGGCCGTATACTTGTTTGTCACCTATATATGGTATAAAAAATACATCAAGCAAAAAATAAATTTCAAGGAGAATTTCCTCAAAATTGTTACGGGATTATAATTATCTTTCAATTTAGATATCATTAAAATTAATTAATTGAGGAACATATTGTACTACATAAATCACAAGTTACTATCTAAATTGTTGTTTTTTATATACATATAACAAAAAATGAACCCCATGGAATTAGGAAATAAATAATATATATTGGTATAACACGGGAAAAATGCATGTATATTACTAAAAGTAGCCAGATTGGCAGTGAAGAAGAAAGTTGTTTAAATAAAGTATGATATTCATGAATTCGTATTATATTATATTTCTGAATTAGTAAGTGAATGGATACAAATCCGTAACTTACTTTTATTATCTTTATCAAAGTCAATGTCATATAACACGGTATTAAGTAAAATACATTACAATCTCAATATTTTTTTATGTGTATTTCATTTACAATGCGATGCAAATATTACTTTTTATTACAGTTACGATAGATTTTACGATAGATTAAAACCATTTTTAATATTATGTAACTTGTTGTTTTCAATCATTATTTTTGTAATTTATGAAACTTATTCCATTTTAATATTATGTAACTTGTTGTTTTACCTTTTGGTAAAACAACAGAGAGTTAGATGCAACTCTCAGTTGCAGAATAAACAGAGAAGACAGGTGCACAATTTCTCTTTTATTTATTTATATATATATATAAATACATACACAAATATAAACCTATATATAAATACATATTAGGAAATACACAACCTTACGGATATTTCTATAATTAATAGAAAATATTTCTTTATAGAACTAAATCAATCAATGATTAATATAATTTAATATGAGTGCATAAAGAGCTGTAAATAGTACATCATTCATGCACTACTATTTTTAATACATGTTATAAAATTTAAGCATAATAATGGTGATAATATTTCTTTAATGGAACTTAAAAATTACATTTTACTATTTATTATTTAATTGATCTAATAATTAATAATATATTACAGATTAACAATATATTATAGATTACAATAATGATTATAATTGATTAGATATCATTTTTAAATATTTTAATGTTCTTAAGCCAAAATATCTTATACGATAATAAAATTAATAATTTTTAGATTAATTAATACGTAAATATAATATTTTGATTGTTTACACGTCAATACTGTAATATGATTATTACTACACACGAACAGTTTGTAGGTATAATATAGTGCAAACAGTAATTCTCAATTTTAAATCAGTTTGACCACAAAGTTTGACCACTAGTGTGACCCCAAATATGTACAAATTCTATATAAACGATAGAATGCGGGTTAATACATCATAGTGTTTTATTCGACCTCGGTTAACACACGAACTCAACAAAATGTACAAACTGGTGCGTATACTCCATAATTTAAATATTAATTCATTTTACAAAATTTTGCATTTATTTCATTAATAAATGTAGATAATAATTTAATATTATAGTACTTACTACCTATTTATATACACTACGAATGAAGAAATTAATTTTGATAGTCTTGAAACCGCCGATATTATATATTTTTTTTAATATATTAAAACATTTTTGGCTGTTGTATTTTATTGAAAACTAATTTTCTATTTGGAATAATTTTTATATATCTATCTTTGAAAATACTCAACATTTAAATCAAATATTTAAGTATTAATAATTAAAGTAGTAGTTCAATTGAGTACTTTTCGTTCTTTTCCTACTTTTTCTTTCCATATTCAGCTTCTAGTTTTTATTTTTAACAAGAAATAGCATGAATGAATTTTATTTGAAAAATAATAATTTTTTTAAATATTAATGAATAATAAACTGTACTTTTGCGTTTTCTGAAGAATGTGTCGCAACGTCATGCCGCCCGCGCCGTCAGGTCAGCGACCCATGTTCAGTACAATGAATTAATGTAATTATAGCTTTAGCGTTGTTGGTAGAGACTATTTAATAAGTTTCCAATTTTTATAACTCAAAACTTTTGTTTTCGGTTGTACAACTAGATACAGTAATTTCAAAAGACAACTTATGAATTTGTTAAATAAAGCAAACACTTAAATAGAAATCATAATGTGGATATTCTATAATTTCTCTGTTCATATGCAATTCAAATGTTTTTATTTAAAAAATGTACAGCGACATCTAGTGATAATTTTTATTTTCTAAATTTAGAGTTGATATTATTGTTTAAAAGTGTTATTAGTGTTACCTGTTTTAAATTTAAATGTTATTACTCGAGTAGGAAATTTAAATTATAGGTGCAATTAGGATTAGGATTTTTTTATCGTAAATGTTTTAAAAAATGTCATTTATATATTATGTTAAGAATCTACTCATTAATAATTATAATACTTTGAATTCGTTATTAACATAGTAGGTACACGTATATTACAGCCGTGTATACATATAACATACTAAAATCATTTTATCTATAAAAAAAAAATTATTATGTCGAATTGTGTTTGATATTGTGTAATGAATAAATAACCTTTAATTTTATGTGGGCACCTAAAGAGATTTTGTAATAGTAAATATTATTGGTCATGGAACTTGACCTACACCATATTAGTTAATATGTCCTCAGAATTATAATAATCGATGTTCATAAAATAATACCACAATTTCCCAACTTTGCGAACAACTTTCGTAGGTGTAGATAGTTAACATTTTATTAGAAACCATGGTGGCCATTTTAGATTTTATGATCGCTAAAAAATTCTATAGAATTATTATTGTAGTATAGGTATACTGTAATCTAGGTCTCGAAGGAGTTGTCAATAAACTGGAGTTTAATTCGGCCACAAATAAGATAACATTACATATCCGCTAAAGACGGTTTAACTGTGCTCCCATTTTCTTCTTAAAAGATCGACAATGACTTTAAATTCCACTAGTGTTTCGGGTGCATATGGGTGGATGTAATCACTTACTATATTACCATGTGAGTCGCAAGCTGCTTTGTCCCAATGCTTTATAATTTTTTTTTATATTTTAATTAATTGTTAGCTATTGTGTGCTCACAATTAATTTAAATTTTATATTTGTAATTAATTGATTGATAACCCCATTGCTAATGTGTCGTGCTGGAAACCATCGTGATAAATTGAATTTGTAAATCATAAAATAATAACTACTAATTGTAAGCACAGTTTAAAGGATAAAATAGGACACTCCAATTGCGAGATGCAAATGCATGACAACTCAGTTCTCAGGACGTGAATTCTGTGGTTTTGATTAACATAATCATTGAGAAAGTGTTGCCACTTGAGGTAAGTTTCGCACACTAAAGCGGGCCGACGGACGCGACGACGCCGCCGGAGTCGTGGTGGAGTGACATCGTAATCCTGCGACTCCGGCAATAAGCGCTTCGTCGGGATACCGTATAGTCTTTAATGAGTAGGAGTTTCACACTACCCTTTTGCCTCCACCCAGGGAGGGCGGATCTAAAAAAAAGGTAAAAAAAGGCCATCAACTTGCTTCTCATTCGAATTACAATAAAAAAACTATGTACGAAATGCTAGTAGTTACATAAACAAGTAAGATATACAAATCTAGCGTTAGAAGATAATTTACACATATTATCGAACATACTATTATAGGTAGCTGTATTCTTCGCTGCGATGATTGGATCTCTAGTCGCACAGCAAGCAGATATCGTTAGATACGAGAACGACAACACTGGACTTGGCAACTTCAGATACTTGTAAGTTATTAAAAATTGTACTTACACTTTTTAACAAATTATTATTTGTTTTGTATAATTTAGAACATTTAAATATCATAAGTAATATATTAATTATAATAAAAAATATTAATTACAATCGATCGTAAATTTTATCTCAAAGAATGATTTTTCTGAAATGGTATAATGGTATATATTCATTAATACACTAATGTATTTTTGTACACAAATAAAAATCAGTCTTTAATATTTATATTATAAGTAATATTATTTAAGATATAATCAATATTGAATGTACCATGTCAATGTTTAGAATCAATAAGAAATGAAATAACTGTAATTGTATTATTGCTTATTTCCTATTATTACTTACTTTTACAGTTTTGAGCAGACTGACGGCACTCGACATGAACAAATAGGCGAACTTAGAAATGCAGGAACTGAAAATGCTTACGTCGTACTTAGGGGATTTTACTCTTACGTCGCTCCCGATGGTGTACTAAGAGTCGTGAAATATGTTGCTGATGAGAATGGGTACCAGCCTGAAGAAGGAGAGGGTCCAGGAGCTTTGCCTCCATCGGCAGCGGCTTCTTTGTTAGGTTAAATTGAAAAAAAAAATCGAAAATAAGTCTGTACAGTACAGTGTAAGTAATTAAAAAACGACTTAAATAATTATTACTTCTTGATTTATAAAATGCCAAAAAACCACGCGTTTTGCAAAAATGTAGTATCTAAGTAGTAATACTATTAGTAGTAAGTAGTAACTTCTGAGTAGGTATAAGTACAAGTAGTATATATATACTTTACTTACTTTTATTAGTACAAACAACCAAACATGTTTTTTATTTTAATATTATATTTCTTGATGACTAGATACAGTAATTGGTATGTAATGTATCTATGTATTCAGTTCCTTTTTTTAATTATTTCCAATATATGAGTATAAATATTTAATTTGTTCGCTCTCTATTGTAAAAAGCATAAAACGCTTAAATATAATATTGTTTAGGATTTAAATATTCATTTCTAAGCTATAAGTTAGTTGTAATACCTATAAGAGATGTACAGGGTATATTTTTTCATTGTACATAACACATCATTAAATGTAAATAATAAGCTTTTAATACACTGTTTAGTTGTCTTGTGTTATATTATTTAAAATAATATATTATAGATACTACTTACAAATAAAATTGTAAATTGTCGTTGTTATAAAATATTAATTGTTATGGTAATGCATTCTCTATATATTATATACATATATACTAATAAAATGGCCTAGCATTTCTTTGAATCGCTATCTTAAATATATATAACTCAAAGGTGACTGACATAGTGATCTATCACAGCCCAAACCACTGTACGGATCGGGCTGAAATTTGGCATACAGGTAGATGTTATGACGTAGGCATCCGCTAAGAAAGGATTTTGTTTAATTCTACCCCCAAGGGGATAACTTGACGCGAGAGGCTAGTATTTCAATATGATCCGAAAACTGATCAGTTGAAGTTAGTACTTGATCAAACCCTTAATTTAGATTAGTCCTGGCTCATTACATTTCGTCTTGGAACTCTGAACACTCTGAACACCATTTAGGTGCGATCTTTTTATATTTCTGACGGACTCTCTGATGAAGGAAACATTGATATAAAATAAAAGAAAATCACAGAGATGGCAGGTAAGTTCGCCTCCTGCTATTTCGGATTCAAAATACAAAATGACGCCATGTGAAGCATTGTGTCCACAACAACATCGATATTTCACAATACCTCTGGCTACCTCATGTGATACAAAAGTCATTAATGTCATGTGAGCCGGTATGTGTTTCTGTTGAAAAAAGTCTAGAGATTTAAATCAATGATCTGAATTAAACATGTGAGTCTAATCTAAAACACATAACGCACGTAAACGCGCCTAAATCTCGACATAAATTTACTATACCGAGATAGTCCTGTAAATATAAGATTAAAAATGGAATATGATTGTACTTCTAAAATAAACTCTAACTCGTGCAACTTCGTTTTTATCACATTTATTTGATATTTATCATTATATTCGCTAAATTTACATAATATTTTTAAATTATAGCCTAATATTTTATCAAAGCCTTTATAAAAGCTAAATTACAAGTACTTTAAAGTTTCACCAAAATCTGTTCAGTAGTTTTTGCTATTTATATGTAATTACAAACATCCATCCATCTATACATGCATTCTTTCAAACTTTCGCGTTAAGTAAGATAATATCAATACAAATATTTAAACGCCTGCCTACACAAAGTAATCAATTCATTTCGTTACTACATTGCTATGTGAAAACAATCTGGCTACTCAACATGTAATTCATATTTTATGTGCATAGTAAATATTTTAGGTAATATTAAAATATTATTTAAAATATGTGTACGAGACATTAAAACTTCTTTGTATTTATTTTAAATTTCGAACGCGCTTCGCATTCATTTGTTTTAAAAATAAATAAATGTTAGAGATGTAAAAATTCCATCATGGCGTTTTATTTATCTCCACAAGTTTTTAACTATGATATTATACATAGTTAATGGTCCTTCGACATATTAATAATATTAGAACCAGTGCAATATAACAATTTACGTTATAGTTAATTGTTTTCACATTTAATTCGCCTCAAATCAAAGTAATATTTGATTGTGTCTATAACACGGGCATCTTGTTGGAAAATATATATTATTATTTTTGTTAAAAATGGAGACTAAAGAAGATAATATTGAAAAGTTGAAGCGGTCGAGAGCATATTATAACGGTAAGATAACGAGAGTTGCTAATTATATCGAAGAATGTAAATATAGACATTATGGATTTGGAGGTGAGAATTGAACAAATTAATATGGCTTATAGTAAATATGATAGCTTGCAAGAACAAATTTGCCTTCTTGAAGGGACAGATGAAAGTGATTTATTCAACGATACCGAAGAATTATATTTAAATGTTTTATCACGTATAAAGTCTATAATTAATAATTTGAAATTAAAATCTACCCGCTGTGAATCCATTGACAATATGCCTAAATCCATAAAAAATAAATTGCCTGCTTTGGAGATTCCTTCTTATGATGGAAAAGATATATGTAAATATAAAACATTCATTGATATGTTCAGAGCAATTATTGATAACGGCTGTGATCTTACAAATATTCCGAAACTATTTTATTTACGAACATATCTCTTCGGCGATGCTTTTAGTCTGATTGATGGTCATCCGCTCATTAACGAATCATATTCAAAAGCTTTTAGCTATTAGATTAGTACAGTAGTACTGTATTAGATACAGTAATAAATATATTTTAATATATCATATAGTCGACATACCATCTATCACGCGAGGCACAGCAGCCAACCTACGGGAGCTGGTGTCCATCGTGCGGCAGAACGTCGGCGCCCTCGACAGCTTGGGACAACCCGTTGGTGCATGGGATATGATTCTTGTGTCCATTATTTCACGCAAGTTGGACCAGTATACTTGTCGCGCGTATTTTTCAGAACGTGATCAGAGCAAGCTTCCTACTTTAGATGACTTATTGAAGTTTTTAGAGCGCAGCGCTTGCAGTTTTGAAGAGAGTAATAAGGTCGAAAATGGTAACAAAATTCATTTGGGTATGATAAGGTTTACTAATTTTGTTAATACTAAACCTGTATTATGTAATTGTTTATTTTGTTCCGCTACTGATCATCGATTATATAAATGTTCTAGTTTTAAGTTGGAGTCTGTGGACAATCGACTAAGTTTTGTAAATAAACATGATTTATGTATGATATGCCTCAATAAGCATATAAACAAAAAATGTAATTATCAATTTAAATGTTCTCATTGTGGTAGCAAAAGTCATAATTCTCTTCTTCATTATGAAGAGGATACACAGACACCAACTGCTTCTGTCAGCACTGCTTGCTGTAGCACTGTTGTAAATACAAGTATCTTGTTACCTACTATCATAGTCAATGTACAGGCTAGTGATGGCAGTTTTCGTAAGGTTCATTCGCATTAATGGACAGTGGTAGTCAAACTTCGTTTGTTACTCGTAACCTTGATAAAGAATTAGGTTTTACACCTTTTAAAAATGAATTTAAGATCGTGACAATAGGTCAACAGGCGCAGCAGGTCAAAGATGGCGTAAATATTAATATAAGTTCTTTAAACACGAGTTATGCCACTTCCGTAAATTGTTCTGTTGTAAATAATATTACTTTACCTATTCCCCAACATTGAATTGATTCGTGTAACATTAAAATTCCTAATAATGTAATATTGGCTGACACCACGTTTAACGTTTCAGGTCTTCCAGTATCTCTTAATTATTAGCCGCGGACATATTTTTGGATGTTTTGCTTCCCGGCAATATTAAACATTATTAGTATTACAGAATACATCTTTCGGTTATATTGTTTCGGGGGAAATTCACAGCAAATCTGTGAGCAATTATACTCATTCTATGCATATACTCGCAAATCAGTGGATAATATTTCAGAAAAACTTTCGAATGTAGATATTTCCATTCCCAATGTTATAGCAACCACAAAACATTCATTTATTGAAAAAGTACATCAACACAATGGTATTATTTTAAATAATAAGTTTAAAATGTATCGGAATGTCAAATTTGTAAGCGAACTTGAAGTATATGATTTGTTTACAAGAATTATGCAAAGAATGAATTTATTATTAAATAAACTTTTTCCTAATGATATATATTGTAAAAATGAATATATAAAATGTAGTAACCATTATTTAGATTCACAATATGCCTTATTTTGTAATTTAGGTAATGTGTCTGTAAATTTACTTAATATGCCATATTATCCTATTATAAGGAAGAATAAAAATTTAAAATTGATATATAGTGGCAGGCCTAAATGTCTAAGTTCTTTACTCTATGATAAAAACTTCTTTGTATTTATTTTAAATTTCAAACGCTCTTCGCATTCATTTGTTTTAAAAATAAATAAATGTTAGAGATGTAAAAATTCCATTTTTTATTTATCTCCACAATACTTTACAGTTGTTTGAACTACTCTTCAGATTTTTGAGATATTTGGACATATACTACTTTTGCAACAATAAATAATCGGCAAATTTCGCATCGCCTCGTAAACAAATAATGTGTCCAAATACCAGTACAAGTAACATATTTACTCATTATAAAATATTTATAGTATGTTCTGAATAATATTTTGTGACTAATCTTACAAATACATATCAAGCTACGTAAAATAAATGTCTGTCTTGATAATAAACGATAATATACAGGCTGTAAGTGTCAAGTGTACACCAGCGTGTATTTCGGTTCTATATATCAAAAATATATTAAAGATATCAAAAAACCTTGAATCGATATCGAAAGTACATTACCAAATGAATAAAATGATATCAATAACTTTTTTAAATAAATCACGACACACTCATAATTTTGACATTAGACACTCTAATACATTTAGTACCAAAACTGTATAGCTCTTAGTTTCCTTATTACAAAAGGTTAGTTTATAAGTTTACTCATATTTACAGAAACTGTTATTAATCGAATAAATACAAAACCTGTCTTTTAAGTCAAAGTAATCCATATACATTTCAAAGTGAGTACAATTTTATTTATTCTTTATTGTACACACACATAGGAAAAATTAACAGTAATAAGGTAAAAGTAATGTACAAGGGCGAGCTTATCTCTAAATAAAGATTTGTTCCAGCAACCCCAGATAATGTTATAGGATAATGTGGTCACTACATCAGCCATACATACGTGTATGAGAAAAGGAAAAGGAGACATTAAAATTATATGTATAAAATAATGAGTCAATTGAGCAGTTCAAATTTTTGTATTCAAAGTAGTTGTTCGAAGGGATGTCCTTGTTATGATATGCAATAACGAGCATTATTTACAAATTCCTAAAGATTTCTTTCTTCCATAATACATAAGGTTTTATGATTAAGTAGTAAATTCACGTGTAATGTAGGGAAAGTGAAATACATGTAGTTAAATCGGAATAAAGAAATTAATTAATCAATTTTATTTTAAAAGTTTAGTACCAAAATTAAACTTAAACTGGACTTGTACAAATATCTCAAAAACAAAATTTATCAAATTGGTTCAGGCGTTCACGACTTTTACCGAAACTAACCAACGTCAACAAATTTTTATTTATATATAAATTTAAATCTTAAGCTAGTACTACTATAATAGATACTAGTTTATACTAATGTCAAAAATGGATATTATATTATATTATATTGAGTATTATTAATACTTGACACAGTATAGTTTAGTTAATAATGTTCTGAATTATATAATATAAATAAATATAATTCAGTGACCACTGAATTATTCCCTAATTACTAGTGGTTACTGAAAGTTAAAAAAATATAGATATTAAGTTGTATTAAGACATTCACATACATTAGTTATTACTTACATTGTATAAGGAAATAAAATAACAACGAACAAGATATTTTTTTATTGTTAAATAATTCTTCTATCATTAAATCTTGTTTCGTCTTTATATATTTGAGGCTGGAACCCGTTTTCATCGGCCACATAACGAACAGAGTAGAGATGTCCGCCGCTATCTATATATCCATATTCGCCACGAACCACAAGCCCATTGCTGTCAGAATTTAGACCACCATCTTCCCTTCTATAAGCACCGTCTGAGGTTTCATATCTGCAGACAATTACCATAAATTAAACCATAGATAAAGTGTATTAATCTATAGACTTAATAAATATAAAATATAACTGCCTTTTATATAAAATAGAAACTTAATTTTTCAGTGTCTTTTTGCGGACTTTTTGTGTGAGACCGAAAACGTTTTAAAAATACTTTACATTTCAATCTTGATATTTTTCCATACAACTCATCTAGAAAACATTATAATTTACAAGAATTGGAATTATACAGTTAATCTTTTTCCTTGTATATTTTGGATACTTACTCAAAACTGTAACTTTCAAATCCATTTGTGTTGAAGACTACCTCGCTAATTTCGCTACTTTGACCTTTTGGTAAATTGATAACAATTGTTAAAGCCGCAACCAAGGTACAGTACATTTTTGTTTCTCTTCTCTAAAACAAACAAATAATGTATTTATTTAGCAAAATTGCAAACTGATATATATATATTATGGAATGTGCATGTACTTTAATGTGCCTATATGATACAAATAAAAGTAAACATGAAATATTCTAATAATGTAAATTTTTGTTACTACATTTGAATACACTGCAGCAAAATATTTTCATAATTATCTTATTATATTTACAAATCTCCGTCAACACAAAACTGTTTATTATAAATATATTTAATATTGTAACTAACATTGTATTTGTTGTAAGATCTATAAACAAAGGATTTCAGGAAGCTTTTATATTTAAAAAATGCACATGCATACACACAGGTCTCTTAGTAATACTTATATACATTTTTAGATACGGAATAGTTGTATAACAAGTTTTAAATTCGTTATAAACTAGTTTTTCTACTTACCATAATTGTTAATGATTCTCGACGATGGGCACAGGTTAACACTGTCTCTACACGACAGCTGTCTACACGTTATATCCAGTTCCTTGAGAACATCAAGTCTGGACTTCATTCCTTATATAACAATGCGACGTCAAGGACTTGTCCATGAAAATGTCAATGACATTTTAATCCGGCAACAATATTATAATGATACAGTGTGTTAAATTAATAGACACGAAACGTATTTTGATTGTAATAACAAATATTTTTGTCGTTATATTTATGAATATATTATACTCAACTGAGAAGGAAATTTAAATAAAAAGGAGCGGGGCATCTACATCTTATGAGAACAGATCCATTGTGGTATATCCTAGAGATGATCGACAAACATACGGTAAGTTTTCTAAGATAAGAAGATCTTGTAAGGTATCTGAAATGGAGTGTATTTGTGTTTTCAAGTATTTGCCCAGGGATTTTGAAATGGGATAATTTGTTAGCCTTATAATTCTTACCAATATCATAAACGCAAAATATTTATGTATCGATGTTTGTTACTTTTTCAGGCAAAAACTATTAAACAGATTTTAATTACACTCTACAATGATATAGCTTATACATCATAGTAACACATATCGGCCTATATAGCTTGCATATATAATATTATAATGTACGAGTATGTGGTTAGCATAAATATGACTTTTATTAAAATTATAGGAAATCTTGAATGAAGCGCACAAAACTGTGACTGTATTTGAAAGTTTGTGGTTAGCATAAATATGACTTTTATTAAAATTATAGGAAATCTTGAATGAAGCGCACAAAACTGTGACTGTATTTGGTTTTAGTGGGTAAGGATCGTTCGGTGGGTGGATAGTCTATGGAAGTATTGACATGTATATTAAAATTTCATCAATCCAAAAAGAGTCATAATTTTCTACACCAACTTTTAAACAGTTTTTTTTAATAAATGTATAATATTTTATGGTTCATAAACGATGAAGGTAGCCAGGTCAGTCTTTCGTGAGTCTCTCGTGATAAATTTTAATTAATGATGATAGTTATGAGCGAGGACTGCACGGTTGACCTAATTACTCTCAATGTGGGGGATTGATATCAATGGAAAGTATTATAGTAATTACTAACAATCTCCTCATTTTACTTATATACACAAGGATCCAATATATTTATAAGGTAGATATAACAACTTTGTGTGCTAGTATTTTAATTTTACGTTGTCAAAAAAAAATTGTATTTCCTAAGATTCCAAATTATAGTCATTGTAAATTTATGCACTCAAAAATTAAGGAATTTTTCTGTTTAATATCATGATGCATAAATACTAAATATATAATATAATGAATAAATATTTGTTTTACAAAAAGTTAAACAGTCAAGTGAAAATAAATTAACACATTTGATAGATTCTACACGAGACCTTCAAACTAAAGAATAAACAGATGTTTTTTTAAATAACCTTTTATTTTAATCAATGTGTAGGTATATATCTACCTAAGTATGAAATTACACTATATTTTGTAAAGTTGTTGAGAAATATATTTTATTTTAATCATTGTGACTACATTCAATATACGAAGTTCCGAATTCAAAATAGTTTAGAACTATATAATTAGATGGTGATGTTTACATGAAAGTTTAAATAGGTATTAAATAAGGAGATACTGATGTGAAAGAAATAGTGCTTATAATAATAGGTATATGTATGTTTTCTAGTTATCCTAGTAATGTTGCTGTAACACTAGGCGGTGCACCCGCTATAGGAGTTATCTGAAAGAATAGATAGAATTTTTATTCATTAGTAGTTAAGATAATATTAGAGATTTTATACAATAATATTTAGCCATTTACAAAATATCTATACAAAACAAAAATATTTTATAATAATATGTATTACAGTTACAATACAAAAACATACCTTGATGTTCATTTATATAAAGTTTAAAATAAACCTTTAATATATCATTATATAGTATAAAAGGAAGTCGCTGTCGCTGTCTGTGCGTCCCTATGTATGCTTAAATCTTTAAAACTACGCAACGGATTTTGAAGTCGATTTTTTATAGAATTGAAATGGCATACAAGCTGACGGTATGTTGTAACCGTCACCGTTATGCACGAAGAGCACTATGCACATCACATTATTTTTTGACGCATCATGCGATGCAATTCCGAAGGATTAAGTGCCTCTCAAATGATGTCCGCTTAATTGGTATCAGTATTTTAACAGTATGTCTTAAATTTAGTTTAAACTAACTCCTAATCAACTTAATTCATTTTGATATTATACTTAAAACATAAAATATGAATTATTAATGTATTTTGAACTTACGACAGGAATCGGGGAAGGCACAATCTTATATCCATCTTCGTCAGCTATATAATAAACCTTCACTTCCCGACCTTCTGGATCTATATAAGAATAGAATCCACTGACGAATATATATTGATTTTTTTCTCCGGCATTACGTAGTTCACCGACCTCACTACGAGTTATACCATTAGAAGTTTCAAAACTGTTGAAAGAATATATAATTTTATTTAAAAAGATATTTATTGCAAGAACATAATTTTCTAAAATATATATGATATAGTTTTTATTCCTAAACTACAGAAATAGCTCCTGGTAACAAGCGTATAAAGTGGGCCTAAACTTTTCCACATTTATCTTGTTAAATGAAGTTTTTTGGCTTGCTTGCCAGTATATACGAGTACATCTACTTATAATAAATAACATATACAACGGAGTAATTTGCAAGAACTTCAAGATTATGTCAAATAAATTCATATTAAGTACTTCTTATTACAGCAACAGTGACTTAAATATCACGAAATAACACAAAATGATCACATTTATACTTAGTGTTAGATTAATTAATACAGAGATTAATCTAACACTTAGTACAATAATAATAAATAATAAAATAACAATCACAGGACAATTCACACAGCGCCATCTAGACCCAAGTTAAGCTAGTTAAAGCTAGTTAACTGATACGTATATGTATCAGTTATCAAGTACATAGTATAGATATATTTTTTTTGTAAATACATACATAATATACATAGAAAACACCCAGACCGATACAAACAATCATACTCATGAATACAAATGTTTCTGCCGTGCGAGGAATCGAACCCGCGACCATCAGTCGTAAAGCGGTGTGCTAGATCGCTAGACCACCTAGGTCGTCAAATAGATACAGATATATGAATTAAAATAATAAGGATTAACATTGTAATTTACTAACATAGTTAATAAGTTGTTTACTAACATAATATGGATGGATATCAGAAATAAATAAATAAATTAAATATATTAGGCTTGCATATTATAATGGCGATATGCAAAAAAGAAGGCGAAAGAAAGAGTCATTTATAAACATATCTCTGAAAGTACTATCTGATGAATAACATTTTCTTATTGCTAATATGTAATTAAGAAGAATTTTATAAGAATAACAAATATAATTATAATATTTTAGTATGAATAAAATATATTACAACGAGCAAGAGTAGAATAAAAATAGGTAGGTACAGTCAGTAGGAGATGCCGTTTAGCGATAAGGCCGCCTTTTTAAGCATTTATCCTAAGTGGGCTTATTTTAATGGGCAATAAAGACATGTTATTATTATACCTGAATTCATAATTTCCGCTTCCGTCGTTGTTGTTGGTATACGCAACCGTATCATCTTTTGCATAGTTTGATATTGATGCAGCCGTAGCAATACAAATAAATACACTTATTAATAACACACTATTCATCTGTAAAAAGCAGAAACATTTTTATTTATACAACATAATATTATAAATAATCATAAACAGAAATGTTGTCATTTTTTGCACTATTAGCGTAGGTAGAAGAATATACTAATCAATGATTATGTTCTAATATCTTTTATTTTTTGGAAAATAAAAATTTATTTAAGGATTAATAATATAAACGACACCTTGACTGTATGAAATCTGTTGCTTCACTGATGGTGTGATCGATAATGCATTATTTAAATATTCCAAGGTACCAACAAATTACAAATCACTACGTATAGGTAGTATAATTATCATGCTGTAGTTAGTCTTATTACTCAACTTAACTTCCTTATCATCTCAATTCAGTAATAATATACTTAAGTACAAATAAATTTTCAATTCAACACACAAACAATAAAAGCTCCTAATTAAATTATTTTAGATCATTTATTTTTTTATTTATCAAACAATTTTTTTTACAACAAAATATACTTTCGAACGAACGAAATATATATTAGGTCCCAACATATGAAATTGGCGTTTTGTCGCACTGTCCACTTTGATCTCAAATATCTCTTCTTTAGTTAGGAATACCAATTTAGACAGCTATTTACAATATAACAAGTGCATGATAATTGTTTTTCGAAAATCGTAATCCATATGTTTTTTCCATCGATGGTTTTTTCTTTACGTGACTTTGTTTACGAAAGGGAAAATTTGAAATATCGCATAATTTACAAGTACAAGTTCCGCTGTGGTACCAGTGCTGCAGAAAAAAATTGAATGATTAATTATGTTTATGGCGGTGGTGTCGCAAAAGAAACCGAGTGCGTTTTTGGTTCCGGAAATTCCGACCTGCAAAACAACCCCGTGGGCGGCCGGAGTCCAAGGTCGATAATGCAGAATTAAAGGCTATTATTAACCTAATATTTTAGGTATTATGAATAATATCTTAATAATTACATGAAGATATTCATAAAATGTATATCACCACAATTTTAGACATTGTCATAAATATTTACAATATTAACAATAATAAAGGAGAAAAAATAAAATACAAACAATTAGAAGTAGTACATAATAAAATAAAAAAGTGTGCGTATAATTTTAATAACGATGTTTCTGGGCTTCTTTAAGATCTAAATATTCCAGAAAAAGAATCTTAACACTTGTTGCAAAAGGGAGTAATGAATACCTACACGAAACACACGATGGTGTGTTTCGTGTAGGTATTCCTTCCGTAGTTATTCCTAGATCCTTTTTGCAACCGGGTTTTGGAATTTAAGAAACAGAGATTTCTCTTTCTTAAATTCCAAAACCCGGTTGCAAAAAGGATCAACAAATACCAAGTCGTAATTCAATATGCTTACATTCAAAACAATAAACTGACAAACTTCAAATTTTTGGTAGTTGATTGGAAGTAACTACATTTGTGTTTTATACATAAATAATAATATATTAACGTGTACAGGTCACGGTCGTGTCCATCTATAATTATTATTGTTAGCTAAGGCGAATCCCAATAAATTTTAATAAAATAACATACCTGTTACATAAACAACAATCAAAAGTATCGGCCATCATTATTATATTATATATAACTAAACCTATTTATTTTGATTATACTTCTTTAATGGGAAGCCATTAAAGAATAATAATAAAAAACAATTTGCCTAAATAATAATTCGAATCGAATTATTATTTAGGCAAATGGCCGCAGCTTGTTACACAGAGTTACAGCTTTATCGAATGAAAAAGAGATAGTAACGACAACCCTATGATAGGATTTATTATGTGGCTAAAGGCTAACTCCTGTCTGACAGATACAACATTAATCTGAGGTTCTTGTTTTTTATGGGGGAGTTATCAGAGTTATTTATTTATTTATATAACTTCAATGCACAAAATACCAAGGTAAAAGTATATATGGCGGACTTAACGCCTTAAGGCATTTTCTACCAGTCAACCATAGGCTGTGCAAATATAATCAATAAAAACAATAGGTCACAAAAAAAAAACGACAAATATAACTTAGAAAATGTACACACTAAAAAGCAATATATAAGATAATATACATTCTATTATATATATAATAGAAAGGTTACATATTGGAATAATATTCTCGCAATTTACGTTTTAAAGAAAATCTACTCGTGGCGGTCCTGATATCAAGGGGTAAGTCGTTCCAAAGTTTGATAGCCTGAACGGCGAAAGAATAGTGGACGAAACCGGACAAATGAGCCGGGATATGAAGCAAACATTTTCTGGTCGTGCGAATAGAGCGAATAGTGTTGTCCCCATGGAAATGAAATTTATTTTTAATGTAATCAGGAGAATTAGGATCATGTAAAATAGAATAGAGTGTACATAGCATACGAATATTTCTACGATAACGGATAGGTAGCTATTTAAGCTGTGAACGAAAAGAAGAGATATGATCAAATTTGTGCAAATTAAAAATGAAGCGAATAGAGTTGTTGAGAAGACGATCCAATTTGTTTAGAAGGTCTACGTCCATGTCAGAACAACACACATCAGCATAATCAAGATTAGTTACTGAAATTAACAGGCATTAGTTACTGAAATTAACTTTCAATATGTATAATGTAATGTATAATGTAGTTCATACTCCTATGAAATAATAAAATTTCGCTACTTATTGTTTTGGCATACCTCTAGAGACGTCTAAGACGAAACAGTGATATTACAAAAGGCTTAAATATTAATTTAACTTCCACATACTTAAAAGTCTCCTTAACTAAGAGTTCAGATATTTATAATCTATCGGTCACCTATTGGTTGAATACTGAGTCGAGATATGCGCCGGACTTCCACAATATAGGTAACTGGACACTAATAAAGTGCACATTAATTTAAATATAAAAAGAAGAAAAAATATAATCAACGCCTACCGTCTTTTGTTTTTTATAATAATATATAAGAAATGTCATAAGCATTAGACATTGTGTTCCGCTTACTAGTTATACTTAATATAAATATTTGTAACCTACACACGTCATAGAACAATCCTGGAAAATTACTCCTAGATGAAAATACCGTCTGTGTTAACTGTTAATACTATTTAGCGAATGGCGTTCATCCGCAAGAGAGAAGAGTCTCCATATTCCTGCCATCCGAGCGTTTCTTCTGCTTGTACCCGGTGTGTGCATTGTTCATTAACAGTACTCTAGATGGATTTGCAGGTCAGTGGGTACCGTTATTTTATGGGCATTTGTTGCCATTCAGTCAGAGACTATACAAGTTTGTGGAAGGATGTCCTGTAGGCCACGGTTAAGATCCCGTGTGCAGTGGCTATTTACACGCCGCTACACCAATAATAATTATCTCAGTATTAATGAGCGTAATATGTAGATGGCGCCATTTAATTAATTAAAATTAAAAAACAAGCTCCACTGAAATATGCCAATAAAAAATCTAAATTAAGTTTGAAAATTATTATGATCTACTGCACTCCACTATTGGAGAAGTCGCTCTTCTATAGCACAACATTAAGCGCAATTCGCCTTTTCGTTGTAACCCGTTACCCTAAGTATATCGTGCATCGGGTTGCAGGCCATAGATTACATTTGCCAAATCGCAGTCTCCTCTTCACTAACATTGTTTCTGGAAGTATTATATCAGAATAATAGGTGCTAAGAGTCCCCAGGGTGCTAGTAGGCTGGAAAGGCCTATTGTATCTTGGCGACATCCTTTATTATGAAAACAACAAATGCCTGATGTAATTTTTACTGGCATTATAAAATGTGCTAGGACATTTGAAAGAAGTTTCAATTCTGTTAGCCATTCTCATGTTTTGTTTTATAAAGAATAATAAAATCTTAATTTTAATGTAAAAAAGACACACACACTATTAATGTAATAATTGTTTTATTAATCTCATATTTTATCATTATTATAATATAAATCACAGTTTTAACTCGATATTTATACTTATACTAGATACATTATCTCAGTATTAAGTTGTATTTACATACATTTTCAATATTGAGAATGCATTTGATACAAATATACGAAATACGTTAACATCCATTGGGTTTAACCAAACTGATTGGGTCTGACACCAGCACCAAAGTATTGTTGTTGTTGGGGTTGGTACTGTTGCTGTTGTTGGTATTGTTGTTGAGGCTGTGACTGGATGTACTGAAGAGCGCGGGCGATAGCTTCTGGGATTGGTGGGGGTGTAGGCAGATGAGCGCCCTCAGGACGGAAACCTAAGGAAAACATTATATAAGCATCACTATTTGATTCTCAAAGTATAACAGTGATTTGTGTTTTTAGCTATGAATTCATAAAATAAACAACCTGTTACAAATTTTTGGAAAAACCTATACAAGCATTAACCTGTATGCATCATTGTTTTTCGTTATTCGAAATACGATAGCAATTTTGGCACTACGGTGATGAATTAGTGCATTTCTTACATAGAAGGATATAGAGTACACATACCATTTTCGTCAGCGACGTAGGTGAGCTGAATTGGTACACCCTCGGGAGATGTGTAGCTGAATGAACCCTCTGCAACTTGGGCTTCGGCGTCTTTCACACCAGCATTCTTCAAGTAACCCCGTTCTTGAGCGTAAATGCCGTTACCAGTCTCGTAACTAAGACAAAAAATTATTTATTGAAGCCATCTAGGTGAATTTTTATTATTTATCATGCTTTCCATAATATGATTTCCAGTTGTTTCAGTTAACTAAACTGTGTCTAATAGCATCAAAATTAATTATCGACTATATTTTACGAAACAAAATGCTAGTGAGCAACTCTTGGCATTTTATAATTGATAATTAATTATTCACTCATTTCATTAATTAATTATTGTTATAATTTAAGAGTTAAGCGACGAGTCTCGTCAGTGGAGTACTTGCTCCTTCCCACGATCTACCATCGTAATATTTAATTGTATACACTTTTTTGTGTTTTCACATTGTAATACTTTTTACTTTAGGTGCAAATATATTTACAAATTATCTACTTGGTTTATAAATGTTATTACGTATTTAAATATAAGCAGAGAATATTTATCATTACCATACTAACTTAATCAAACCATTTGTAACAAAGTCTTATGCATTGTTTAAATAAACGTAATGTAAGATTATAAATTACATGATTATCAAAGTTGAAGATGGCTTGCGGCGGAACGCCCACGCCTGTGAGAACAGATACCATCTTTAATGTATTACCAAACTTAGTCTCGGCAATCTTTTGTCTCCAAATATGCATATATTACAAAATAACTAGGCAAAAAGTACAAAATACTTCGATAGCAAAAATGGGTGTGTTGATGACATTTAACGTTTTCGAAAATAAAAAGTTAAATTCGCAAATTAATTTCACTGAGAAATGTAGCTGAACTTGTAGTAATTTGATTTGGGATATATATAGTATTTTTGTTAGTCTAATCAAAAACGCCATATCCCAATAATTTGTGTAGTATGTTGTAAAGCGTAATCAAACAGCGACTGTATAACTAAATAAGATGGATTTAGATAAAAGACAAAAGACAGTAAATAACACTAGACTTTTGAACTTAAATATACATATACATGTCTTAAACCAATTACCTGTATTCGTAATTTCCGTTAATACCAACATCAGTCTTTTGATTAATAATTGGGACCTGTTGATTCTGTGAATACTGTTGAGGCTGATATTGTGGGGCAGCAAGTGCAACCGCTAGAAGGGCGGAGAATACTACGAACTGAAACAAATATAATTTACATTTGTAAAGTACTCTAAAGATAGATTTACCAATAATTTCTTTATATTGACGCAAAAAAAATATTTTCAGCTGTCTGTAGCTGTTATATCTTATTTCAAAATTTTATTTATCCACTTTTCAGTGAAATATATTAAGAAAGTTAATTTAAGAATACAAAATGTTTGCAAACGCAGATTCAAGAACTTACTGCATTTGAAATGTTTCAATATTTAAAAACTTGAATATAACTTTAATTGAGTTACACCTTTCTTATATATTTGAAATACAAAATTAACATGAATTATATTTTAGTATTAATATTACAAAAAATTAATTCCCTCCGTGGGAAAAACTGACTCTAGATATATGAAATATAGAAAACACTCGAATCGATCATTCATCTTGACCTTTCCATTTATGTAGAACAAATAAAATGCATATCCATAAAAACAGACCTTGATTACAAAATGTATCATTCTGTTGTCATAAATTACAAAATTGTATCAGAAATATGGTCATTTAAATTTATAATCAATCGAGATGAAATGGTGATCTCATGCAACATATTTATCGTTGTATTAACAACTAATAAATTAACATTACTAATTAAATACGGTCTAAGAAATTAAATTTTCTTAACTCTTGAGAATTTCTATTGACCGAGAGTTAATTTTGAAGTATTATGAAAATTAAATTTATGTTTTATAAATCGAAAGAGATTTATAATAATAAATAGACCTTTACTTAGATCATATTCATTTCAGAATTTGAAATTAAAATTATCCTGCATCATTATATATAATAATAATAATAATATTTAATATGTTGCAAGTAGTGATCCATAATTAGAACCATCAGTGTAGTTATATTTAGTTATTAATATTGATAAATCTCTATTTTGTGATTTGAACAAAAACGCGCAGTTTGTGTGAATATTTTAAAATTATTAGTCAATTGAACAAATTTGTATATAAAATTATAAATTTATGTTATATTTCCACTTCACTCTTGGTGAAAATGGCTCAGTTTCATGAGTTTACTTTTTGTATTTGGCTTGGTATATCCGTTACAACAAATTCTGTAGTACAATAAATACGAATTTATGTACAAAACAATCGATATTATTAGTTACTTAGATAGTTATAAGTTTCAAAATATAATAAGCTTTTAATTTAAATAAAAAATTAACTGTATCACAATAAAATTACTTTTTGCCACGGAAACCTTTTTACCCGAATGTAAGGTGACTACAATGATGATGAAATTCTATATTGTTGACTGTGGTTCACTCACCGATTTCATTTTTGTGTTTATCAAAATGTGAACAGATGAACTTCTGCGGATGTGTGTGATGAGAATGATTATTCAGGTTGAGCGCGTTGGCTTTTATACACAGTTCTAGCGCTTCTTGAAATTAGAGTACGATGCGTCTGCGTTAGATCAATGGAACCGCATACGATTTCTTTAAATTTATATGCACATATTGTTTAATATATAAATTAATATAGTTAACATAGTTTAATATATAAATAAAATAATATGAAAATTTAAATATATTCTAAGTTATAAGGAAGACGTTCTGGAATTCAAAATAAAATTTAAATGTACGCAATAGTAGTTAAATTCTGCAGTACTAAAAATCGTTATATTTTTCATTTTAAAAAACATACACAAAGAAAAATACAATACATTATTTAATGTTACTTATATGCATTTCGATTATTTAAAAATGTTTGTTTGTTAGTTTCAGCATATGTTTTAATTTAGTAGATTGTTATTTTTTGATATATGATTTTATGTGTACTTATGACACATACACGCCACTCGTATTATTACTGTAATTAATTTTATATTACGTTTCTATCCGTGAAAACCTGTAAGTGGCCGTTCTGATTGAATTATGTTTATAACTATGTTTGTAAATATCCTTGGTTCTCAAAAAAAAAATATGACAATAATGTCATATTGTATTTTACTTTGCCGAAATTTACCTATTATTATAACATTGGTATGTTATAATATTTCATAAATATATATTCGAAACAATAAGATTACGTACCCTATAAGAGTTACAATATAACTGTAATAAATATTTGGATGAACTTCTGTAGTTTACTGAAATATCCATAAAATCTGTGACTTTAGAAAAATCATTAAGTCAATAACCATTTCAATAATGTTTTAATTATTACCCTATCAGATTTATTATATGAAACTATTTATATAAAATTGTTAAATATTATACAATTTTTAATAATTATAAAACGCACATAAATCAACATAACCATAAGAGCATAGTAAATAATTGCATGGACGAAACCAATCGAACAATTTTTAACTGTCATTTATTTTGTTTAATTTCATTGCTGAAAGGTTAACATTTAAAGTTGTTAGTCAGTGTGTATATAAGCTTCATCATGTTATAATACATATAGTAATATTTCAAACTGGATGTTTGGTAGTGTGGTAGTTCCTGCAATCAGATCTAACTAAAATGTAGTACGCATTTGGAATATGTTAGTTGGAGAACACCGCGTATACTAGTGTCAATGGTCTGATGGAACAAAGATAGGTATATATATGTACTGTGAAATAAAAGAATACGGGTTGCATTCTAACAATTTTAAGCTTATCTTATCTAATGTCTTCTTAACTTTAGCAATAGATGATAATGAGGGTCTAATTATAGCGTTCTTATATTTTATTAATATATTTTATAGATTCTTCTTTCTTTTTCTTTCTTTATACTTCTTGGGTAAACCAATACTGGGTAAATTGATAATGTTAAAAATTCAATTAAACATTTTCGGTCATTTCAACCAATTTAAATTAATCGATAATTATATTATTTTACAGATACCTAAAAAAAGCATTTAATTTTATTCCCGATATATATTATTGATATTTAGCCAATAGAATACCAAATATTTTGATTGAAACAGTTTTCAAACTTTTCCTCAAACTCGGTTGTATTTCCTTGTATAAAAATACACACTTTTCCAATACTTCACCGGTCTACAACATACATAGATAGGTATATATCTCCAAATATCATGCCAAATAGACCTAATAATTTCAAAATTCAAGCCAAATATGTAAAATAATTATATTCTTCTGTATATGTAAATCAATTGCAATAATAATAGATGCGATCGATTATTTCGCACATAATAATATATAATAATAGAATTACTATCTTAACCGTAAGAAATAAAGAAAGAAGATGGAAACTTAAGGAGCTCAAAATATCTTAATCGACATGGCAATATTTAATCTAATTTTACCGTATGAACGAACATGTTGCAATAGTATTTTTATTTTTTTATATCTACAACTTTAATGCACGTAATGCAGAGACAAAAACATATGACGGGCTTAATACCTCATGGCATTTAATAGTGTAATTAATTACCTACTAAGTTTTTATGATACAAACTTATATATATAAATACTTAAACATATAAAAGCATGCCATGTACTACGTAACATATACGTACGCAGTCATATTGTTTAAGAATTTGAACCCAAACTCAAACTAATTCAATGAATCTTAAATTTTTCATTGGTGTGGAAGAATTTAATAAAATAACTATCTTGTCACAGATATCCCGCTACTTGATAGTAAAAACGACACGATAGATATATAATAAATGTAGTAACTAAAATAATATTCTACAGTCATGCATCATTTTGTACAGCGGATATCAATTCTGGTCTAATTTTAAGTATTTTTATAGCATGGGAGGTAAGTATACAAGCACATCCACAACATTAGGAAAATTTCAGGTTATTTACTAACTTTTTGAGAAGGGTTGGGTACGGGAATATATTATTTAAGAGATGGGAGAGAGGTGAATATGTGTCTGAAACCTCGACTAATAATGCGAAATGTGATAACACTTAACACACCGATACTCTGAAAAAGTGTATTATTTTCCGGTGCGACAAGTACTCTATCACTTCGACTGATTAAAAACACATTCAAATACTAAATTCACGTTCAAATAGTCCATCAGTTTAAAGAACATTATTTTTGAAGCTCTGTAACATAATTATTTGCTACTAAATGCAAATATACTTACTTTGTAATCTTTAAAATATGGTAAGGCATACGTATGTACGTACATTTAAACTATATTAACTGAATAATGTACAATAAAAATGCAAAAAAATAATTTATTAATATATTCTAAATCAATACAGATATTTTACCAATGAATTTATGCTACGTATTACTATTATTGTGGTATACACAAATACAATGTATAAATTTAGAAAGAAACCATATTCATCTAATTTTTATAGTTTTCATAAATGGTGTACTCGTATATGTGATGAAATGTAATTCAAATCTTAATATATCTATGCAATTTCGACCTATGCATTGAATTTATGTAGAAAAATAATAGGTAATATGCGAAACAGTTATTTATTCATGCTCATTATAATATTACTCATTATTAAGGCGACCTAGTATAGAGGCAAACTTTTTACAAAAAACGTCATGGGTAACTTTTTCTCACCTATCTTAATCGTTGAAGAGAGAAAAGAGACATAGAAGGAACTTTGTTATATATTATTACCTAAGAACACAATACAACATAACAATATTATTAACTTAAAACTAAAAACCTTAAAAAAATATAATCTGAAGTGAAGTTATAAGATTCGGTTCATGATAGGTCCTCGGGAATGACAACACACGAGGAGTACTACGGACCTCAGGTTATGACTTATTGGTTTCTGTGACTCTGTTCGTAAATGTAGGTGTAAACGATATTTACTACTCAAGATCTGAGGAGCCATATATTACATATATAATATATTTATATTATACATATATATATACCATATATATAAAATGTTTATATTATACAATATATTTGTGTATTTAATCTGATTCCCAGCACATTAAATACATAGTTAATTTTAAAAACCCACTGTCCACATGGACCTTTATTAGCTCTATAGTTGACTGGAAGCTGTTAGTTAAGTCAACCATATGCACCATCATCATCATCTGCTTCTTCCTTATCCCATTTATTTGGGGTCGGCGTAATATGTTTTTCTCTTCCATTCATCTCTGTTCGCAGTCATTCCGTTATTTACTCCCTTTCTCACCATATCATCTTTCACACAGTCCATCCATCTCTTTTTCGGTCTTCCTCTACCCTTATAACCATCCACATTCATATGTAACACCGTCCTTAGGATATGATCTTCATTCCTACGCATTACATGCCCATACCACGATAGACGATTACTCTTTAACTTCTCTGACATCGGTGCCACTTTCATACTTCCTCTGATGTATTCATTCTTTATCTTGTCTATCCTCGTCACACCACACATCCATCTCAACATTCGCATTTCAGTTGCATGCAGTCGTCTCTCATCCGTCGCCTTTATGGGCCAGCACTCTGATCCATACAAAATGGCAGGCCGGATCATGGTCTTGTAAATTTTGCCCTTAAGTTTAAGGGGAACTCGTGAGTCGCACGTCGTCGCCGTAACCTGCCGCCACTTCATCCAACCTGAGTTAATCCTGTGCTTTATGGTTCGGTCTAATTCGCCATTGCTTTGGAGGAGTGAACCTAAATACCGGAAATCGGAGCAGATCGGTAATGGAACTCCATTTAGTGATATGGCTGCAGAGCCAGAAAGACCGCCAAAGTCGCAAAACATGTATTCCGTTTTGGAATTACTTATCTTTAAGCCACCACTTTCCAGCTTTTGCTGCCATATTGCCAATCTACTCTGTATCTCAGCTCCCTCCTCACCAACGAGCACAATGTCATCTGCAAATAGCATGCACCAGGGTGCCTCTTCTTGTATCTCCGACGTCAAGGCATCCATTATCAACAAAAAGAGGTACGGGCTTAAAGCCGACCCCTGATGCAAGCCTACAGCCACACTGAACTCGCTGGTATTTCCCGCGGCCGACCGAACGTATGTACGAGGTTGACTGTACATAGCACGAATCAACTCCACATACTTCACTGGCACTCCTCTATCTTTCAGGGCCCACCACAAAACCGGTCTGGGTACTTTATCGTACGCCTTTTCCAGGTCCACAAACACCATGTGCAAGTTCTTGTGAGCACGTCTGTATTTTTCACACAGCTGGCGCAGTGCAAATATGGCATCTGTGGTACTTCGGCCTGGCATAAATCCAAACTGGTTTTGGGTGATACTAGTCTCATCACGCAATCGCTTCTCTATCACTTTCTCCCATACTTTCATACTGTGAGACATGAGCTTTATTCCTCGATAATTATTACAATCCTGTACATCACCCTTATTCTTAAAAATGGGCACTAGTGAACTATTGCACCATTCCTTAGGGATCGCCACTTCCTGCAATAATTTATTAAAGAATGAAGCTAACCACTTGCATCCATCTTCTCCTAATAATTTCCAGACTTCTGCTGGTATGCCATCTGGCCCAACAGCTTTCCCATTCTTCATACTTTTCACTGCTTTCCTTACTTCATCCATACCAATCTCATTTACTACACCGATGTTTACCGAGACATCTTTTGTAGGCTCATCCCACAGATTCTCTTCATTCATAAGTTTTTCAAAATATACCTTCCAACGTGTTTTTATGTCGTCGTCTTTTAACAAAATTTGGCCTGTATCATCTTTTATACATTTCACATGCTTCATATCTTTCGCTCTTTCTTCTCTCATTTTTGTGATCCTGTATAGTTCTTTTTGACCACTGTGGTCATCAAGTGACTTGTATATTCTATCTAATGCCCTTGTTCTGGATATTGCTACTACTTTTTTTGCTTCCTTTTTAAACTTATTATAAATTATCTTTTTCTCTTGTTTCAGACGATCATTCTCTATAGGTACCTTTTGCCAATCTTTAAAAGCATTCTTCTTTTCTTTTAATATCTTTTGCACTTCTTCAGTCCACCACCATGTATCCTTATCTATTATGCCCTTTCCTTTACTTTCTCCAAAGACCTCTTTTCCTACCATTCTAATATAATGTGCTATTTCATCCCAACATTCATTCACTGTTTTTCCTTTCATATCTTTCATACTAATCATTTTGCCTACAACTTCATTCTTGAATCTACTTGCATACTCCTTGTTTTCTATCATTCGCCATTTAGTTGTAGGTGGGGGGCGTTTCTTATTTTTATTTATATGTACTTTAATTTTTAGTTCTATTAATAACAATCTATGTTGTGTGACTAAATCTTCTCCTGGTAGCACTTTACAGTCTTTCACAGTCCATAGCCTGTTTCGTCTCGTAAGGAAAAAGTCTATTTGTGTCGCATGGTGACCACTTTTATAGGTGATAAGGTGTTCCTTTTTTTAAACCAAGTGTTTACTATAGCCAGGTCAAATGCTGAAGCAGTTTCTAATAAAGATTCGCCATCCTCGTTTCGTATACCAATCGACCTCCCCCCATGAACTCTATCATAGTTTTCATTATGTACGCCTACATGTCCGTTAAAATCCCCTCCAACATATACCTCTTCATTTTCTGGAATACCTATCATCAAACCATCAAAATCTTCCCAAAACTTTGCTTTTACGTCTTCATCACTTCCAGTCTGAGGAGCATACACACTAATAATGTTCAGAACCATATGCACCAATTTTGTATTTTTATTGCGTTAAAGTTTTAATAAATTAATAAAAATACCAGTTAAATTATTATTGTGACTATTTTATTTTATTCGCGTTATTACTAAATTTTACTGTATTTTATTATAAATGTTTATTTAATATAAATACTTTTGTTTTATTATACCCTGAAGTGACCTTGTGTATGTTATATGTGTATACTAAGCGAATAACAGAGTAGGTACGTGCAAGCCGTGCATCCCAAAACTATAAATTGGTCATCGTCCTTAAAAATAATATAGCTTCAGGCGAATTTTTATTCGAATCTATTCGACCATAGAAGAGATATTACCCACAGATGTATCAAAACTTGAATAATCAATTAACTACAGATACAATAAATATTGATGATTTCTGTAACACAAGGCCACATATCACCAAATATAAATTCTTGTATAATTGTTCCTTTGTTTTCCTAGACACAAATACATATGCTGTAGAAGTTGGTATTTTATTTTGTCTAGTGACATTCGATGATCGAAATATGTTTATGACTATAGCCTTAAATAAATAATATTCGCTTCTTGATATAATTTTAAAGAGAGAGCATTGGGTAATAATTGCACATTGCTAGTTATGTACTATGCCAGGGCTGCTCCAACGTGGCTCTTTTTGAAAATTAGTTCCCAATGAATTCGCCACCAAGAACTAACTGACCTGGCCTAATGCTTACTCTTTATTGATTTTCCAACAGCATATACCGTTAGAAGGAAAGTAAATAATTTCATATTATCCAATTAAAAAAATGCGTGACTTTCTCGATAAGATATAGACTGTTAAAAATTATTAAATGTTATAAACAATATTTATAGTTGATTTTTTTAGGACAATTCACACAGCGCTCTGTAGACCCAAGTTAAAGTAGCTAAAGCTTATTTTTTTTTCGGACTACTCTAATGTTGTTGGCCGCAGCTGGCCTTTACAGCTTCACCGGACGTTAGGGGGTGAGTGCAGATGGCACTCCAAACCCGCGGAAGGACTTACGGAGCGGCTGAAGGCCAACTTCTGCCTGACGGATACGGCTAGCTAAAGCTTGTGCTAGATAGGGTACTAGATAACTGATACAAATACATAGATATACTAGCTGTCCCGGCAAACGTTGTTTTGCTTTAAAATAAAAATAAAAATTAGGGGTGGACTACCATTTAGGGGGATGAAAAATAGATGTTGGCCGATTCTCAGACCTACTCAATACGCTCACAAAATTTCATGAGAAACGGTCAAGCCGTTTCGGAGGAGTATGGGAACGAAAACTATGACACGAGAATTTTATGTATAAGATTTATTCTTAAATACATAAATTTTATACACAGAAAACACCCAGACCTATACAAACACTCACACTCATGAATGGTTGTACCGTGTAAGGAATCGAACCCGAAAATATCGGAAGTAAGGCGACGCGACGTGCTAAATCGCTAGATCACCGAAGCCGAAAAAGTTTACAGAGTTCAATTGGTTATTAAAATATTGTATTGTCTAAAAATATTGAGCAATTAATTAGTAACGCCTATTGAATGACTCGCACATGATTAAGCGATATATTCGCAATCAAATATATATCTGTTAACACAAATCCATAAATTATATGTCGAGTAAAGATTATCTATGAGAACCGCGCCTTAGCATAAAATTCTCACAGACATTCACACAAATAACATAGTTAAGTACCTATTTTACGTACAATCAATTACTACTAAGGGTAATAGGTACTGCATACACCTACACGATATTTAGTAATCACAAATAATTTGTGATACGTGTAGTAGCTTTTATTAGAAACCCATCTATAGAAATAAATAAAATTGAAGCATCTGTTTCTAATTTCAAATAAACAGTTTTTCACTTAAGTCTTAAATTAATCTTATATATATATATATATATATATATAAGATTAATTAATCTCATATATATGGATATAAGTATACTTTTTACATATGTAATGTAAAAAGTATACTTATATCCAAAACTTTATTTTCTCTGTGTGTTTGTTTTGCTAATCTCTAAAATGGCTGGAACGATTTTAACGGGACTATCATTATTCTAGCTTCGTCGGACGAATTTATGTTATAAGGAGTAACTTAAGATGCTATTATTTAGAAATTTAATTTATTTTTACAAAATAAAGTTAATTCCACGCGAACGAAGTTGCGGGGAATAGATAGTTAATATAATACATAAAATCACATACTTATTTAGATATAATATGTTAGTAAATTATGGAATAATTTAAGACTGAATGACTTTTATGCATTAGTGTTCAGAATTCCGATAATGTAATGTATAATTTAACTATGTTTATATATGTATACAAATTAGAACAAGTAGAATACATGCTCTATTTATATAAAAATATCTATATATAGATACTATTGTAGCCTATGGAGACTGCTTTGAAAAACTCTGTCTCTGACTGAAATGTGTGATAGATATGGGAATGATCATAGATATCACGGTGTCACAGTAACCTTAGTCCTCAGACATATCAGCGCAAAGAGAGGGAAGATGGAGAGGGTAGAGAGGAAGATATGTCATTAATATACATATATAAATACATATAGGTATATATACACTGTATACCATATCTGCTACACAAATATTTTTCTTTATAAGATACCAAGACAACGTCCATCACCTTAAAATTCCCTAACTGGAATCGAATCAGAAGGTCATGGTATCAGATGTAGATTAGAGGTTTGCCATATTGTTCTATACTAATTTATAACTAAAATGATCTATAAACTGTTGCTTTTTACATATGATTCATAAATTTAAAATCCAAATGCGAACTTAGTATTATGAAATGAACTAACAACTAATACTATGCAACTATTATGAAATTTAACAAAGCCTTGAGGTATTTGATATAAATGTGTTAACAATTTTAAAATATGAAATAAAAAGTTACACCTTTACATAGACACCTAGCTGAACAATAGGTATCATAGTATAGATAAACAATGTTGCACACCTTAGACCTTATTACAGATATTACATATGAAGTATGGGCTTTTATAAATATCTGAAAATTAATTAATATGCTCTATAGCTCATTGCTATCAAATTAACATAAAAGACGCGATGCACGTCACACCCTATACAGATTAAGCAATCTGTATAGGGTATGAAGTGAATCGCAGTCAACTCAATAATAATGAAATGAAAGTTCATTTACATTATTATTGAGTTGAACTATTAGTTATTAGATTAATATATTGTTTATAAAAATGAATTAATACCAGTACATGATTGTGGCTTAATCAAATTTATTATTATTATTTCTTTATATATATATATATATATATTATATATCTCCTCTCTTATTATTATTAATATACAAGAAGGAATCATAATGTTATTTATACAACTTAGTGCTATGTAATTTTTCAATATCAATTGAAAATCATTTCAATTGAAAAATCACTACATAACACTGAGTTTTACACAACAACAATCAATTAGTGTATAATTCAATAGACTTCAAAAAAAGGCGTTCTTTAAATATCTGTTGTTTAGTTTTGAAAATGTTCTCTTTCTATTCACGTAAATCGTGAGATGCACTTCATAGAAATATCAGTAATTTGGTATTTAAATAAAAATATCACTATTTCACTTGGTCGTTAACGATCTCCAATTACTTATCTTGGAGATAATAGATATCATTGTTTATTTAATGATATACCTACACACATACGTTAATAACTTTATCTAGGTTAAAGAAATCTGCTGCAGGATGCAGTTCACATACGAAGTGTTCGTAAGTTTCGCATTTAGATAAATGGGACTATGACAGTGACAATGAAGCTATCGTAACGAATAATCATAAACGGACGCGTACAGGTTGATAATGAACTTAAATGGCGGCTGAAATTTAAAGTATCATGTAGTCTTAGTAAAGATTTTTCTTACTTTTCTCGTTGTACTTTGTGGTTTAATTGTGGTGAAATTGCATTGTAATTTGTCTCATTTTTGCTACTCTAAATAAATATAACTGTCTATGTCATATCCTACATAATGTAGGGACTGTTTTCAAGTTTTAACTTTACTTATTGTTCATTATTTAATTTTTAAAGCATATAATGAAATACACGATAATTTGCTTATTTTTATTTTACTTTATATTCTAGTGAGTAAATTATCAAATAATACATGTACATTGAATCTACAAATAAGGGCACTTACCTTATACTTGAGATAATTATGAAATCATATTGAAAGTTACACTTAGACTCACTTTTAGGCTATTATAATTGTAGAGAAGCAGAGCTTCTACTTACTAATAATAAAATAGTCAGCGAAGATCCTCGGAGAAACTAAGAAGCTTCCTAGTATCTTCACAGACTTGTCGGTATTTCTTAGATTTAATAATTAAAATCAAATTAACAGTCTTTTGAAGATATAAAGTTAGATTGATTGTTTCTTTTTCAAATCAATATATTTAATTTATTATAATTATACAATTTAAATGCATAATAAATTATGTTTTGTTCTAGTTATATTTCATAAACGTGCATTATAATTTGCTTTAACACATTTTATAATTTTTGCTTTGTCATTTAGGCATTTGCCTCGCTTTATAATATTATTTATTTATGTTTATAACAATCTGATATTCTTTTATTATTTAAAATCTTCCTCTTTGTTTGAAGGGAGAAGGTTGATATTGAGGTTGAATATTAGACGGAGATCCCACTGCACCAGGTGGTAGAGTCTTCAAGTATTCTAAGGCCTTTTGTATTGCCGGTGGAATGGGAGGCGGCGTTGGTAGATGTTCACCCTGTAAAAAAAATAATAAAAATGCTATATTTTTATTTACTATAATGTAAAACATATATTTGTAATAAGCGCTTTTTTACTACTAGTAGTGATAAAAATAAGTCAATTCATACTTGAGATGATTTATAATTGGGTAGATAATGAAGAATGGATATAGTATTTATTACCTATTATTTGGAACATCTTGTCCATCTCTAAATGGATTTTGATAATTCTTATTGCCGCTATAAAAATATTTTTTTAAAGAACAAATAAATTATGTAGGATAGTTTAAAAAATCGAAAATGCATATTATCTGTTTTAGTATTATATATCCAGTGTTATTTATACTAAAAGGGTATTAATGAATGTTTAATATATTTTTTTCTTTATATTTATTTAAGGGTTAATACAGGAAGCAGAAAAAATGATAGAACGAGTTTTAGTTTATTAATTAGAGTTTCTGAAATTATGATGTTTGAACTGCAATTTGAACCTAAATAATCTATACATATAAATAAAATTGGAGTGTCTGTTTGTAATATTTAAATTACCGTATATGAATATAAATACGGTACATACACCAAAATAACATTTTTTACAATTTTTATCTGTGTCTCTTTCTGTCTGTTTATTCCGGCTAGTCTCTAAAATTCTCTTATTAACTTTTTTGTTAAATTCCACACGGACGAAGTTGCAGGTACAGCTAGTTTATAATATATAATTCGGTTTAATTATTAAACCTTAATAATATTATTTGTATTTAAATTGTATTAAAAATATTCATTTATTGTCTATAGTAAAATATTACTCCTAGATTAACATTTTTACTATACAACAATTAACATACAACCATTGAGTTCATATATCACCTATGGAACACAGAAATCAGGAATCATTATTCAAATGCTTTTCGTAATTATTGCTACCGGTTCTTGGATACATGTTACTATAGCGTAACACTGACCTATCAAATCAGTGCAACATATATGTAACAATTATATTTATTGATTCTTCAATGTCACATAGATGCCGATAAAAGCCATCCCATTTCTCAAGAGCAGGTCACGGGTCGACGTTTGGTATTTTACATCGACATTTGTATGCGTTAGCCAACAAACACCAACCGCGCAGTTCAGACATCTTCCATGGCACTTTACGCAATGTAAATGATTCAGGCAGATTCTAGACACTTTCTGAGTATTTAACCACACGACCACTCCTAGTATTTTAGTTCGCTTTTAGAGGCCATTAATGTAAATTTTATGACAACATTTAAAACAGTTTTGAAGATACCGACAACACATTGTTTGATGCTTGTCTTTGCCTTCAAATGTGCATATATTTTCCTTATATATTTTAATATATCCATTACGTTGAAAATGGAAACTCAAAGGCCAAGTTTAAAATAATATTCATTTTGCAAGTTGAAGTACGAAGCAGACCATCCGGTATGGTATTGCAATATAGCTTATGGATTAGTAGTGTAATAAATAAATCATCGGTAATAATAGAAGTGAGTAGAAGTTATATCAATTAAAGTTATTACACATAGTATCATTGTACTATGTATTTATAGATGTATCATAAATTTATGTTTATACATGGATTTTTTTTGCACTTTGTTATAATTGAAATCAGTTAATAAGGGTTATTCACCGCTTAACTATTAACTATTATCATAAGCTCAATTTCATAAAAATAATGGTAAAAATCTACCTATGAACTATATGTACTATGTATATAGGATATACCGATGAAATTAAAAATAACATAGAAAATTTATTAACTTCAAAAATTTTTATGAGTAGTATACCTGCAACTATCTCTGTTTTTAGATAAGAGTATCATTATCATATGTAGGGAAGAAATTATGTGAATTTTCTATGTAATATTTTTGATTTGAAAATAATTACCGTGACTGGTATTACCAGTGACTACCGTATTGTAATTTAAATATTCTGGACTCAGTTACGATTAATTTCATAAAATATGCAAGTGAAGAAAGCTATTCGGTAGTTGATTTCGAAAAATGTCAAGGTTCCTTTGCGCCGACAGCAAAATGAGTTGAATAATAATATTTTAGTACGTATTAATGAAATATATTTTTATTTAGTGTGGCGTTGCACAATAAGACAAGTGTGATGCGATACAGTGTCGTCGGATCCTTTTATGGTATGATGTAATTGCATCAACGATAAGTTGTGTAAGGGAGAAAATATATGTTTAATTTTATTAATGGTTGCATTCTACTGAAATTTAATTAGTTGTTGAAAACTGTTGACTTTAATTAAAGCAATTTACACCAGATTTTTCCTTAAAACAACGAAAATTGAAGTTAACTGAATAGACCTACTTTATAGAAAAACTTAAGAAAACCTTTAACAAAAAATATCTGTTAAAAAAAATATGACCATATGCAAAACTACATATTATTATAATGAATGAAACATCAGAAATATGTTTCAGGTTACATTGATTACTAAACTTTATAAATTTATGGACACAAGTTTTATTTTTAAATTAGTTAAAAAGTCAGTACTTATCGACCTATATTCTACTGCTAATCATGCGTACAACCAACACTGGAGTGTATATAATGTATAGTGTATATCCACATGTAATATTATGTATTAGATATCCATCTAAAATGGGATTTTTTTATGCAATGAATTTGGAATTGCGACTCGAGATACATTCAAATTTTTTTACCGTTATGTGGCTTGCCTTACTAATTAATCTTGGTAATCATCGTTAAATTTTGCTTTTTCTTCTAATTTAAACCCCGAATATAATAAAAGCTCCTGCTATGTAAAAATAATTGATCAACATAATGTAAAAAAAATATTTCGCAAAATAGGAAATAATTATGTAATTTGAATTCCATAAACACCATAGGAAAATCAAGTTTTTAATAAAATTATTTATTATCGCAACTTTTTGCTTGAATCTACGTTGATTGCGACATCACACCGATATAAGAATTATAAGATATGTCGGGCAAATTTTACGGTAACTTATACCGTATTTGTATACGATACCTAAATAAATCGATAAAGCAAGTATTTTCAATATCAAATTTATATATAATATATTTTATCGTATAGTTTATCGTAATATTTTTTAAGTAATAATAATAAACGTAAAAATCTAAATTATCTATTAGAGTCTTTCAGCAGGTTTTTCAAATGTAGACAATAAATCCCCGTGATGTGGTTGGTCCCAGATAACAAACAATTTCTTCCAGTTGTTAACGCTTTTAGCACTAGTTTACCTAGCTATAATAAAATACAAAATGATAAAAAATCATACATACTAATAGCTAAGACATAATAGCTAAAAATATCGTATTTAAATCAATTTTGTAGTTAAGTAGAATTCATATATAAACATGGATATTTTAAAATGAATGTTAAATTATACTAATATTATAAATTGGTAAAATTTGTTTACTATCCAAACTTTGGAGTAATTTTCGGTAGTACTAATAAAATTTCAAATCTACATATAATATTTTAGTGTTAGATAACTTATTTATTGAAGAAGGCTGTATAACATAATGCTACAACTATGAGATAAGTGCAAAGAAAAATGTTGCAAAAACAGGGAAAAATGTGACGCAGTAGTTGCGCGGGTCAATTAGTTAGTTATTTAATATAAATGAATACTTCTGAGGAATTGTTCCGATTAATACCAGCTGCTGAGTTTCATCACCGTACCACCCACCAGAAACTGAAATACCATCCTGATCATCTGGATGAATGGCGGTCTTCCACAGTGCGGTTTTCTAGAAACTTTTTGCCTCGCACAACCACATTGTGGAATCACCTTCCAGCAATGGTATTTCCAAACCGATACGATATTGAAACCTTCAAGAAAAGAGCTTATTCCTTTTTAAAAGGCCGACAACGTACTTGCAATTCCCCTGTTGTTGCGGGTGCTCATGGGCGGCGGTAATCACTTACCATCGGGTGAGCCGCATGCTCGTTTGTCCCCTGTGTTATAAAAAAAAAATACTTGCTCACCTGATACAATAACAAAACTCATACCTGTGGCTGAAAGCCATTCTCGTCAGCGATGTATGTGAGTGCGATCAAGTTGCCTTCTGGCGACTTGTAACTAAACTTTCCTTCAGCAACCTGTACCTCCTCGCCTTCTCCTTTACCAAAATTTTTGACATAACCAGACTCCTCAGCGTTAATTTCATTGCCCGTTTCATATCTAAAATTAGGAAATTTAATCTACTAACAGTAGGTACAGCATGTCGTGAGTATTAAATGTAGATGGGCTACACACAGACCTAAATTCGAGGGTAATATCGGTGCATTGGTGAAGAGTACTCTTCGTCCCTCCGTAGATCGCTTTGTGTGTAGTGAAATCCAAATCGGCTTTTCATATTATGCACGCATATTTACCCCAAACACAGCTGCTCAAATAGTATTCCTGAATTTAGTGTCGCGTGTAGTCCATATATTTATACTAATCTTTAAAAATTACATCACAAAATATCCTTACATTTTATTTAAAAATTAAAGTTAACCATAAAATAATAATATTTATTTAATAATATAATATAGAGGGCATACTTAATATAATATTAGTATCCACTATCATAAAACTCGGTAAATAATTTCCTAATTATTTAATCTTTAAAAAAAATACTCTATTAATCGACAATAGGATCCCTGGTACTATATACAATCTCTGATTTTAGCTATCTAGATATACCTATGTCATATATCATTGTTACACCATATAATTTATTTATAGCACTTGAATTGAATGAACAAATAAGTCATACTTACAGCCACTTATAAGAACCATCAACATTCGGCCCCTCTGCTTCGAAACGTACGATTGGAATAGGGTCATTAGGTTGTTGTTGCTGTGTTGCTGCTGCGGCCAACCCAATCAAAGCTGCTAAAAACAACGAGATCTGAAATTATTAAAAAAACCGCATCAACATCGGTCCATTTGTATTGGAGCTATTTTATTACCGACAAATCAAATACTCTTATCTTTATATTATCCCACAAAGACATGCACGTCTTGTCCTACTGCAAAGTTCGTAGGGCTTAATATACCTACACCATGTATGATTATGTATTTATGGCAAATATTTTAAAAAAGGTTAATGTACCTATAATATCATCTACGTTAAAAGATAAAAAAACAATATATGGAAACATTTACTGTCCAAAATTCATTGCAAATTGTTCTGTTTAAGTTGTTTGCCGCAAACATTTTAGTAGGGATATCATCAGAAAGTCATTGATAGGAAATATTTTCTCTATTTCTGAATGGTAAACCTACGATAATAGCAATATATACGATAGGATAATAGCTTTATATAATGAGTAGGTATATAATATTAATATGAGTGATAGAAACCATTCTGACACAGCAGTTTATTAACTCGACTAAACCCCAAAGATCATTAGTTCAAATCTGATCCATTGAAAACTTTGGGTCAATTTCTATTACTGACTAACCTTCCGGTAATGGAAACATTGATAATAAACCAAAAATTAATCTTAGAATCATCAACGGACTGCTGCTGCGGAGCTGCCTAACATTTTATATAGAGCAAATAGATTTTTACTGACATAAATGATCAATAAGAAATACAATTTAGGAGATTTTTTAAATGCAATTTGTAAAAAATAATAACTCTTATATTCCTACTATATATAAACTTTAACCGTTCCAAATTTTATATTCCTCCATCGCTGTAATTTTCGCAAAAAGGAGTATCTTATTACTTCACGTATTAATGATTTCTACAATAAAGACTCGTAAAGAAAATTGATTTGGTAAAGTATATAAGCACAAAGCTATTAATAAAAATAATATTTATTAATATACAATTATGAGTAAAGCATACTAATATTATATAATATTCTCTTATCTGTGCTAATATTATAAATGCAAAAATGGAAATAACAGATAGGAAGTAACAGACATATACCGGTTCCTTCCTGTGCCATATTAATTAAATTTGATGTGTGCACGTGCACAAATATACGCTACGCTATCTTTTATTTCATAAAAAGCAGATAAAAGAGCGGGTAACAGGTAACGCACATGTTTATTCATTCTAGCAAAATATCTAATATTATAAAATACGTGTATGATAGTACGTATCAATCACACGTCTGAAGCTGAAAGGAAACATATTCAGGCTGCATACATTATTGAAAATGATGGCATAACATGCGTGCAATATATGCGGAAATGCAATGGAGCGGAAGAACGAGAGTCGAAAGTTGGTACTTTCCGCGCTAACAATGAAACAACCATAAAGGAATCGTGTCGAAACGACAAACCACATGAGATTCATGCACTCGTATCCCGTTATGTAAATATGTATGTTGCGTACTAAGCTAACTTACTAGATATTTATCTATCTTTATATTTTAGTTTTGCATTTTAAGAATATTTTAAACTCACACTTTTATATTTTCCTCTAGAAATTTCATTATTATCTGACATCAACGTATTTAAAAAACTTTTACATTAAAACATTATTTGGAATGATAAATTTGACCTCACTTCATAATATACAGTAATTATTAATAATATAGTAATAAATACATTTTGTTATGGATGATTTACTGAGAACACTTTTAAAGTAACATAGCTGAAAAATAATATTAATAACATCATGATGACTTTTTATTTTCATATCTCAGCTAAAATTATTATATCATCAGTCGTGGTAAAACGAAACGTGAGGGTGTAGAAAATTATGTCAGAGACAAGTAAAGAAAGGATTCCGTGACTTGACAAAAATCTGGTGACAATATACCGCGCCTTAGGATGTAGTAGGTACATATCCACAAATACGAAACTGTTTTGTAAAATAATATTAAAAAAAGAAATGAGAAAAAAACGTTATCTACATTGTGTACAAATAATAAATACTATTGACAAATTGTATTATGTAGAAGTACATCATATTCGGCATGAATCAATTTATAAATGTTACGCATTTAATCTAGTTACTACGGTGCCACGAATGGCCCTTATTGGCATTGAAATTCTAGAGGATTAATTAAGTTATTATATAATTAAGTTAAGCATCCTTAGCAGAATATTTAGAATACAATTATAACAATACATATATACATAAATGTGAAATACTGACATTTTTAGCCTAGGCAGCCCAAGTACTTTGTCTCTATAGATACCACAATGTCAGAAATTAATTGGTATTAACCATACATTGCGTGTCTGCTTTACTCGTGACGTGACTATTAAGTAATTATTCCAATATTAAAATTGTTGGACTTTTATAAATTCATTATTCATATTTCGAAGGTTTATAATTTTTACAATCATGGGAAACAAATCTTATAAAAAATGTTTTTTACTTATTTCTCACAAATTGAAACGAACATTCATAAGAAATTAACTTTAATATTAAAATTACAATATATTAATTAATTGTAGGTAAATATAGAAGTTTACACCCTTATTTATTTTAAATATTCAAGTCATTTCTTGATCTTGTCGTATATCGTTTCCCGTAAAGATCTGTTGTAGTAATAAGAAAAAAGACTAGGTAAAACGGAGAAAATATATATTAATATAGACATATTGACAATTAGAAATAGAAAGAAGAAATTGAAGTATCAAAAACAAGAATGTAATATAAAAGAACTATAGATTCAAATACAAATTTAGAATATAAAATACATATCTGATTAGCCAGTTACAACAAGAACATTAAGATTAGTAATAGATTCATATATAATATAACATGACAATATCACGTTTAATATATAATATGGAATGAATGAATGGATGGAACATTAGAATAATGAGAAGTATTAGATAACTGTAATATAATATTGTATCCATGTGACTACAATCTATTTACAAGTCAGTATTTTTTTTTTAACTACTCTGCTGCTATTGGCTGCAGCTGGCCATTACACCTTCACCAAACGACAGAAGAACAGTGCAGATGCATTCCAAATACGTGGAATAATTCTGGAGCAGCTTAAGGCCAATCTCTGTCCGACAAATACGACGTAAGTCTGAGGGCACAGCTAGGGATTCGCACCTCGGCTCAAGCCGTCGTAGTTATATTTTTAATACGCGAACGACTCAATTTTTATTTGAATGTAGATTTTGGTTTTAGGTATGCAATTTATTCTGATAAATATGTATTTTTAAATTTTTGTTATTGTGAGAGAAGCTCGATTTTGTACTATTTCGTCCTAAATATTTAAAAATCGATTAAAGTTATTACTTTATGATTATGATAAATTCCTCACCATCATTGCGATAAATAGGGCAGGATGTAACAGGGGGTCTGGATGCACTCACAATCACAACGGGTGTGTGTTCGGTGACACTGCATGGTGTTTATATACCTGCATCTTTACCTATGAACTTCGTGCGACCCAGCGAATGCGCATCCAGGCGATTCATCTCGCTAACGTGCACTTACCTGCATACAAACAAACACACACAATAAAATGATCGTACGTGAACATAAAACAATCAATTGACAATTTAAGACAATTTGTACACAATTGATATTACTTTACAGTATTAGTAATCTGTGGACAGATAATTGTACTGTTTATTACAAATATGCAAAGTATTATATTAATTTAAAGTAGTTACAACTGAAATAATTTTATACATAGTTAATAAAAAATGTTTTTTTTTTTTTTAAAAAGCTGACTTTAATAATTATTGTATGAAATTACCATGACAGAAACACAAAATAGAATTGAATTATAAATAATTTCTAATATTATCATGCTATACAATCCTAGTACTTGAGGAACTGTAACGAGTAATGTACTGTGACAAGATTGTAGGGTTACAAGTGACTTACGATTTTATGTTACTCTAATATACTAAATGTATCTATTTATTATTTATTATCATATTTTTAAAGAATAACCTGTATTATGAAGTACTCTTTGGATTTTGTAGACATTTTTTGACACGTGGTGTTGCTGATGACATGTAAATATTTTTTTTAGAGTATAAATACGTAGTAGTTAACTATTTCGCTAGTGAAGTAGCAACGTTGTGCATTGTTGTGTTTCTGTCAGGGGATTATATAATAGTGCAATCTTTAAGATAACGTAAATCTCAGTACCCATTTACAATAAATTTCACTAGGTAAAAGTAGTATTACAGTACGCTTAACAAAGCTAAGCATATAAGAACTATAGATACTATTTTTTTCTGACATATGTTTCATAAAGAAATACATTTTACTGTTTACTCACAACGTAAATTGGTATATAAGTGATTTTTGGAATTTTAGTATTAAAAGTCTACAAAATCTAAATGAATAAATATCACTGTATTTTGAAAGAAATAGTAATAATGTCATAATTATAGTCATTTATTCATATTGTAATTGTGTTTGAACAGAAATAGAAGTATATAAAAACATTAGTTTAAACTATAATATTTTTTGTTAAAAAAATAACTTAAATTTATTTTTGAATACTGAAACGCTTCTTGTCCTTTAAATCCACAGACAAACTATTACATGCTTTTACAGGTCGATGATGCAAACAGTGCTCCACCAACTTGAAAACGTCTATTCTCCATTGTACATATTCTCCTGCATCAATCTGTTTTACACAATTTCATCTTTAATTATATCTTTGAAGTGAAGTTCTAGTTTTCCAAAATATACTTTGCAAGATTTCCAAGATGACATTAATACAATTGCTCGTATAGCTCTTTGTAAAAATATATAACTAAATATTCGCTCTTTCTTACGTAAAACAATTTGAAATTGATCATTAGGACTTAAAAAATTACATATAAATTGAATAATCCTTCTTACCCCTCTCTCCTCTCTAAGGAGAACAATATTTAAACTGTTAATTTAAATCCATTTGATAAGGGAATTGTCAGCAAAATATTTATATAATACTAAGCTGATATTTTGCTCAACTTTTAACAGGAGTTTAATGAATTGGCTGCCACTTTTGTTTTTAGAAGCATTGTAGCTACTTGATGACAGTAACAAATAAATAATGCCTCTCATACACCTTCGAATATTTGCAAAATTTGAGTCGGGTCGTGACTTTCTCATACACATTTGTTTTATAAATGTGACACATGATGCCGTTTACACAGGAAGACATATTTTAGGTCAGACGATGCACGTACAGCGACAACTTACTGATTTTCCTCGAACACACGTAGATGAATACAAAGATATCATAACAGTGAATAACAATTTCGAAATATCATTTTAATATTTCCATTATCTTAACTCCATGTTTGTTATCAGTGGCCTCAGTGCTCTAGCGGTTTAGCACACCACTTTACTTCTTATGGTCGCAGGTTCGATTCCTCGCACGGTATACCAACATTTATTTATATTCATGAATATGATTGTTTGTTACGGTCTGGGTGTTTTCTATGTATATTATGTATGTATTTAAAAAAAAAGTTCCAATGTAGTTGTTTCAGTTGTACCCATAATACAAGCTCTGTTTAGCTTGGGACTAGATGGCGCTGTGTAAATTGTCCACGGATATAATAATATAATATATTATTATTTTGGTCTACAAATTTATTATCGACCTGAGAATTTCTTTCTTTATTAATATTAACTATATTAATAAAGAAATATCGGGCCTTAATATAAATAAGTTTATAGTAAATGAAGTTAAGTTTATAGTTAACTTTTTCGATTTTTCGATAAAATTGCAGTAGACAGTGACTATGTCTTCTGCAATGTATATAACCAGAGCCGACTGGAGTAGGTACAGCGATGTCAATGTCGGCAAGAAACATCGGGACATACGATTTCTGTACACTTATTGAGTAATGCTACCGAAATTTGTTTAAACTTATTTCTACTAAACATAAAAGTTTATAGTTATGTCTATCACAATCTCCCATCAATTCAAACAAATCTAACAAAGGAAGTAGTTTGGTAGCTATAATAGGTGAGATACCCATTTAGATGAGTTTTTAGTTCGCTAATTATTATGTATTATTTTATTATATAATACAATAATATTATCAGTCATCTTCAGTTTCACTTGTGTTGTACTACTAGTACCGTTGACATTTGATACGATATGAATGAGTAATTAAGGAAATAGAAATATGTGTATATTATTCGGAGAAACACCGAAACTAAGTTATCTACGTACTGTGTCTTCAGAACTGAAGTAAAAAAATAATATTTAGCTACATAGTCACTTTCAAGTGTGGAAAACTACTTATAATGTTTAGATAAGGGAATACTGCCTGGCTATAAGGGTGGATGGTTATAAGGGCAGAAGAAGGTCGAAAAAGAGATGGTTGAACTGTGGGAAAGATGATATGATAAGAAAGAGAGTAAATAACGAGATGACTGCGAACAGGCATGAATGGAATAGAAAAACATATTGCGGCGACACCAAATAAATGGGATAAAGAAGAAACAGATGATGATAATAATGGAATGGTGCTATGCGCTGGCGGAGCACTAGTGAACAATGATAGGATGAAGTCAGGACAGCTTGCCCATCGTGACAAATTCACCAGGAATTAATCACGTCGCTTTCCAGGAAGTCAACCTAACACAGCAATGGGGGAAGGGATTGTTAGGAATGGGGTAAAGTAATTTTATTCCTCATTACTAGCAATCCCTTCGCCCTTATTAATAGGATAATTATACTATTAATAAAAGTGATGTTATGAAACATTTATATATACGATTTGACGTTTTAATGCAATTTTAACTTTGACCTAGTGTTATCTGACTGTAATTTTATTCCGCAATCTGTAAGCATGCTTTCTCAAAGCAACTATTTGCCTTCATATTTTAACAAAAGATTATTCGAAGTATCATGAATGTTATAAATAGACCATAATCATAAATAAAAAAATGGATTATTTACTAATACTAGATAAAAGAAAATTTAGGATTTACAATACCTTGTCAATATAAATATATTACAAATTTTTATATAAGTATATTGTAAGTATATTAAAATTATCATTGCCTGGGGATAAGCTAAAGGGAAACTATAATAATATTTAAATAGTGTGTCAGTGATAAGGTTTACTATCTATTAATGACTAATCAATCAGTCATTTTATACGACAGAGTATCAAACAAACCTCTTAACATCTTCATAAATATTTTCATTTGTATTACTAACTAAAAGATTGTTGTCTCTGAGGTATAGAACTACAGAGTGTAATGCAAAATTCTAACGTCAGACTGCAACTCTGCCTTCTAAGACCTAATATAAGAGAGAGGTCTCTAATTATGTTTGCGTAAATCGATCAAATACTAAACAAACAGGGTTCTATTAAAATTGCACAAAGCTGTCAGAAACTGGACAGTCAGATGCCCAATAACGGGGTAATTGCAAAATATGTAAGTTCATCGTAACCGCCGATGACCCCGCGAATCCTGTTCTACGTGTGGCATTTGATGAAACTAATGGAGTACCTAGCAAATAAACTAAAATAAACTGAGCTCCTGAATTCGTTGAATACTTACTGAATTTTAATATTTACTAGCTATTAACATAACTAGAATTTGCACACTTGTTGCTTGCAAATTTTAATCTTTTAAGTTATTTAATTACTGTTATTCAACCTTATCAAAAAATGTTTAGAAGTACGGCCGTATGTATTTGTTTTATTACGATTTCATCATGATTTATCATCTCATGATAAAGTCAAAAGGCCTAGTAGTAGTAACCTATTTAGTTCATATTATTTGACAATGAACATCATTGAATCATCATTGGCAAAAGTCATAAATGACTTTTGCCAATTCTTGCTGAACTGAAACAGATATTTTTATGAGATCAAATTACAAGCATTGTCAGTTTAAATAAAAGAAGACTTTCAATTCAATTCAAAATTAAGAACTTATTAGGTAACAAACATAAAAAATATAAGCCCTTTCGGTTAGCATTGCAGATTTTTTTTAATTTGTGAGATTTTATGTTATTCCACATTAATTTATAATTATAGTTTTATTCCGTTATTTATATAACATAACTCTTATTATTGCGAGTATTTTTATAATTTATAATAATTAGAATTCTTCGCCTTCATTTGTGTAATGTTATACTTTTTTAGATGCCTACATTTTAAACTTTTATTCATCAATTTTATGTTGCCATATTCTACACAATATTAATGCAAAGTTTATATCGCCTCCACTACTATTGGATTTCCTAATTAAAGGATCCTACATCCTATAAATTATTGCAAAATTTTATAATTTAGCTCGTAAAATGTCACGATAGGCACTAGATACTGTATGATTATAATTTAATCTCAGTGCACGATATGAAGTATCAAAATTTAAATTTGGGTAGGAGAATAATGTAATAATTAATATGAAACAACTCTGTGCACTTTTATAAAAATATAACTAAGTAGATCAGTTAATTACATATTTAGTTGCTAATATTACAAACGAATAATGTAAGTTTATCTATGAATAAGGTAGTCTCTAGAACTACTTCACCTGTTTTAACACTATTTTCACTGTACGAAACATACATTATAGATGGACAATATATGTATATTTCCTATATAGGTATCGTTCAATCCGAACGAAGTCAGGACAGTTAGTTAACTTTAAAACATAATCCTTATCCTTACTAATATTATAAATGCGAAAGTAACTCTGTCTATCTGTCTCACTTACATGACAAAACTACTGCACCAATTTAAATGAAATTTGGTAAACAGACAGTCTAGATCCTGAGAAAAGACATAGGTTACTTTTTAATTCGAAAAACGGTTGTAAGAGGTTAAAAGAGGAGATGAAAGGATGTATATAATTATCGTCATTTTTAAAAGTAGTTATTATTTATAAATATATATATATATATATATATAAATAAATAAAATAGTTATAAGGGTTAAAAGTGGCGTTGAAAGGTTGAAAGGAAGTTTATTTTTATTTTAAAGCTAAACGATGAAACGTTTTTATTGGGTTAGATTACTAAATATGTTTCATTATGTGATCAAGGTCACTATTTTACGCAGACGAAGTCGCAGGTACAGCTAGTATATATAATACATACGTATATCTCAATAGGCACCTATTGAGTTGTCAAGAGCTTTACGCAAAAGATTCTGCTTACAACTAACAAATTCTAATCTGACTGAAGTCATCGTAGGTGGCGCTGGTTATTAGCTTCAAAAAAAAACAAATAATCCTCTCTTATTTCATTGCTATCTTCAGATAGATACGCCAATTCGATGTTATGTTCCCCAAAACGGCAAAACTACACAAGCCATTTTATGAAACTCATTTTGAATATGATATTATATGGAATTTTTTCTATGAAAAACAAACTAAGTCTAAGTGTGGGATGACCACTTGTTTCATAATTTCACTTGTTTTGTCACGATACCGCCAACCCACTTTTCAATGCTTATGTAGTATGTGTGTAGGTGATGGTTGCTATCATTTCAATGCGCCCAGAATCTTCATGTCTGGAAGATGGCGGTGACTAGTATAGATACTATGAACATAGATATTATCCAGAATAGTAGAACAATGTAGCAACTAGAAGACTGACATATTTAGGCCAGCGAAACGCCGTTATGACTCAGCAAATTTGAATTTCGTGTAATTTCGTTGAATTTCGTGTGCGCCTTTAAAGTTATTTTTTAAGTTTGTATGTTTCAATCATTTCACAAATTTATCAACATTACGCTTTATTATGGATTGAATGTAGGTAGGTACTCATTTCTTCATTATTATTAACTACGACCCTAAAATCAAAAGATATATCGGAGTGTAGAGCGCCTTGGATTGCGTTGTGTGTAATCAGGGCTGACTTCTTATAGTATGCTCGCCGAGTGTATATATAGCTATATACTATTATATCTAACTGCTCCAATATTGTCCCTGATTTTTATACCATGTGTACGTTGTCTTATGATCGTGCCATGCATAGATTATATTATTATACTGACCACCAGTACGCATACAGTTTTAAATGTGTCTAAAAACTAAGATGCCTAAGGCTATTATAGTTCGACTACTGTTTAAATATTGCGTTACGTAGCTTAGTTGAAACATTATGTAGACATTACAAACTACAGTATAAGTAATTGAATAAGCAAAAACAAAACACGCGACGGTTAGGTAACGAAAGTAATTATCAAGGAATGACAAGAAACGTACTATTGGATTATTACCTGATCAATTATTTGGTAAATATATGCATATTACTGTACCTACTTTTAATTTAATATATCTTTTTGGCGTTCCAGATTTGTGTAACCTGGATTTGTATTACAAGCTTAACTATTTCGCTATAGTGTAACAGTATATCTATTGCTATGTTGTATTCTAAAGTTATTAGTCAAAGTGAAGGTCATAATAATCGGAGCAATCTCTTTATAAGATGATCTTGCATTCTTAAATGGAAAAGTTTGTTCATGTCCATGGCGAAGATTACGATTTATGATGAGCTATGAATCATCACCTTGTTCGCCATTTTTCAAGTACAGAGTGCTTGAAAAATGGCGAACAAGGACATAGAGTAATATTAAAAATGTCCATTCTTATAAAATCACATAGAGGATAAATACATATATGTATTTTTCTTAAAGTTCATTTCGTTTTATTTTAATAGTATTATATAAATATATATTATAACAAATACAAACACTTTTATTCATACAAAAATAGAGATAAATTATTAAGGTATATACAAAAGTACAAAAGTATGAAAAAATTAACAATCTCACCTAACACTAGTTCAAGTACGCTAAAATTATCACATTTTACATAAAAACATGCATTGACTTAGTTACTGACAATATTGAATTCATTACATTTGTAGAACCTAACAAAATTTTAGTTTAAGAAATATTTCTTTATTTAGTGATATAGCAATATTTTTAAAGTATTATATTACTAATAGGCATTTCTCAAGATATAAACAGTTCAGTACTTTTGTGTAATGATTGTTGTTTTCTTGAGTATTTATAACCGACGTCCATAATTTGCACTTTGTTAATAAATCAACCCATATTAAAATTAAAGCGTATACCAATTACCGCTAAAATATTGAATTAATTACCGTTAAAATTAATTCAATAAGTTAACGGTAACTCATTACTCGATACATATGTAATCATACCTGACAAAAAAATCCAATTAATATTGAATTTATATTATATTGAAAATTTAAAATTGCTAGAAGTAATGATATTAATTTATTTTTTTATAGAAGCTTCGCGAAATTTTAGTACTTTAATATCTAGTGAAAAACTAATATATATATCTGTACTACCGAAATTCTAGACTATTCTATACATTACTATATACTATTCATAATGGCTGACTTGAAAATACAAAAGTTATTTAACATTTAATACTGTCTTCTCTAAACGCAACAAAGAAAGTTTGGATGTCAGTTATAAAATTAGTTCCTACAAATCTTGCTAAAATACTTCTAATACATAATCAACCTTGATTGTAGACCATGTAAGTTTCGACCACGCGAGTAACCATATTTGATTGCATGATCTATTAATTTAATATTGATGGCAACGATGGATGGTCACAATTCTAATTTGAATATATCAGTAAGTACAAAACTATGAATTAAGTTTACTACTTATTGTTGGTAATATTGTCCTTTATAATCAAGCGCTGCCCTCTCCTCTTGCTGTCTGGCAGCTTCAGGATTATTCTTAGCCTCTAAAGCAGCACGTTCCTGTAAATAAATTTCCTATTTTAAGTAAAAATAAAAACTATGCATTACCTATAGTTGATACATTTAACATTAGTTAATGAAATAACCTTGATGTAAACTCATCTGTTCCTCTCTAAACAGATTTTATTAATTTGATTATGCAACATTTAACCTTTTCAATGTAGATCAAGGTAAAACTTATCATGCTTTCTTTGAAAACGTTCATAAAATTGAGTAAACATAACTTTTTACGTGAATTAGATTTTTAATATTATTTATGTAATACTATATAATTGTATTATTATATTCTAGGTATAAAGCCTTACATAATTATTCATGTGAAAATCTATTAATTCAAAAGTAGATTTACATTTTAACATGTACGTTTTAAACTGCTTTGCAAAATTGATAAAAAACATTTAAAAACTATACTGCATTTTAATTAAAAGGAAATTTTGATACTAATAAAAATAACTTACCTGGTTAGCTTTAATTCCAGCGTAGATAAGGTCTAAACCTTTTTGAATTTCAGCGGAGACAGGGGGTGGGGTGGGGATGTGATCACCTTTAACTCGGAAGCCAAACTCATCGGCCGTGTATTCAACTGTAATAACTTGACCATCTGGAGCTGTATATGTGTATGTTCCTTGTTGAACAAGAGCATCCTGATTTTCACCTACTGCCTTCAAAAATCCTTGTTCTTCTGCCTGGATGTTGTTACCAGTCTCATATCTGAAAATATTATTAATACTTTTATTCTAGTAAAAGCGTTATCTTTACTAAATTTCTTAATTTAGTATTAATTCTGAATTTTGTGTAAAATTATCTTAAGTTGAACAACAGTATTATGATAATTGAACAAAATTTAATTATGTCAAGCATTTAATTTATGTAAATAACAATAACAAAAAAGATTACTTATTGTTGTTGACTATATCAAATATTTAAAATTCGGATAAATATTTAAATAAAATTGTTGAACAATTGCAGTTACCTGTCACTATCATATAGTAACTAGAATATTAAGTACTTACGCTGTTTTGTAGCTTCCGTCTGTACCTTGTTCCTTGTCAAAGCGGAGAATAGGAATAAAGGTAGTAGAATCTATCTCAATTTTAGGTCTAAAATCTTCAATTGGTTTCTGTCTATACTCTTGCTGTTGTGGCTGCTGTCTATAATCAGCTTGTTGCTGTCTATAATCAGGTTGGGGTTGTTGTTGTGGTTGTTGTTGATATGCATTGTAGTTCTGTTCTGCTTGCTGCTGATCATCCAGCGGTTGCTCAGGCTTTAACGATACTCTCCTTTGCGGGAGAGCAGTCGCCAGAGATAACACTGCACAAGCCACCTGAAATTCAATCAGTTTCCATTTTGAGTAAACTCAGTAAAATATTTTGCATAGAATAATAGCAGACAAAAGAGCTTAATCATATTCGTAATGTCGCAAGATAAGATGCAGCGAGTACAATAGCAGCATCTTGTGAAACCGGCTCATTCGACACGCAGGTTGGGCGAAAGTGGGCTCCAACATAATATGTATTGGTATTGTTATATATATGTCCACATGGTATTGTTTTCATTCAAATCTACTTCAACTTTTGACATGCTTTGTTAGTGCATCCTAAATCTGATGTTTATTGTTTGGTCTTATATAAGTGCTGCTCGTTTAAAAATGGCAATACTGATTAGTAATACTACGCAATACGACTTGTATAATAGAGAGGTATGTAGTAAATGATATAAGGACTTATAATGGTTATCAAATGTACAAGTCTATTGAAATCAAACCAGTTTATACACTACTAGTAGTAGTTTATATAGTTGTATTTATAAAACGGAATTAAAGAGTAAAACATTAACCTGAATTTCATCTGTTTCTTTAAAATTAATAACGAATATTATTATTATTAACTTTAACGATAGAGTTGAAATTCAGGTTGCTACCTAATAATAAAAAAGTATGTGTTAATTTATATTCACTATTTTTATAATTACTCCTTTATTCTATATACAAATGTGGGGTGTATTTTTTAAAATAAATTTCGTCTTTGCCCTGAACACCTATTTTCTATATATCATGTATGATCAATAAACCATTAACCGACATTAAGTAGACGTAACTTAACCTCTGAGCCCAAATATATATTGACCTAGTAAGCATAGTATTACACAATTCGTAGACATGACGAACAAGATGGTTTATATAGCAATGTCTTCAAATTATAGGTCTGACAACTGCGAAACGTACTTTCATTATAGGGAATTTAAATATACAGAAGAGATAATTTTAAATTTAAATATGTTTATTACAGTAACTGCGAAACTACTATATACAAGACATATTGACGAAATAGAGTAAGTACTATGTATTACATTTTAATTATATCAAATTATTATTAATAATATTTTTCTCTAATAAAATTACATTTTACGGAACAAATTAATTAGATTATTATCATTCGAAACGATACAATATATAACGATTACGAGTCTCGGTTATTAATAAATTAACATGTACTTCTTCATAATTATTCAAATTCAGGTAATTTCTGTATTGTAATACAGATATATGAAAATCATTAGATCTAGAATACTATATAAGTTTAATGTCAAAGTTCAATTTGTCCCTTCTAGTTTTGGTCTCTCGTATCTATAATCTCAATAAAAACTTTACTTTCACAATTGCAGAAAATAAATGTTTTTGAAAGAAATCCGGGACTGGCTATAATTTTTTTAAGGGTTGTCACTGAACTTTCCGAACTTACCAGAAGCTTCATTGTTGTTTATATGATGTGACGTGCGGCGCCGGGGCACGTGGAGTCTAGTGAACTATGTCAGAGTGGTAGTAGTTCGCTCACTTATATACCACACCCCTGCCACTTACCGCCGTATGCTCTGCCATCACACTTTCATGCCGGTACAGCCGCCGCAATACGCTGCATCTGCGGCGTCTCTCATTGATTTCAATTTCGATATCAAAAAATCATGACACCATAATAATATGAAACAAGATGGCATTGTTCGTGTGCTCTATTATTGGTATCACATGGCCGTCACGGTTACCAATACGTATTTAGGTGTATTGATATATTATGGCTTGCTGTTACGTCAAAACATATTGTATAGATTTAGTAATAGCAAGCAATAGCAAGTAATATGCAATAATAATAAGACTTCAATAGGCTTTGCTGATGAAGATTTATACGTAGTAGATGTATAATTCTGAATAAGGTGATATTCCAAATAAGTTGGAGTAGCTTCTAATAAAATTAAATTAAGAAAATATTATTATTTTTATATTAATCACGATTAAAATCTATTTAGAGTTTTATTATACTACAGAGATATCTCTGTAGTATAATAGAAATCTATATAGATTTTGTTATTATTTTTTTTGATATTAAATATTTTTTAATCGAATATTTTTTTAGTTGATGTACTTTATTATATTCGTATATTACGTACTATTTTGACATTCGTGCTTTTTATACATGGTATAATTATTTAAATTACATTTTAATGTCAGAATTACAAACTAGCTGTTCATCTATATATATAATAGCCTACCGTTCCTCATAGACAGATGCTACAACTAAGATATTAAACTAAAGTGTTTTGAAAATTTTAATAACTGCCAGACAAAGAAAAATCAAGGGAAACTCAGCAAAATATAAATATATTGCAGTAAGCATATAATCTATACAATGATTTCTTCTTAAAAGTTAAATCCTTATTATCAAACTTTTTCAATCATAATGGCTAAGAAAAGGTTCCTCGAAAATTATAGGTAGAAGAAGACGAGGAAAATAGTTTGTCTAAAATAATAATGGTAATATCAATCAGTAGCAGTTTCGTGGAGGCTTACAATGATTCAAGCAATGTTTACATTAGCCAGTTACATAAAGAATATAAAGGCGTTCTTTTCGCTCGTCAATGTAGCAACATGTTAGTATCAGTTATCAAGGCAACTTGTGCAATAAGTTCAAAAGGGTGCGTGCAATGTGAAGCCACGCCTGTTACCATCCGCACGATTTCCGTTGCTTTTTGCCTAGTTAGCTTGGATAAGCCGTTTTTACACTACGCCTAATAACAACCAATTATAAATACATAATTTGACGTACAGCTCATTATTATTATTGTATAATTTTTTTTTGATGCTCTTATAATATTTTTATGGTATTTTGATATATATATTAGGGTGGGTTACTAGTATGGGGGGAAAAAAGGCTATTAGTGATATATAATACATATCACTAATAGCCTATTTTGTCGGTGTAGTGGTTACACGTACTTCGTCTGGCTATTGTTCATCCTTCGGCGATACAAATATACATGGTTATATCTTTTAAATAATATTATTTATATACGTACTAGATATATATTTATAAAAAATATTAAATATGTCTATGACATAACTCGTACCAGTATTTGAAGCCCTGACTTAATTTACTATTAGACATTATACCTAAATAGCGTTGAGTGCTATTGAAATCTATTTTAGTACAAAAATAACAAAATTAAGTAGTAAGTATTTACTGACAGCTCAATTTTATTAGTTAAAAAGGTTAGCAGAAAAATTTAAATAATATAAATCCATTTTTAAGTACTATATTTGTTTTAAGTACTAAAAAATTAATTGAGCAAATCCTAAGAAAATATAGGGCTTTGTATTATTCTTTCCCTTTATATTGCTTACCAATTCCATAGCGTGCACATATATTTTGTGGCAAATAATAAGATTAATTTTATTAATTGATAGTCCATGACTTAGCATTTTAAATTGATTACATGATTACTTAATTCTATACAAATAAGTAGCTTATATTATTAGCATGCTGATATATAGGTTGGCATAATCGTGACAATTAAACTACTAACTAAAGATAAGATAACATCTTAGTCCTCAGCAATAGTAACCTTTGAAGGATATCACGGTCGTCACAATGTCACAGTAGCTATCACTTTCTGTCAGATGGGCAGTCAGATTGTCTGACAGTCCTTGTAAGAAATGTAGTTGATACACTAATCATGTTTTTAAGAATACAACCAGATGTGTCTACGTACAGCGTCCGAATAGATGCGGTTACATAACACGACTATCACGAGGTTACTGACACCGGCGCGTGCCGACCACATAAAATACTTCTAACACTTTAAACCACACCGCAAATATTTTATAATTTCTTATAGGTGACATGATTGTAATTAGTAACAAAAATAAATATTAATACAAATAAAATAATGTAATATAATTAATAAATAGTCTACAATATTTAGAAGTATAAAAATAGCTTTCCCGTAATTCTAGTTATTTAGAATCATTAGATCTAGTGTACGTAAATTGCTGTTCGATTACCATATTTCTTAGAAGAATGTAGTAGAATCTTTTTTATGTAAATGGAATGGTGAGCAAGCTGACAGCCTACCTGATGACAAGCGGTAACCGTCAGCTACATACATGTACAGCACTATTACTTACTACGGATATTACGTTATCATGTGACCGGCATTACCACTTATGCGTTGCCATTCCAGAGTCTAACTACGAGACTAAGATATCATATCTTGTAATTTCACTGCCGATCGGAACCTTCAATTAATTAAACAGATGAGATTGAGGTACCCATGCTGATATTATATTTTTTTACAGTCTACTTTTGGTAAACTTCTTCTTCTTTCGTCTACATTTGGTTAGACCCTGACGTCAGTAGTTATGCTTTTAAGTATTAAAAGCATAACTACTGACGTATAGACTTAGACCCTGGTCTAATGCTGTTTCACAGCTCATTCATCGCATCGCATCATCATTCCTGACAATTTGCAAAGAAATCGTTTCTACCGCGTCCATGAAATAAGAGTCGTGTCCGTCTTGGTTTTTCTCATAGATGCTTTACGGCTTGGATCATTGTCGATAGATTTATTTGTCGCTTGCCTTGGTTTTCTCGTGAGGAAGATCGTCTACAACAGATGTGATTTCATCTGCGTTGCAAAGTCTTTTACTATATAAAAACTCAGTCAAGCATCATTAATCGTTAGATCACTATACTACTACTACTTCACACAAACTTCCTCATAATAAAAGACATTTGTCCATCCGTCCACAGCTTGCTATGTAATCATGGAAATCATTTTAGATTATTTTAAAATACAATAAGTACCTAAAATTCCTAATATTTAACTATTTATAGTTATTATTATACGTATTATAACAATATCAAAACAAGTTACTTAATAAACAAAAAATTAACGTTATAAACAAAATCATATTAGAAACAAAGAAATAAACAAAAGGCGTTATAACCATTATTACCATATAACCACCATTCACATTTATCTTATATATAAAATTCTCGTGTCACAGTTTTCGTTCCCCTACTCCTCCGAAACGGCTTGACCGATTCTCATGAAATTTTGTAAGCGTATTGAGTAGATCTGAGAATCGGCCAACATCTATTTTTCATCCCCCTAAATGTTAGGGGTAGTCCACCCCAAATTTTTATTTTTTATTTTTTAGACAAAATTTTTAGTTTCCATTTTTTTATGATACAATATACAAAAATACATACAATCCTAAATTTTCACCCTTCTATCATCAACCCCTATTTTTACATAGCGTTATTAATTTATATGCCAAAACAACGTTTGACGGAACAGCTAGTTTTTATATATAATCAAGTTTTTGAAAATACGGTAATTGTAGTTATTAACGCAAGTCAGTGATTTCTCAATAAGCCGGTCCAAGTAAGAACACTTCTCTAATTGTACGCAGCGTAAAGGAATGAATTGATCTTGACATTTGAATAGATATTATAATGTCCTACTGAGTTCTGGCATGCAAGGTAAATATTTACCAGTGATGTGTGTAACGGTAAAGTGAAACTTTCCTTTATACATTATATAGTACATAATACATATATGTATATATATATCGTATTCATATATATAGAAATAATACAAACTATTATATAACTTGGAACATATTTATAACCCCATGGAAAGTTTTTGATGTTTCTCGATAATTCACAACGGTCATTAATTGTTACTATTAATATTATTATTCATTATGGCTCATTACTATCTATTGATAATCTTTGCAAAAAGCAGAGTATTGAACGCGATTTTACTAAAAAAATATGTCCTTTGTTATTTCAACGTAGACCCATTTCAGCCATGAGAAGCGAGCTATGAGTTATTTCATCAGATAAAAATTAAATCTCTAGATTTTTGATGATAAACTTGACAATGACTCACGATGAATTATACATAACTCACGATACCTGCGTCTTAAACTGAGTGATTCCATAATGTTTCCCAGAGATTGATAAGTCTTTATTTTTATGTATCTAATACCAGTGAGAATAGTTTAGTAAAACTAAAAAGATCTTTCGTAGGTCCAACAAACTTCAGACAAGTAGTCATTAAAAACAAAAAGCTACGCTTATATGCCTAAGATTTAACTTTTCATTCATAAATGAAAATTTTAATATGAAATGATCTTGGTATCTTGGATCTAGGTCTATCTACGAAATCTTTTTAACTCTTAAATCTTTATAATATGTAAATAATGTCAAACAAATAAAAGTAACAAATATAAATCTGTGCATATATTCTCTAAATAAAACATAAGACATCAACAACTTGTTTAATATGCAACGACGACAGTGAAGTTACATTCATAATCACATTTTCTATTTATCTTCAGGAATTAAATACTAAAATACGATCAACCCGTACAACAAAACGTAATGTATTTTCAATATACATTTTGTATTATAATTATTTTAATAAAAACATTAGTCTGAAATTTTCTATAGAGCACTATCGGATATACATAAAAAAAACTATATTAATGGCGATTATTTTATAATTAAATATCCTATCAAAAACAATGGCACCAATTCATTACTTATGTCAACACATTAAATTAATATTGTCTATACTATCATCAAGCAGCAACGGTAGTAGTAGTAGTAGATAATTCTGTAGTCGATGATTCTGATTCAGATGGATTCGAATGATCTGCTGCTGTTGATGTATTTTCAGCAACAGTCGTTGAAATTGTTTCCGTAGCCGCTGTCGTTGTAGACTCTGAGACCGCTGTAGAACCAGTACCAGAAGATTCCGTCGATCCTGCTTCAGTAGTGGTAGTAGATCCATCTGTAGGTGACGTCGTCGCTGTAGTAGTTGAAATTAATTCTGAAGCGTTTGTAGTAGATGATTCAGAAGGTGTAGTTTGTTCACCTGCTGTTGTTGTTGTAGAATTGTCTGAAGCAATTGTTGAGGCTTCTGTTGATAAATCAAGAGCTTCAGTCGTACTACTTTCACCTGAATTAGTACTTGTTTTATTTGCACTATTTGTATCATTACCCTTAGAAGATGCAGGTGCTGTAGTTACGCCAGTTACGGGTGTGGTTTTTGACTCTGGTGAACTTGAAGAGGGAGTAGATGATGTTGATTTTCTCTGATTTTGACCACTTGATCGTGCACTAATTGCCGGTGCAGGTTTTGATTGGCCATTCAAATGATGATTTAGAGCTCTTCCAGTTTTTTCACGGCTATTACCACTATCTGATGTTGCTTGAGGAATTCTTGGTATATGTTCTCCAATTGGTCGAAAACCATTCTCGTCGGCAATATATCTATTGAAATATAAATAACATGTCAATTGTGTGTGTTATACAACAACAATGCTATATTATATATCCCACAGCACGCACATCCATTATTAATTAGCTAATGCCTGTTTTAAGAAAATTAAGTTCCTTTATAAAGCCACAATTAATGAATATTTATTAAAAACAATATGAATTAACAATTTATGGTATATAAAATCTGCCAACGGTACAATTATATACGGTTATAGTCTATCTTATATATAATTAGTACAGTAATATAGAGACTAATAATAATTCAATAGATAATGTAAGTAAGTCTTAACAAATCACAACTTGTTAAAATTTACTTAAATTATTTATTCATGTTGTCTTCACTGACCTAATAATACAGTTACTAAATAATAAATTTATTAATCTAAATTAAATCTCCTTTTATAAGTTTAAACTGCCATTATATGTACAATATTATTCTTAAAAAATTAAATATGGAAACATTCAATTTATAGTACAAGAATCATTATCTCATTACATTATCATTACATAGTATAAATTAAAGTCGCTGTCGCTGTCTGTCCGTATGTATGCTTAAATGTTTAAAACTACACAACGGATTTTGAAGCGGTTTTTTTAATAGATAGAGTAATTATAGAGGAAGGAATATATAATACATGTATACCCGTGCGATACCGGGGTGAGTAGCCAGTCAAGAATAAAGATTATAACTTTACTCCTTATACCACAAAGAAATTAGCAAGTTACTAAGTATGTTATTAGCGGAGTGAATTTGTAATTACCTTACAGTGATGACAGTACCGTCGGGTGCTGTATAAGAATAAGAACCTTTCTGTACATGAATCTCGTTACTCTCATCACTCTCATTACTTTCACCACCTTCGTTGCTGCTGGAGGAACGTCCCTTAGCTTTAGGAAGAACTTTGTCGTAGGAAACTTCTTCGCGTTTTATACCATTACCGGTCTCGTAGCTGTAAACGTAGGTAATTATTAGAAATTATCTCTCATAAATACTGTTGTAACCAGGTTATACATATAACCTATAATAATATTATAAAGTGATAAAGTTTGTTAGTTTGTGAGATTGTACAGGGTAATCTATTGAACATATTTTGAAAATTCTGTTAACAATACTAAGTCACGTTATTTGTCACTGTCTTAGGCTATATGACATCACTCTACGACTAATAGTAGAGGAGCTGCAATGATTTTTTTTGCAAAAACAGGGAAAATGTAACGCAAACGAAGTCGTGCGTGTCAGCTAGTTATATTATAAAGAGTATTAGGAAGCCACTCCACTCAGAATCTTACTTCTATTAAAGTACACTTATGATTAATAATAAATTTTTTTATAAATACAGGCATTGATACTTTGCATTCGAACGAATTCAAAGTTAAATAACTTTATTACTTTAAAATAAATTTTAATTATGTTTTTCAATATGAAAGCCTTTATTATAGTAGATCATACGGCATCTTCTTGGCCATGCCTTTAAAGCTCGGTTGATCATTATTTGTGGGATTTTCTTGACCTCTTCCCGTAAAGTCTTTTTAAGCGACAATATTGTCTTCACTTTTCGCTTGTTCATTCGCCTCTTCAGATCCCCAACAAAAGTAGTCCATAGGAGCACAATCAGGACTGTTTGGTAGCCATTGATGAGATGGAATGAAAGTAATTCTGCTTGTCTTAAGGAACTTTTGGGTCTTTTTTGACATATGACTTGGGGCTGAGTCTTGATGGAAGACACAGTCCTTATTTGGGTACAACTTTGGTATATCGTGTCGAATAAATGGCTTTAAGATCTTCTTTATGTAGTAGTCTGTATTGATCTTTGCACCGGGTGTCACAAATCTGAGAGAAGTACAGCCATTTGCCAAAATGCCCAACCATACCATAACACCCTTAGGATGTGACTGTTGTTGGTATACGTCTAGGTCTTTGCGAGTTTGTCCTCTGGATTTGTACTGGACACGTGTTTGACGATTACGGTTAGCAAGGTAAAACCATGCTTCATCAGTAGTGATGAACTTTTTCCAACGATTACATCTCAATTTCATATACATAGGCCAAGAACAGCAGTATCTCTTTTGCACCGAACCTGGACTCAATGCTTGTACTTTCGGTTTTTGGGCCAACTTTTTATTAAGTTTTTTGTCTATTTGATACTTCACAACATGTCTCTTCACTTTCAAGATATCGGCCATCGCTTGTTGTGTCGGAGGGTTTGGGTTATTAACCATAGTTTCCAGTTGTTTGAATTGGCGTTCCGTTAGTGGTGGTTTACGACCCGGCGGTTTACCCTTTGGCTTGATTTGGTTAACATTTTCACTTCTCTTCTTGATCTCAGTTATGGTACTCTTAAGCAATTTGATTTTCAGACCTTTAAAGTGTTTTATTATTCGAGAGTATGACCACTTAATACTTAAAAAGGCCAAAACCTGATGTTCCACTTCAGGAGCTGTTCTGCCACCATTTTGATTGTGATTGGTATTAAATTTAATATAAACAAAAATAGAGAATTCAATGTTTATTTTTATATGAAACCTGATTACTAAGCTTTCATTACAGTTTTACAATTAACTATTGAATTCGTTCGAATGTAAAGTATCAATACCTGTATAACCCGAAGCACTTTCTTTTTAATAGATAGGTACTAAGTGTATTTATGATGAATTTATTTAAAAATTATGAATATCAGTCTTTATTCACAATTAAATATTATAATTGAAGTAGGTACAACTACTGTTCTGAAACATTTTACAGGCATTTAAGAATCAGGTACAATCAGTCACTTTTTTAAAATAATAGTTTTTTAGAATTTAAATAGCCTATGCGCTAATTACTAGTAAATTAAATGTGAAGACTGCAGTTTATTGATATGAATATGGATAATATAGAAGGTGATATTATTTATTTATTCTTAGAATACGAATACTTTATTCAATATAATATGAAATAAATTACTGCATCGGCTATATTAATGTCAGTACTTAGGACAGAATATCTGTATTCTATATTTCTAAAAATATTAAAGTATTATCTGTGATACATTCGTATTTAATATTATTACCTGAATCTGTATGTTCCATTCTCTTCCAATTCATCAGACTGTGAAACTATTGGTATTACAGTAGGTTCCGATTGTTGTGAAGCTGCCCTTTTAGGGGATGGTGCTGCTAATATACAAGTCGCAGCCCAACACAAACAAAGCAATCTATAAAACATTTTGATTATGTCCACTCCAGAAATTCACTATTGAGTGATACTCCAGACTTCATGACCACATATAAGTAACACTCATCTATTTACACTACCCTCCCCCCGCCTTCCGGTGATACGAGCCTCAGCGGACGCTAAATACTTCAACCTTAGCGCTTGACTGATGTGTTCTTCGGAAAATTGCACAATCGCCAAAGTGTCAACAATGAGACATTATCGGTGACGATCCGTAGCGATTAAGTCTAGCTATAACAAGGTCTTATACTGCGTAGCTGGAATCTGCTGAAAACTTCACTATTCATTTCTTCGGAAATACCAATATCTGAAACTTTTTCAGGGAAGCTCTCAATAACTAAATAATTAACAACCATTTTCAACACTTCTGGTGCTGAAATTTTGCTATTTGTTCATAACAAAATCAAATATATATATAATATAGCTAAAATTGGTCGAAAATCATTTTTATTGTTCTAAACTCTTTAAATATTTTTAATTAAATATATACCGAAACTAGATAGATATAAGCGCCAGTTAATTAAAATCAATGTTTTTTAGACACCGTGCAGTCTGTCATATGGTAATTACATAGAAAATAAGGTAAATGTATTTCATTTAAATATTTTATTAAATATGTATATTGTATATATTATACTAATGAAAAAGCCTTCTGCAAAAAGTTTCTATATATTAATACATGGAACATAAACTCTATCTATTTTTATGAATACTCCGTAGGCGCCTACGGAGGAGTATGGATTTTCGATGATGAAATATGAAATTTCACACTTATAGTTTACATGGAGAATGAGTGCATATTATATCAATATATAAAATATTATACATACACACTACCGTTATGTTACCCAACTGATGACAAAACATCAATAGCAAATAATATTAATATTGTTAATTGTCAAATCAGCGAATCGAGGCATGTTTCCGTGGCGTTATCAAGTATTTGACCATGGAACCTTAATAATGTCCAAACTTATAAATTTAAATTAATTATGCTATATTCGACAACTTATTATGTAGAAATTTTATCCCAATTACTCCAATCGTGAAAACATAACTATAAGTATAAAGTAAGTTTTTTTTTGTAAGTAAGAAAGAAAACTAACATAAAGCGATAAGTTTGTATAAACAGAATAAGATGTTAAAGGGAAATGAACGAGGGCTATGACATCAGAGCATTTAGCGTTCTATTATTTACTACTAGGAAACTATATACATATGTTACATATATACAAATGTATGACATATTTATGATATATTATTAAATAGTTCATGAAACTACTATTTTTCGTTTGCCTTAAAGATATACTTCATGGAAACATGTTATCATAGATATCTAAAAGATCAAGTCAACGTATATAAATATGAATCTTTCATATTTATATACGTAGTGTATATAAATATGAAAGATTCAATGCTTTTTCAGTCTATAATTTATGAAGTTTATTAGTATTTTTTTTATAACTATCATTATTTTTCATACATATATTAAGCGTAGTTATAAAATGACAAAAAACACAATATTCAATTAACAGTATGTAGTAATAAATATATTAGCAGCTCAGTCGTTTGTCATATAACGAAGATGATATTTACAGGTTCGTTACAAGATATTACGCATGTGTTAAGTTATATGATTGATTTTGATTAATTGAAAGTTAAACGATAAAATAACTCGAAATACTTCCGTGTACACGAATTACTCAAATATTGATGTCACAATGAATATTATTTTATTATTTCTATATTTAGATCCTACACACAAACAATGAATTCCTGTCAGACTAGTGTTTTGATGACGAATACAAAAACAAGCTTTGCCTAACTTATCCGGCTGACTCACATGCATTACAAATTTAGTCGTCTCGGTGATAAGCTGGTGTGCTTTTAATAGAAAAATACAAATTATGATAATGTTAGGAATTACTGTTAGTTTAATATTATTAATTAGTGGACATATTTATGCAGATAATAATAAGATAAACGTGAACGTGAGACAGGTTAATGATGATTCGTCATCAATATTCATTCCCGTAGCTGTTATTTCTGATGAGACTCGTCAAGCAAAAGCAATTGATTCTACAGTAAGTAAATCAATAAATATAAATCCTTCTGAGAAAACATCAATTGAGAATAAGGATCAAAAAGTGTTCAAACTTTCTAAAAATTTTGCTGTGAATCCAAATAGAAATAAAGAAAAACACTTAGGAGTTGACCAGCCACTGAAGGTTGACATTAATACTGACCTACAAATACCTGTTGCTGTAGTTTACGAAGAACCAACTACCCCGAATAATGTCAGAAAAGTTACATTACGCAGAAAAGTCACAACCAAGGAACAATCTCTTAATCGGCGACGCACTGAGAACGTAACTACAATTCCGAATAAACCTATATCAACAGAAACTAGATATAAACCAGAAAATGCTACTTTGAAACCTCAATTAAAAACAACAGAACCTACAAGTACAACGCCAAATAGTTTAAAAGACTCGGAAAATAATTCTACAAAGAAAAGAACACGAGAACGTGATCCCGTAGTGCCAATAATTCAATCCGAGAACCAAGTTTTCTCACATAATGGTGTTTTCCACTATAGGTAAGTCAATTTGTCTTATATATTATATAAATACTAGCAAACCCGCAAGCCGTTGGTCCTACACCGTCCACAAAAATGCATCCAAATCCTTTCAGCCGTTTAAGAGGAGTCAGGCGATTAACACAAATAAAGAAGAATTATATATATATATAACAATATTTATTATACACATTTGCTACAAAATATTATTTTATTTGCAGTTATGAAGGTGGCGATGGTACCAAAGCTTTTGAAAAAGGAGAACTAAAGACATATGATGACGAAAAGACTGGCGAAGCCGTTGTGGGTGGGTTTTCGTATAAGGTAAGATTATACTCAGTAAAATTTAGTAATTTACATTAACTGTGCCCTGACAAGAGGTCAATCATTCCATGATGATGAGTATAGGCATTACGTCTGCTCAATACATTATGAGCAGGGTTATACAACGCAGATTCAATGACTTATACTTTATGTCAGTTGAATTATCTTACACGGATTTACTCATCTGTAAAGTAAGAATTAGAAGTTCACATTTCAATTGATTTTAAAGATAACAACAATCCCCATTAATTGTAACTGTCTTTTTGTTTGCTATCGATTTTAAATTAAAATGGATATGTCATAGTCTTTTATTACATACAATTTATAGACCGTATCGTATTTCTGATTAATTTTGTTTGTTAATGAACTATTGTTTAGATTTTGTTAGTCATTTAAATTATTCTTTACTAAATTTGAACTCATGACTTTCGTTGTCTAAGAGTTAAAATAGTAAAGACGATCAATAAATAGATAACTTCTTTTGGTGTTAGATAGATGCCTCATACACATATATTATATACGTAAATTTATATTTTATTAAGGATAAGGATGGACAAGATTACAGTTTATCATATACTGCTGATGAAAATGGCTACAGACCTGTGGGAGCGCATCTGCCAACGCCACCCCCTATACCGCCCGCAATAGCACGTGCATTAAAGTACCTCGCTACTAAAACCACGCCCGAACCTGTTACAGATTCTATTTAATAATAAAATTGTTATATGAAATAAATTTTATGACCATTATTTTATTTATAATCATATATCTACTTATTTAGAACTGATACGCAAAATTATATTTTTAATAATCTTTGTACGCTTAATATAATTACACGGTATTGATTATACATATATTCAATTTTAAATTGTACTTTATAAAACTTGACTTGGAAGGTTTTATTAGTCCTTATTACATGTAATTTTATTAAATAATCTATCTCAGAATATACTTACGTACTTAGTGCATAGAAATCAATTTTAATACCGTTATTGTTTCTCCGAATACTGTATGTTTTCGAAAATAGTATACGTATAACTAATATAATCTATAACTATTGACATATATTATTATAATAAATGTAGGTACATATGTAATATTAGCTTGGCATGTGTTATCATGTAACTCTTGTTATTATAAATACAAATCTGATAATTTCAGGAGTGTTGAGAAAGACCGATAATTATACATTGTTATGAACATAACGACTGCATTTCGATGAACATATTAAATCCAACTTGACTAAAAGGGAACCTTTTACTTAGTAAGAAATTTAAAAAACTTCTCTTGTCGTCAAACATGTAATTTCTTTCGTTTTTAAGTTTTAATTCACTTAGGTATCTCTATGCGTATACCGAAAATCTTTTAGAATAATTTATAAATGTTAATTACTTTCTATTAAAGTATATAATTATGAAGACTTCATTATTTATATTATTTAATATTGGTATTTCAAGAACGAATCATTGTCAGTGACTGTATTTAAATCTCCATGAACCTCTATTGTTTCATCATTTGAATGACAAACATTCCGATTAAATAACATCTTCCTATTTAGGTGTATCTCTCACACCGTTCAGACGGTGTTCTCATCGATGACCTTGTGACGACGCTCACTTCAATAAACAGGTTGTAAGAGGAACGTCGGCATGCTAAAACGGCGAGCTCACTGGGACCACTTTTGCTTTCTACTCACGTCATCAAATTCGCAGAAATTTACAAAAAAAATCGAATTTCATAATTTTCCTTATCTCTAGATTTTTATGACTAAGTATAGATCGACGCTCCCCTTTGCGCTAACGGTATACCCTTGCGGGGTAACAGAAGATGCAGGATAGGATAAACATAAGGTCAGGTCAATCAATCGTGGCGAATTCACCAGGATTTAACCACGATGAGTTCAAGGCGGGACCGCATGGAAGTCAACCTGACATGGTCCATGGGTACAACGTAGACAATAGTCCCCATTACTTATAATCACTTCCCCCTTATCTCTGAATTCATTACTCATACAGTATGTTTACTCAGATTCACTTCTAATCATTAATAAACTTAGATCAACAATATCAAATCACCTTTATTTAGTATCTGAATAAAGGTTGAACGGATTACGGATGTACATTATCCTTGATAACATTTAAATAATTTCGATATCTTGTTATTTTCAAGTTCAAAGCCACAAACACGAACAGAAAGTTGATAAACACCACTATTTTAGCAAGGTTACCCATAGTTGTATTATTTAATTTAATATAACTCCAAATAAAAAATCTCAGAAACCATAATTAAGAGTTACAGAGTATTAAAATATATGTTTATATTATACATGAAAATTTTCTTCATAATTTCTATCTATGCAATATAAAATACCCATTTATCCATGTCATTTCATAGCAATGATAAAGAATTAAAAATAAAGTCTTGAAATTTTATTATCGAATAACCATAACCTACAGCACTGCTGATGTTGAACAGTCTATGTTATTAGTTGCAAATCGGTAAAAGAATTTAAAATAATGACTGATTAATCATGCATTATAGTATGTTTTGAGTTTATCCATGATAAACAAATGCAAAAAATAATATTTTTTCACTTATAATAATAAATAGCCATACTTTAAAAATCTGATGACATTGTTCTATTTTAAAACATCCTTTACTTTGGCTTGATATTAGAAGTACTCTATATTAGAAGATGTAGTATGATTTGGGGATTGCCAAATAACAATATTAACAGTTAGATATTCCAAGAAGATTACTTACTTTGTTTTGTACATATGTTCTAAAAGTAAACAAAATCCTTTAGATTGTTTGATCATTGGATGGATAATTATGGGATATTCTCATAAATTATAGGAAGTGACATCAACATTTTAACACCTATTATGAAAAACACTATAAATTGACCGTTTAGTGCTAATTTATAGCTCACGACACTATCCACCATGGTATATACATAGAAATCGATCGGAAAGGTATAGAGAAAAACCGAAGTATATTTTGCAATGCATCATTGGCATTGAAATTGCTTTTATTATATAATAAATAGTAATTGATACAAACGGCTTCGTTCTTTCAAATACTTAACTATCTATCACAGTTCAGTGGATATATACATTTATTTTTTATATTTTTATTGCTTTGTATATAAAGTTACATGTACTACTTTGTAAACAAACCTTTGTGCGTGTTAATTCTGATGGTCCTTTTTTAAGGTATTTTTTACAAACGTTACTAACCATCATAATTGACATATCAATGCTATTTTCAAAGCAGCGTAAGTCCAGTTGACAGCTACGTCAGACATTTGTTTTAATCAAGTGGGAAAACCAGCAGATCAGTTTCTGGATGATGACGAAGGTGGTAAAGTTGCTAAGTAGTCAAGTGCCTTCTGTATAGCTGGAGGAATAGGTGGTGATGTTGGTAAATGCGCACCCTGTAATAGATAAAGACCACTATAATGCAATGTCATTCAGTACATAAACTAAGTTAGGTATAGTTGACTAATATTTTTTTTAATTATGTCCCTGTAAAATGTCTATATAAAAATTAAAACAGTGATATTGAAGAAAATGTCAAAGTCATTTTGATAGACATATATTTAAAATAACTTTGACATTTAGTCTATATTGACATATAGTAAATTATATATTTTACAAAGATACAGAAAAGAACAAATGCAGGTTGCAAACATTCTGTTTTTTTTTACCACTGGTTTTGAACATTGTTAGGACTTTATAAAATGTTTCGTCATGTCAACACATGATCCACTAATGCAAGTTTACATTAATTTTTTCCTTATGTTACCTTATAGATTTAACGTGGACTGAATGACAATGAGGGTGAGAATAGCGTACACTTAAGTAAAATTCCTGTCGGTGGTTTTATTTACTAAATCATAACTTTAAAGGAAACTATTAAATAAAAACGTGTAGGTACATCTGAAATGTGAACTTGGAACGACTTAAAAATTACAACAATATAGGTATATAGAAATGTACGTAAAGGAACACATAACTCAAGCAGATTTGAGTTTACACACAACCTGCATGCGAAATAGGATGACTGTTAATCTTGGCGATGACATACTACATGACACCAGATTAAAATACCTATAATTATTTCTTAATATTACTTTGCACTTTTAGTTTGTCATAGAGAAATTATGCAAGTCTTTCTAATAGGTCATGTCACAATTACGACCTTGGTAAAAGGCGTATGTGAAAATAAGTAACTCATACAAGTATGGAAGTGAATGTAATGATGTGATTAAGCTATTATTAGATATATTAAGCTACTCTAGTGTTTGTATTTATATAAATTATGAAAAATCCGAATTGAAATATGTATAAATATGTATAATAAAAAGACAATTTATAAATCAATTAAATATAAGTGAAATAATCTAAAACCTTACAAAACGGACTACTGCTACTCATACTATTTTTATGGCAAGATGTAGTGACAGATATTTTTAACAAAGTCTGAAGTTAATAATTGTTTGCAGTATACATCAGATTTCAAATATGGTGGTTCCGCCTTGACTTAAATTGGGTTTTAAGCTTAATCTTACCTCTGGTCTGAAGCCGCTCTCGTCATCAGCTATATAATTGAGGTTGATAACAGTGCCATCTGGAGCAGTGTAACTAAATCCTCCCTGAGCCACGATTACATCAGTTGCATCCGGTCCTGTTGCCTTTTTGAGAGTCCCTGTCTCTTCAGCTTTGATACCATTTTCAGTCTCATAACTGAAATAAATTACTTTTCATTTGATAAGATTATTCTATAGAATAAAAATACTTATTCATTGTTTGATGTACTTATTAATAAACACAACAACACACACTATAGAGGTTTTTAAAGAGAGTATTCTCTCTTATATTGATATTAACTATGTGTCAAAACTAAATAATTTTAAATGCAATAGAGTTTAAACCAATATTGAAAAAAATCTGTCTTATCTGTAGGCCATTCAGTAGATTTATTATATCTTCTTTATTTTAGATTTATCTTCTGTATTTCCATGAATATCTTGAATGTATTTTTGTATAGGTGTCACTAGCTTGATTGGCTACCTTTTTAACTACTCAATGAAGTTGAAATTAGCGATTATATAAATAGAACATCATTTTTATCTTACTATTTTGTAAAAATCCACTCTTAAGAATTAAAAATATTTTTTTTTAACTAATATATGGTAAAAAATTTAAATAATATATCTCGCTGTAAAATCAATATTTGCTTGCTTAAATTTTACCGAGTAATTACTATAGAAATATCAAGAAATCAATATGTTAATAATAAAAATCAGATTCGATAAAATGCTGTGATAATATTTAAAAAATAGAAGCAAATCGAAGAAATTATATTTTTTACTTTATATTGGTTTAAACCAGAAGAGGTCTAAACAAGCAACTTAATCAAACGTGCTCTATAACACAGTAAATACATATTTTCGTATTAATATATATATATATATCGATTAGACAATATAAAAGTGTTGAGAATAGATTATACATCATTTTAGAAATCTAAAAAACATTTTTTTATTTAATTTTTTTCCCATATTTGAGTATAAGCAATCTATAATTATCATAAATTTATGTACATTTATTAATATCCTAAATAATTCTTCATAAGAATGCTTTAGTACATTCATCACAATCCTTAATACCACACAGAGAATTATGATAATAAAAATGCAGGGGAACGTTTTTATATATATATCTTATTTTCCTAATTTAACACATATCATTAACACGATTCACTTCAATGTAAAATAAATATTTCTCATATGCAAGGTAGTATTACTAACCTGTATTTATATGAGCCATCGACTTGCTGATCAAAGTCTTGTTTAATAATTGCAATCACTTGATCCGGCTTTTGAGGCGCTGAGATGACTAATGTCACTACTCCGAGTAGTAATATAACTCTCTGGAATTATGAAAATGCGATAATTATTAATAAGTTACATTAAAAATGTTTCTCTAATTTACGGATATGTTCTTGTCCGAAAATAATGCAAAAAAATTAGGGTAGCGTGATTTTATGGTGCCATCCATGACGTTTATAATGGTATAAGAACGCACGAATTTGACCTCTAATAATGCAAGCAATTGATAGAGGGTATCTATTTCTCGTGTATAGTTCGTGTGATTAATTACTATAGTCGTTTAGAAAATTGCAACCAAAAGAGTAATCAAATACAAACCATAAAATATTATAAAATTGGTTTTCATTAAAAAGTCGCCAAAAACTTTCACCAAAAGAAGACTATATAAAACTATATAAGACTAGTATAACATTTTGAAAAAAATGCGCAAGACTAGTAACTAATTTTCAGAATAACGAATAAAATATTTTTTATGTACTATAATATAGAGTAAGCCGAGTAGAGCGGAACGTAAATATTTACGGCAAAATTTCAATTGAACTATTGCTATCGCGTTTGGGTAAGGGAAGGCGGAAGGTATTATAATATTAGATATTTTTCAGTATTAGTTTCATCTCTATTCGTTTTATTAAATGAAGTGCATCCATAGTATAATAACATTGTAATTTTACAGCGTGGACATACTCCCTCTAATATATTTATTAAGAAAATATTTTCTGAAGTGAGAGACTAAACTCGACTAAGAAAAATCGCCGAAATTTTAGAACAGCATTTGAAAATATAATAAACAGATGCAGAAGTAACACTTGTTTAAAGTTTGTATTATGTGACTATACACTGCCTAGTTTAAAAATGATAGTATTATCAATTATAATTAAGCGAGAACTGTAAAGCTTTATTATGCAAATGTGTTTATTTCGTTATTGCCTACACTGTAGAAAGTTTGTAATAAGTGGTAGTCAACCTAGGATTCAGCAGTATAGTCTGTGGCCAAGTTGAAACATTGTAGGTACGGGGCATTGGAAACATCTTATTTAGCCCGGTGCCTTTCTGAACTACAGAAGATGCAAAGGCTAAAAATTTTATAAAACTAGGCAAACACATTGTGAATAGAGACCATGTTCCTCTTTGTTGCTTCCGGATCCTATCTGTCTCAAAGGATTTCTCTGGCAATTCAGCGCGGAAATGCTGCATGAGTTATGGGAACCCTTGGGCCGGGTACGAGACCGGAATGATCGTCTTATTAGGTGTAATTTATTATTGAGTGACTTCATTATTATGACTTTATTAAATTTTGTACATATTATATTATAAAAATTATGTTCGAATAATATGAAGGAAATTTAAGGATAAAATGTTACTTTTTATTAATATTATTCGAAATTAAAATCCAACGGTGCCTGCTTAATTTATCTTTGCAATTTTACATTTAAGGTGCATTGCTATTAAACACGAAATTTAATTTAGTTTTCGGCAATAGATAGAATGATGAATATGTATAATTTATGCATATTATATTACAAAAAGAATACTAATTAAAAGATTTGTAATGCATCCGTACGATTCTGGGGCTAGTTTATTGATAAATTCCAAGATAAAATTATAGTTAGGTTATAAGTTTATTATCACCACGTAGTATCTCTATCAACTATGCATTTTAATATGTACATTTCTATAATGTTAACTGCTAATTATCTGTTCTATAGACATATGAAGGTCTTATTGATCTAGTAAACGTTTTCAAGTAATATAATAAAACTTGAAGTAGCGGGAAACGATGATGCATCTATTCTTCATCATACGATGGTGAGGAATTTATGTATTAATATTATGTCAGTAATATTACTGACATAATATTAATACATAAATTCCTTATTACTTCGAGATATCACTTTAAAATACATTTTCTATGCTGAAATGATTGAATAATCCGATCATGTCTTAAGTAATGATTGGAACACCTTGTTCAAAACATTACCTATGACATGATGGGTAATTTAGGTCAGGCACGCGGCTACTCATAAACAAGCACCTAATATCCACTTGCTAATTATATCTACAAGACAAATACAATTAGCTACTACGATTGCCGTTAATGGTACGCGGCCTTCAGACAACGAACACACAAGTAAGGCACAAATACGCATATTATATCATATAAGAAAGTCATTTCATAACACATAAATAGAATTAGTGCTGAAGAATAGGTATGAGTTATCCTTATGTTTACTATGCTACTGTATAAGTAGTAAAGTAATGAATAATAATAAATAACCATGGACAATTAACACAGCGCCATCTATCCCTACGGTAAGTAGATCTTGTGTTATGGGTACTAGACAACTGACATAAATACTTGGTTTATATTTTGTTTAAATACATATAATATGTATATATTTAAGAACATATTAAATACCCAGACCGACACCGACAATCATATTGAAAAAATATATGAATGCAAATATTTCCACACTGCAAGTAATTGAACGAACCCGCGACCATCGGAAATAAAGCGATGTGTAAAACCGCTAGACCACCCAGGCCGTTAATAATATTTTCTATAAAACCGTTTCATATTTTTTTCGTCTATTTAAAAATGTGTCTAGATATTGTGGAGCGAAATTGGAAAGAGAGAATCTGTTTATATTGCACGTATTTAATTTTTTTGTTTACCCGAATAGAAGGTCAGAAATGCCGTATCTATTTATTATTTTCCATCGAAGGGACTTTTGTATTCGTAATAAGTTAAGAATTTTAAAATGATCTGCCAAAGGCCAAAGAACTTTAAATGTAACACGAGTTTGTCCAAAAATAAAAGGGCAAACGTGTATAATAAATTATAATTAATGTTTACTTTAAAGCAGAGTAGGTACACCTTTCAGATAATCTTCATTCCCCGGCTATTAAACGAAAGCCGTGAACTTTTTTTGACATAAACTTGGTGTGAACGATTTTATGGACATTCTTTGAATGTCTTCAGGGTTCCATGGTTAAATTACTAAAAAAGTAACCGGTTTTAATAATGGTTTTTTTTTCATCCTAAAATCTCAAATACAGAAAAATTCTGCACTTCAATATTATTATAAGTGGTACGTTTTTATATTCTAAAGTTGACAACCCTGGTTAACGGTTTAACACGTTACCTCAGTTTTCTATAATGGTGGAGGCTCAATTTATACAATACTATTAGGATCTAGATTTTACTAATTAATCTACACTCACATTTGTTAATAAGATAAAAACAGGAATAGAAATAGGTAACCCTATTAATATGTATATGCAATACTCTCTGTACTTAATACTATCTCTATAATGACTACTATATATTAACCGCTATTTCGTTTAATGTAGCATATTTTCATTTTATGGTGTTTCTGTTTGTGGTGACGGTTTACCCTAGCAGCAAGGTCAAATCAAATGGCCTATCGTGACGAATTGACAAGGAATTTATCATGATGGTTTCCAAGGGATACCGCGTGAAAGTTGTCCTGACATGTTACATTGCTAGTAATGTGAACTGACATCATACTCCCTCATCACATTCCCCTCTTTAATATTACCGCTATTGACATTTTAATTTATATACATAAGTCGCAGTTTTTCGCCTATATACTAATGTGAAAATTTATAGTTACCGTCAACTTATGACGCATTTAAAACGTGTACATGTACTTGATAAATGACTTTTCATAAGTTGATGCCGATCTGTTATGGGGTGTCATGGAATGGTAGAGACGAGACTATACCATATGCATGCCAATCATTGTAGATGGCATATGGCATGTGCCATCAGGAATTTTATTGCTAAATTCTGAAAAATATGTATTTTTCAGAATTTAGCAATAACATTCCTGAAATAATCTCAACACTAGGTATATGTACAAATGTTCTGTTTTAAATTTTAAAGTTCTTGCAAGAAACATATTACAGTTTTAAAAATGATTAATTCGACTAAATCACCATGTTTTGCAAGATAGATGTATTGAGTTGTGGGAAATTGTCACTGAATTCGCGTTAGAGTTAACGAGATATGCAAGAACAAAAGGCACACATAACTCTCGCACGGGTCGCGTATTACAGGGCTGAATTCTGCAGATTCTCAAATATAATTAGACCTTTGATTGTTGTAATCTTTGTACCTGCTTACCAGTCTCAGTCAGATTCTGGAGGTCAAAACTAATAATCCAATTGAAATTTTAAACTTCGAAAAATCGGACAATTTTTAATATAATTACTAACTTTAATTGATATTCATATGTTATCTACTTTCTACATTATTGAATATTAGAAATTACTTAGTAGCATACATGTCAATAAGCCGAAGTATCTAGTAAAGGTTAGGTATTGTAGGTGTAATAAATGCACAAGATGTTGCAAGAGATGATACTGGCGAGGAACCTATAAGTACCCTATGCGCCAACTATGGTCTCGTCCTTAAAAACAACCTGTGTAGACATTCTACAGGTAACTTTGATATTAATATAGTCGCGTACGCATCAACATCAATATTTATTGATTAGATACCCAATGAAATTACACATACAATTTAGACACATACAATCTCTTTATAGTTAACGAGTTTATTGAAAATGATGTCATTTTATATTAAATTTACTTAGTATAATATTAAAGGTGTCATGGCTTATAGGTGATAAGTAAATATACTTACTGAAAACACAGGCACAGAGTATTAAATAAAACTTTAACTTTTATAAAATTAATAATTTAACAGTGTTTGTCACAAAAGACGGGCGGATAGATTATATTTTGTGATCCTCTTCATGTTGTCAGGTTGCGCTATCCCATACATTAAGACTAAGATTGAAGTAGACTAAAACTAGATCAAAACATTTCTCTTTATATTTTTTCTCTTTTCTAATAAAGTGCCACCCTACCCTTTTTAATTAAGTAAATTATTTAATTTTAACAGTATCCTAATACATTATTGCCCTAACAATTTTCCTGCTAATTATTTTATTTGAAATAAATTACTTGCAATTTCATACATACATTCTTATCGAGAAGTAGAATTCAGGAGATGTGTAATCAGCAGGGTAGTTGTAAGCATTTTTTGAGTAATAAGGCCTACACTTATTAATGGTGCAATAGTAATGATATATGTGAGATAAATTATATGTATTGTACCAGTAAATTTATTATATTTTAGTTAAATTTCTGTAAAATAACAATCTAAATTAATTTAATTAAACCCAGTCAATTATATTAAGTGTCCTGTACTTTTGCTATATATCAAGGTTTACTTCTTTTAGAATTATTTCCATGTTCATTACTTATATTATAAGTAACATAAACTAATATATTAGATACTGCAGTAACAAACGGAATAAGTGCACTTTAATTGGAGGACGAAAGGTTACGACGATTTATGGGCATTTGAATGGCACTGTTAGCAATAACGCACCTGCATACTGTGATTAATGTCTGGAGATATAAATATGGGCATCTTGAAACTGGAGTCTTTTTCATTAATAATAATTTCATACATCGGTAGAGATAGTTTAGTAACGTTCTAGCCTCTGGAAACCATCGTGGTCATTGTGAAGTTCACCCTATCATTTAAATTGAAATCAGGTCAGTTAGTATAACGCCGTTAACGCAGGCGTTATTAATCAGTGATTAAAAAGAAATAATATTTCATAACAACCTTCATTACAATGAAATCAAATTATCTAATTACGCAAAAAAACATATCAATCGTTCTCACATGAAAGCCGTTACAACGGGACAAAAGGTATTAAGATCAAATCAAGATCATTATCAATAAGGCACTAAAAAGTGTATATTGTTTACCAAAAGCAACTGTTATCTGATAGTAACTTTTTTTCTTTTTAACTGACTTAAAAAAAAGAATAAAATGTAGGTGTATGTCTTATATTTATTACGTACCTCAGGTACTTAAGTATGTACTTCTTTATTTATAATTTGTATTTTTTATTTAAAAACTTTAAAGTTGAGCGTATCAACACTCATCAAATTGGATTTAGTATTATTATTTTTTGATTATCTAACTGTGTTTGTTAATGACTCAAGTAGTTCTTTTATTTATTTGTATTATATTTGATTATCTAAATGTAATAATTTCATCTTGAGAAATTTATTCAAATAAGTCCTATATTATAAAAAAAAATCTAAAACTAATAATATTGTTTATATGTCGTAATAATAATATAATTTGAAATAACATCAACAGCACCGAAAAATAAAAGGAAATATGAATTAAATTAAGACTTAATGCTGAAATATATTCATTATGTATGTCTACATTCTGATAACGTAGTCTATAAGTTATTTATTAAAATCCTATAGATCATAAAAACCCGAAATGAAGAAAAATGAAAAATACTATTTTTTTTTTTAATGTTAATTTTATGTGTACATATAACACAGTAACACTATCCTCGTAATTGATATAAAATTATAAAATAAACACTCACCATCGCCATTGTTTAATAATACAGAGGATGAGCAAATGTGTATCCCATGTGGTGGAAGTCAGTGGCGTATTCGCCGTGCAGTACTTAGCCGTTTAATCACCTGTCCCTTTTATAGAGACGCGGGTTTGTCTAGCCATTGCAGCAGAGGGAGACTGCAATCGCTATGTTGCACAGGACCGGATGCAGGGATTATAAATATAAGATTTTGTTTTACAAAAAAAAAACCGACACAATCATGAAAATAACTAATATTGTTATGATTGTGACTATTCTTTTTTTTTGTCACATGTCAAACAAGTGTACCATATAAGTGCAATGAAATCTTTTCATGTAAGCTAAGTTTTTGTACTAAAGATGTAATGCTATTATCATAATCTTTATCATAATCTTTATGTCTAAAATTTTTTTTTTTTTACTAATACAAATACTTAAGAAGTCCCTGAATTCTGAGGTAGGTATAGAAAATACCTGTGTTTCAGAAGTCAGTGTCCTCTTCCATATTGAGGTGTAATTTAAGTGAGTTTGTTTGTTATGATATTACAATTTACGTAGGTTGGTGTAATCATAGGAGTGTGTGTGTGTGTGTGTGTGTGTGTGTGTGTGTGTGTGTGTGTGTGTGTGTGTGTGTATGTGTGTGTGTGAGTGCGAGTGTATATGTGTATGTCTTGAGAAATTGGTGATAATATAGAAACGCCTATAGAAGTGCTATTACCGTATCAATAATTCTGTCTGTTCATAATCTAGTGTTAATAACCATTTCTTAAGGTTGTTTTTGGCTATATGGTGTGTTTGACAATGAAAATTTATTTTTTTGTTAATTTTATTATATATATATACACACATGAAAAATTGTTGGCGTCTTGCAAAGGCTGTACGACATTTGATAGGAACGCAAACATTAGTTATAGTGCGTTTTTTTTGTTGTCATTTGTATTGTATGGAGTTATGTTATACTTTTTTAAAGTCAGATGAAATATATATAGTTGTCTAATTGTTAGTATCTGACATTTTTCGTATAAGGCCTTTGTAGGGAATCTATAGTGACTGAAAGTCATTGTCTTTAGAAGAGATCTTTGAGCTCGCTCTAATGATATCATATGCGTTTTACATACAAGCTCCACCCCAGACTGTAATACAGTAACCGAATACTGACTGAGCCAGGGAGTAATATATTGTTCGTAACAGATTGAAATCTGTCACATATCTCAACTTTTTGAAGGTCCATACAAGTTTCCTAATGCGCGAAGTTATAAGGTCAATATGTAGTCGCCAGTTTATATTACTATGCAGTATCACACCCAGGTAGCGTATCTGGGATGTCTCAGTGATAGCTAGACATGAGCAGTTTTTTTGGGATGCGATTAAGTCGCAAAAGTGAATCTTTAGATCTATGTTAGATTTCATGGACTTAGTTAGATTTCATAATAGAAAATGGCAAGTATTTCGTTTTCGATATATTTAGCGTAAGATAATTTGCTTTCAGCCAATGAGCAACCCTATGAAGCCCCATTTCGGCATGCTGTTTAGCTTCTTCCCACGTATCTCCATGAAATATTAGGGCCGTATCATCAGCATAACTTACAATATTTCCATTGTATAATTGTTGCTGACATAAATCATTTATATATATTTGGAATAGAGTTGGGGAGAGGATGCTCCCTTGAGGAACACCACATGTTACTGGGACTTCTATATATATTATTATATTATCTTATCATATTAATAATATTAAATAAAAAGAATGTTTCAAATTCATATAACACTGCATCACGGATTATCTATTCTTCGTTCTAATTTTTAGATATTCTGCTATCTTACAAATAACACAAATGTAACAATTTCATAAATACCTTTTTGTATTTTGTTCAGATGCATAGATAAATGAAGACACGAACATACCGCAGTATGACGATATCGATCGCTCAGAGAAGTTAATCAATATACATAAAACAATGAATTCAATATATCTATGATTTGGATATGGATATACCTCCAATACTTGAAATATAATATGTACTTAATTACACAGATAGTTTAAAGATTTTTTTTTATGTTCAAACTTTGATAATAATAATGTTATTTAATAAAGTTTTTTTATAATATCATATAATATATCATAATCATAAAATTACAGTGTAATTTAAACAATAGTTTATATATTTAGATAACACCTATAATAGCCTACATAGCTGCTGTCCACTCACATCTAAATACTACATATAAGATCGACATATGTACATAGAAACTGCATTCATACTATTATTCCGCTTAGTGCGGCCCTTGACTGCAACATTATCTCGCCCATAGTACAATAGAATAACTATGAAGAATCTCGTAAAACGACGAAGTAACCTAAAGTTAAATGGTATGTACGCCTTATGTCAAGCTTTTCCAACAGCACAGATAACAAACACATTTAATATTTTGCTAAGTGAAAATTATGAAATATTTGTAATACTTAGGAATATTATTCATGAGCATAAGCTCTCCAATGACAGACAAATTAATGTGTGTAATTAAATTAAGATGTGTGTGCAATATAGGTCTTTTTTCACTGGTATGGAAAACGAACGGACTGCTCTACTGGTGGTAATCGTCGCCCTATTACATGAACAGCACAACCTGTACATCATGCAATCAAGTAGCCCTCCCCCTTAGATTTATCATGATTAATTTCTAGAAAATTTTTCATGATAGTCCAGTTGGACTATAGAGGTCAGACCAGTTGGTCTGACCTCATGCTCATTTTATCATCTTTCACGGATGCCCCGCCAATGAATATACTTAGTATAGGCTGGTAAAATTTCTTTCAGTAGAAAATAGCTTATAAAGCACGAGTTTCTTATTTTGAAATTTTTCTAATTAAGATCGCAGTCGACAGGGTTTCCTCATACTTTCAAATTTCTTCATGATTAAACTAATTTTTCTTTTGTGTCACAATAGTATAGGTATTACTCATATCATAATTAGTATATGAGATACTAACTTGGAAATATCTTATTTTAAACTGATATGATATAAAGTATCTGTTAATAATCCAGAGAGAACTTATTAAATTAACGAACTTGACACATATATGAAATTGTTACATTCGAATATTTTTTCTTCAACTTACTTCAGGAGACGACGATTTTCATTATATCTGTATGTTTGTGACTATTTTACTCGATATCTAAAGTAATTCTGCCGGTATATATATAATTCTTCGCTTATCATTGAGACATAGTTTATTATTATACAGTTATTGCTTCTATACTCGCTAAATGTTAAATAGGGTTTTAGATTTTATATTTAGAGAATTTCAAATGCATCACACGAGTATTAACCCATTAATCAAAGTGCAATTTGTTGCACGACACTCTCATTAATCATTGAAGCATATTGATCTATTATTACTTACTTACTTACTTATAGTTTATTTTCCCTACTAAAACAATTCTCCGTTATTCTATTGTTTTTTCAACAAGTATGTACTTAGTGTTTATGAAATCGAATTAACCTCATACCAAAAATGAATCGAATTGAAATGTACGACTTTATTCCTAATTTTACGATTATATATATTTGCTCCTAATATAAAAATATATCATTTTAGACACTAAGATATAGCAATTCACGCGCTTATTTTTCTGAAGGTATGCCAACTTCCTAATACTACATGTTAATTTGTTTAGTAAAATAGTAAATCCTCATAAAATGTATCAGTAAATTCATTACATTTTTTGTAATTTTTATGTTATTATTACTTATTCAAATATTAGTAAATTTATATTAAGTATATACTACTTGTCTTTTGGTGGAAAAAATAGCGAATAAAACTTATTTTTACACAACTACACTAGAAATTCAACTACATTATAAATATTATGTTTGTCATAACAGTTTAATAATTATATTATGTTAGTCATAACAGTTCAAACAATTATAACACAGCCCTTTTTTATTCCAGTATATAACACAGTCCTTTTTTATCCGGAGTTACATGAACAAAGTCACAGGCACAGCTATAGTGGTTGAACATTATATGACATCATAATAATAATTACAACCTTGTATCGTGATCACATTATTGTCACTCATGCGTGTTCAGTTCATAACCATGCTCCTAAGATAAGTTTTCAACCAAGTAACGGCAATATGGTTTTATTGCTATCAAGTGTCATTATTCTGTAATATTTATTATGTTCAATCGTATGCCAAACAGAGGAGATCATCAATTTAACTGTATTTTATATTTGTATGTTATGTGATATCTTAACAGAAACTGAATTTACGGTTTCTTATACCAATATACAGTGCTTACAATATACAGTTAGTTCCATATAAAATTGTTTAATATCTCAGAAGTTTTAAAATTTAAATTTTATTTAATATAGCATGGCGTACCCTATAATTAATAAGGGTATTTGCAAATACAGGATAATAGAATACTTATTTCAATTCCATAAACTAAGAAGTAAACTAAAAATCCATAAACTAAAAAGTAATTTACTAAGGTATTATTGATTACAGATTCTTTAAATAATGTCGCGTGCAAATGTGCTTTACGGCTTCACCGACCATAGGCAAAAAAATTATCTGTTCTACAAATACATCAGTATACAGCAACTTTATACACATATATATATATATAGATACGTTTGGTAAAATACGAGTATGTAATTGTTTGGCTGCTTAAAATAAATATATTAGTGACACATGAGTAGTATCTTCGATTTCCGATCTTACATAAACAAAAAATAATACAAAAACCTGATAACAAGACTAAATTAATATTTTTGAGTTTATGTGCACTTAACACTAACGTTAACAGGTCATCGGCTCATGTCTGACTATAAAACTATTACAGTATTGTTTTCGTACACAAAAGGCAATTATACTAAACGTAATGCGAAATTCTTCATGAGAGGTCAAATCTCATTAGTAGATGAAAGATTACAGGAACTTTTGTGTGAAACAGATTCAGTCATTGTAAATAAGCGGCCATGAGCATTGGTGTGGTAGAGCATATGAAAATACATATGTGTAATCGCTACGTCTATATATCAGTGTATATATTATTGAGATATGACTATTGAGAATCTTTATTAATTCTGTAAAACTAATCGGACTAAATAATGAATTGTAGTAAGTAAATTGTAGTTAAATCTAAAACTGGGAATCATCTAATTAAGAAAGAAGCTCGACCTGTGGTCTTTGACCCGTAAGGCGTGGCGCCGTAGCGGATGCAACATTGCCTACGTCACTGAGTGGGCATCAAGATTGATTCTTTTTCCACTAGTCATATAGTTCATATTGAAGGATCATAATGCAACTGTCTCTATTAATAACTTTTATTACCGTGTCCTCAAACGTGTTTGCCCTTGACCTATTCTAAAAATCTTAACTCATTATATTTGTCACATAAAACAAAAGTTAAGGCCCGCTATTATTATAAAACGTATGTAATATACAGGTATCATAATAAAAATCGACAATTCAATATATATTAATATGAATGATTTTAACATAAATCAAATAATGATGTAAATCTATTAATGTTATTATTAGAATTCCTACTTAGTAAAGAAGTGTGTTTTTTATGTTTTATATATGGAATATTACGCAATATTGTACTCTGTCTTTTTGATCCTTTCACGATGCTAATATCTTAATGATATCAATCAATGACAATTTGATGTGAAGATACAGTACCTTATGAAAAGGAATATTCTTAAAGAAAATTAGAAAAATCGCAGGTAATGACAGTTTTGTACAGCAACTGTTTGTCATAGTAATTTTGCATTATATTATTCAAAAATACTACATGCACATATTTGTTGCCATCCATTGATCATGATTGAAGAAATATATAAATTAATTATTACTATATTATATAAGAATAAACACATTATTACTTTGATTGACAGTTTTGTTATTTTGTAAAAGTTTTTACAAATTCCTATAAACAAAAAAGTAAAACAAATGAAACCTTTATGATATATCGTTATTTAGTAAGTTCTAAATGCCAGATCATTTCCTCAATCGATAACCGTATGTTTTAAAAGATGACTAGATAAACAGGTACGCGTATACCTAAGCAATATGGCAAATGCCCTGTTGCAAGATTTAAAAGGTAAAATCTGTTAATTTTATATGTACTGTAAATGTAAAGCTGAACAGTTTCTTAATAAATGATGTCTGTGAATCATTTTAAGAAAAGACACATCTAAAACAATAAGCACACAATTGTATAAGTAATGATGTTTTATAAATATCAGACAAAAAATGGAACGATTGCCCATCGTTCCATTTTTTCTCTGATAAGCAGACAGACCTACTAAAATTATAAAGGTTTAGTTTTAATTCATTAAATGATTTTAGTATCTGTCTGTAAGCGTGAATACATACATATGTTGAATATACCTTCAATACTTAACTTGAAAAATTAAAATCTCAGTAATTATGAAGGGTCTATGTACTCATATATCAAGATACAATATATTTCAATAAAAATATTAAAATTTTTCTTCATATTAATACTATCTAAAATAGCGTGTGTATTACAAAAGCACTCAGTCCTGAGAGACCGCACATTGACGGATGTATATTTATAACCTACATTTGTTATGTAAAGTGTATATTACTTTTCTATAACATAATGTATAATTATGTAGCCTTAAGAATAAATAATTAAAGACTTACTAAATTAATATTCTCCCATATGAACATCTTATGTTCAATATCTAGTCATGAAATGATAAACTTTGCTTAACATACTTGACCTTTCTAAGGAATCGATACGCAAGTATAAGAATTTGGTGTCAACGTTACCAAATTCTTATACTTTAGTATTGATAATTGAAAATACATTCGCAAAATTCTGATCATATTTACTTGCTTAGATCATATTTTTCTTAGTTCAAAGTGTAGAAATACATAGATATATATATATATATAATCATAGTATAAATAACTAATAATATCCATTTAAATGGTACCCAATAATCTTTAACCTTATAAACGTAAACGTAATGTTTAAACATAATGCGGTAATCCCTTTCTGCTGCATTTGACATTCGCCTTATACGGAGATGAGTCGTAAAACATCTATTTTAAATGGGTTTCTTTATTTGAGTAGGTAATTCGGCATTGTAGGAATTCTCAACGAATGTGGGCAGCACTTACCATGAGGTATTAAACAAAATAGATGAAAATGATAACAAATTTTGAAATCTAACTTACCTACACTCTGTAACTTTTTAATATTTAAATACCAATATTGGTTTACAGAAAGGGAGCTTCGGTAATATTAGACATTAATAATAACTATGTTTTTATAATTGTGAATTATATTCATGTAATAGTCAAAGCATTGTCAATCCTCGTATTTATTTTTAACTACATTTGTGCCTAAAGTTTGTAAAATACATAAATAAACGATATGTTATTTTCTTTGAGTATCGAAATGCATAATAACAATGTACTTAATATTTATTTATTGTTGGGAAGTTTGCCGAAATAATAACTGTTTATCAGTATTGCGGAATTAATTATCATTGTATAGATTTCAGAACATACATACCCTTTTCCTAAAAAGATACCTTAAGAACTAAGCAATACTATTATGATTATGTCAGACATATTAATATAGAAATATTAAAGAAAACAATATGATTCTCGAGTAAACATACTTAGATATATTTAACAAAGTCTGACGGACTGGCAGGCTAACTAGCTGACTGGATTTTAAGGCACACCGCTTTACTGGTTGCGGGTTCGATTCCCTGAAGAGTAGAAACATTTACAAAATAAATGTATTTATCTGTAAATTTATTAGTAGAAACCATAATACCAACTATGCTCAGCGTGGGACTAATGGCGCTATGTGAATTGTCTTGGGTTATCATAATTATAAAGTAGCTAGTAAAATAATATTAATGTGTAAGTCATAAATTTAGTGCTACTAATTAAAACTACCGATACAGATAAATATATAGATAGACTAAAATATATAGTTTTAGGCCAGAATAGGCTTTTAGTTCGACCACAGATAATATATGTTCTTAAGCCGTAAGCCCTTATAGTTACTTATATCATAGAATAAATATTTAGTTAATAATATAATAATATATTTATATAATATTATTACTTTTGCTACATAGTGATTCTACATTGCCAATTCTACTCTAAGTTACTATATGTACTTACATCGTTCATTTATCGCAAATGCTAAGGTCGCCAGGGCTTGACGGCGGACTGCATAGCATCACGAGAGGTGAAGAGCACACCAATCACATCATTGAGCTTGCGCCTTTGTTTTGTCCGTATCATTTAATTTATATAAGTATTTAATACCTCATGATATATATGTATAGGCGTCTGCGTAGAGTCAGTATTCACTTCATGCGTGAAACGCTCTAAAATTAGGTACTCAATGTTTTAAAACAACCATTTCGTTTTGAATCATTCATGTAAATAAACAACGACAATCAGTATTAGGTCAAATTATTGAGAATAAATCTTATAAAACTTGTTCATTTGTAACATTGCACAATCAATACGACATGGTTAGCAATCGTGTGGGTTAAGTCTTCCAATAAACCAATGTGATACCTATAAAAATCAAGGACAATTAGCCATCCGACGCGAGTAATCTGTCTTTCGTCGATTTATGGTTCTATTAGCAATGAAATGGCTATTCAAACTCTATTTAAATTTCATGAAGTATTGATGTCTACATTTAAATAAATTAATTCACCATATTTGGATTTTATTTAGTACGTAGAAGCATTGTTTACCATAAAATTCAATAGTTTAGGCTAATTTGATAATACATGAAGGTAAAATACACAAACTTATCACTACTTCTCAGTAATGTAAGTTGGGAACAAACAAGTATGGTATTTATCCGTATTGGTAAAATCCGTACATACATATGTATATCACATATCCTCGCTAGCTTCCATCATTAACACGGGCTACGGGGGCATGGAGTAATTACAGGTGGGGCCAAATCATTGTCAAAACTTGGTACCCAACATGGGACGTGTCTACATTTCTCTGAAAATATTTCAATTATTATAACATGACTGTTAGAGAGCCCTATCGCGTGTCTTGCAATAATTTGGGTTATTTATTATAAAGATATATTTCCATGATATTAGTCAGCCATTGAAGTTGATACTCAATGGTTTGGTGTCGATCTTGTGACTTTGGGAGTTGTAAGTTGTGGTAGCAAATCGCTAGCCCATGCCACAAATGCTAACAAAATAAAATAAATCGCGGAACAACTAATTTAGACACTTTTTTTAATGCATTTTTTACTAATGTACATATATTCTGAATTTAATCATTATCGTCTATAAAATAGAGAAAAATATTCGATACTTGAATATTCAGTAGATGATTACAATAATTTGATAAGTTTAAATGTAAAGTTGAATTTTATCTTGTATTATATGATTTTTTTATTTAAATTATTCTTCTAATATATTATTAATGTTTATGGCACAGACTGTACCTACATGAAAATAATGCAATATATATATTCTTTACGCTATAGAAGTAGAAGCCCTTTGCCTTTTTGCACTTGGATGTCTTAACGTACATCGTGATGAGGTCCATGAACATTGACAAAATAAATAGTATCTGACAACTGCAACAAGTGATTTTGTGACTACAAGGCATAACTTTTTTGTTGTATTGGAATAAAATAGTCACTAAATTTTAAGTGAGGCTTACATTAATAAATTTGTGAAAACAGCATCCAAATCCTGAGATAATACATAAATAAATAACTATTTTTTGGGTTCTATTGCGGTAACAAAATTCCCAATATCAGTTTTTCTCAGATCTTCTAGGTACAGACAGCGATCAATTACATATTTATCATAATATATTTATACATACCTCGTACGTGGTACAAAAAAATGTCAAATTTCAGTTTAGATTCAATCGCGATAGAGGTAGAAATTGTTATATATGTAAATTTATTAAATTAGTTTTCATTTCAGTTTTTAAGGCATCCCTATGTATAATACCTCTCTAGCAAACTTAATTACATTTATTTCTAAGATTTGGTTTTAAGACAACTTCAAGATAATAATTTCTCAGTTGTCCGAAATCGTAATGGCGGCAAAAAATATTTTATGATATCTATAAATATGTATAAGGTAGAGTGAATCATGTCTAGAGTCTAGGAGACTAAAACTAAAATGATGCAATAAGTTTTTTTTGCTGTATTGAATCTATAAGTATGTATGTATATGTCTGCTAAACTCATCATCTTTCCATTTGTATAACAAAATAAATATATCTATAAAAAACTTTTCTCTTTTATATTAATACAATTTTCATTAATCTTAAGTAGTGATTATTGAGGATGAAGATTATGTTCTAACGACCATTTCTATGTATTGAATAATCTTGTTCTAAGCTTGTTTATTTCGCTTATTAAATCAAATAGAGATGCATTTTTTATATATGGCACATATCTAATAACTAAATTATTCGTATTATTCGTAAAAGCTATTGTTTTTGCCAATGTTTATTTTGTAGAAAAAAATTAAACATATACGAAAATATGTAACAATGTCTTGACCAATAATGATAAATACCTTGCCCTCAAAATGTATTTCAAACACGTTTAACGTTGATGTCATATTTCAGCATTTTTTAAACTAAATTAAACATGCATTCTACACGCGCTATAATGTTTTTTTAGTACTGTTTAATAAACAACCTCCTTAGACTGTGTCAGTATAGTTGAGTCCAGATACAACTAATAAATCACATAAGGTGATATGCAGGTTCTCACTAAGAAGCACTCCTACGGTGTTATTCATAAAACTTAAGAAGCCTTTATAAGCCCACTATAGCAGTGCTATAAAGGCTTTACAAAAATCTATATTTATAAACGCTCAATAAAGCTCTTATAACTGTTCATTAGCAATCAGTTCTATAAACCCTCTATAAACCTATGATAAACCTCTGATAGTGAAAAACGTTATTCATAAAGGCTCTATAGCGGTCCGATAAAGTCAAAACGTCAAATAGCGAGCTTATAAAGTTAACAGAGCCGACTCTCTACTTTAGCGGCATTTTAACCTCAAAATTTTGAAATAATTATTGCCTTAATTAATAAAATGGAAGCTATTACGACTATTTCTACAATTAATTTAATTGATATGTGAAGAAATCGACAAAGGAAAACATTTAAAAAATAAGTCAATCCATTTCCTTTATCTGATAAGTGCTTTAAATATAAATATAGATTTAATAAAACTACTGCTCGATATATAATTTCCTTGGTGTACGATCAATTAACTGTTTTGAGGTGTTGGGGACGAAAAGAGGTAAGTTTTTTTACAAAACATTCAGCAATCATATATGTAGGTTTAGATATACTCAAATAATTTATAACATAGGTACTATGTAGCCCATTTAATAATGTAAGTTTTCCTACAATTCAAACTCATAATTAATCTTGATATCTTTCATTTCATAGGTTCAGGATGATTATGGTGATCTTCATGGACTCAGTCAACCTACAGTTAGCAGGATATGTAGTAGGGTGGCAAAGGCAATTGCACAGCTTTCTTCCACTTTAATAAAAATGCCAGAAACTGTCACAGAGGAACTGTCTATTATGACAAATTTTGAAAGTCTGGCTGGTTTTCCAGGGGTTACAGGGGCTATAGATTGTACCCATATTAAAATTAAAAAAACAGGTGGTAATGCAGCCCAATACTACATAAATAGGAAAGGATATTATTCTTTGAATTAGAAAATAAAGCGGTCTGTTAAGCCGCTAGACCACTGAGGCGAAGACTGATGCGACCATAGATTAAACATTTTATCGTTATCATAAATTAAAATACCCAAGGCAGTGTCCAGTACAGTATTCCTTGCATAGATATATAAAAAGTATATGATAAAATAAGTATATTTATTTACAATTGCACATTAACATCGTAAAATCAAATGAGTATTATTTTAATATAACATTAAAAGTTGCAATCTAGATACATCTAAATCAACATTAAAGGCGGTGAGATGAGATTCATAGGTTACTTTATTTTCTAGGGGCATTTCTGGCTATGTAGTCCAAGGCACGAGCGATCTGTGGGGGCAATGGAGGAGGAGTGGGGATAGCGTCACCCTGTAATGAGAAATAATTACAAATTAATTATTAGTGTTCCAACATAAAATTACCAATTCAAGTAGGGGCTCAGAATACAATACAGGATTCATTGTAAAGGTTATTATTAGAAAGACAGAATATTATAATAATTATAAGATTTTTTTTGTACCACTTTTATGTAGTACAAAATTGATAATCTAAAAATAATTTACTTTTTCATACTAAATTAGTCACGTGACTGTACAGTTTGTATGAAGATTTTGAAAACATTTTCCAATTCACTGTTTAGTTCTCTTGGATTTTTTTTCATACTTCATGAATCTTTCGCTTACAGCACAGTATATAATTTACATCTCACTTCTTCCAGAATATTCTTGTAAGTACAAAAATATAAGAGGCTTAAGTATTGCGTATAATTAATATATATATATGATTACATAAAACAATATAGATACGGATCATATTACTTTATATGTACTGGCCTTAATGAGGTGCAGGTACTTGCTACAATATGAATATCTGTTTGCTTTATTCTAACGTCGTTCATATTTCTATGACTGAATATTTTTCTCTGATAATATTATTTTTGACATGTCAACTAACCTGGGGCTGGTATCCATTCTCGTCAGCTACGTAAGTGATAGAGACGACTTGTCCTTCAGGCGAAGTCCATGAGAATGAACCCTGAGCTACATCAGGGGCTACTGGAGGATTACCACCAAAGTTGCGGGGTGTGCCTTGTGCCTGAGCAGCGATTCCATTGTCAGTTTCGTAACTGGAAATTAAGTAAAACTTTTATTTATAAACTATATATTTGTATTCACATCAATTTGTTATTGATGTGATTATTTCCACATCACATGCTATTGGTGAAGATTATCAATTGGCATTTAATATGATAAGTTATATGTAAAATTACACCAATACTTTCTAAAATGAATAAATGTTTTTTTTACAAAATAATAAAATTGTCATAATTAAACATGTTTGTTATTTGAGTAATCAAGGACTCGTAATACGTAAGTATAGTGTGAGCAAAACTTCTTACATAAATAATTTCGCTGAAACTTGTGCTTATAGGACTTATAAGTACTATTCATTAGTAAATTTTCAAAGTTTTAATATATAAACTTGAAAATTTAGCTTCAAGAATTATTAAAAAATATTAAATTTGATTAGTATTTCTTAGAGTAAACACAGTATTTTTTTTATTATCTGTAACGTACATAAACTTTTAGATAATTGAAATTATTCATTATCAAAAAAATACATAATAGAATTAGCCCAATATTAAAACCAATTCAATAACGATTTCAATCTGAATGGTGTTACAAACATAAAAATATGTAACCCAGATGGATTTAAGTAAGTACCTGCTTAAAACCTTTCAAAGATAACAATCAGGTAAAGGGCCAACCTGATTATAACTTGCCTAACCCTATTTTAGTGTATACATATATAGTACAATATAAATATCTGCAAGACTAAACATTTTTCGTACAAATCTGCAACACATTATTGGTGTTTTTTTTTACAGAAAATAAATGTGCAGATAGTATGATTTTTATCTATTTTAGAATCTCTTACTCACCCATTCTTGTTAACAAGTAGTTTACACATTTTTAGAAGTGCAGTAAGTAACTTTACTGGATAACGTCAATCAAAATAAAAAAGTGGAGTGTTGTCTCCAGTGCACCAGAAGCTGGTAAGCTTGCTTACCATCAGAGAAGTCGTATGGTTGATGATTGATTCTGGACACTTGTATACCCCGATAGATAATTATATTATAATATAAGGGAAACAAAAATACTAACACGTAGTTGTAAGAGCCATCGGGGCTGATGTCACTCTCGGATCTTAGGATGGAAGCAGAACGGGCATCAGATACAACTCTTGCGGCAGCGCGTGCTGGCTGGATTGGGGCTGGTGCAGCCACGGGAGTATAGCGGGCTGGACTCGGTCTGAATTGTTGGCTACCAAAGCGATTGAACTGAGCATTGGACACTGCCACCACACACGCTAACACGACGACCTGTCAAAATAAATGAGGATTTTAAAGGAAAAATTGACAAATATTTTTTTTTCTTATTAAAGATTATAAAAAATAATCTTATACGATTTTTATTAGAGCTATTTTTATTATATTAAGTCCCAATTATACTTACGGTAAATTTCATTTTGAATAGTTTAGCTAGCTACGTCGAAATAGTTCGAATGCGGATAAAGAATCGGCGCATGCTTATATATGAATCATGGATCCACCCACTTTAATCTGTAACTGCAACATTTAAATGATGTACCATCGAGATTGATATTGTACTCAAATATCACTTGTACAATATTTTCGATATAAATACAAAAAAAAATCATCCAGAACAATTAATATTATTTAATTACCCACTAACATTTCGATCTATTTACATTTTTAAAAGTTATAGTGCATTCATAGTATGTAACATTTATAAAAACTGTTACATTTTTTTTTTAATTGAAAGGTTACTTGTTTTATTTCTTCGTATAAAAAAATATTACACAATAGTAATAATACTAGGAAAAAATTATGTAAGTTCTTTTTTGTTATTTTTGTAATACAATTTATTCATTAAAATTATATTTAGAATGGTAACGAAAATTAAATATTATTATACACCGTTTTTTATATTTAGTCCGTGACAAATTTTAGATCTATTTAAACATTTCAACAAGTTCACGATTGTGTAAGCCCTTTTAAATGTCATCGTAACCTTACTGAGTTAGATCTCAATAGTTTTATATTCGTAATGTGGTTCATTAAATTGACCTCCTAATATTATTGTAAGTGCTTTAGCAGTGTTTAGTTGTTTAGCGGTTAAGTTTCACAGAACAAATTCACCCGCTGTTTCAACCTTGATCTTTATAACAAAGCTTCCGGAAAAATGTATTGTTCACATTCTGGGTTGGTAATACAAAAGTTTTCGGATTAATAATAAAGAGTAATCCATTATACAATACCAGTATAACTATTATGCTGTCCGTGTTACGTCTCAAGGGTTGTCACAAGGTCTAGTCGATTGTTTATATTGACCCAGGTCACATTTAACTCATTCATTAATGAATGCGATTTCTATGTGCATCCACTAATCGAATCACTTCATTCGACTACAAAAAGGAAAATGTTCTCATGTTCATGACTCTTATATATTTTTTTACACTTAATTCTGTGTATGTTTTTGAGAAAGTAGTGTGGATTGTACTTATTTAGTTAGGATAGATTTTAACAGTTATTATTATACTGTATAATAAGTTTATTTAATGACTATGAATGACTATAACTACCTGATTACAGATCTTATCAGAGAGAATATAAGCGAATTTGAATACATTTTCTGGACTAATGACATCTATGTTCTTTGAGAATACACTCCTACTCAATCCTTATGTACACATATATTCTCATTTATCAGAAGCTTGTGACTATTGGCATCCACCGCCTGTAATGATCAAGCTATTTGAATTTCATTTTGAGTAATCATTTAAACAATTAAGTTTTGACATTATATTTGTCATTCATAAATCCCGTAACATATAATAAAATTTATTAAACACATCATAATAATAGAAGATCATTAGTTTTTATAAGGATTAGGTTTTTAGAACGTCATTAAATTGATTAAAAAACTAATGAAAAATTTTCTCTCCAAAAATAAGATACTTATAATTCCTTGTGGCATGTACTGGTAATTTGGTATAGTTCTGCGTAATTTTAATATTATTTTTCATATTACAACACGTCTTAACTAATAGAGTATTATATATTTATTTGTTATATCATGAATGTATATATTTCCTTTGTTTTAGATTATTAACAATGTCGAATTATTTAGAATACCGCACCCACTGATTCTTATACAAACAGTGTCTGTTCCAACCTTGACATTGGCTAAATCTTCAAACAACAATATAGCTATAGTACAAAAAAAGGGAATATTATTGTATTATTCATAAAAGTGGTATGGCTATCTAATAATGGAAATTAATACATTATTTAAGTTTATGTCAAGAGCAAGCATGTACGTATCAGTTAACATTTTTACCATTCATGTTTATTTTATTAATCTTACATTTAAAATATATTAATCGAATTAAAATGTAATAAATAACTAAATAGTGTGTCCATCCTCAAAGCATTGAATAATTGCAAGGTCTGGGACAATGATATTCGTAGAATAAATATGAATTATTGGGAAATTATTATAGATTTATGCGAAGTGTTATCGAGTAGCTTGTGTCAGCATGTAACTAATTTCATAAATAAAATATTTTGAATTAGTCTTGGTAACCTTATGTATTAATAATGGAAGTTAACGATAGATAATCGGGGGTCAAAGAAAAGAGAACTCAGTAATATCTACTTCTATAAATACAGATACCTATTGTACAAAATGAAAGAAACTATTCAAATACCTTCTATTAAATTAAAATACTTTCTCAGCATTTATAGCAGGATGACGGTAAAGTAAAGGTGATATTTAAACTGCAATGTTTAAAATTGGTCTTTGAAAATAAAAAATATTGTTGAATAAAAGTGAATTTATACGTAACGAACTTGGTGAAAAAAAACTTCCTAAGGGTTTAGATTAAATATAGCAACGAGAAAGAGATTACAAAACAAAGAGAAAAACAAAATGGATACTTTTTAAATTGTGTATCTAAACGAAACTTTTATATTTTCATAAAAACCCTTATTATATGAAATTTAAAAATTAACTCATCATCTCATAAATGGTCTCTAGTCTAGTCCAATCTAGTCTAGTTACAATCATAAACTTTACTAATGTATTTATAAAACACCCATACTGACAAACAAATTTGCTCCAGAATATTACATAGTTTATGTCGAGCCCGCGATTATCAGAAACTAATGCAGAGATAATAGCTAAACTATAAAGCTTATCAAAATTTAAATAATTGTAATAGTAATCATAAATGACAATGAGTTTCTTTCATTAGCTAATAAGAGGTAAACAATTGATTACTTAAAAACATCCAACTCCAATTGAATAAAATTATATGTAATAAGGAATTTGCGATTGAGAATCGGTTTCAAGTGATAAATTTTTATCTTTAATAATAGATATTGATGTGTTTCTTTACTTACATCATCAATCAATATCCATTATTAGTATTTGATTTTGTAAGTACCTGAATAATATTATGAAATTTTTATTAACACAGGAATACAGTTTAAAGAGAAGTATGTAAGTAAAAATAAATGACAAGATAATGACTAAAAATACAATAAAAAATTAGGATAGGAAAAGAAATATTTAAATGATTGTGACATATCAATGTGAGAAACATAAATAAAATTATACTAATCATTAAACTGGTTCTGAATTTTGGTTTCCATTTACTGAAAATGTAGTTCTCCAGATGCCTTTGTTTATACACACGTACATGCAAGCCTGTTATGGCATGACTGTAACCTTTTTTACAGTAAATATCATAAGTTTTACAATAAGTAAATAAGAAAATAAAACATTACAGTATACCAATACTAATCCAAGCAAAATAAAACAATTGTAACAAGATACAAAGGAATTTACGAGGTATTCCAAGCGATTATACCAAGCCATTTGGTTAACGTGATAATACTAAAGTATACGAGAGAAATATTATACTACATATGACACGTGACAGAAAAGGAGTGTTAGAGGATAATAATTATTATAAAAAAATACATTTACGTCTGCTATACTTTTTAATTGTTAAACTATTAATGACAATGACAATTAATCTTATCTTAATAATATAGCATTTCAGTGCTGCATATATTTTAGTATTACAAATACTATTATTCAAATCATTTCATGTCTTTCAAGTTACGTTTGAGAAATTAGCTAGACATTAACTGATAGACAAATTGTTGATAATAATAATTCAATATTTCAGAGTTTGTCTACATTTGACAGGTATTCATTATTTTGAATAGTACAAATATTTTAATAGAATTTCTATTTATGGTATAGTCTCAAATTAAAATATTGAAATTAATAATACCTACATTTAAATAGATATAATTACTAGATTTCAATACAACTGAAAATATAAGTGCTTCGTAGACAATATTTAGTATATCTGTCTGGCCTTTTTTAATTGCATGTATTGCTGATACGATTGTCTTAAAGTATCTATACTTTAAGAGAAAAGAGAAGCCAGAAACTGAAATACCATCATGATCATCTGGATGAATGGCGGTCTTCCACAGTGCGGTTTTCTAGAAACTTTTTGCCACGCACAACCACATTGTGGAATCACCTTCCAGCAGTGATATTTCCGAAACGATACGATATTGAAACCTTCAAGAAAAGAGCTTATTCCTTTTTAAAAGGCCCGCAACGTACTTGCAATTCCCCTGGTGTTACGGGTGCTCATGGACGGCGTTAATCACTTACCATCAAGTGAGTAGCATGCTCGGTTGTCCCCTGTGTTATAAAAAGAAAAGGTAATCGTGTTCCATACTGTACATTGACCATTGGACTGTAAATATCTGAATACTCTTCATATATATTGTTAATATATTGAATATTTAGATGCCATAAGTGTACTAAAAAAATAATATTCTTTTTGAAAAGATACAACTTGTATGTCTGTGTTATTGCAAAGCGCCTAGATAACATTATAGATTTCATTTTATCATATATATTTTGTTAGTATATTCTTTAGCAGGCGCCTCATATTTAGAAATTTAAATACAATGTAGCTATATATACATATATACATTCCGACACAGCAACTAATAGTTAATATTCTTTATAATATTAATTAAACACTGACTTAATTCAGCGCAGTAAAAACATCATATTTTATTTTTTAAAATAGGAGAAGATTCTCAATGCATATATTTTTAAATATTAATATTATGTGTTTAGTATGTAGGTATATCAAATAGTTTACGAATAAAATATAATATGTTATCCGGTTATTAATGAATCATTAACTAATTACATATCAATCATCTATATAAATTAGACACCAATAAACATATTCAATTATAGGATAAAAACATATTAATTTACATAATAAGCTTAACGTTTATACGATCCATCAAACATTTCATACAATTAGACTACTTATTATTTTATACTCGTATGTTATAATGGCCTATAAGTAGGTAGCCAGATAAATTTCATAATAGGTATTCAATAGAATGCTGTGTGATTGATGATATCGTCATCATAATGCTATTTGCATTTTTTCTATATAAAATATTTCTTAAATAATTCTTATAACACATACAATTCATTATTACTATTATAAAGTAGATACATACCTATGAGAAAATACAACTACGGTGCCGACAACTCGACACTGTCACCCATTGTATTGTAGGTACACGGAAATATGGTTGCTGCAACAGTTTACCATCATATAGGTCATAAAAACATAAACGTCATTGCAAAAAATAAAACATACATACATGTTCTTAGGTAGATTTGAAAGTATTTTTAAATTTTGTGTTGTATTCAAGTGGTTAGGTCCTAATGTATGTATGTATGTAGGCTATTACAGTTAAGAAAGAGTAAAAATTATTTGAAGTAGTATTAAGTTGGTAAGTTGGTTGATAAGAATAATATAAGATTTAGTTTGCAAAATAAATATATTAATAGAAAATTTTGCAATTTAGATATAAAATAGAAATACAATAAAATTAGGATCTGATCTCATGTAAATTTATTACACACTTCCATGTTAATTCATTGACATCACCCTATTGATATAAACTTGTTCCATGTAAAATATATTGTATTAATATGTATAAACCTAATGGTAAGATTTTTTAACTTTAAACTTCAGGTTGAAGGTTGTAATTTACGACATAGGTAATAGGCAAAATCTTTCAATTTCATCATGATCGATGCTGTCAGCTGCATTAGCTGTCTATTAATTTACAACGACGAGAGTTTACGATCTACAACCGCGCTTAGGAGTGCGGTTAGGTATAATAATTCACAATAAATTAACCTTTGTACAATACTTTCATACTAGGATTAGGAAATACATTTATGTGTAAAACATATGCGATCTTTCTATACTGAGGAGATAAAACCCATCGCTCCTAAGAATATCTTTCAATTCTTGTCCCTGACGGGTCTAGGTAGCGAATTCTGGAAAAGGGTGAGAAAACATAGGTCACAGGACCATAGGACAGATTGCTACAGGTCCAAAGTACCTGAAAATAACCCTAAACCTCCAATAAAAAATAAAATGTGATCTTCTAAACCGAAGGGTTTAAAGATAACTATGGTGTGGAAAATATGTAATTTTTACTTATTTTTATAATTTTATTATTCTATAACATTAATTAAATATATAACAACAGATGAATATATTTATATAAATAAATATATTCATCCGTTGTTATACTGACGTTACTTTCGATGATTTAAATATGCTATTTCTGTAAATATGCCATTTATTTCAATACTAGCTGGCTACTCCTAATACTAATATTGTAGAAAGCATGTATCGTTACAAATCCACGTATTCATATACATACTAGAATACCACATTAAAATCAATTAAATTTGTCTAAATTATCGTATTGCAAATGCATATTGAGTTAGAACTTGATACATTTTATTACACGTTTAAAATAATTAAAAAGTAGTATAGTATCTATATTCGACAAAATTTACACAAAACAATAAAAAGAAGTAACGTTTAGTAGGAATATAAACATTATTTATTTAAGCAATCCATTAAAGTAATAATATTTTTTATGACATTTTTAGAACACGTGACATTGTTAATAGTTATATAATTAAATATCGATTTAACACTTCATTAAACTCTATGTAGAAATTTGACAAAACATTTGTCATCATATTCTTGGTCTCGAATACAAAGGCGGACGTAGACTATCTTTTAACTAAAAAAATATCAGACGATGTTTCATATACTAACTACAAACCAATAAATAAATAAGCCATATTGAACGTTCTATGTGAATATATTACGTCTTGAGTTGTCCTCAGGGAACTGTACTTACACACTAAAAAGAACTTTACCAAATAATTCCACTTTCAACAAACAACGGTGACTTTAGTAACCAGACATTGGTGGACAATCGCAATTATTACTTGATCGATGGAATTCGTAATGAAAGAATATAAATTTGAATTATTTCTAGTCTGACCATAGGTCATCATGTTTATGATACAAAATTGGGGAAAATAAATGAAGATATGTAATATTTGCTAAAAGTACCATCGTATTCCATTATATTCCAAATATTTATATAAAAAATGTTAGAACGGCGGACAAGTGTGTTCAGTGCTAACAACATTTTGCCATAAAAGAAGGCGACAAAAACAAGTGATTCGCAAAAGGCAATTTTTTAATGTGATACATTGAGTTCGGGTACAATAATTCCTGTACTTTTATTTTATATTTATTTATTTCAAAACACCCAATTTAATTGCAAAAGAGAATTAAAAGCATTGCTTTTGATTGAATTGAATATAGTCTAATATATAGTATATGTGCCAGTACATTATAAATTAAGTACATGATAAGGTATCATAGATAGAAAAATTAAATCTGCTTGTTTTAATTGTAGCTAGAAATGGTGTGACATTGTTTTCTTAATCGAGAGATCAAAGGAATGTTGACAAATTTTGTTCTTACTCCGTCACTACACTGTTAAAAGCATATATACGAGAAATTCCCTACAAAGTACGTGGATTCAAATTTGACCTACTATTTTTTTCTGTCATTAATTTTGTTTCAATGATTATTTTTTTACAGAGTGTACGTATATATGTTTTATGCTGCATATATTCGCATAACTAATATGAAAAAATGTGTTTTATACATATCCTATTAGACTATGCGATGCTTGCTTATAGACTATATATGGTAGTATAACCTGTCTAAGCAGACAAAATTGACTAGCCACTACAAGTTTAGAAATAATATTAACATTAAAATTGATTTGAATGTATAATGACGTAATAATACCCTATTAAGGCTTGTAATCTATCTTCATCACTTTATGTAAAGAATATCTGTGGGTTGCAATAGGTACTTACATAGCGTGAAAAGTTGTAGGAGGAGAAGGCTAATGTTTAAAGATATGGTTATGATTTAACGATAATAAAACTGCAAACAGCAGTATGTTATGTCATATAGTTTTCTTTTATATTAACTCATTTTGTATTAAGAATGTGGTTAGATGCAATAAAGAATTCGCTTATCGTCATTATAAAAATAAATTTATTAATTTCATATTTGTCTATTGTAATTTTACACACAGTTTTCAATAAAAATAATTGCTAATCTATAAATCACATTTAGGTACAGGTATTCAGATACATTTAATATATAGACCTAACTAGGCTTTTATAGACACTCTTTACTTCCGTGGTGCGTTTTTTGCGATGTACTCGAGAGCACGAGCGATTTGTGCTGGAACTGGTGGGGGAGTGGGGATAGCGTTGCCCTGAAAGAAAATTTAAGCAAAAAAAAATGGTTAATGATTATAGTAATACATATCCAAATACTATGCAATAAATTGAATAGTAGAGCCTTGTATATAAATAGTTACGGATAAAACGAGACTTTTTATTTATTTCTAAAATCGGTTATGATACACCTTAATGATGAACTGTGTCTCTATAACTATTTCTAATACGTTGCACATTGACCATTTTAAGATTAATACGTTTCAACAAATTCAAATTTTGAATTAGTCGGCTGACTTACTTTTAAAGAGTAAAAAAGAAGAACAAATATGTCGTATATTTTAAAGTTACACAATAACTCACCTGTGGCTGGTAGCCATTTTCATCGGCGACGTAGCTGATAGCGATCTGTTCTCCCTCAGGGGAAACCCAAGAGTAAGAGCCCTGAGCAACTACGGGGACGATTGGTGGGTTACCACCAAAGTCACGAGGGGTGCCTTGAGCCTGAGCAGCGATGCCGTTGTCAGTTTCGACGCTATAATTACAAAATATAGTTGTATGAATGTATAACAAAATATTTGCATTTTATTATTTCAAGACTGCTGATTGTAGGCACTGTTATAAGTCGTGGATCGTATATCCCTTCGTAAAGAACATAAAATGGAACTCTGTCGTATATTTAATCACCACTTATAATTATTTTCATAAACACTAACACGTCAATCACATTCTCTCTGTCACATACACGTCAGTCATGATCATACGTACATCGTATTCTCTAATCACAATTCTTTAAATAAGTGGTTCTATGTATTTTTTATTATGTAATTTGTATCTACTAAATTTACACCTCTAATCTTTATTCTATTTACCAGGACATTTAGTATTTTTCTTTTGCTAAGTTTCTGGCTGGCTCTTTCTGCAAATACACTATTCATTGCTTTATGTAATGCATTGTAATCTTTTTTGTAGGTACTCTAATAAATAAATAAATATAATAAAATTACTTACGCGTAACTGTAAGAACCATCTGGGTTTACGTCATTGTCGTAACGGATGATGTTGGCTGTTTGGTCACTTGAAGATGACCGACTCGGGCTTGCGGGTCGGGGTGGCTGAGGAGGCGGTGATGGTGGTCTGCGTGCAGCACCAGAGAAGAATTGGGCGGAAGCAACGGCCACGAAGGCAGCGAAAATTATCTAATAAAAAATACAATGACATTTTAAAATGATTTTTTGTTATAAAACTAATTAAATTCCACTAATTACAAAGTTTTAATAAAAAAAAGCACCAGGAAATGTTTCTCAATACGGATATTAAGACACAATTGGGTCATACTTAAATAATGTCGCTGAATGTTAAATAATGATGTATTTTTTATGATTGCAAAAAATCTGCACTCTACTCACCACAAACTTCATTTTTACAAGAGCAGATCTATTTGATGACTGATACCACACTTTGAATTCATATTTACTTTTATACCGTTGCTCCGAGCATTTTTACATAACCACGACATTGATATTGTCATGTATTTGCATTTATTTAGTAATTAATTAGGCTGCGACATTTAGTATTAGAAACGCATCTTGTGATTAAATTTTAAATGTCTAATAATTGTCTAAACCGAAATGATAAAATTTCACACAATTGTTCTAAAGAGTGAGCAGAGTAGTAATTGATTATACGACAATATCGACTCCCATACCATAATGGAATTAATTACCATAAACTATATCAATCATCACAGATTGGTAGACAGTATCATTTTGTTGAAAGAACGCTAAGCTGCTTGTTGGCTCATGAACAATGCGAAAACGTTTTTATTTAATTTAAAAGAGTTTCCTAAATTTCTCACGTTCTCTTCCAATACACTGGACTTCAGTATACTATACTTTACTACAGATCCAGTGTACATATTTCGAGTTGGGCTGAGATATACGAGTATTTTTTTATATTCATTCCCTCTAACCTCAAACCTAGGCTATAAATCATGTTCATATAACATTTACCTGTAGAAAATAGAAGCCATTGCATCTATTTATAAAAAAATATATAAATAAGTTATTAGTAGAGGATTTTTTTTAATATCTCCAATTTTAATGTTCTCCAATTTTATTTAATACTTGTTGCCGAAAACAACCTTTCTAATATTTTTTTATTGTATTTTATACTAGATGTACGCGCGACTTCGTCCGCGTAAAAATAGTGACCTTGACCAAATAATTAAAAGAATATTTAGTAATATGACTCAATAAAAGCATAATAAAAAATATTTTTACTAGCTTCAAAAATGACTAATTTGCATACAGAATTCCATACAACTCAGTCAAGAGCCTAAAAAATAAGTTTCAAGTTTTTAGCTTTGAAAATGAATATACTTCCATACAATCTTTCATCTTCCTTTCAATCCCCTACAACCCTTTTTCTTTATTAATAATTTATCAACAGACTAAAAAATAAGTTTCAAGCTTCTAGCTTTAAAAATTACGATATTTCCATACAATGCTTTAAAATGACGATACTTTCTTAGACCCATTAATTCCCTTTTATAACCCCTTTTTGCATTAAAATGTAACCTATGTCCTTTTTCGGGGTCTAGACTATCTGTGTACCAAATTTCATTTAAATCAGTTCAGTAGTTTTGGCTTGAAAGCGAGACAGGCAGGCAGAGTTTCTTTTGCAATAATATTAGTAAGAATTTTGAATATTTTATGGATATTTACAAATACTATCTACCTAATTCAATATTTTTTTTATGGTAAGCAGAATAGTTACCATATAAAAAATAGTTATGGAATTACTTGAAAGTGATTACTGTCAACAGTATATGATGGCCTCGGTAGTATATCACACTGCACACACTGCTTTCCTGCTTTATTTCCGATGGTGGAGGCTTCAATTTTCCGCATTTTGTAGTTGAAAAAAATGTAGTCATAAGAACGAGTATTGTTCTGGGCGTTTGCTAAGTATATTTTTTTCAATGGATGACAAGAAATGCTGCAACCGCCTGTGCTAATAGTTTACTCTGGCAAGGCACCAGTGGAGGATTATAACATGAACGTCAATTTATAAGATGAAATTAGGTCAGGTCAGTTAACCCATCATGATAAATTCACCAGGAATTTATCGGGTTACCTAGGAAAACTGCGAGGAAGTCAACCTGACATGATACATTATTAGTTACCCCATTGTCAATTATCCACATTACTAACAACACCCGTCCTCCTTACTAAGTATATTATGTATTTACAGAAAAACTATATATTACTTTGCTTAGTTTGGAACTAGGCGGCGCTGAATTGTTATTACTATAAATTATATCGCATAATACATGGATATGGTATTCAAGTGACGCCTACGGTGCCGGTCTTATACAATGTAGTTCCTGAGGAATAAGAAGACTGTACGCATATGTATTTAAATTTTACTCTAAAATCTCACCCTTTAAACATTTTCATAAGAAATGGAAGTTACTCCTACAGAGTCACTGTATATGTTGAAATTAGTGTAGAAATTATTTTAGTATTTCGTCATGTATTTTTTATAATTATATCCCATCACCAAGACGGCACTTGGTATACAGCCCATTCGTATGAATATTTAATTAAAGTAATATATAATATAGAGAAAATATTTAAGTGTATATGTTTGTAATGTAGAAAATCAGAAAAAGCTTGACTCATTTAAACTTTTTTTTTCACTTTCATAAATGTATAATTTATCAAAGAGCTACTTGCGGTAAAAGAGCTACTTTGATAAATTATACATTTATGAAAGTGAAAAAAAATGTTTAAATCAGTCAAGCTTTTTCTGATTTTCTACATTACAAACATATACACTTAAATATTTTCTCTCTATTATATATTACTCTACAAATATACTTTGTTCTTGGTGTTCTCTGAATTAGTATATTAATTCCAAAGTCAACTATCGTCAAAACAGTTTTATTAAAAAGGATGTTTGTTCCAGTATCTACATCAAAATCTAATGAAATTGGTGAACACGGTAGTGGTACAAGGTGAACTACTAGTATGTTTAAATAAAGCCACTCAGAAGATCTAGCTCTCAACCATACACGTGTATGTCGTATGCGATGCTCGACATAGTCTCTTAAGTGAGTCTAGACCCAGGTAGTCACTACTTGGGAAATTGGGAGTTTCCTTTTCTATAATTTCATAATGTATGCAGTTTAGTTACCAGAGAATATGTGAGAGTCATAATACATATATAGGCCTTGGTGGTATAGCGGTTTAAAACACCGCTTTTCTACAGATGGTCACTGATTCTATTTTTCTCATTATATACGATACTATTTATATTCACGAGAATGATTGTTTATAGCGGTTTGAGTATTTTCTATGTATATTATGTACGTATTTACAAAAAAATCTATTTATGTCAGTTGTCTAATGCCCATAACAGAACCTCTACTTGTCATAGGATAAGATAGCATTGTGTGAATTATCCAAGGATATTATTATTTTATTGGTAGCAAATTTTTGATACTAGGATTAGATGTTAACTAAACTTAAGTTGTATTTTTTTTTGTAATCGAAATAAGCAGAAGGTTTTTTTATTAGATTTAAAAATTATATTTTACACGAAGTTTTTGCATGTAATTGTTATGTCATAGAATGTGGTATGTAGTCTAACATAGTCAGACCATCACCTATATAAATTACGGAATCACAATCAGATGGCACCATTGACAACATTCAGATGTTGCCAATCCAGACGACTAAGATGTCATCTCTTTATCTTTTATTTCCCTGCCTTATCCTTTTAACCAAAACACAGCTTACAAATCAAGTTGAGATTTGTTTAAAATAGTGTGTTCAGTATTTTTGTACCTTGGAGGATTCGTTCAAAATATTTACCAAGAGACAAACATACATAAAGATTCTATCCACGAGTATATAGTAAATAATTGAAAAAAATATACATATGAAAAATAATTTTTATTTTTATTACGAACTTTGTAATTATTATTTATAATTAGTACTTTAACAATTTAATAAAAACAAATATTATTTTTATAACTTTGTAACTAATTATAATTAGCAATACTGGAGGAAATATTTAATATATAAAATGAACTTTTGGTAAGCGATAGTCACAGGCTCACTGACTTCATCGGAGTTGAAGTCATTTGCTGTACGGTAATTATATTGGTAACCGTCAGTATCTACTTGATAAAATCAAAGAATCCTGTAGCGTCATTATAGCTTCTTTATTATTGTCTAGTATACAAACTATATTGAAGTGTAATATATAAAGTTTGGTGTCTAACATTAATACATGCAACATTCATTATGACTAATATTCATTAACAACAATAAATTCTTTATTGTTGCTTAAAAATATTACTTATACAAATTACAATAAAAAATATAATTTTACAACTGTAATAGATCTACTATTCCTTGTCGGAATTAGAAACCCAAATCTTAAATAAAATAAAACATCACTAAATTTTAATATATATTAATTCCGATATAACTAATAACAGTGGATAAAATATTTAAAAATAATAATTATACTCGAGGTATTTGCGGTAAATGAGCACCACTAGGATGGAAACCATTTTCATCAGCTGTATAATCTACTCTGTATGTAACACCGTCGTCACCTACATATTCGTAGAATCCACTGGCTCTAATTCCTGGACCAGAAGCGGTAGACTGAAGCTTACCAGCTTCTTCAGCGTTGATACCATTATCAGTCTGATAATAGTACTGGTATCCATCAATGTCTAGTTGACTATCCTGTTTAAGGATCCTTGCGTTCTGCTCGTTACTTTGTGACCTAACATAAGAAGCTTGAAGCGGCCTGGCATACGAACTTTCTTGTTGATAATAAGATGGAGGTGCAGCAGTTACCGCCACTGATGGATAAGCAGCAGCGTTTTGACTGTAACTGAAAAAAAATTTTAATTGATGAATAAAGGATTTTTTATCTATCTAATTATCGTTTTTATCAATTCAGAATTTAGCATGATGATCACTCACTCACACAGTACATATTATGCCACAAAAGGGAATCTTGTTAGTATTTCACGGAAATAATACGTAAGTAACTATATTGGTCCATTGCTAAAAAGGATGGCAAAAATCTATTCTGTGGTGGTAAAATATAAAAAAGTAGGTAACATTATATATGGATTAGTTTTTCCACAATTTCATAATTCTGGAGTTACATAATAAAGAAGCAAAAAATACTGTAATTAAATATCAAATATATCATTGATATTCAATGAGGCTATTTCTAAATAAAACTTTATCTAATACTAATTTCAAACCATACCTGGATTGTGATCTCCCGTATAAGTTGTTATAATTTACTCCACTGGCATAGTTGTATCTATTGTCGTTTCGATTACTGTAGGATCCCGAGTATTGTCCCTCAGCGCTTGGCCGGTACCGACCGTCATCACCACCGTAACTGCCCGGACGGTATCTTCCGTCATCTTGAGCATTACTGGTAACAACACCAAACACCAACACAGCGAACTGCACAAACAAATACTTCACTGTACACTTGTCTATAAGAGAATCCATTTGTAATTTCTTGTTGTACTTACCACGTAGATCTTCATTATTTCTGAGGTTCGTTAGAATAAAAAAAACTGAATGATAGTCTCTGACACTAGTCGTATCTTTTATACAACAGTTAAAACGGAATAGAAATAATTATTGCAAAACTCGAGCAGATAAACTCTAGAAATGTAAATTTTATTTGTTAAATCTACATTCGATGCAATATATGGATTTGTGGCATATCAAAACACTGACCGCACCCAAATCAGAAATCAGATCACCCAATAACAAAAGCTATTATTATCTGTCCTCTAACCGTGTACATGTTAGAAGACACCTACGTTAACTTAATTCCGTAACATTTGAATTCAATTCACATAATTTTACATCATAACCCTGAATTAAAATACTATAATTGAATATTATGTGTGTGTGTATTATGTAAAACATCCGTATAAAATATTTTTTTTCAGGAGCACAAGCTCGTTTACGTTAATGTTTTCAAATATGTCAAATATGGGTCAATATACCTATAAGCATAGAAAGACTAATAAATAATGGAAAATATAGTATACTGACTAAGCATAAGAAAAATACTCCCCAAACATCATCAAATAACATCCGTATGAAATAATTTTGAATGTTTTTCAGGACCACAAGCTCATTTCCGTTAACACTTTCAAATATGTTAAATATTGGTCAATAATAATAATAATAATATATACGTATAAAAAGACTGAGAAATAATGAAAAATATATATCCTACTATATTTTTCATTATTTCTCAGTATTTGGGGCTTATTTTTCTTATACTTAGTCTATGACTGAGCATAAGAAAAATAAGCCCCAAATGCTATTGTGGCGTATTTTTCTCAGTGTTCTTAAAATTCAGAAATAATACATTTTGTGATAATAAATAATTATCAATACGCCACATACAATCGTAGTAAGTAGCGGTGGTGGTGGTGGTTCAATATCAAATAGTTTATTATCATATGATAACAATAGGTAGGAATCCACAAATGTACATGCTTAACAAATCGGGTTATCTCTAGTAATAAACGAATTCAACTCTTTACTTGTACTCATATGTCCTACTTATTAGCCAAGTTTATTATGAGTACCTATGAACTCATAACAATGTGTAAATATAGTATAACTTCACTGTGTATCGGCTAATTTTAGTAGTAAATTTTTAATTATTGGATTTTCACACATTGGATTTTTATTTGTACAAAAAAAATATAAAACATTTTCGTTACTAAAGTTATTATAACCGCACATAGTGAGTTTACAAAAACTGTAAAATATGGATCCTTATTACATTAAATTTTATATATAATTTAATATTTTACTTCTACATAATTTTCTCAATACAAATGCCTTATGTATCCATATATTATGTATAATTATTGTTTTAATTTAGAATGCATGAATAATATTTAGTCTAAATTGAAATTTGCTTAATATATTCTCACTAATGGAGTAAATTTTGTATTCGTACAATAATATCACATTTAGCAAGATCTTACTCAACTTATTAGTTCTTTTTGTTTAGATTTTGATATGTTTTACTAATATTATTCATGTGAATGTTATGAATTATAGGATTGTGCGTAATAAAGACCCAAATATACGGATCTTTATTACTAAATAATATAAAAATGACTAATAGTATTATGTGTAAATCGGTACCTACTTACTCGAGTTTTTTCTGAACTTGTGTTGTTACATTACCTACCTAAAATAGGTTAGATTTGCTATGTAATTTTTAGTAATTATGTAGTATACTAGTTCTCTCTTTGTCTCCTCTTTTTAGTGAAAGATAAGCTATGTTCATCCTAACGTATAACTTCACGTATAACATTAGTATGGATGTATAAATAGGTAAGTATACATCACTATATATATCGTCATTAACGTAATTACCTATTTTCTTTTAAAAGCTGGGTATGGAACTCTTCCTACAAAGAGCCTCAAGTTGAATAGATTAGGAATAATATGTAATTAAGAAAGAGTGTTAATTTATAATATATCAACATTTCCTACAATTGCATTGATGTATTTGTATTATTTCTCTAATAAGTCTTTACAATATTTTCGGAACAAGTGAAAAATATCAAGGAATCTTATCACCACCTACATATTCCGTTATAAAAGTCCACCAAATGCATACAACACCATATATAATACCATAAAATATATATTACGCAAGTGAGGATTTTATTGCAGTCAACCGGATTAATGCACTTACAAAGAGACTCCTACACAGGAGGCGGATTTGTGTGTACCTTTTGGAAACCCCAGGTAAAACCATAAAACCTAAATTATATGTTGATGTCAAATTAATAAAACAATAAAACCTGCAATATAATCATAATATGAATGTAATGTAGATAATAATATAATATTACAGTGTATTATCAGGTAAATTAATATTATATAGTATATACCTGAATTATTTTATAAGTAACAATCATCCTGCACTTATTTCGCAGAGTATATGTGACAGATATCATGTAACTCTGTAACCCATTTTCATATAATATAAAGTTACCGGAAGAGATTCTTTAAATGACATCGAAAATTTTACAAAAATCTATTGTGTGATTGATAAAAAATTAGCGGACAAACAAACAAGCCAATATAAAGATATTATTTAAGAATATACTAGCTATACGGATGTTCAAGGATCATACATGTAAACCTTCCTCTTGAATCACTGTATCTATTACCACTATTACTAAAAACTGCATTAAAATCCATTTAAAAATTTAAGCAAACAGACAGCAAAAGCGACTTCATTTTATACTATGTAAAATTGTCAAGAATCGTAACAATACGATTAATATTTTTTACGGTTGTTACATACACTAATAAATCTCTTGCACAAACTTCAACTACATAACTAAATAAACATATGATCAAATCTAGGAAATACGTATATAATTTTTTGACATGATTCTTTATAAATCATATAACTAGCATTTAGCGAGGTTTTTAAAAGTACCCTCAAGCTATCTAAGAGTAAAGTTTTGAAAAGAGTTTATAATTTATTAACTTTATGACGGCATCGGTGCTCTAGCGGTTTAACACACTGCCTTACTTACATTGGTCGCAGTATTTATGAAAAAAAAAATCTGTGTATTTGTATCAGTTATTTAGTACCCATAAGACAAGCCTTAGCTAGATTAACTTGGGTCTAGATGCCCTGTGTGAATTGTCCTGAGATTATTAATATTAGCTTTCTCACTGCTAAAGTCAATCTGCTTATAGTAAACATATTGCAACATAAATTATTTGACAATATCCCTTATATAATTAAATGTATATCTAACGTAAAAATTTCAAAAGTCAAATGTATTCGCAATGAAAACTCAATAATAAAATTTGCTATAGTGTGTTATATTATAAATTAAATAAAATTATTGTTTGTTTTAATATAATTAAGGAATAGGGATTTATTTATTGAATTGGTTCATCCACAATTCGTATAAATATCTCGTATTGAAATTTGATATTACTTTTATAAAGAGCGTCGGCAAATTGAGTAACGTTTTTCAGAATTTTTGTACCTCTGAAACTATAAAAATACCCAGGTTTGTTCTCATTTTCGGAGAACATGTGAGGATTGTACCTGTAAATATAAAAGACATATATTGAAATAAAATTTATCTTTTTTATTAATCATACAACTGTTTAAGTTTGCTAAAATAATCTATTTAATTGGCAACATCATGAGCCTACTAGACATCTCTTAAGGCAAGTCATTCCATCTAGCTGCTGATTATCCACTACATCTTATCTAAGCGCTGTACGCCTATTCTAGAATAAATCTAATCAAATAATATCGATAATGTTTTGATCCCTTAGCGAATTTAGAAGCATAGGTCGCTGCGAGACTATGTATTTGTGGTCTAGTTATATCATAAAGGTAGTTTCGATCCTGGTAGTGCATTCAAATGCGTTGCGGTATATAATCTATAAATATAAATCCTCATAAAATATTAGAGAATCCACGCATCCTATGTACATTACCGGCTGCAAGTATCAAGACTTCAGTTTAGTATTTAGTATTTACGGTATTTTAAATTTTCGGCCTCACATTACAATTATAGATTGAAGTATATCTAATGCATAATGATTAATTATAGCAACAATAATAATAACTTCTATACCTGCTTGAAGAGCAAACATACACATTTACTACGTTCTTTGAACAACTACCTCTAAAACATATTCGCAATGGTTATTTTTGCCTTGTCGTTTTTAATCTTAATTTTTTTTCACATCTGTATTATTATAATAATCCGTAACTAACCTTATATTAAAAAACATAAAATCACCAGCTGACATATCAATATATGTAAGTTATAGCCTATTGTTATTTACTAAAAATTAAAACAATACTCACTCAATTTTGTATTCATCATTCTTTCGTTTAGTATCCAAATATTGACATTTAACAGCACTGTCTTTACCAAAAATAGTCTTCAAATAATGATTTACACTTCCTTCTGGAGTTTCACCGTAGAGGTTATCGAATGAGATATATTTATCTATTAGTGCTTTTATTATTCTGTGAAGATAAGGATATCTTTCAGCATATATTTTGCGCCCAATATATTCTATTTTGCCGGGTCTGTCCGGACCGTCTGGACCATCAGGACCATTTCCTCCAAAACCTCCATTACCTCCAAAGCCCCCATTACCACCAGTTCCACCATCAGGGCCTACTATATGAATATAAGGGTAATCAGGATACAATCCTTGTTTATAAACATATGTGTATTTTCCTTCATCGCCAGGTATATATTTTCCTTCACTTAATGGTCTATAATATTTTCCATCATCATTACCATATTTCTTAGGATAATATTTTCCATCGTCAAATGATGAACATTGTATTCCAGCAAATAATATCAATGGTGCTATCTGAAATATAAATTTAATTGAATCAAACCTTGGTTAGATTCAGTGAAAATAAGCTAATCTGGGATAGGTACAGAGAATATTTCATCCAAAATATAGGCAAAAATAGAAAGTACTAATAGAAGATAGTTGAGAGCGATTTTGAAATGCTGAAAATTTTCTACTTGTATTTCAATATTGACTCATGTCCTAATTAGAATAATTCCTATTATTGAAAGTATTGGATTTCTTACACAAAAGAATTACAACGAATTATTAACCATTAGTATTTTTTTCAATTATCCATATTTTAAAGATAGGTATTGCGACCACTCCAAAATAAATGTTTTATTTTACAGTGGTCGCAATACCTTCAAGTATTATTTTGGTTTAAAATTACATTTTGGGATATTTTAATACGTTATAGCCAAAAAAATCTCAGTCTTTGTTATCACCCTGCCCTAAAAGGTTTATTGAACCTGAAAGGTTTATTCACATCGTGACCTTTGGTTTAATATAAAATTCCACGAGTGCTATCTTGCATAATGAGATCTCTATAGCATGGTAAACGATACGATCAACGTCATGATTATCACTGTATAGAATTTTATAGTAATGTCACATAAAAGGAACAGGAATATATAACAAATTACGTTTTGGTTTACAATAAATTCACAAAATAAATCTAATTGTAAATAAGCAATTATAAAATATAACGTAACGAACGTAAGAATTTCTAGATTCGTTTCTTACTACCAAAAGAACAATTATAATATTATACTATTGTTCGCATAATAAAATATAATTGAAAGTATAAAAATGATTTTTTACAGTTAAATGATTAAAACATTTTTATTCAACTAAGGTTACACATTACATTACACATTGCTTCTTGATTAGTCTAATCTACAGCCATCGCGTGATCGGCACGTACCCAACATTGCTGGCTGCATTGCAGCTTGCCCACCATTCATTTTATGTTATGTTGACTTTATATTATATATTTTTTAATTTATGCCTAATATATACTATATTACTATTTATTTCGTCTCCTATATTGAGCATAAATTATATATGCAATTTGATATAAATTAAACAGTTAACAATTGTTAAATTGTAAAAATTGTTCAATATAAATATTTATTATAATTAATTTAAATATTCCATCAAATGTTGTATGTTTTTAACGAACATAGGAAATATATATTCATATATTGATACGAAATTGGTCAATGTATAATCATTTTTATCAGATTTCTACGCATTTTTATCATAATATCTATAAATATCCAAGAAAAGCGAAACATAGTTTAATTTCGCCATACCTGGATTTAGCGGAATAAATTAACCTAAGATGAACAATATAATATTAGTTTTTTACATCCTGATTTAATCTTATCATGATTATAACCCAAAAAATTAGTGCTTGTTGGTGGTTTGTATAACTTGTAAATGTAAACTTACAAGGATTATTTGCAACACAAAGTTTCTTGCTCGTTCTTCTTGTGATCTGAATATAAACAAATTGTTATGACTATTCAAAAGTGCTTAAATTAAGTTTATTTGAATAAATGATTTTCTATTTCTATTTCTATTTCTATTTCTAAACTTCTGAATATAAACCTACTAAAAATAATCAAACTTAAATTTGCAGTCCATAAATTTTTATAGTTATAGACAGTACATAATTTACTTTCTGTAATAGTAAAATTACTTACAAAGTTCACAACTTGCATGTTGGTATTATTGACATCCAGTTTTTATTTCTTCAAATACAATATCTGCAAATATATGAAATTACATCAAACACGTTTTTTTCATAAGAGCAGTATGTATCCGTCAAAATCATCATATTCTCCATTGACATTTAATTAACATTTAGATGATGAATAAATTTTAGACATACCAAAAGTGGAACAGAATCCTTAAATCAAGGTGTGACGAGGTCAAGCAGAAGAATTAACATACTTTATATGTTCGTTTATTATTAATACAGATATAGCGAAAATACAGCACTATTTCACTGAGATAAGAATATTTCACTGAGAGGGCAACCAGTGGAGTAAGTTCGAGACGACTGACTTGTACGAGGGTCGTAATTCTCTTAGGAATGCACGCAGATTCACTTCAGAATGTCGATTTGCATAAAACAAAAATGAACTTTGAATTGCAACAAAATAAGTAGGCGTACGCATTCCGACCACTTTTGTTTATTTATCTTTATATTGAAACCATATAAAAATAACAGAGAAGGATCTCTGGGATCAATAAATATTATAAAACATTTGTACTATAATCTCAGGACAATTCCCACAGCGCCATCTATACCCAAGTTAAGCTAGTTAAAGCTTGTGTTATGGGTACTAGATAACTAATACACATACATAGATATTTTTTTTTTGTAAATACATACATATTATACATAGAAAACACCCAGACCGATACAAACAATCATACTCAGGAATACAAAATGTTTGTGCCGTGCGAGGAATCGAACCCACGACTATCGGTCGTAAAGCGGTGTTCTAGACCGCTAGACCACCGAGGTCGTCAAACGTTGTACTATATGGAACAATGGTTAATAATTAAGTAATTTTATTCTCGTTGTAAATTATAATCCTCATTTTTTAATTTCTAATTCTATATAAGTCAATATAGCCTGCGTCTTTCCATAATAATCAATCATATTGTAAAAATAGTATTAGAAAATATTCACTCAATGAAAACAACTTATTATATTTCTTAAAATATTTAGTAGAACAAGCAGTCATTGTAATGGAAAGTAATAACAATTAATTAATGCCTATCGAATGCAATTAAACTATGAGTTGGGTAAGAATTAGAGGTAAACATGTATATTTATTACTAAAAAATCAAAACAACGTTCATTGTTCAATGTTTAATTTATATAATAAAATTAATGATCAAAGTGTAAGTAAATGTCACAGATTTTTCGTAATGCCAGATGTCGCGATGATCGACGTTCATCTGCTACTTGCCATATCGATTATACCAATCATTTTTATTAATGTGGGGACCATGACCCGTCTACTGTTACGTTACACGTACTCTTATCTCACATGCATCGGGACGAATCCTACGAAGTTATGTAATGACATCGTCGTCATCATGGTAACTCGACATATTAAAATTATTATATACTATTGTAGTAGAGAACTCACTACATTTAACAATAACGCAGAGATATCATAATACTTATTCTGAATGCATTAATGATGTAGTTGTTAATTCTATTAATAAAATATAAATATTTTTACTTCTAATATAGCAACAACGTTTTATCTATCATGGAGCCATAGGGCAACAATGGAATAACTATAAGCAAGTAGCTACATACGAGTATATATATTTGACAGAACTTTGTTCTAAATTAGGTATATACCTAATTAAGAAAAAAGTCATCTCAGAACTATATATTAATATTCTATCAATCTTCGTGTTATAATGTGAGATATAAATAATATTTTTGAAATAATATATTCTCGTTATTTACATAACTTAATTGTACTACTACGAACATAAAATTAAAAAGCTTAAAAAGTATAATATAATAACTAAAATATATTATTAAAAGGAGTCCCTTTAGGCAAAGTTCCAAAGATACTGGCAGCGTTCCCTCTTTGAGTGGCTAGACTAATTCTTTGTCCGAGGTAGCTGCCAGCTCTTGGATCTTCTGTGATGTCGACTAACCTTTTCGTTATTTCTTTGAATAGTCTTATAGCGCTAGGACCCCACGGACCAAGGATCTCGACACCAAATGGGACAAAATCATATTCGGAGCCTAGACCCCTGTATTTACATGCTTTGGCTTTTTCGCACCAGCTCTGTTGTTGGTTCCATGTAGATGGGATGGATCCAGCATGTCTGAACAGGTTGCATCCCACAATAATATGTTAGACTATTATTACAAAATATACAATAAACAATTTACTATTCGTTGACCTATCTGCTAAGCAACAAGAGGCAACAAGTATTTCCATTATTATTTAGCATAACGCGATTTAATATATAACTCGCCAAATAAATCTACATAAAGGTGATATTAATAACGAGTTGTCAGTTGGAAATATTTAGTTACGCTATCAGTAATGTCACGAGTAAGGCGCGTCCTTGCTTTGCATAGTCTGAAGCCACCAACATCCTGAATATATTTATCAATAAATTATAACAACCTTGGATCTAAAAATTAACAACGAAATAAACAAAACAACTCATTGTTATTTTTAAACCTATGTAACTAAATAAATTTATTTAATGTACTCAAAGAATAGATACGGAACTACAATAAGAACAAACAATATGACCTTTTTATTTTTTTATTGGAACATGTTATTAATATTATTATAAAAGAATAAATTTACTAGATGACCCATCGGAATACGGCATATATGTATATAGCAAAATAAAGTCCGTTTATTTTGCTATATACAAAAATTTTGTGTATACAATTTATTGAAATCCCCTTACTGCTCTCATTTGTCTCTTTACAGATATAAATTATAATAAATATAATGACATAATTGAGAGTAAAATAAGTTCCTATTTTGCCATTAATTTATATAGAGTTATTTCTTATACAAATTTCACTATTCTTTACCTTTAGTTTTATCATTTGCTAAGCTTAGTCTTCAGAAATGAGGATATATTTGGGATAAACTTAACGATTGCCTCGAGCATTACAACATAATCTAGATATGGATCCAAAAGTGCGATTTGGTCCAATATTAGTATTCTAAAGGTAAAGATTTAGATTTTGTCAAGTTTCGAATAACGAATTGGTTATTCATATATATAACTTGTAACACCTATTATTAGACTTTTAAATATAAAAATAGAACTATATACCAATGTAATTAGATTTTTTTCTATGCTCTCTTTATATATATATTTATAAATGGGTTTTACACTCTGCCTTATATAAAATATTTTTAAGTTTCTCGATTTCCCACCTCTTTGTGTACTTAGATAAATAAAATACCAGTATTATGGAATATGAAGCTTTTCAGTATCTTTTATTAATTACGACTAATAAAATAATAATAGTAGATCGGGAAGAATTTTATTACAACAGATAAACTTATCATTATAGGCAAGATTAAAGCGTATATTTCGAACTAGATTTAACGAGGTATGTGAGCTCCAACGGGAACGAATCCATTTTCGTCAGCGGTGTAATCCACTCTATAGGTTACACCATCGGGGCCTACGTACTCATAGAATCCCTTGGCTCGGACACCATCATTTTCGCTATCGATCCTCTCGACCTTGCCGTTCTCTTCAGCCAGGATCTTGTTTTCAGTTTCGTACAAGTAGTGATAACCATCAGGAAGTACGTCTTCTTCTTTACGGATGATGCCGTATTTGTAATCGTAGCTACCGCCAGAGGATACCGATGATGATGAAGCTCCGCTCAAACCACTGTAACCACTCACTCCGGCTCTGGCTCCAGCACTTCCTGCACCTGCGGCACCACCAGCACCGAACAATGACGACGCTGATGCGGCGGCGACTCCAACAGTTTTACCAGCACGCCCAGCAGATCCAGCACCTCCTCTGTGAAATTTTATTGTTACATTTCAATAGACAATTATTGACAATTACATATTATTTTACATTAATACTACAATATTTTTGCTTGTTGATACTTTGAATTATAGAGTAAATTCTCTGAAATAAATTTGTTTACTTTATAAATTAACGTTTTTTTTTAAGATAATGAATAAATTTAATTCTATTACGTCGACTAAAAATAGTGTCTAACTCATGGACTTTAAAACATATATTATTTATTTCTAGTGAAAACATTATTATATTTATTATTCTTGTGCGTCTAGTATCTAATAATACACTTTACCTTTACCAGTCAAAACAAAATTAAATAAAATCAAAACAAATTTACTTCATTATATCGCTATTATATAGAAACTATTAAATTATTAATAAATAAATCAAATTGCCAAAGGCTCGCCAGCACGTATTCTCTTATGTTTTTTATGATAACTTCAATCTATAAACTAAACGAATATGTACTAAATACTATAAGAATATTCTGCGAATATTTAACAATAGTCTACAGACGGTTGTAAAAACAGTCTGAGATAGTATTACGATGAAACTCCTAGGATTAATAAATAATAATAAAATCCATGTGCGAAAAGCATCCATCCAAAGTGTATGATACTAGAAAGTGTTAATCTACGAGTATTATGATTGTAATGTGTTACTTACACGTAGGGGTTGGCTTGGTGTACGTATGCACCTCCGGGACCGCCGGCATCGCTGGAGCCAGAGTAGTAACCACCACCTGCGCCGCGGTCGCCGCGGTCTCCGCTGTAACCATTGAGAAAGTCCATATAGTTCATTATACATGTAAACTGACTAATTATAATTATGATGAAAATAATTATTTATAGTGTACATATAAGACAAAATTCGGGATTAACTTATATAATAATAATATATTATTAGCTTATTGTGAATTTAAATACTCTTGTATAGGAAGGGGTGGCCGCCCTTCGCCGGCGGCTCGGTTTGTGATCTGAACGTAAAATAGTCTAAAGTAAACATATATATAAAACATCCGTAACCGTACCGTAAACCGTACTCATGAATACAAATGTTTGTACCGTGCGAGGAATCAAACCCGCGACCATCGAAGTAACGCATTGTACTGAACTGCTCGACCACCGAGGCCGTCACTTAATATTTATGACATACCTAAATATTTTTTGTGGAAAGTCCTAGGTATAGTTTGCTCTAATATATTGATCGGCGTCCTAAGTTCCTTCAAAAAATATGTGCCGTGCCATATTCGCTCGACTTGGTCAGGTTAAACTATACATATATGCATATAACTTAACCCTAGGAGTAGTATTTGAAATAGTCTTTGAAACTTATGGACGAAAGCTAACTAGAATAGCATCAGTGCTAACACTTATCTACATATACCTATATAGATGTACATCCTGCATATTGTTACATTTATTTCCATGAGGATAAGAAATCTTTCACATAAGGGACACATAGGGACTTAGCCATCCATAGAGTGACAGCGCACGGGGATTATGTGCACTTATCAAGGAAGTTATATTCAGTACTACACTTTTTCCTTAGACATACATCATTAGATGAAAATATTTCAGTTATTGACAGCATTTAGACTTCTTTAACTTTCAGTTCCACACTTTATTCTCTCTCACTCACAGTAGGCTAAACTGCTAGACCATTGAGGCCATCATTATTAGTAATAATATATAATTAAAATCTTTTCTTACTTGTAAGCCCCAGAATTGTCAGGTACGTAGCGGCCGGACTGGTCACGGCTGGGATCGTACCGACCTGAGTTGTCGTATGCACCAGAGTTGTACTGCCCTGCGTTATATGCTCCCGAATTGTATTGACCAGCATTGTAGGGAGAGGCTGTAGCAGTTGCTGTAGCGACCACACGCTTAGGGAACCCCCTGAAACTGTTAAGGACATGCGTGAAATAATTGTCTTTATAGCTACTGGACATTATTAATTATCTTTCAAACTTATGACGAAAATTAGCTAGAATAGCATCAATTTCTTATTAAAAAAAGAAGTTCAGTATGCATCATGACACAATTACTATGGCAATTGGTAGTTCATTATTATTAAATTAAGGTATTGCATAAACAATAAGATAATGTAATGCTTTGTAATAGTAAAAATTCTAATCGTTACAATACAAATACCTATAAGGAATAATAAGAAAATATATAATTACCCGGGGAGTTCTGCACCAAGAGCAACTGTCAGCGACAGACAAAGTACCTGAAAAGAAATTCATATATTATTACATAAATTTTTCAAGATTATCAATTTATTTCTATATATTAGTTATTTAACTATATAACATGTATATTTATAAATACAAAATAATTTTGATTGATAATAATAAAAACGTCAGAATATCCAACATTATAAAAAAAATATCATACAAATTACATCAAGTAGATTGCCTATTTGACAGTTATTAATTCATAACTTATTATAATTGAGTATAATCACATTATTATAGTATATATCATCACTTCATTTCTGTTAGTATTATGTTAATAAAAAACAAACTCTATGCAAATATCACTTCACTGAAACACGTACTTTACGTCACTTACCAAAAACTGACGCATTTTCGTAGTTATCTGTCGCGCTTAACTACCTGAATGTTCTCTTTTAAAGATCAAAGCCTATTTATACCTTTTTTGACTAATTTTATATATTGAATTCTCGCGTCCGCTTCGTCTCTCATTTATAATGTGAAGATCGACGTTTATTCATTAGCCAGAGCTTCTCAATCTTGTTGATTTTGTCATCTAATTATATGTCTATTAGGCCGATACTTAGAATATCATAAGATTTAGAGAACAAAAACAAAAAGCTGTAATATAAGAAATCATACTCATATTGCTTGTAATGTAATTTTTACTTTTCCACATCAGTCAAGCTAATTGAAAATACTCGTTTTTGGTGTCCTGGTATGAAGAATATTGTATTATATTAAACCGATAAGACGTGATATGTAGTGGTATCCTAAAAATGTTTCAAAGTATTGATAATAGCCACTGTATTGGGACCTTGAATAAATTCTTACATTTTTTGTATAATGTAAAGTTTTTATTTAAAATATAAGGAATAAAAAAAATCTATTTTAAATTGTATTAGGACTATCACTGGACACCACTTACTCTGATCTTTCTGGTAGTATAATTATGAATTTCGAAAGGCAATGTCAAGTGAATACATAATTTATCTTTATTATCAAAATCGAGACATATGGATGTATGTTTTGTCTCATTTACTTATAGTCGTCTCATATAGGTACAAAAACATAAAATTTACCAATAACATATATGTACAACTCTATGACAAAATTAAGTTTAACCATTTTTTTCGGCAGCATTGTGTGAAATTAGGTATTCATTCAAAAAATAATTAAGGATGTTTATAATTGTACAAATAAAGTAAGAGAATTTGATAATATTATTATTGTAATGAATTTGAGGCTGGTCATAGATGGTTATTAAACCTATACAATACATTATGCAGCTTTCCTTACACATTATGTTCTATTGAGTATTGGTTATATGATGCTGTTCATGTACTAAGTGGTTTATTATATGTTCATTGTACGCTAAGTACTTCACTCACACAGACAACTTGCAAAGTCTATTTCAGCAAAACATATTCGTTGTCTCGATTACCAAATTGTTTTAATACAGTTTATCATAACATAGTTTGAGAATCGCGTATAGCAGCTAATTAATTATCATTTTCATAGGATGGACCGATTCTTACTTAGTATGTATAATAAATGAACCAACTCATTCATATACACTTAGGAGCAAAAGTATAGTATAATAACATTTATTCGTAATATTTTGTTATGTACCTGAATGTTTCTGAATTACGTTATATAATGTCTATCTATATTGACGTTGAATAAATAGTTATTTTTGTTTTTATTTAGTTATATAAAGTTATCGTCCCACATCTAATTATTACTTATCTTAATTCCACCAACAGACAAGAAAAGAAAAATTCTTGCACAATATATGTTTATTAATGACTTTCAGTCTCCAGTATAGATAACATTATAAATTTCTGTACTAATAGCTGACTTATTACGCCTTGTGCAATTCCCAATGTTTTATAATATTTTATTTTTATCTATTTCTATGATCTTACTTTATTCTATTATAATCATACATATTCAACTTAAACAATTAAATGAGCTGTTTTTTGTACATATTCTTTAGCAGTAAAATAAATTATATTGTATAATATCAGGACACTGACGTATATTGTTGTACACTGAAAGTTACATAATCTTTATTACTTTTTATAAATGATTTAATAAGCTTTTAGATAATATATAAAATATCATAATTAAACTACCTTTATTTTAAATGATAATAATATAATTATCGAATTTCAGTATAAAAACCTTCCTTTCACAATTATCGCTGTTACAATAGTACTAGTTTTTCGTTTAATAACTACATATTTGATAAAACAAATACTATTGAAAATAAATCAGGAGCTCTATACTTTTGGTCACAAGTTTAGTTTAGGATACACAAGAAGGTACATTGTGTCGTATATGTTTACCGGTCACTGTCACCAAGGCCATGTCAATATTTCCCCTATTAACGCTATTTTACTTTAATACTTTTATTATATTGTTAATCGTGATAAAACTGTAAATAAAATATATTGATACTGTTATTTCAAAACCTAACTTTTTTACTTCTACTATTTAAGTAGGTAAGGTTTTTAAAATCCTGGAATTACGGTGAAAAAACCTATAATAGGTGCAGTAGATACCTACAGTGTAATTTAGTGCAGATAATAATGAGCTTTTAGACAACGCTCAACAAGATTACGACTAATATCTTTATTGACAGATTACATTTTATTTAACTTTTTTAATCGATAGTGTATCGTGAATTGAGTCCTAGTTGAAATTGTAAACAAATGGCACAATTACAAAAAGTGTAAAAATATCTGGGTAGATATTAATTACATATGAAGTTATGCTTGATTATCCATCTAAACCGTGCTATTGCGGTTCAAGCCAGACTTTGTGTAAGTACTGCCTTATAGCATGCCTGTGTAGGCTACATTCGTTAACAATAATATCAAAATATTTGCATTTCAATTAATTATAATAATACTTTAAGTAGTTTAGTACAGAACTGATAGAAACTGGAATATAGAAACTGCGAATAATTGCTATATTGTTCAGATGATCGAAATATCATCTGAACAACAAGGCAAGGCGCTACTGTGACATTCTAACGAGATATAAATGCAACTACAAGTCTTCTCTTGATTATGATAATATCTATTTATATTGCACGTAAATTTTACGCTTTATCAGTACTAGTTTAACATGTAAAATGCTAATTTCGGTTCATCAAGAAATGAACATGTTCTCTTTATTACCTATTGCAAACATCGTTAAAAGACAAGTCATAATATGATCATTATATATTATTGTATACCTATTATACGTATATAATGATATGCGTGGGATTGTCCTCAATATTCATGATTTTTATGTCCCTGGAGCCGTATATCTACTAAATTATTAAATGTCAAATTTGAATATTATATCGTGCAAGCCAATACATATTCTTATGTCTATACATTTGGTGTAAAATCTATTTTATTACCAAGGAAATCACTTTTAATACAATGATCAATATATCAATAATAAGTATTGCCGAAACAAAAAAATATTGATCTTACACTTCAACTTTTATATAATACCGAATGAAAAGATAAAAAAATATTTACATAAAACAAAATATAGAATAAGTATAATATATATAATAAATATATAGTAATAAATAAATGTATAATAAAATAGAAACCAGGCGATACCTGTTTGGTTACAGGAAATACACTGAAGTTTTAACAGCATATATTTTTTAATTATGAGTTAACATATTAACTAATCAAAATTGGAAACAATAACCCACAAATAATTTTAAAAAAGGGCACTAATTCCTTGTTTGAATTTTTAAATTTCGATATAGCGTAAATCCGTACGATTATACCATAGCCATTTGATTACCAGCAATACATGATGGCGTACAAAAATATATGCTTACAAAGTACGAAGATCAATCGTCTACTATAGAACCGTTGTAAAAATTTAAATTTTATTTTATTTTATTTTTATAACTAGAAGGAATTTTTATTCTTAATTTTTAATTTGTAACATTAGTTATCAATTCTCTCACAATATAAAGATAATCAGTGCATATACCTACATCATTTGTTTTACTCTTAACTACACTTTTGTCAATCTATTAACTCTAAATTTACCTTTCTCTAAAGAAACACAAGCGTAATATATAAACATTTATTACGCTTTCGTTTCTTTAGAATTGTATAATCTTATACACATACATATTAAACGATTATAAATCTCATTCACATCATATATTTTGTAATCGGACTAATTAACGTAACATCAAATCATAAATCAATTAAAATTTTATAACCCGACTCGTCAAAGGTGAGAATTTATAGTAAATTATAAGTCGTCACTTCAACGTCAATGCTCCCAATATATATATATTAATTTTTATCATTCTATACTTACATAATATTTAAGTCGAATATAGTATTCCAAGTATGTCGTTAAATTGATTCTCTAAGTACACAAGTAAGTAAACATGTAATACCCAGTTGATATTGAAATTTAATTTATCAATCATATACGGTATTCACCGTCTTACTCATATTTTGCTCATTCATTCATTAATTGTAATTAACAAGCGTAAAAAGAACATACAACATCAATTAAATTATTCATTCATAATTATGTTGATCAGTGTTGGTAATTGAGTCATTACGTTTAGAGAACGCTGTACTAAGAATTCATTTATATACTCATTTGTATAGTAAAATAGTAGTAAGTGCTAATGTAAATAAGTACTATACAAATACAACTTAATATATACATACTCAAATTAATTATTTAATCTAAAATGTAATATTAATAAATTCATAAAATTATTTTGTTTTGCATTTACAAGCATTAATATGATGGATTAATTCTTTAGGTGTGCTTATTAAGGCTCTGTATTGGCAAATATAAGTCATAATATTTTTAAATTATCATTTTTTGTAGTTTTATTTTTTTATCATTTATTTGCAGTTATAAATGAAATAATAAATATTTCATTTATATATATTCATTTTATTACATATATTCATTTATATATATTTATATCCTTTTTCATTTGTGCATATCATAACTAGAAAATAAAAGCATTTTATGAAAATTTAACACCAAGGTTATCGTTGTTCTAGTAATATTATAAGTTGGAGGTAGGTATATGAACTAGGAAATTACAAAACGCATTATATACATAATCGACAGTCTCGCCTATTTCGTTGGACAATAGGTTCCAATATGTCTAAATTCAGAGAAGACTACTTCACATAAAATCTTTTATATCTCCTTTAATTTACTTTAAAACCTACCGATACTTTGTTCTTCCCATTACATTATAAAAGTGATGTATTATAAATGTTGCAATGATATATTATTTTGAGTATTATAAATTAATTATGTGATAATTTAACCTATCCATTTACATGGTATGCTCATATTACATGGACATACAAGAGGGCCGACGGATCAGAGAAAAAAAGTGATTAAAGTACGCAATATTCATACATAGATTTACGTTATAGACAATACGTTAAAATCCAAGCAGATTTCACCTGTACATTCGAATTAATATCTAGAAAATTATTTAATAGTAAAAAATTGATAAACTGTAACTATCGAATAAAATAACAATTACATTTAAGCAACATCCATTTTCATACTACATTTTATAACCTACGAACAAATAAAGTAGAATAATAGAAGGACGACTCCAGTATTTACTCATCCTATACCTTGATTAAATAATCCTAATATATGTGTTATTGAAACAAATAACTACTGCCGACTAACTAACATTGACATTTAACATAAAGACTTGGTTATTTATGCGCATCTGCTCTCTTTTCAACGACTACAGGTTTCTATAAATACGTATAGACGTGACCATCACCTTCAACATTTAATACAACGGTTATATATACCTAATGTGTAATAATATATATCTAATGTGTATTATATATACTATATAATATTGTAACCAACCGTTTCGTTTGTTTTTTTCTAGCAAGCAACACTTAAGAAAATTCCAAAATGACATCAGGTTCAATATTAAAAATTAGCTTTCAAACCATGACATGCCTACACTAGACATATCTTGTACTGTACAATGTATAATAGAACGATTAATAATTTAAATAACATATTAGGCCCCTAAGACACGAATATTGTATTATGATTGCAGACAAATGAATCTTCAATACCTAATTGTACAAAAAGTCAGATTAATATTTTTACAGATAAGATAACTAAACCTGAGACATACCTACTTCTAAACTAACAGTTCAAGGCTATCATCTCCAACGAAAATAAAAAAAATGCCGAAAGACAAATCGTAAAACATGGTTAAATATGCTAATTAGTTTCATGATCACCATAGATACGACCACAAATATTTTTAATATGGTTCAAGTTTTTGTTACACCACATTTATTACAATAAAAATCCATGTCAGAGGTTTGAAAAATATTTTTAGATGCTATAACTTAAACTGTAGAAAACAGGTTCCATATTATACGCTAGATACTACTTACCTAGAAAGAATAACGAACGAAAATAATTTAATCTTTGTTTCATGCCTAGATCTTGAGTACAAGTATTCCAAAGTTTTTATAATTTATTGTATTTCAATAAAATAAAAATACAAGCTCAATCTTCGATCCACTTCCTATAAGCAGACTGGGGTCAATCACAAGACCCTTTAATGACAAACCACGCCTATGCTGAAACAAACCGATTTCCTAAAACTCGTCCACTCATGTGAAGCGGTCGATACAAAGCATATAAATGGATGTTGTTATCATATATCAATAACAATTATATGTGGGTGTTCTTAAAGAAGCAAAACATATTTCTAGTCTTGATCTATATTTATATATTTACCTCAAGACCGATGAAAAACCCTCATTTGAACGTTCTTATTCTAGATAGATTGATTGTACTATTGTATTCAGCATGAACACTCTTGGAATACAATGGCATGATTTTTAAACTAAGTACTAAAGAGAATATTTTTTCTTTGCCAATTGCCATTTTTAGTTTCATAACTATCATTATATTGTAAAATACAATAACGCCGAAAAACTACATTTCTGAATTAAATAGGACATATCTACGTTTTAACTATACGAAGTTTTAAGGCGTTTCTGTATGATTTTACGTCAAAAATTGTGGTATAAGAAACTTTAATGAGTGTTACCGTAGGACTTTAACTAAAGTATTCCTTCATGTGCTATTGTCAATTACTCTGATACGTGTAAACTTCATAGAAAATACTGGATTATATTTAAATGTAAATGTTGTGGCATACAGGCTTATGCACACCTAATTTACAATCAGGTTTGCCATAAGCCTCGCCATAAAACCGTCGCATATAAAATCATACATAAATCACGTTATCATGTCTCCAGGATGGTTATGCCTCTTATCTCTTATTTTAGTAATTTCAGTACCTAATTTGCATGTTACAACCGAAATACCTTACCAACACGTACCCACACAGACTATTTTTACAGTCTACTTCTGGATAACACAAAAATATGATTCATTAGTATATATATAGAGAGAGAAAGTTAGAAAGAAACCAATTTACTATTCCATGGATTCACCGTATGGATGCTGGGTGCATCCTCTGGTAGAGAGGGTAAATCCGAGCAGTTCCCGGGACTTGAGGCCCACTGTGTAATAATGTAAATTTATCAATATTTTTCCTAGTGCAGCTAGGTAACTGGTTTACTGCTTCGCTGTATGAAAATGAGTGGCGAGTATAGAGGGCACTCTAAAGTCTAAACTCGTAGAAATGCCTACTTAGGGAACGGCTGAAGGTGTCCTGCTTCATGAGTTGAACTTAAGTTGTTGTAATTGGTATCTCTAATATCATATAATCGAGTTCCCATTGAAAAATCCTCATAGGAGTTTGATCGATGGTTTAATGAGCATTTATAAATAAATAATTACGACGCCGTATAACTCAATTTAGAGACCAGGCACATACACAATTTATTCGTTAATCCACTAAAAATGTATTTTATTAAGACGAACTTTACTATGAGGGTACATGTACTTCACATTTACGTATATATAAATATATATATATACACATATATCTGAGTCAAAATAATATCTTTTAAGACAGTAAATGGTCTTTAATATATATATAACACTAGCTGTGCCCCGCGTAGACTATCTTTTTACCAAATTTCATTTTAATCCGTTCAGTAGCATTTATAATAAAAATATTAGTAAGAATATATTAAATGCCATTTACTGTCTTAAAACTTATGACTTTGCCCATTATATACAATCTTACAAATTTGCTAGTTACTTCAATTCAGGCGAAAATGCATTTATATATAACATTATATTCACATCATCATCTCTGTCTCCCATTTGCTAAGGCAGACTTATATATTTTTCAAAACTATTTTTAATATCAATGTATTATCGGCATGTGACGATGCACAGCATCTGTGAGAGTGCGCCCGTAGTACTTCCCTTCTAATCTACCAATAGTAAGAACTTCCGGTTTTGTTTAGCGACTTCCGGTTCCGTTTAAGAACTTCCGTTTCCGTTTAGCGACTTCCGGTACTAATTATTTGCTGTCTTAGGAGGTGTGTCGACCAACGACCACCAAGCCTCATAGCGTCGTTACTTCCCGAACAGTGAACATCTAATTTTATCTTAGTTTGCTAACGATATAGTTGCAAAATTTATAATTAGTTTAATACTTAAATCTAAAGTGTGATCATGAGTAATAGTGAAGTGAATAACGAAGAAGCTCTGCTACACCGCGCATCGAGCCCGGCCTCAGCTCCGGCATCCGGCAGTGGCGGTACCCGGCGCCGACATACCTGCAGTAGCGACTCTGCTTCCGCTTCATCGGATTCCTCAGACCACCAGGTAAAAAGAAAAAGACAAGGTGAGTCAGATTTTGATATACAGAATCTTATGTACAGAGTTAATGCATTGACAAATATTTTATTGCAAAATTCATGTCTACCATCTTTTCAACCGGAAGAAATTCAGAATATGCCTAGCAATTGTACAGCGGCACATACAGTGGCGATTAACGCACCGGCCGCGGCGTCCACGGACACTATCCGTGACCCACCATCGAGACCCACCACAATGGTGTCCTCCGATTTTTCTTTACGGCGCCCAACGGCTGCTGTACCAAATGAAACGCGGTTTTTAAATCTTGGCCAAGTTAATACAACCTCTAAAGACCCTAAAGTACCCCGGGCGGACCCCGAGCATTTAAAGCGGTTAGAATTGCTGCAAAAATTCGGTGATCCATCTTGGAAAGAGGTTCGATATACTGACGCCTTGAAAATACATTGTGCCACCCCTGGTTTTGTTGAGTTGGATATAAATGATGAACTGAGACAATTCCAAAAAGGCAAAGACTATTCAGCTAAATCCGAAAAAATTGTAGCTGCTATTTGTAATGGATTGTTGACACAGCGTGATCTATTGAATCAAAGCCTGCAACAACTGGTTGACTGGGCGGCAGCCCTCATACAACTCTGTCTGCTGGAAATATTTTTGATAAAATTTCAGAATTATTTCAACCTAATTCTAAATTTCATAAAGTAAGCGAAGAAATTATGCAAATAGTTTGCGGTAAGCGGGCAGAATGTATCGAAACTCGCCGGGAGCGTATCCTGGGTGAGCTGCCAAACAAGAACTTACGTGAGGGTCTCCGTAAGATACCTCCAAGTTCTGGGTACCTTTTTAATGAAACTCACCTGCATGCTTACATTGCAAACACAGGTGGGATGGATAAATGGGTTCGACCATGGTTTGACTCGGGAAAAGAGCTCCTTAAACCAAATACTAAACCTTGTTATAAGCATAGTAAACCTGGTCCGTCACGTGAGGCCAGTCAGCCCTTTCGTAATCAAGAGCACGCATCAAATTCAAGGAAGAACAAAAACTTTACCTATCGTCCAGAGCAGAAAAGATCGAAGAAAGTCTATCATCGAAAGGACAGCCTTCCCGGCAAAAAGAAATTCGATAAATGACTCGCAACTCATACAACCCAGGTTTTACGGAGGCTGTCTTCGAGCGTATCGGAGGCAGTGGCAGGCGCTTCGGGCTCCGGAGGCCCTTCTCGGAATGATCTCGGGAATGCGTCTACCATTTACCTCCAAACCACTACTTGTCCATCCATTGGCGAAAACCCTAAATCGCTTCAGAACAACCCAGTCTCCAAATATGTCGGATCAGATAAAGATCCTGTTGCAACAAGGTGTCCTGGAAATTCCAGACCAACAGGATCTGGGCCCCAGTTTCTTCTCAACAATGTTCTTGACAAGGAAGAACGATGGGACTCACAGACCTATTTTCAACCTAAAGCGCTTGAACCAGTACATACTACCAAAGCCTTTCAAATTGATTTCACAATTTCTAATACCACCCACAGTTCCTGCAGAAAAACGATTGGATGGTAAAGCTGGACCTTTCATCAGCCTACTTTCATCTGCCCATTGCCAAGACCCACCGAAAATTTCTCAGATTAATTTACGGTCAACAGATACTCCAAATGACCTGTCTACCCTTTGGCCTTTCATGCGCCCCGAAAAATTTTGCGGCGTTAACCAACTGGATCGCACAGTATCTTCGGAACCAAGGCATGCGTGTAATTGTCTACTTAGACGATTTTCTTATAGTAAGTCAGTCACGGCTGTTACTCAAAGATCAGGTGAGAGCTGCTATAAAAATTCTAGAACAGCTGGGGTGGACGATAAACTACGAAAAATCAGTAACGATACCTACACAAGTGTATCTGGGACTACGGTGGGATACGAACATCAACCTGAAATGCTTACCGGAGAAAAAAGCTGCGAGGATAATCGCGACAAAAATAATGCGCAAAGGAGCAATGACACTGAAGGAAGCACAAGTGATAATGGGTACCCTAAACTTTGCAAATTTTGTCATAACCAGGGGCAGACTGCACTCCAGACAGCTTCAGCTATATGCACGGAGTTTGTCGAAAATATCTGCTCCGACCCAATTGATCATCCCAGCACTAGTACAAGAAGAGCTAACATGGTGGATAAAGACGTTAACAGACTGCAAGGTATCCAGCGATCTACATCCAAGGGCAGTACAACACTTCTTGACCACAGATGCTGCGGATTACGGTTGGGGAGCACAAATGGACGATCTAATGGTGTCAGGCAGGTGGACTTCCAATCAAAGGATTTGGCACTGCAATTGCAAAGAAATGTTCGCGATTATAGCAGCAGTAAAACATTTCAGATTCCAACTACACGGAAGTCACCTGATTTTACAATCCGACAACCGTACAGTCGTCTCATACATACGAAAAGAAGGCGGCACACGATCGACAGCATTGCTCAACTTGACATACCAACTCCTGAGTATTGTAGACAAAGGGGAAATGACCTTGACAGCGGAGTATCTTCCAGGCAAGTTCAACGATGTTGCGGACAGGCTGTCGCGAGGGAAACAACCAGCCGAATGGCATCTTCAACAGCCAGCTTTGGAAAAAGTTTTTCGTCAGTTCGGAGTGCCGTACATCGACCTGTTTGCCACCAAACAATCTCGAGTTGTAGACAGATATGTCACAAAAGATTGTCGGGACCACTCTGCATTATTCCACAACGCTTTCAGGCGCCCATGGAACTATCAGTTGGCGTGGGTCTTCCCACCACCGAACCTGATACCACGGGTACTAAATCATTTAAATACCTCCCAAGGAGTATTTCTTGTCGTAGCCCCAATGTGGACGAAAGCGTTTTGGCTGCCGGATCTTCGTCGACGAGCATTGAGCAGACCCATGAAAATCACCAACTTATCTCAAGTGCTTATAGATCAGAGCACCGGCCTCCCTCCACCGAGAGTACAAGACATGAAATTGTATGTTTGGAGAATTGGGGGTGGGGCGACATAACAAGTAACTGGTCAGCCGAAGAACTAAGCCTATTGAGATCTAGTTGGAGAGATTCAACATTAAAAACTTACAAACCAGCTTGGAATAGATGGGTTAGGTTTTGTGAGAATAATAATATAAACTTTAAACATCCCGATGCAGTAAATCTAACTAGGTTTTTAGCTTATTTGTGGCTTGAGGAGAGATTAGCATATCAAACTATTTTGTTGCATAAATCTGTAGTATTAACATTTGGAAGAACATTAAACAACGAAAATTTAAATTCTAATTTTTTAGTTAAACATATGCTAAAGGCTATCTCTCTTCAAAACCCAAGAACAGAAAAACCCCCCATTTGGGATCCTAGCGATCTGGTTTGCTGGTTACAGGATAACCCGCCAACAAATGTAACGCTATTTGAAGCCTCACGTAGATTAGCTTGTATATTACTGCTAGCCTCGGGACGGCGTGTCCATGACTTAACCTTGTTAAAAGTATCCCCTGACCACTTTACTGACGATATCGATAACATAACCTTGTACCCATCATTTGGATCCAAAACAGATACTGCTTCATACAAACAGTCTGGTTGGCGTTTATCAAAACATAATAACCCCAATGTGTGTCCTATATTTTGGCTTAGGAAGGTTATCGAACTAGGTTCAGAGAGACGTACAATAGAATGCAATAATTCTCTATTTATCAAAATTAGAGGCTCTATGGGATCAGCTTCGCGAACGGTTATAGGTAACTGGGTTAAAACAATATTCAAAGATGCAGGTATATGCGCCTCTCCGGGCAGTGTGCGTTCAGCTGTCGCCTCTCTAAATTGGTATGAAAATCTCCCCGTAGAAAATATTCTTAGCCGTGGTAACTGGCGTAGTGAAAATACTTTTGCAAAATACTACCGTAAAGAAATTATTGGTAGGCCTCAATCATGCGCAAATCTTTCAAGTAATTTTCAACCAGTCTAAAGTATGATTGTTATGATGATTACTGGTGTATATTATTATTAATATTATAGAATATATAGTGTTAAGTTGGCATTTTATAAGTATGTAATAGTTAAATTTTGTTCTATTATTATGATGTTATTTATATAAATATTGGAACATATCGGATTATATGTCAGACTTATAATTTATCTTGATTATACTATAGCATATGTTATTACGTTATCACATAGCGTCATTTGCTGTCACCAGGAGTTATAAACACGTCTCTCACAGATGCTGTGCATCGTCACATGCCGATAATAGTGCAAGTTTTACATAACAATAAAACTTGTATTATTGAGCAGAGACGATACAGCATCCAATTTAGGTCTCCTGGTGAGAGACTGCTATGAGGCTTGGTGGTCGTTGGTCGACACACCTCCTAAGACAGCAAATAATTAGTACCGGAAGTCGCTAAACGGAAACGGAAGTTCTTAAACGGAACCGGAAGTCGCTAAACAAAACCGGAAGTTCTTACTATTGGTAGATTAGAAGGGAAGTACTACGGGCGCACTCTCACAGATGCTGTGCATCGTCTCTGCTCAATAATACAAGTTTTATTGTTATGTAAAACTTGCACTATTTAAAACATTTCAGGTACCACATAGCGATACGTCTCCTATCTGGTCAATGTATAGGAGACTGAATTTAACGTTTTTGCATAGATTATACATTAATATTATTTACTTCTTATACTTATAGTGTATATACTTACAATACCATGAAAAATAATCAATATACTGGTAATGATTCTGAACTATGCAGTCTCATTTTTAGAAGAAGTGTGAACGCCTTGTTTTTAATATAGGCAAATATTTTTGATCACTACTTTGTTTAGTCTTACAATTCTATAGAATTAGTCATAACATAGAGTAACCTATCTATGGCAATCTGAATCACACTGAGTACGTTATAATAATTATCCTCGATAATGGAGTTGTATCTATTACTGGGTTTCAATATATTGAAATGATTTCTGAACATTACATAGGTGCACCTGTTTTTATAAACAAAATTTAACAACTTAACTCTTTATTTCTAAAAATACCATTTCCGTACTATCCATACTTTAGTAACTTTCTTTTAATTATAAAATAGCTAGAAAGAATAGGTCAAAACAGTAGAACAGCAAAAAGGTACAACATTTTTATGAATATATTGTACTAGTATGTTTATCTAAGGAATATTAGGAGATAAAAGAAATCATTCAACTAGACTCATTTCTAGTTTATTTACAATAAGTTTAAATCTATTATGCTGGTAAATATGTAACTAACAAATAACACAATATTAGATAAAGTTTGCCCAAATTCGAATCATAATAGTCTTTGGCCGATGTCGTCGTCGTAATTAAATAATCATGATAATATTTTTTTATATATTTGCATTAAAGATGATATTTTGTTGGTAATTTTTCTTCTAGTGGTGGATGAGCAGCCAGGTACTCCAAAGCACGTGCAATAGCAGGAGGTATGGGCGGTGGAGTCGGCAGAATGTCGCTCTAGAATAAGAAATAACTTATATACTTTGTAACATAAAAAAGTACCTACTTTTAATTTGAAATAAAATTGTTTCTTACAATATATAATACAAGAGTCATTATATCAACCTGAAATTTTGTCCTTACACTACGGACGAAACGGCTCCGATTAAAACTAATACAGTAATAGGATCATATTATTTTGTCCTGGTTTATACATCTACTATTATCGCCATTTTTATCATTTAATTATTTTTATTACACTCGTATTAAATGTAGTGTCCATGAAAAAAGTCTCTATAGGAAATTGTAATTTGGAATCAATAGATCATATGATCATTAAAACATTAGAAGAATATTGATAAGCAGAAAATTATGGATAGGTACTAAAACTTACATTAGGTTGGTATCCATTTTCATCAGCGACGTACTGTACATTTACTGGTGTGCCATCAGGAGCCACATACTGATATGAGCCTTGGGAAACCTGTAAAATAACGTTCATAGATATTCATTTCAGTTTATTATTGTTTATACACGTGGGTATATATCTATGTTTATTTTGTACGGTGTGCCTGTATACATAGTTCACTTTTAAACTGTGTAGCCACCGGAATCGAAAGCTACAGGAATGCTTTTTAATTTTAGACGACATAAAAAGGTAAAGTTTCTCTATTCGATTTTATGTCTCGCCATGCCATAAATTTAAGTAACCTATTATTCAAAATATCAAATTCATACAGTTCATCAAGTTCCTACAGTACTGATATCTCCTACACTTCATGCTGTATTAGATTGTAGGAAATTACTCATTTTGTTGGGATGATTTTTTGAAAACATTTTATGACGTCTCTGGTAACATCTTCCACAACACATACACAACCTTGATTTCGCACACAATACAAAAATATTTGTATTCCTTAGTCATACTATTTGTATTGGTATGTAATATTATTTTATCTGTGATATTAGTCTGTATGTTTTACATTGTATTACAAGGTTCTTACTTTGGATATTATGGATGGCGCTGTATGATGTAGGAACATAGGGTTATTAACAATTAAGTGTAGAAGATTATTTACCTATTTATATTTACATCTATTTAGTATGTCACTCCATACTCTATGAAGGTGTTTATAGTATTAATAACAGCTAACATAAATATTTTAAGTACAACCGACCTTTGCTTATTGCCAAAGGCTATACAGCTGGTGCATGCTAAACATAATGAGCATTAAGTATATATCGGATATGGATAGTACCTAATAGAAGCGCGTATGTATTACCAGAAGATTATATTCTACATGCAATTATCTTTTAGTATCTATGGGACCAACACAAGACTGAATAAAAGCGGCATTTTGAAAATATATTTTGTAATATATGATTAAAAGTCTGTTTTTTTTTAAATAGCTGTGCTCGCGGTTTCACCCGCGTGAAAATTATAGCCTATATATTATTCTGATGTATAAACTACATTACTGTAAAATTTCATCAAAATCCGTCATCAATCATTAAATTTTGCGTGAAAGAGGAACAAACAATGTTAATAGGTATGCCAAATCGGTTGAAAGTTTTGGTATAGTAAAGCTTGTATGTATACAAAAATATTAGTTTTTATTTTAGTCGAAAATACCTATTAATTTTGATTTTATAGGCATTTAAACTTACGATAAATTTCGAGTCCCGCTAACAGTCACGTGACATGTGACGTCATTTTACAACGCTCCGCTCCGCTTAGTAGCGAGTCGCTCGCTGGCCGGTAGGCAGTGGCTGAGTTTGTGGACTATTTTATTTGTTTTCATCCGCGCATTACGTTAATATTCTATTAATGAAATGGACGAAGGAATTGAAAAAGGGCAATCGGATGACCTGCCTAAAATAGATGCACTAATGGTTGCCCATTATTTATCAACAAATAGTGATTTCGTTGCCGCCGAAATGCGAGGAATAAAAATGCAAAGGTTAACTTTTCTTGCTATTTAGAAAATAATTTATCTGTTTTAAAGCGTTTTGGTAAAAAAATACCCAACTGATGTAATACTTAAAAGGTTTGGTACTTCTGCCTATTTGAGTTGCAATACTTGCAATAAAGTATTGCAACTTAAATAGGCAGAAGTACCAAACCTTTTAAGTATTTACATATACATTATAGACAACAAATGTGTGTTAGAGTTTTATAGGTACATACGTACATATGTGAATATAGGTACCTCTTTTAGTAAATTTAACTAAACACATATATTGATTTATTGCAAATGTATTGGGTTGAACAGATGTCCTAAACCTTTTTTAATTTTGATTTATCTTATTAATAGGCCGTTTTATTTATTTTTATTTGTAACTTATTCCAGGTCGGCAAGAGACAGCTTTGGTGATGATGTTATCGGTTACATACAAGTCAAATGTAGAATCACGCGCGTACATCGCGTACGTACCACACGTTATCGTTGCAGTTTAGAATGTAATGAAAAGGACCAAGAAGTTTCAAACGTAACTTGCGAACATTGTACTGCCAACAGAGGCTGTAAACGTACTATAGCATTTTAATGTGGCTACATCGTCGAAGAGAGGACTGAACGACTGTTATCAAATTTGTTGGATTTTTTTGTGGCTATAATAAAAATAACTATTACTTTGGTGGTTGTATTTGTACATTTCGGCACAACACATGATTTTCTAGTGTTTGGTTTGGTTATTTTTGAAGGTATTTATAATTTCTAATGAAACGTAAGACGACTCCGTGCTGAGAGCGCGAGCGGACAGAGCGAGTGTTGTACTATGACGTCACACCGTCACACGAGTCCGCATCGTACGTTTACTTCTATAAATCAGAAACTAATTGACGTATTGAAGTAATTCTTTCACTAATATTTTTTATTTTTGACAGAGAATATGGAGAGCTATTATTCAAAATTAGTTAACATTCTTCATTACAAACTTTCGTGTTTATAATATTATTAAGAGCATAATATAGCATTAGCAAAATTAAAATTACATAGTATTAAATATACAAAAGTAATAAGATAACCGCTATAACACCAGGGGGAAAACTTAAACTTAAACTGAACTAACATGAAATGCGAAAGGTACTTACAAGAGCATCAATATTGTCGACATTCTTCAAAGTTCCAACAGCAGAAGCTGAAATACCGTTTCCCGTTTCATACCTAAAATGGAATAATAGTTTAGTAATAAAATAATACATATCGTAATATTTATCTATAGGAACAATGGTTCGGTGGGTTGCAATTTACGATTGAAGTAATTTCAAACTTTTTTCACGGTTGTTTAAAATTGTACACGTTATGCAAACGATATATTTTACATGATAAGAGCTCGCAATATCTCGACACTGTTACAAACGATCTGGTCTCGGGTCAACTGGAGATGGCGGTGAATGTAATGAATTATTACGAGCAATATGTCCACCCGCTTTCATTATCGTCACCACTATTACTGGAAACACTTTCGACAAAACACACTCACTATGTCACTTCGACTTTTTGAAGCAGATCAAGTCTTACAATTACTATTAAGTATAGCTATTACTGGATTCAATGTGTTAGACACCTTCAAGGCGCCTTCCTATTTAAATTTTGATAAATGAATCCTTTCACAATTCTAGGGAAAAATGGAATTCCGTAGATAATATTTTTATTTTATGAAATCTAACCGCTAATATGTATATATGCTATACTGTGTGCGCTGTAGCATAACAATTACTAATTTTAAATTTAACAATTGCTACATTTAAATGAATACAGTTATTAATATATTACGAATGTGGTCGGTACAGCTTAAATACTAAGTCATAAATCGCGCCAACTTTTAAGAGGGAATCGAAACATTAATGAAACTGTCACCCACACCATGCTATAGCGTACATGGTATAGTCGTATTAAGTGTTCAGATATGACAAACTTGTTTTGATTCTGTATTGTCCTTTCACTGGTTTGATATACTGCAATCGAATTATATTCAATCTATTTATATGCAATATACCCAGGTATTCCAGTGGAATTCTACCCTTAGTATAACAAACAGTAAGAGAGAGATCTTTTCGTTTACAGTAAATATGGTCCGGACCGTTTTTATCTGCTAGTCCTTTCATGTAAGATGAAATATCGATTGCCATTCTGGATGAACTATGGATTTTTTTTTATCATTATTCTCGGTCAAAAAAATAAGTAAAACAAAATAAACTCTTTAAATACTTAAAATTGTACCAAGCCATCTGGTCTTAATAAACTAAATCGATATCTCATGAGGAAAAACGTGCCCAGTTGTCAAAGAATAATGTTTTCTGTTGATAACAACTAGTTAAAAATTGATCATTTTAGGAATGATCGAAGTTTTGGAGTAAAATCCAGCAGAAGTCTACGCTGATTTCACCGGGAATATACATGTTACATAAAGCGTATGTATTTTAATGAAACGAAACGATTTACTTATTGTATAAATAGTAGAAAGATATATAATTAGCTGCAGTAATTACGAAGATTATCCTCAATGACACTCCTCATCTTAATAATATAATGATAAAAAAGCAGTACACTTACGCATAATCATATCCATCAGGTTTTACATCAATGTCGGATCTTAATACTGGTGCGTCCACATCGCTGCCGGAACTTTTAACAGGAGATGGTACTGGAGAATGTGTCACTCTAGGAGGCTGTATCGGTGGGTATGCAGCCGCCACGATACAAATGCACGTTGTTAAGACCTGTATAAAAAAATTATATAAAAAAACTATAAAAATAATATATATTTTTTTTACAATCTATAACATTATTATAAATGCTAAAATCTGAAATAGAGTTAGGAAACAATGTCCTACGCTCCTTACGCTTTTTGTGAAAATGTATCCTTTCTAGATTTGTATACGTTTAAATGATAATACCTATGTAGTTTTGATTGTATAATGCAACTAAATAATATATTTAAGTCGGTCTCAGAAAACTTACAAAGAACTTCATTGTTGTGAAGTTGTGTCTCGTGAGTAGTATATACCGACAAGTGTGACAGACATCTAGTCTATCCTTTTTATATAAGACTTAAAAATAAAAAAAAAGTTTTTGTTTAAAGGATTCTGACATGAGAGTGACCTTGCCAAAATTTAATCACGTTTCATTGGTCAACGAGGCATTATATTCATCCTTTTAAGAATTTTCATAATCTAGACATTTCGCATAAAATATATTATATTTAGATACTCAGTTTCACTGTCAGGTTTTTTCTCAAGTTCCTTGTTATCACACTAGGCAACGCCCGCAACTTTGTCTGTCTTTATCATGTAAATCTATCTAATTCATGTCAACTTAATTAAAATCCGTTCAGACGGGATACACATTTTCGTTTTTATAATAATAATATGGATTTATATTAATCTGCCTCGTACATTCGGTCGTCATAATTTTTTTTTATTTTAACATTTTACTAGCAAAGTTTTTCTTCTGGATATGAAGACTCTAAGACACTTAGGCACCACGACATCTGGCATGCCTGACCACCGTCAGGATTGACAAGTCCGCAGGATTTGAATCAGAAGCATAATACCACAGACGTTGCAAAAAAGTTAATAAATTTCTTTACTAATTATATAGAGAAGGGTGTAGAATAGAAATAGGATGTTTATTTCAGTCATCATGTATTTTCAACATTTAATTTACTTCCAATACTATATTTTCTTTCTCTGTTTAGATTCTTAATCTATCGCGTAATTTTTGTTAATTCCATTTTAGTTCATGTCCCAAATGCGACAGTGTATTTATCTAACAATATAATTATTTATACAAAAACTGCAATAATACTGCTTATATAAACACAGTTGACATTCAGAGAACAAGTCTTTGTTATTATTAGACACTAATAATTATTTATAAAATTCTTTCTCTATCATGAGTAAGGAAAATGCCACATATTTATTACTTTATTAACTACATAGTGATTTGAAGATCATTTCAATTAAAATGTTAACACCGTTCAATGTGCATCCGTTACAAGATTCGTTAATAAGTTTCTTGAATTATTCATTTTACTTCAACTTGTTAAAATTCTTTGTTCGTGCCTGCATGTACCCATCCGGAATTCTTAAAAATAGTACCATAATTAGTAATTAATGTTTAATCTTCGTGCCACAGACAGCAAATGTTTTATAATTACCGAATCTTGGATTCCTATTAAAAGGAATCATGTATTCCTTCCTTCTTTTATTGGGGTTGATGACATTTTAAAGAACACTTCCAATTTTTTTTTTTATTAATTACGTCAATTACTTAAATATATGAGGGAAAATTATAATATACCACTGTTAAGTAACCACTTTTACTGAATGATACATCAAAATTACAATTGTCAATTCGCATAACTTTGCACATTTCTATGTACGATTATATGTAAGTATACTAGCTGTACGCGTAAAGCGCGACCCCCTTATATCCTTTTTTCGTAATAAAAAGTAACCTATGTCCTTTTTCAAGGTCTAGATTATCTGTGTGCCAAATTTCATTTAAATCAGTTTAGTAGTTTCAGACATGTCTGTCTGTCTCGTTTTCACGTCAAAATTCTGTCGAGTTACTTTGGCATTTATAATATTAGCACAGATAACTTAATGTTAGTATTGATATATTATCAGTATATTTATTTACAAAAACAATGGAGGTATATATTATAGATATCTATCTAATAGTCCAGTGCTTATTCATACTATGTAATCAGTAGCTTGATACTAATGTGCAATGTTAGGGAGTACCTTCTATAACAGGAAAAACTGGCAGATAAAACCTCTTACAGGATAAAAAGTAACGGTGGCATTTTATTCTTACTGTAGGTATCAGCTACATACATTAATGACGGATGTCTTAGACTGATGTATGGAATATTATGTAAAGTACAAAATATCGAATTTTAGGATAGGCAATTACTTTGTTTCAAAAAGCAAACTTTGTTATTGTTAGAAAAACGCTAAAGAAGTTAAAATCGAATTTAAGCAGGTGTAATAAAAATTTTAGGTTCCATATTAATGTTATGAAGCTGTTGTTATGATGATCTGTCTGATCTTGTTTTTGTTGAAATAAAAACTATGGTCATTTTTATTACTTATATTTTTTTAATGGAATCTTTAATACCGATAGTGAAAGGAATTGTATAACAACATGAAAACTAAACAATTAATCTATACTCATACATCTAATGTATTCATTATATACACTAACCGAAGAACGTAGCAAACATAACTATCACCCTGGTATTCCCCAAAGGGATTCGAATATTATATAAATGAAATAATTGCCTTGTGCATGAAACGATAATATTAAAAAAAAACATCTTATAAAGAAAGAAAGGATTTTTAAAGAATCATTTTTTTCCATAATATTTCTAACAGTTTGGCTTTTTTTTTAATATCCCTTGACAAATAACACAGCAGTCTATTCCCAAGCTAAGCAGCAGCTTGTGTTATGAACACGAGACAATGAATAGACACACTTAGATACATTTTTTGTTAATACATAAAAGAAACCCAGACCAATTATACAAATATTTGTACCGTGCGATCATCATCAACCGTCGCCTACATAGAAAACCCTTCGCTTTTATTCTCGTCATGCCTTATTGCTATTCTGGAGGATTAATATGTTGGGTACAACATTTACAGAGTACGGAGGTATCCATACTCTGTAATTTCACTGACATTTCTCACTCTCAGTTAAACATAGTTTACGGCCGACTGGTTTACGGCACAGTTTAAGGGAATACCTCTATCTCACCACGCTGGCAGTATAAGTGAGACAGAAGTACCCCTGTATTAAGAGAACTAGTAAGTAATAGGGTTAAGTTAACTAAAAGAGGTGTTGCAGTTTTCCTCTATACATCAGACTCCAACCTCCACATAGTGATATAACAATTACTTGATAGAACAATTAGAGTTGGGTTTCATTAAGAGAGAAATTCAAAGAGGCAAATATTCTCATCGTTGCTTCTCAATTTATATATTCAAATATCCTATATGTTCATAAAAATCTTGACTTCTTTCCAAAAAACAGCAATATTCATAATATTAATACTAGATATAAAGACAAACTTGCTATCCCCAAATATCGTTTAGAAAAAGTCAATAGGTCTTTTATGGGAATAGGTATAAAAATTTACAATAAGATACCAAAGGATATATTGGAATTACCCTTAAATAAATTCAAAACATCTGTTAAATCATATTTACTGAGCAAGGCCTATTACTCACTAAACGATTACTTGAATGACGAGCGTGCATGGCAATAGTTTTCATATTCGGGATTTTCATTTAATGTTAGATATAGACACCTATATAAATACCTATGCATTGTAAATAAACTGGCTTTTAAAAAAAAAGTAATTCAATTGAGTTTCTTGCCAGTTCTTCTCAATTGGATCTATATACCGAACTGGACGGTAGGGAAAAAAAAATATAATGTAAAAACTTGACGTTCATAAGCGGCTAAAATGTCCTACATGAATCAATGATTTTTTAATTTAAATTTGAATTTGTTTATTGTAATTGTTTTGAATTAAGACGGGATTATGGTAAATATAAAATATACCATAGCCACCTTCTACAATACTAACGACTTATACTTTAAAACTATATTTGGTAACCTAATATACGCTAGTATGTACTTAGTCACTGCCAACATCATAGTAATATATAACAGTTAAATATTATTACAAACAATCACTTTTTATTTTTCTGCATTTATAATTTTTATTCACCATGACATTACACATAATAAGCGACGCTCTCTGCTCTCGTGATGTACATCAATACTCGTAATGTCCAATTACTTGACATTAACTGGCTCACCTTTCACTCGGTATGTTTGAATTCAACGTCGCAGAGGACGAGCCTAAAGCCTACCGCTATTTATCTTAATTTAATTAATTAAATGATATAATTGACAAACAAAATGTCAGGCAAGCAACCTTAGGAGCCTAATTCATCATGAGCCCATGAAAGATTTGTTAACCTCTTGAATATTATAATCGAAATATTTCTTAATTCCATTTGTGTTGTACGAGGATCCAACTCACAACCGCTAGAAACTAAGGTTAATGTTAAGACACTATAGTACTGGATCAGCGAAATCCTAACCCAATACATTATGGTGGTTTCCGAGACAATATATACGAATCTATTATAATAATACTGATTGGACAACACTAATTATAATACTTTCCAGCCATTTTCCTGTAATTTTAACGCTCAAAAACTTTAAGATATCCTCGACCTTCACGATGTCTGAAAAACATGCCGATAATAACCGACGTACCAATCGTAAACATCACACACAAAACCGCAGGCATCTACGAAACTAGTTTCATCTAAATGTCAACAGCTATTATTACCACCTCTACAAGAGGTCACCGGGGTCAAACGATGTACTCTGTGTAGTCACAAATAACGCAATACTTTTAAATATATATTATAAAATTCCAATATATAATATCTATACATTTACAAATCAATTTGTTAACTAATTAACGGTGAACTATTGAAGAGTCTGCAAGATTTTCTTTAAAGAGGATAAACAGGCATCCTTTCGTAAAAAAATATAATTCTACCAGCATTATGCGTGGTTTTTATATACAACATATTTTATTGTAGATACTGTATGCAATCCACAAACATTTGGAGGTCCACATCCTGACAGAAATACTGTCAAATGATCCCTTATCCCTAAAAGATAAAACCACTGCTTTAATTAATTAGATGGTGACAAAGAGATGGGCTCTTTGTCTTCTAGATAATATATAACGAATGAACGTTCAACTTGCATAATTTTCCAAATAAATTGAAATATGTTAGGAACTTAGTTAGACCTGACTTCATGCTCGTTTTATCATCCTCCACTGGTGCCCTGCCAGAATAAATCGTAAGCGCAGGCGGGAGCATAATTCCATTATCACCCTTAAAAAATGTGAGTACTAGTTATACTATTTAAATTACAATTTTAAAAAATGTCATTATTCTAATTTCCACTTTGACATTTAGTAACATTATTATTTATAATTATGTATACATTTATTAGAATATATTTATTATTTATCTTTACATAGTATAAAAGAAAGTTGTCGCCACTGTCTATTCGTTTACGCACTTCGCTTAAATTGCGCATTTTAATGCAGTTTTCAGCAATCGATATGGTGATTCAAGAGGAAGGTTTATGTGTATAATACGCGAGTGTTATAATATAGAACAAGTTGAGAAATTTAAAGATTTGTAATGCATCTGTGCGAAGCTGGGACGGATCGTTAGTAAGTAATAAAATAACCTTTTTTATTTTTTATTAGTATCCGTACCAACACACGTCTTTTACAATCTTAGTAATAAACAATGTGGTTTGTTTTTTTAATGTATTCCTATAATATAATTCTAATATCAGCCATCCGTGGTTTCACAAGTGTGCAGTAAAGAGTATTTTTAGAGCTTACGAAATATGATATCTTTTGAACAAGTGGTAGTTTTTTTACGCTCCCCAGTGAATATAAATTATGTCATCTATCTGGATTCATATAGTGGAAATTAATTTATTTTAACGCCATCTATTGAATAATCAATAAATATCTTACCTATAACTATTATGTATAATTATATTCATAATGCAAATAAAATGTCAGAGGCAGTGATTTTAATACGTAACTAAAATGTTAACCTCTAGATGGAGTCAATACTGCTTATGTATAATCGAGCCTTAGGCAAAGCATTATGAATAAATTTATTATTGCCTGGCTGTGCCCGTGACTTCATCCGCATGGAATAGTGACCTTGGATAGCATAAAATATTTAATTCTCTTACCCAAAAAAGTCTTAATTTGGTTTCAATTGTTATTATATTTTTATTTTAAATATTAAAATTCTTTATTTAAAAACTGAACTTTCTATATCGTGGAAAGGTAATTCTTCTCCATTTCATTTAAAATATTAGTAGATAACATATAAAATATTTAGAGCTTTCATTTCATAATTATATACTACATAATATAAAATAAACAATAAATACTTTTTATCGCAGCCTGAAATGGAACAGCAAAGTCGCCAAAAATAATTAATTAAGATAACTAACAAAGGAATTAATTCATTAGATACTTTTATAATAATAATCGTCCTAATTCGTGACTTCAATATAAAAAAATATATAAAATAAAAATGCGGGTATTTTAGGAAAAAATAAAAAATCTCACATTACATTACTTTACACTTTTTTTAAAAAATATTTACAAAATTATTATAAAAAAATACTAAAAATAAATATATGCCTCAATGTTACTATAAAGCACATAGAACATAGAACACACATAGAATAACAACATAATAATTACATTAAATTGTTGTTAATTTAAATCATCCTAGTTCACATAGTGAATATGAATGAGAGTGGATGTAATTATATATTAATAACTTGTGTATGATATATGTTCAGGTTTTATTAGCTTATTTTCTATTTTCTGGCTGAGGTGGGGCAGTAGCTAGGTAATCAAGTGCTCGTTGAATGGCTTCTGGAATAGGAGGAGGTGTTGGGAGATGGGCACCTTGAGGCTGGTAACCGTTTTCATTGGCAATGTAAGTTAATTGAATATTGCCTCCATCGTCGCTGGGATACTGAAATTGTCCCTGGACTTGTATTGCAGGCTCTTCTGCTCCGACATTTTTAAGTTCGCCCTGCTCCTGGGCGACAATACCATTCCCAGTTTCATAGGAATACTGATATGAGCCATCAGGGTTGATCTGGCTCTCCTGGCGGACAATTGGTATGGGCTCATTAGCAGGACCTTGTGGGGCAGCACAAGCGACAGCCAATAAACCCAAGAATATCTGAAAATTACAAAAAGATATAAATCCAATTTGCAATAATTCCGTTAGAAACTTTCCACAGTGAATTTTATTATTTTCGTAATATTGCCAGACATTCTTCAATCACTCTACACAATTTCAAACTATGTCAACACTCAATAACTGTAGACACTATCACTGACACTTACAACGGTCTTCATGTTTATGTTTGTTTGTCGGTGAAGGCACTGAACAATATTCTTCTAACAGTGCTATATCAGTATATATATGGACGGGTCACTACGCCGCCTACCACCTCTGATGGTATTGCACCATTTGGCACGTCAGAATAAATTCGATAAAATATGTCCAAGCCTACTGTAGATATGAGCTTATATGATATGTACATGTATCATAATAGTTTAAAAGAGATACCTAACAACATTTTAAAAAGAACACACTGATAAAGAAAAGATAACTATTGATTGTAGTTATTATTAAAAAAAACTGATCTGGGTGCAAATAAAAATATTTTACATTGAACTTTTATCAATTCCTATTACTTTAGCCAAGTAGGTACGCTAACCTCGTTAGATTTCATAAACATGCGGTGCGAATTCCAAATGGGTATCATTCATAGACTGCAAAGAGACGTATTTTGTTTATCCAACTGACTGTAATTAGTGCTCGTTATAATATGCAGGATATGTATAACTATTCAAATTATAACGTTGAACGTTTATCAACAATTGCCTATTCTTTTGGAGATCTGCAGTACAGATTTTGACCTAGTTCATTATCCACTTTGAACTTTATTCCTTGTGAGAGCTTGAAGACTCCTACAAGGAATATCTTGTAAGTTTAAATATAAATTAATTACATAGTAAAATTCGTTATGAGCAGTAAAATAAATATCATTATTATGATTATTATCACTATATAATTAAGACCCTCGTACAGAAATACAAATTTTCGAATAGATATGTATGACTGAACTTTTCACTGAACTTTTAGTTGAATTATTACATTAATATTAACTAGAGATAAGAGAATCTTATTAAGTCTATCAATATATAGCCACCATGATTTATTAAATAAACGACGTAGAAAAATTATTGAAACTAGTTATTTTTGCATAAAATTAGTTATTTACAACTATCAATAATTCTGTTCTCTAATCTTCAAAAAAAAAGACTCTGACTCCGATATTAATTTGGCTTTGCTTCTTGTCTATAAAATACGTAAATAATGAACTTCAGTTATTTTTGTATAACATAGAATTTTATTTTTACTCACTACTTGTAATTATAATGTTACTATTATTTTTATGTATGTAACTTTATCTAAATGTCACTTTAAATGATGACAAATATTTGTAATATTTATAATTATAGATTGTTATGTGCTTATTATTTTTTAAGACTTATCCAAAAAATACAGTACAATACTTTAGCGACAAAACTTGTTAGACAAGGTCGTCTGACAGTCAATCAATATCATAAAATATTTATTTACAAATAAATATGCATGTAACACGTAAAAACTACTGAGGGCTATAAACTTATAAGAATTTATAATTAGATACATGACCTAAGAATTCTTTTTATTACCCGCCATCTACTATACAAACAGTGTGTTCTCAAACAAAAAATAATCGGTTTGACCTTAACGAAATTAAGAAAGTTCCAGTCTTTACTATTTTATTCAGAAATTATATACATTTATTTAATGACAAGGTATGTGGGATGGTAATTATATTGATTTCGGAAATCATGGTATACCTTTTTTGTATTTTAGTCACTACATGATATTTTGCTAACACCATGTATAGTGGACCCTGACTTTGGAGCTTTGTATGAAGGCAAAACGTTATAAGTAAACAATTGCCATAACTTATTTTATAGGTATATTTTTAATATTTGACCTTTTTCAATAACAACATAACTCTATTAAACTGTTGCGAAACCAAAGGGAATAAGTATTTTGTGATCAGTTGCACAAAAGTGCAACGATGTGGTACTTTCGTTTGATTAGAGACTAAACAATATGAATATGGCACTTAATTATTCTTTTATTATTGGCTATTTTTTTATATTCTTACATAAAGCAACAATTTTTATTTATATTACTAGTACTTGTATTATCACAATATGGCATTGTGATAATACAAGTACTAGTAATATAAATAAAAATTGTCTCTGTGGTCACGGCACTGACGACGGCAACCTGCAATACCGATACATCACCTCCTTCGGTCAGTTCGGTCAGTCTGTCTCCTTTAAGTATAAACTAATAACTTCATGAGTTTCAAGCCACACGCTTGAAACTCATAAATTAGATCTTCAGGAATTTCTACTAATCACGACACTGTAAAAAAATCAGGTATCAAAGAAGCAAGCTTTATACAAAATTGATACTTTAAAAAAGAGTACAGTTCTTACAAGCTCACGACCATAGGATTCAGGTTGTTCACGTGCGATAGCCCAGCTTTCACATCTTATAGTATTCGTAATTAAGGGTCTAACTAATCTAGAATTTTAATACGCCGCTTTACTTTTCGGTTACGTTAGACCTGGATTCCTCGCATGATGCATACATTTGTATTCATGAATGTGATTGTTTGTTATCTGGGTGCTTTCTATGTATATTCTGTATTTAATAAAAAATCAGATATGATGAAAGAAACCTGATGACCTAGACGGGTCAGAGTCGTCCACATCGTTGCAAATAATTAACTAAAATAATTAATAATTTTATTATTTGAGAGCATTATAAATTAATAATTCATATTGATATAAAATGAATATTATTAGAACATTAATTCTATTTTTGCTGTTATTTATTTGATGAAATTATCCATATTAACACAAACACACACCCACGATGTATGTATTTGGAATGCCTGAAAGGTAAGTGATAATAGAGCCATAATAAAGTCCTGAGATGTCATACCTTCGCATTCAGTAATTTCACTACTTGTCTGTATTATCGGGGTGTAGTTTTTTACAATATTGGCAAATAAGCATCTGGCTGTGAACTTTTTACGTAGTCGTCTGTGTGAAAACCTTGTATACACTCCGTGACACTCCTGGTATTTCAGGCGTCCGTAGACTACGGTAACTGTTTACACAATTACATATCTGGGTAAACAGTTACCGTAGTCTACGGACGCCTGAAACACTAGGATCTCGTCGATATGTAATTGTGAGATTATAATGACTCTAATCCTCAGTTTTATTTGTCTTTTTAAAAGTATTAAACATAAATTATTCACATTTAACGTTGGTAGATAAATATCTACATAATATTAAGTAGGATGAGAGTAATAGAGTACTCGGGACTAGTGACACCATTGCTACCAATGTACATAGGCAGATGCACCACTCCGTCATTATTCATAAAGAGAACATAAGGAAAGAAGTACATAATACGGCCTACACACGGCTCTGAAATCGAGGACAATATCGGAGCAGTGGCGGGGATCGCCCTAGATCAATTTCTAGATCATCTCGTGTGTAGAGAAACCAGGGCCGATTTCTCGTACTGGGCTAATTTTATCACCTGCTGTCAATTATTCCAATATTACATCTAAAACCAAGGGTGTCGCATGTAATCCGTTTAAGGTACCCCTATCTCAATCAATTAGTAGCATGTATCCTATCAGTAAGTCCGAAGGTATGGCCAGTATTTAATAATCTTACATGGATTATGTATATCTAAAATAAAAACATTGGCAATGATTAAGAAAAAACCGGTAGGCTAAAGTTTATTGTCCTTTTAATAATATTTTAAATAGATACGACACCACAACATTGATGTGAAATGATGTCATTTAAACGATCACGTAGTTTCCATTTTTAAATAAGTCATTCTACAAATTTGTATTATTAGATGTATATTTAAATTTATGCACTATAAAATCTATAGAATAACGTTGAAAGACAAATAGCAATAGGAAACTACAATACTAAACTAATTTGTGAAATATGTTTCTGACGTTTTCATTTAGGCTATTAATGAAATTCAATTTAGGTACTCGATTGATTTTTCAATTTATATAAATTAGGTTTCCTTTAAAATTTAGAAATGTTTTAAAAGTTTCTAAGATTTAACGACATACGATCAGTACAAGAGTATCATGATGATAAGGCAGTGATCATAATAAGTGTCAGAACGAAGACTTTCATATTTTCAACGTATTTTAAACATCCACTATGTATTTCCAAAAGGATATTAAGATATCTAATGTCTATTTAATTATTGTCAAATATTCTCCACGTTTCGTAGTACATTTTATACTTGTAAAATCTTTGTTTTCCAAAAAACTTTTTTAACAGCTATTAGATATTTTCTAGACCGAAATATTCGAGTATATTCGTGTACAAAGTTCCGTAATAATCGTTACTAACTTCATGGTATACCACCTGTAGATATAAACAGACTATGAAGGTTACGAAGCATAATATAATTCATTACGAATTTAGCCACCAGAGAAGACAAAACACGTGGCGTTTCCTATCATAATGGCTAAAGTGCTGACAACTTAGCCAGTCAACTCAACCCTCTAACTTTAATTATGTAGTGAGCCAGAACATAGTCAAAAGCAGGCTGCTTATACATTTTATATATTGTTATTGATATCGATGGCCACAGTAATCAGAGACATTATAAACTATTGTGTTAAGCATTCAGTTTGGTTATTATTAGTAACTATGTTTATAAAAAGTATGAATAAAATATAAAATAGTTATCACAAAACTTTAATTAAACAGTATAAATATAAAGTATAAAAGTATAAAATATACATCACAAAATGACTATGAGTATTTCTCTTTTTTCAGTTGACTAATTTACTGCTTTGGCTGCTCAGGTTGTGGGGGGGCAGTTGCAAGGTAGGCAAGAGCGCGCTGTATGGGCTCTGGTACTGGGGGGGCAGTGGGTAGGTGAGCGCCTTGGGGTTGGAAGCCGTTCTCGTCAGCAACGTAAGACAGCTGAATGTTGCCATTGTCTCCGGGATATTGGAACTGACCCTGCACTTCTAAAGCTTCAACGTCACCAACCTTCTTCAAGTCTCCTTTCTGATCTGCACTAATTCCATTTCCCGTTTCGTAAGAATATTGATACGACCCATCACCATTGACTTGACTGTCCTGTCGTAAAATGGGAATAGGTTCTGCTGGCGCCTGGGATCCTTGAGGAGCTGCGAACGCTACCGCTACCAGAGCTGATACTAATACCTGAAATTAATTCACATTCAATTAATTAAAATTCTCACAATTATTCTAATATTATCAATGCGAGTTTAATTTGGATCACTAATGTCTATTAGGTGTTTTATACATATACAGATTAGGTTTATTTGCATATTTATTGTTAAACCACACACACTGAAACGAGATTTATGGGTTTAAGTCACTGAACTCGACGATAACACTGCCAAGGTAAACTGTAATCCAGAGCAATCGTAGGTAATCACAGATACGATAAATCACTTACAATGGTTTTCATTGTTTTAATTGTCTTGGTAGTAGTTGAATTAGAAGATACTGTATGTCAACTGATGAAGATACATCCTGACAATTTAAATATATATACTCGGTACCACAACACCACCTCCTTGCATTACTAATTTCACAATACACGGTGACGCAAAATCTGTGAAATAAGTAAACAGTAGATGCATTACCTCTAAGCGTAATGTCATATTGGCGGGGCGCGATGTAATGGTTTGTCACTTATCAACAAAGCTAACATTTTTCTCATTTGTTCCATCACGGTCTCGTAGAATGCACTTCTCAAAAATCTTTCCAATAGATATTTTATTATTTCTAAATTTGAACACCAAGCAAACCTCGTAATATTAAAGTTTACGTAGGTAGTAGTAACTTGTACTACGCGTATAGTAATTCGTGATTTTTGCTCTGTCAGCATGACTATGTATACATGAATGTCTGTAGTCATGCAGATACAGCAAAACATCTTAAGTATGGGTAGAAAATAAATTCGGATATTACTTACCTTCGGATACTCATGCATACAATTGTTACTCATTGATAAAAAAACCTTCAGTATTATTTTAATACTTCCAATTAATCATGTATAGTAGACAAAAAAATATTATAATATTTAAACCGCCAAATATTCAGAATTAAAGAGAAGATACAATGATACTAATATCAAAGCAGTGATAGGGAGATCTAGATCGCTTCAAAGATCGTTTTGTGTTACGTGATACGATATAGGAGCGATTTCTCATAAAGCGCCATCAAGCTGATTTTATCCGGAACATAACCGCACCTGAATCTCGTTATTGTGTTGATTGTGTAGATTTTCATGTTGCGATTTTAGTTTGTTGAGTTTTGTTGAGTTTTGTTAAAATTTAAAACGCTAATCTGCATTATACATGCTACATTACACCTATAATATATTTAAATCTATATTGTACATATTGTACAACTGCTACTGAACGATTATTGTAAAATTTGACATATTTTCTTTATTCACGGATTATATAAATAATAAATTTATAATAATAATAAATTTTATTAAGCCATAATCATGTACAGGTATATATCCATTTTTTATAAACAATATGTTGTGATTGTATGAGCAATAAGTATTTATATTATCTAGTTTCACATTATAATGAAATGAAATACATTTTGCTAGTTATACACGACTCACACCAATGGAATTCTTAGAATCAATTTAAATTGTTGACGTCGTGGTGAACGCAATGCGTTCATTAAATACATTCATTAAATAGGCTAGGTAGCCTATTTAATGAAGGCATTAAAATGATTATTTGAATGGCACTACTTATTTTTTAACTCTTTTGTTATATATTTATACGTCCTAAATCACAATCGTTAATTTCAAATGTCCAATCTCTAAATCAATATCTGCTATTAAACTAAGTTTTATTTTTCTTTTAAGCGACTTACTTCTTTTACGTGAATGTCTCAAAACACGCCCATAATTAAAAAGGATTTGTAGGATTTTTATGAATAAGCGAGTTTCTGTTTTCCAACATCCATTTCTCGAAAAAACTTACTGTCTTTTAAAGAATTATTAAATCCTTAGATTCAATAATACCTACATAATACAATTATGAAATTCATACTTGAACTTCCACAGTAGAAATCTTTATGGGATCACTATTGTAATTTATTGAATTGTAAATGTTATCTCTTGGGAATGAAAGCAATGTCAGGATAAATTAAGTATCTAATTGTTATTCAATGAAATGGGTTGAATGTACTATTGACTAAAATAAAATTTATTATTTCAGTATTATAATTGTCTGTAATTTATAAATGAAATACACCATTCATTAACATAAATAATCCCTACAGTAATATCTTTTATGACATCTAAAATCAGTTAAAGTAATTATAGCTACTATATCGCTATCCATTATTTTATTTGAATACGATAATAGAATGCAAAAAATCCTTGCGGGTTCAGGTGAAAGTTCGCATACAATAGCTAAAAATCAAATCACAAGATGGTTAAAATTGACAAGCTTGCATCATAACATCATTGTCAAAATATTGCGTTATCCTATGATGTCACTAGAAAACTTTACTGTCCTTGGAAATCGTTGTCTGGGTTTCTTAAAACTATATTTCTATGCTGAATATTCAAATTATTGTATAGTTAACCTTTAAACTGTGTAAAGAAGTAATGTAAATAACACCACATACACACACTGGATGCACACCAACTTTACTTTGTGCTGACAATGGAGGTGAAGTTCACGACGAATATTCGTGATACCATCCTTTCTACAATATATTATAGGTAAATACGTGGACTTTTTACGTATCAGATTTCAATAAAGCAATAATACGCCATTATTCCTTACAAAGAATCCAAGGTTATCTTAAAAATTCCTTACACTCAAAAAACATTTTTAATTAATAATTAATTAGTACGAAACCGACAGCATAAACTCTTGTAAAATATAGAATAACAATATAGGTGTCATTATTTATTTACAATAAGTAATGACACCTGATAATGTTCCGTGCATTAAAGAGTCGACTGTTGCTGGGTGAACAGAACGGTTTGGGTTACGGTTGTCCAAAAACTATTTTAATATCATTACTACTAACGGAAAAATAAAGTGTAGTTATATACCTACAAACTTTGCAAACAACTTGCAATACAAAAAAGTAGTAGACATACGATAGAACAATACATACTAATTAGATAAACGGATTGTGAAAATAGATAGAACAGAGTATATTACTACTAGTTTGTATGCAACTAATCTCTCAAATGGAATTGAATAGTATCTATGTAAATTTAACACTACCCAACTAAATATAAATAAAATGTAAATATTTGTATGATCTGTATAAATTTCATATTACACAAGGAGCAATTGATGTTTATTGCTCCATGTGTCCACAAATTGAAAAGTACCAGACTTTTTTTCAAAGGTCTGTCACAACATTTTATTCTTCTAAATTCTATACACCTATCAAATCATCAAAAATACTAGCTGCCTACATCGTGTAGCATTATCAATACATCTCTGTAATATTATGCAATTTAATAGTCATTTATAAGAATAGGTATCCAGACAACAAAAGGATTTCACTCATATCTGTTATGTAAATCACATTGTAGGCTCTTCGAATGTCTTCAGACAAATTTTAGTATTGCTGCATTTATTTGCTGGGTGTGGCATATGAACTTATGACTGAGTGATGTATGTCTATGATAATGCGATGAAGTCATGTGACGGTTCTAGTTCTACAATAATACCTATCTATAATGATCCATGTTAGTCGGCACATGACCCGAATATCAATATCTGGTTAGTGATTTTATTCTGAATACAATGTGATTGTTGTCATTTATTCCTCCCATGCTACGCAATTACGCATATAGCAGATAGTTATGATCCATGACAGTTGTGAGTGCCGAGTTCTTATATTTAACTTTTAGATATTTACGCTTTCTTAATAAAACCTAAATATAACATAGTAGACTACGAGATATTAGAATATTTATACTGAACCAAAATAGATAAATTCGTTCGATTACTTTGTTCACTTCCCGATCAGCCCCGTAGCGCTATTACTTTATTTTATACTTTACTCCCAATATTGGTACAAGATAAAAATATGTACGTCTTTTAGAAACTAAAAAAAGGCTACTTTTTCATGCCCATGTGAAATTTACTTTTAGAAATACCATACTAACATCTCTCGATTCATTCCTCTGCCTATCTTCAATTGTTCAGAATCAAAAGAATTATATATTATTGTAACATTACAACAATAATTTCTTATCAATAATATCATATTAACAATATTATAATAAACATATAATTGCAAGAACATATCCTACCACATTACAACCGGAATGTCTTTATGTTTTAAATATGATCACAGATATGATAATCAAACTCTACGGGCTAAACAAAATCAAACGTAACATTAAAAAAAAACTTTAAATATATGTCATAACCATATAAATGAATGGAATAAAAAATCATTACTAAGTCTAGAATACTATGATTATCTTTTAACGACGATTGATACATATTTCATCTATTGCTATATGCAGGCGTTAAATGGTAATGTTTATTAAATTATCGCCATATATTTCATGTCCGCGTAAATGAGGTATGTGAAGTTTATGGGTATGTGATGGTCGTGCGACCTTGACACGCGTGGTGCGGCGAAAGTGAACTGACTGGTTGTTAAGCAACTCGGGGTCGGGTGCCGGTCGCTCTTCAGTTGTTCGGAGATAAGTACTCGTAGGTGTCCGCAAAAACGCGTGTATGCACCGTCTCTGCAATTAATTTTGACAACTTGCGAACCCATAATTGTTAACACCGGCAACCACTGTCATTATTCAAACTAACAAGGTTAACTATCCTAACGTTACAATTTATATTATTATATTACGACATTGTACTTGATTTTGTACAACATAATTAATGTCTGTCTGCGTTGCTGTTTACAATAAATAGAGAGGAATAATACACGTTATAAAGAACATCAATGTATATATTTAATATTATTAAATTACAACAATTCAAAAGTAACTACTTAACTACATTAGTTTTATAAAATTATGAGTATACTTTTTTATTTACCATATCTTTTATCACAACAGCTTATTAAATAACTTATAAATGTATATTTTTTAATTAATTTCATATTTGAAGATCTGTGAGCCTCGGGTTTTTAGGTTAACTAATACCATTTAAATTTTTGGAAGTCAAGTTTAGAAAACCTGCAAGTCTCTATGTCTATGCTGATCGTGAGGTTGTTCGTTACTTGGTGGTAAAGTAGCTAGATATTCTAAAGCCTTTTGAATCTCTGCCGGAATAGGGGGAGGAGTAGGAAGATGTGCACCTTGCGGTTGAAATCCATTCTCGTCAGCTAAGTACTGCAACTGAATTAACTGAAACAATGACATTATTTAAATTATTCCTGTCGTCATTATCACTAGTACTGTAAAAAACTCATTGGCGTTCCATTGCTGAGAGTATGCATGTTTAACTAGTAAAAGAATATTAATTATCAATGTCACCTACTTATTTCTCAGGACAGGCTTAGAATTTACGTTACTGACGATGATAAAATATGACGGACATTTTTTATTATTGTAGAAATTTCATAATTAATGAAATTAGAATTGTGGATTTTCTAAATAATAACTTAGTTTTAAATTTTCAAAAATAATAAAATAATAGTAGGTGTAATATAGTTATAAAAATAATGCTAAATAAACTAAACTGGTAGCAAGTGTTTGAATAAAATATACCTGTCCATCTGGTGCGGTGTATGAATACTGTCCCTGCGCAGTCTGTGCCTCTTGATCAGGCACTCCCAGATTCTTAACATAACCTTGCTCTTCTGCTGATATTCCATTACCAGTCTCATAGCTATAATCATTATTTTATATTTTTATTTGTTTTACAATTCACTGACGTAATCAATACTTATTTATCCTGTTTAAGTTCTATTAGGTAGTGAAATTACAGGTTACGAGCCATGCTACTTTGATCCTCTGGAATCGCTCATGCATTATGAGTAATATCACAGCATGATGATGTTAGTGCTATTTATGTACCTAGGCGACAATAACTGCTTATAATTAGTGGGTATTTGCTATTCCAATTAAGTAACAAATATATCATAGTTATTCAATAATTAATTTAAAAAAAACTGACCTCCATTTATAAGAGCCATCCGGGTTAATGATTTGCTCCTGTCGAATTATAGGTATTGGTTCCGTGGTAGTCTGTTCTTCTCGACCAGGACGTGGGTACGGAGACACTTGGGGACGTGGACGCGGTGGGAATGCCTGGAAATCGCTTACGTCAGCCAATGCGCTCCCAAACGTTACAACCAGTACAAACTGAAACAAATGGGGTAAACATAAACAGATCGGGTACGTCGTTTATTGTGTCGATATAGAAATTTCGTCCATTTCTATATCAACACAATGAATGAGGTACAGACGAAGGGAATTAAAAAATACAATAAAATGCACTAGTCTTTATTTCCTCTATTCAATTCAAAAAGGAATTGAAATTTCGACGGTCTGAGTCGAGGTTACCTACTACTACTGTCTACCCCTAGCAGTACCCTCAGACTAAAATCGTATTCGTTAGGCAGGAGTTGGCGTTCAGCCGTTCCATAAGTCCTTCCGTGTGTTTGGATTGTCATCTGCACTCACCTTCTATCATCCGATGAAGCTGTAAAGGCCAGCTGCGGCCAACAGCATTAGAATAGCCCGATATCTATTTTCTTCATCATCACTTTATCAAAACATATTGTTCACTAGAAAATCTGAAAACCCTTCAATTGAACGTCCGTAAAGTTTTCCACCTATTAGTAATAAATATTTATAGCAAGCACTTAGAATGTCAAGATGATACTTTTTAACTGACAGAGAAACACATTTTTATACACATACAGTACGTACATATGGATGACTTTATGCATTATATTGTAACGTGATTTACTAATTGTACTTACCCTTACCTGTTCTTTATCTTTGGTTCTGATCCATTTAAATGTTTAAATGTATAACTGTATTGTTTTTAAATAACCAATTTAAATATAACTTTAATATTAAAGATAAATTCATGAGGTATCTGTTATTGGCTTTACTAACTATGTAATACTATATATTGTCTATAAATTGTATAAGCTGTTAATTACCTAAAATAAATAAATAAATAAATCATTTCAAATCATTTCAGAAGGCATTTGTGCCTTCTAAAATCACAGTTTTGATTTTATTCATTTAAATTATTACAATGACATACAGTAGGATTAAAATCTGAGTTTGTGAAATAACTATTGTTTTTAGAAGAACTACGAGTATGTAATCTGAGTAAATGTCGTCGGGAAAACCAAGTAAGTAATACTGTTGAGGCGTCATTGAAATAGTTGGCAACAAAAACAAACGAGGATTTTCAATTACCAATAACAAAATTTCATTAAAAACTACTTAATAAGACAGTACCTAATAAGGTGAGGTGATATAAGATATTTCTATAAGTAGACAACATTATATGACTATTCTTAAAATGTCGTTTCCTTCGATCAATAACAAGAAATTCTTGTGAATAAATTATGAGTAACTTTATCCACCTTGTGAATTATTAATAGTCATTAATGAAGACTACGCAATATGTGTCTATTTCATTAGGCATAGAAGGTAAATATTTTTTGCTATCCTAATTATAACTTAAGGGTTACGTGCATTTACGTACTGTATATTTCATTTTTATTATACACCTGAAACAGCAAACAAATGGTAAATCACACGATGTTATATGACGAACACATTAATATAGAACGACTATGTCATCATTTTTTACCATTGGTAATCTTTATATATAAAGATACCGTAGATATCTCATATATTTATGAATATTTCCGAATAGCAACCGAATATCCGTAGAGCAAGCTATTCATACATATAGATATGCTATGCTGTTCCTGTATAGGTTGTCTGTTATTACTTGCGATCAGATGGGCGGTTAACTTGTTTGATATTCAAATTACACAAAAACGTGACATATAAGTCTTGGCAAAAAATCAAAAACAGCAACCTATAGTTTTTCTTATGTTAAATGGTAAATGTCGCTGGTTGAAAGGTCAACAGAATTTTCTGAATCGTTTTTTCTTTTGCAGCTACTAATGCATGATCTAACATTAAAGCAAAAAAGTTGTCAATCTAGAAAGACGATATCCACAGAACGGAACATTAATGGTTTATTTCAATTAAATATAAACATATTAAAATAGAAATATACATTGTTCTGTCTATATACTTATTTTCGTGCGATTTATATGTATGTTACTACATATTATCACGACTGTAATCCCAGATGGGGTAGTATTTTTTGTTGTAAACATACGTTTTCAAGCATATTTAAGCATAAAATAACAAAAATCTGAATGAAAAGTGAAGTCTCTACATGCATTGACTTATTGTTTTATTATGGATTTTACTTGGAAAAATAAATAACACACGAAGTTACACAGTAAAGATAAAGCAGTACATAATTATTAACTACTTCAATAATAATAATATTACATCACACTTTAATCATATTTTGTAGTAATGTGTAAATTAAAGATTAACAATTACTTTCTCAAACATCTAAATAAAAAAATATAAGATGTTTTGCAAATTATGTACTAAATAATATATATGTCACTTACTATAATGCACTTCATATTGAACTAAAGTTGCAAGGCGGCTTACAAAAGTATACTGAGATATGATGCTCCTTGGATCCACCCCATCGTATTTATACGAAAATTTTTGTTGCAATTACGCATCGTTGCAGATTCTTTATGCATTTTATGGGTATATTCATGACTAAAGACAGTATAAGAAGTCCCAGAAACTGTTATAATATAACCATACATGACTATAGCACTTGTAAACTGCAACAAACAAATAACTACCTAATTTGTATGGATACAAAGTTGACAAAGTAAAAAATTAAAAATTGTAAAATCTCTGCACCTACGTATTATTACATTAACAATAATACAAATAAAAGAAAGTACCAGCAGTCATTTAATAATAAAGTGGATACGTGACTCGGTGGATATATGATATCTAATAAGTTTTCAGTATAAAGTATTGTACTGTGAATGTAAACCCATCTATTACTTTCATTGTATTTTATGACAGTAGTATCAAATTAATTATTTAGGATTCACATTAGTATGTTTCATGATCCATATATATGTTAGCGTATTTGTGATACAAGCTACTATATGTAGGATGGATCATGCAGTATTAAATCAAGTAGATGGGAAGTTGGAAGTGAGATATCAACTTTCTGTCACATTAAAATGCTGTTTTTGATTATGTGTATTTTGACATAGTACGGCGACAGTAATTATTATACCACATATTCACCGGAGCTTTTCTTTATCTGGATGGCCACTGTTATACTACAATATTAATATCTAAGCAAATATCCATCATTACTTATTTTCAATTGTGATCATCTCACAATTTCTTATAGTGTCGACATTGGTTAAATGTTTCGGCTATTTATTTCCAGTGCCAAATTTATTAATACGTGCCCTACGGCTATTGGATGGGATATTGGTACTTACGTAATGTACTTCTACGCAACAATATCACAAAGGACTACAGTAGGTACGTATTAATAATAATTATATTTAAAGAAACTTAAGATACGCGACGAATTTATCGATTATGTGACCTTGCATCTCTACAATGAGTCGCAGATGATGATGATGTTTTTTTTATTATGCATAAAACTATTTTTTGTAATTGATGTTTATTCGAGTACTACGTTGTCCCAACTTGCTTAGTCTGATCGTATTAGGTGTTGAATTGCATTATTATTTCCTAGACTAAACATTACCGAGATATACATTAATTTGCGTGGATACATATTGAGAGACATTACGTATCCACGCAAATTAATGTATTTCAAATAAGATAAGATGTTATCTGTTGGCGACATAAGGCAGTGAAATTATAGGACGGAGGCATGACACCTTATTTCTCCGTATTGTCCACGGATTCCTTGAAGGAAACGGTACAACTTGTACCACATACGTCACATCATGATGTGATGTCCATTCATTCATATTGAAGACGATCACCATTTACCACCGTATGTACCTTGCTTGGCATTACAAATATGTAAAAGTAGTCTAAAAAAATTTATTACGGCTAAAGTTACCATTAATACTTTATGCAAAGAGAAAAACCTTTTATTAATGTTAAGACAAAGTAATATGAATAATTACTAATGTCCCAGTTAGTCGCCAATGTATTATGAATTAAATAATACAGATGAATATGAATGAATATTGTAAGAATTAATTACTAATTTTGCAATATGTCTGTGGTGTCGTATATTGCTAAATGTATAAATATACTACAAGATACCCGTGTCTTCGTCTACTTATAATTGGTATTTCGAATAATCTACTTTGATTTTTAATATTCAGTTTTATATGCGTTTCTTGATAATTTTTGTTTCTCTTATTTTATCTAATTAGGTACGTACTCTTGATATAATCTATCTTCACATAAAATTTCATTAAAATCAGTGCAACCGTTTAGTAGTGAAAACATAACAAATAGATAAACAAAGATACAGATGCATTAGACATATATTTATATAATAAGATATGGAAATCTGCATATTAAAAACAATTAAACCTATAATTTAGTTTCTCAGAAATATTAATAATATTTTATGAGGAGTTTCTATATTTGTAATAGGTACCTAATAACAGTACTTTTCATCATTTTATTTATTTATACATCAGCTATTTCATATTTTCAATAAACATGAAATCAGCTATTTCATGTATAAATAAATATATAAAGAAATGCGACTTTTTCAGCAAACATTGGATCATCATGTTAATAGAATTATCAAGTTAATAAAAATTTTTTATATAAAATGGCAATTGCATTTATTCAATCATAATTACATAAAGTAAATTTTCAATTATAATTATTCTATACCAATACAAATATTTCACAATTAAGATATGGCAAATATTATACAGATTCCTTTTTGTTTGTTATTTTATTAACTGCATTGGTGTGGTGCTCAGTGGTGCTCAGAGTTGGACTCAGTGTGGAGAGAACGGAATTCAAGCCCGGATTTAAGGAAGGATTGAATGGATTGTAATTATTGTAATAAGGATTGTACTTCCTTGGATCGTAAGGGTACCTAGAATTGTAAGAGGGATATCTGGGATCATAAGGATACCGATGGTCATAGGGCCGATTGAAATGATTGTTATAGAATGGGTTATATCGATCTGCCACTGGATCGATCTTTCCGTCTACAAAGGGAGCAAGAGTTGGTAATGTCTTTCGATCAGCTGGAAAGTGAACTCCAGATGGTCGAAAACCTGTAATGTAAAAATTTGTGTAATTAAATTATTCCTGTAAATTTATTGTGATATTCATAAAAATACTTTACCTTACTTACGTATAATAAGTTACGAATGATACTAGGTCTTTTATATAACTAAATCGATTTAATAGATCTCTAACTTTAAAAGCATAATATTTACGGGCCATCATTTTGCAACTTATACAAAGAAATTTTAATATGTCATAAAACAGAATTTTTAGTCCCTCATTATAACCCACAATTAAGCTTATCAATAAAATTTTGAGAAAAATATAGAATTTAAATTATTTACCATTTTCATCAGCAATATAGCTAACTTGTATGGGTGTACCATCAGGGGCAATATAAGAATAGCTTCCTTGAACAACCTGTAAATTATAAGTTTACTATTACACAAATAGTTAAATATTATTTATTCTAAAAGATAGATAAGATTGTAAAAGATTTTTTTTATTGTAAACATGCAGTTATTCAGTACAAAACTCTTTAAAGTTGTTTAAAATATTTGCTTGTCATTTTAGCTGCAAAAGCTACAAGAGGCCTGTTCAGGTAAAATGCTGTGTATATAGATAAAGTGGTCTTATTTACTTTGTACAAATATTTTAAAATGCAAACCTGTGTTCCTTGTGGTTCCCCGGCATTGTCAATATAAGAATCCTTTAAATACCCGCTCTCTTGGACTTGTTTGCCATCAGCAGTACTAAAACTAAAATATGTATGGCATTTTTATTGCGAATATTATATTATGTAATCGTAATTTATGATTAAATGTGTGTATGACCAGGATCTTAGTATTAGATTCAGTCCGAACGAACCGTGCCGACGCGCGACGACGCAGTTCGATTGGTGCATTCCAAAAGAGAGCGCCAATACTACGGCTTCGTCGGCATGAGCCATCCGTCTCTTATCGAAAACGTTGGGTTCTTTATTAATAATTTAAATTGTTTACACTATTGCTTGATCATAATATCGAGTTCGGACCTAAGCCTAATCTCATTTTTTGTTAAATTCATAATAAAGTACCTATACAAAAACTATATCTATAGTTACATCAATGTAAAGAATAATATTAAGTTCAATATTATTATTATATTTAAAACTGTACTCATATGTCTGTTTTAATGTAATTAATAAGTTTGTAAATCAACAATGTCTTGTTGCATAAATATTCATTGCGATACATAAATTCAAAATTAAAACATTCCGAGTAGTACACGATAGTTAATATTGTATATTACTATTATACATAATTATGAACTTCTCATGAACAATGAAGTTTTTATGTGTTCCGTAAAAACTATTCTTGGATTTTCCCAAACAAAATTGACTTGTTAATTTAATTTATAAAGCTTAATTATTATAAATATGTATATCTATTTCAATATTTAATAATAATATAAACAATAAAGTTCTGAATTTGTTTCGTAATTTCATTTCATAATTAATTTTTTACCTCCCCTGAATTCTATTTTGTATCATATGATTGGCATGATGATTGGTTGGTGATCATGATTGGTATTAGGTTAAATAATTTCATAAATATATCTCTAGCTTCTGCTAGATAGGTATCTATAATAAGAAAGAATTTGTATGAGAAATAGGCGATCTACATTTCATATTACCTGTAAGAATACGTCCCGGCAGCACCGTGATCATTCGTAAATGATAAAATCGGTATGGCAGGTCCTACAGTTGGATTGTAAGGATAATAGGGGTTCTTATATCCCGGTGGGATAGTACTAGGTAGTAAGGGGTAGGTAGTGGAGGTTACAGATGGAATAATTCCGCCTGCTGCTGCCGGGCCATACGGAGACTGTGTGGGCGTGATCGGTGACCGCGCGGACGATAGTGCACAGAAGAGCAACACGCAATATATTACACGATTCATCTGCGAAAGATTATAAACATTATTGTTATGTTAAGCACTACAAAATTACCCCTCAATACATACAAAATGTGAAATCTCCAATAAGTAATTTTGTTTTATTTCTTCAACCTATTTTTTAAATTTGGAAAAATAATAAAACTGAAAGTTTGTAGCAGGTTCAATTTATACGAATATGGGAATTAGTGATTATATTTTTTCACTAACATTACAATAAATTCTACTGCATGTACAACAATAAACCAACTATCCAACGACTTCAACTAATTAAACTAGAAAAAAATATAGCTTTAAAAATAATAAACTTGATTTGTGTATTTTTGATACTACTGTTGGTTACTGGTTCGGTAAACCATATTTTTTTATGAATTCAAAATTAATTCAACTATTCCCAGATTACGGGTCATTCATATTCAATTATGTACCTATTTTGTTATTGTTTACAAAGAACAACAGAAGCCACTAGTACAATTTAAGAGATTTTTTTATAACAATGTACCAATTATGATATATAGATATTCTATGTAGATTTTATTACAGTTTTTTCATCATGCTTTATCTTACATTACATATAGCCTATTGAAGTCTAATTTATCAACCTCAATAGTAGTAATCCGAATCATAAAAGCAGGTGAAACAAAACTCCCATCTAACATTTTGTTGATTATTGAGATATATGTAATATTTTTGTTATTTGATTTAGATTTTAATATTTTTGAGAGATTAATTTAGATTTTAGAATTACTTAATAAATGTAGAACTTAATAATTATTTCTTCATTTCTTGCACTGAACACATATAAATATATTTAAATTGGACTTTGAAATTTAGATCTATTATATATTGATTTAGTTGAAATGAAATATATAATTATTACAATAATATTTTCAATTTCAATTTTTAATTATGTTTTCTCTGAGACAAAGTACATAATTAGTATTATGAAACTACTTATTATGTATTCTGTGCTCAAAAGTAAATGAGAAAGGCTAATGCACGGAGGTGCTTAAAGCACAGGACTGTGCTTCATGCAAATAAGCTTATAATAATATAACGAGTATATATCTTTTTCGAGAAATATGAAAAAGAAAAATATTTTTATGAATAAATATGAATATATAACTATAATGTTTATTTGTACATTGGTTATTGAATAGTGTGGTAATTCTATAGTTTATACTACTTAACATAGGTTATCTATATAACTAATTATCTACATTATGTTACGTGTCTATATAATTATCTCGTTGAAATAATTACGGGAATCTCCAAAAAAATGTACAAGATTATAAATTAAAACTTTGTTAGACAAAGAAAATACACTTCAATTGTCGCAATCTCAGTGGACGTACCTACACGGTAGTAGCCTTACCTGGTACTACATGGTAGTAGTATTACCTGAACTTTTTGTATAAGATCCAAATCCAGAGAACTTACTTATGACATACATATGTATATTTCTTTCTGTATTTTGTCACAACTACAACACCTCTTTTAACAACTTCACTATTCATATCACTTTTAATTATTTATTATTTACCTTATTGTACTGCTTCTGCCAAACCCGACTGCACACGTTGTATTCAATGTACTACTGTTAGCGTGAGATCCGAATATTCCATTTATAGGTAGCAGGGTTGCTTTGTGCTGATATTTTTTGTTATGCCATCGTTCAAACGTGCGCCTTATTCACGGCCCTTTTACCCACCACATGTCATTAACCGTGTTATACATATATTCAAAACTTGTACAACACGATTCATCGATGAAATGAAACCACTAAACAATTTCAACCCAAAATTACTGTAAATGCTATATCGGTACGGCATATTACTTACAATTATGTTGCAGAAACATCTGAGTCGGTGGTCTATTACTGAGATGGATAAATGGGGATGCATAACCGCTTAGTGCAAACATCTTTGTTAGGTTACTTACTGACATTTCAACATGACCAAAACAATCGTTTCTAAAACTGGTGAATTAGACTGAAAGCGATGTGGTATCAACACATCCACGATACTTCATGACTCATTACTTTACCTGCTGTTTTGTAATCGTTTAAATATTTAGCAATACTTAAGGAAGACTGGGCGGAAATTCCTTGGCTCGCCCACGTGGATCTCTGTATCACCCAGTCCTGTATTTGTTATGCCTATTAAGCTGTTTGCCAAACTCAACATCATAAGAGAGACCTATAACCGAAACTATAACGACTGCACCTAGCCGTTATAGTTTCGCCGAACGATATGGGATAGGATATTGTTACGTAAAGATATGTTTCCTCAGTGCATAGTCGACCATCCTTACTATGAGCTGGTTCGGACGAAATTGGTAGGAGTGGAAATAGCGACGAGACGCTTCCTTCGGTAGATATCCATATTGCGAACGAACTACGACGCGCCAGTGGCTCGATGAAAGAACAATTTATAGATGACAAGGAGTTACGTGAGAATGAGACGGATAAGCCTTGTATAAGGACAGCTTGTTACGAAGCGACATTTAATAATGCTTGTTAAGGAAGGGGTAGAGTCGCCCTAGCACAAAGGAGGCTCGATCGCGAAAATGCTCGTCATACAAGACTTCCTGTCAAACCACTTCTATCGCTATCGTATAAACGGAGCGTTATCCTATCCACACCCCATATGAGCCGGCGACCCTAATGACATCGTGCCCTTCCCAATGCTGTACTCACTGTACACTAATGACAACCAGAAATTAACTTAAAAGTCGAAACATTGCTCCTCGCAAATGACACTGCTCTATTACATCTGAAAAATCCTACAAAATATTGGTATATATCATAATAACGGCTTATAAAGCTGTTCTCATACTGGGCAAGTGATTTGGTCGTGACGCATAGAAGTAAATCCCGAAAAAAGTGCAAATGAGTCATATTCCCTGCTAAAGTACAATAGGTAACATGACTCTATGACTCATCCGATCGGACTGTTCGGCCAAACCATCCCGTGGGTTTCTCACACGAAGTACCTCGGTGTCACGTTAGATACGAAACTAATGTTTGTACCTCATCAAATGTGACTGGTGAGAGAGATTCATTTGGCAAGATGGACGTGATCAGGTTGACTTCGGTGTCCATCTTCTCGAGATAAAATGACTGATGACATACGATAATGACTGGTGAGCATTGAACTTCTAGATAGCTATAGAGTTATCAGGTCGGACTAGTGCGGGCATATCGTTTGTTTGTTGGTCTTTTTTTGAGAGATTTCGTTATAATTGTATGCTATTGCGTAATTTCTTCTAGAAGTTTCCTTCCTTCTTTCACGTTCAGTTCAGAGTTCGGAGTAGACGTCGTATACTCTAGTGGCTGCATTCATTTTGCTCGTTAACGTCCTTACGTCATCAGAGAGTTTTCAGTGGCAGTTATCCGTCGCTGGTACTTTCTTGAAGCAGACCTTGACTAACTGCAGGTGATTAGTTGATCGCAATGACAGTGTTCTTAGTGGCCTCTGTGGCGTCGGGAATTGGGTTTAGAATAGGTAAGTAAGTCGACTCAAGAGATTTTAGAAGTTAGAAAGTAGAATAAATGTAGGAAAATTCTTCTTATTTTTTCATTATATTTTTAATAGATCAATCTTAAGAGATTCAGACTAATAATACCATACTGACTTACGATATTAATGGTAATATACTTTATATTCTTACTCCGTCAACTTAAGGTTAGATTTAGCAGGCATTTTAAATAGTGGTGAATATGCTAAATTATAATAACCCAGCTAATTTTCTCAACTCCAACTTTGGGAGATCAATTCAGCGTCAGCGCCATCTAGTATCAAACTGAGCAAAGCTAGTACTAAACTTGTAGTTTTTTTGGCAGATATATCTATAATTTAGATCTCATATAGCATCCAATCCTATTTATTATTCGTACAGAATGACAATAGCCTATTTTTCTCGACACTCGGTAGAGAACAAAGATATATATCTAATAGACAATTAAACTTCAGAGCAGCTAAATAACACACATATTTTTAACTAAGTAGCGGTCTATTTGTATCATTATAAATTCATAATTGACTTTTTGTGTGTAAAATATTAATTAAGTTACATTAGAACGGAGGTATTGCGTTATGCCTGTTATTTTTTCTCAGCTATGGTTCGTTATTTTATCTACGATAATACAAAACAATGTCAATTGTCCATAGAAATGATGTAGAATGTTGTTACTACATCTATTATATGGCCGTTATTATATAATAATATATTGTTTTTATCTCACTCATTAATGTAATATATAATACCTACTAAAGGTAAAGATTTCGTCGATAAAAGTACGTGTCATAATGTTGACAAATTTTAACTTGCTAACATGATAAAGGCTTAGTAGACTGTGTACCAAAACCCGTATTAGTACTTATGTATGTAAGTAGAATAGGCATCTTATCTCAAAACAAGATTGTTATATATTTTAAATAGAAGTTAGAATATTAGAATACGTAGTTTTCATTAGACGGCCTCGATGGTCTAGCGGTTTAGCACACCGTCTTGCTTCCGTTGGTCGCGGTTACGATTCCTCGCACGGCAGTGATATTTGTATTCATGAGTATAATTGTTTGTATAAAAAAATCTATGTATTTTAACAGTTATCTAGTACCCATAACACAAGCCTTAGCTAGCTTAACTTGGAACTAGATGGGTCTGTGTGAATTGTCCTGAGATTATTATTATTAGTATTAAAATAAATGATTTGGCAACTTTATAATATGCAACATTGTTATACAATAAACTAAATCTAAAGAAACATATTAGGTACTTCTACCACAACAAAACAAATAATAAAGAAATTAACATAATTAACTGCTATCATACTTCATTACGTTCAATCATATGCCACTACTAAGAAAGAAATGTAGTGCAAATTTTAGATCTAAAGGAATTTAGCAGGTTTTGTTTTTGGAATGAAGATACCTATCACCAAATACTACAGTATATTAATAACTTTATTAGATATACACAAACATTAAAATATTTTCGATACAATTAGTAGATATCTAAGGAATATTTCTTTACATGGATAATTAGAAAATGCATTTATCGCGCTAAGTGAAGTGATTAAAAAATAAAAAAGATTCTAATTTACCTATCATGGCACCTAACTTATGCATACCTACATACATAATTATAGCCTAGACAACATATTTATTCCGGTTCTATCAAGTCATAAATCTTGATTCCCAAAGTACAAGGTTCGTACAGCATCTATCACATTTTTATAACCTCCAATCATTCTCAATGATTTATTCGTAACTTATAATTCCATAGACTACTACTCAAACATTTATAATTAATTCACAGAATTTAAATATGATGAACACGATGGTGTAGGTACTATGGTAGGTCACCACACCTATAGTTGCGGGTTCTGTCTTCAATTTTGTATACAAGCTTTTTCTCTCATCTCGGATACCTTAACTACAAAATGTAATTTAAACCTCCTTATGCTAACAAATATCTTTTTGAGTCACCTTAAAACCACCAATATACTTATATACATAGCTAAAATGAAGAATGTACACTGTTTTCGTGTTATATATTAGGTAATTTTAGTAACAAATCAATCATTAGACCTAAACAATGATTTCTGTGATAATTTTAAACAAATTTCAAAACTAACAATAAAAACAAGTAACAGTATTTACTTCATAAAATCTGAATATCAATTCTATTATAAAATATATATGGAACCAACACGAAGCACTCAATGCAAAAAATATATAGCGTTTTGATACATTCGTCTGTTTTGTGATAGATATAATGGTTTTAATATGAACTATATAGATATCGTCATAAAATAATTATACTAGCAATAATATTACTTTATGAGGAGACCTTAATCATTTATACCTTCATTAGGACGATGTAAAGAACTAGTGACCTATTATACATATCATAACCTCCACGATACGAATGACCACGGATGTTCATGTAAAGACTGCAACTATTGCTTTAATCATTAGCAAATTTATTATTCATAATCATTTAAAAATAATATAATATATATTTACTACTTTTAAACAAAATATGCAAATTTTTCCATTATTGTTACTTAATGCAAATATGAATGAAATAATCAGTAAAAATACGATACCAGTGTAATTATGACCTCATTTCCATGAACTTGTCACGTCTTTGATTGTTTGTCACATTAATTATTAGCCAAAATTATTATCAAAAAGAATATTTAATTGTAAGTTCAAAGAATATCGTTCGTAATAATTTCATGTCTCAAGTAATCCCACGTGTGTTAGGTAGGTACTTATATACGCTTACGGTACCTATATTACATTAAGTTTCCTAATTAAAATAAATAAATAAAATAAAGGATGGAATTACGTCACTTGATCAATTGAGATATTCACAACTTTAGGTAGTTATTAATATCACAATTGATGCGATGATTTTTGAACCCTAGGTATATCTAATTATGTGTATTACATACATCATTAGACATATCCAAACACTGAAATCTTTATTTCGTACTATCTATAAATCGACTGTCAGCTACAGAGAAAGTTTTAAGTCGTAAAGCTTTAAGATTTTAGGAAACAAGAAAATCTTGTTCTATCGATCAAATAAGCAATCTGGCCGTAGTGAAGCGTTCAAGGGATAATTTTGTTAAAGGGTCAGGCGTCAGGCTCCGCTTTTATCCATTACTAGCGATGGATGTAGAAACTTCCTTTACAACAATTCTCTCCACCAGTTCAGTAACTGTCAGAATGTTACTATACTAGCTTTCCCACGATATTCAATGCTTTAGCGAAATTAATATTATTAGAAAGTGTGAAACAAAGTACAGCAGAAATATTTCGTTAATAATCTTATTTAAAAATAATAACAAAATTTATACATGGAATGGAGGACAAATAAAATGTGTCGTTAATATTTGCAAGACGATTTTAAAACCATTTTTAAAGTCACAATACTAAATTAATTGGCATAATATATCTATTTTTTTTCAGATACTATAATAAGAAGTGGCTAATAATATTTTTATTAAGTAATTTAATGTAGTCTTTGCATTTGGATTGTGACCTACGACTTTATATCCAGAAGATGATTATATCATCAAGACGTTGTCAAATAATAATATCTTAGAACTGAATTTATTATTGTTCGAACGAAGTATATAATCACTATATTTAAAACAAGGTTGTTTTTTCAGATCCGCGTAGTCAGTCTCCCACGATCGCAGACATTTTAAATCGTAAAGTTGAGGCTGAGTTGTAATTTGTTGTTTGGAATATATATCATGGCAAGTACGTAAAGATATTTACAGAATGTGCAGCACAAAGTCTAGAAACAAAACTTTTGATTAAATATAGAAATAATTGATAAGAAAGGACAATTTGCACCGTACACAACTTGTTTTATGGATATGAAAAGTTATTTCCAACAGATACTTTTTATATAAATATAAACATAATTTAAACAAACTACACCCAGACAAAAGAGAGAGCCAGAAGAGAAACGGTACACCGGTACACTGCGGTGGTGTCAATGAATGCAGTGTCTAAGCAACTAAAGAATATTCTTGGAATGTTCTAATGGTGTTTGTTGACGGAGCATCAGTAAAAACAAAAGTATATTATGAAATTAGGAAAATTGTGTGCGACTCGGCTTTCATGCGATCTATATGGTATACCAGTAACAATAATATTCTCAATTATACAAAAATGACCCCATCGCAATATTATGTCAGCACATTTCAATTGTAAGATGTTATATGTTATAGTTATTAGTCACTAAGATAGTCCTAAATGTTGATTGAATTTTATGACTTCCACATGTTCGATTAAATAAAAAATACATCATAAATAAATTCACCTTTTTTATTTTTATGTAACTGGCATAGGAAATAACATTTCAGCCCATTTGATAGCAAGTTCATCTATTATATATACATTAATAATACTATTTACATTGCTTTATCATATGGCGCCCATGGTACCATTATTCCGGAGGACAGTAAAATTCCTGGTTACCCTGTAATCTTATTCTCTTTTTTCACCTTCAATCGAAACAGACCTTAGAAAGTCAGCTGCTTGGTAATCATTACATAGTATAAAATAAAGTCGCTGTCGCTGTCTGTGTATACTTAAATCTTTAAAACAAGTCAACGGATTTTGAACCGTTTTTTTTTATTTTACTCTATTTATCTACTCTACTCTATAATTTTGCTCTAGAACCACTCTATCTAATTTAAATTAAAATTTTAATTAGATAGAGTTGTTCTAGAACAAAATTTATATGTATTAATACATGTACACCCGTGCGAAGCCGGAGTGGGTAGCAAGCAATATGTTATAATCATTGAATCAGAGGTATATAACATAAACAGACTTTGTACAGTTCCTTGTAATTTAGTTCTAGTTAAAAATAACAAACTGAAAAATTGTTATAAAATTGTTTATTATAATGTATAAAAATGTAAAAAATATACAACTACATATATGCATGCCAATATAATAACAATTAAAATTATAAATTAATAAAAATACAACAGGAACGTAGACATATACGAATTTATGCCTATTGTACTATAACTTTAAGCACGCATATTAAATAAAATTGGCCAGCGCTCCATTTCGACTGAGATGTCTTCTGTTGTCAATTCTAATTAAATTCATATGCATATTATATGTGAACTCAATACATATAACATGCATACAAAACTTTAAGATTTCCTTAAATTAATTAATAACTGACTAGTCGAATATTATCTGTAATCTAGACAATTGAAATCACATTTCCTGTTCACTTTCTTACAGGTTTCGGAATAGAATCACCCTCCGCATGAAAGCCGGTCTCGTCAGCGTAATAATTGATAGTCTCAGGTTTTCCTTCTGGGTTGGTGTAGCTATAGGAACCACGTACTACGACCACGTTATGGGGCTTATTCTCCTCATCAAGAGCTTCCTTCAACTCACCGTTCTCGTTGCGAGATATTCCATCTTCGGTTTCAAAGCTGAAAACAGAAACAATATTTATTCATTGAATATGAATTTTAGTTATTAAAGTGAAAAATGGGGTGAAATTCATGTACTAATAAACCCATTTTTGTACCATATCAAGTTAATCCCAACGCGGTTCCCCGTGGAAACCATTGTGATTTCTGACCTGACCTCGTTATTTATGTCTAAATCCTCCACTGATGCCCCGTCAGCTGCAAACCGTTAGCGCAGGCGAGTACAAAATACTGTTATTAATAAAAAAAAATTGTTGTCTTTTTTTGCCGACCTATCTTTTTAATTCGAAAGAAAATGACAAATAAACAAAATTAACTAGTACAACAAATATTTAAGCTAATTACTACATACTTATAGGAGTATCCTCCCTCGGGTTGTTGATCGAATTCACTGCGTAGGATTTTGGGGGGCTCCGGGGGAGCGGCCATTGCGATCGCCACCAGGGAAAACACTACCACGATCTGTAATAAAATTAAATAACGTATCGTATCTTGAAATATATAAATAAAATTTAAAAAGAAAATTAAATGTACAAAAATTTTAACATTTAATGTGATTACAATTAAGATGCATAAATTAAACTCAAAATTACAAACAAATTAAATAGAACATACGAGTTTCATTTTTTGTGTTTGATTGTTGGTTACCGATAAAGCAACTGATACTTATCCGGTCAAAACAGAGTCTTTTATACATTTCTCCAGCATCTAACGTAATTTCAAGTGAGAACAATCAAATATACGATGTCGATATGCCGACTCCCGTCACTTGCTCATTAGCTGTCGTCTTAGCGACGTCTCTAGTGTTTAAAACGTTTGTTATATTTAAGTTGCATAATAGGGTGTATTTAATGTAGTATATAAAAAAAATATTGTCTATACAGATAATGTATATATTTAAAATTCTATAAATATATTTATATATATATATATATATATATATATATATATTTTAAATATATATAATAAGTAAAATTCTGTCTAAACATTCTTAATTTAAATATCATATATATATTATGTAAATATTACAATTAATTGAAAAATTCTTCTCTTACCAAATGGTTATTTGATATTAGGTTTAGATCACTTATTTCTCCTTATCTATCCATGAATAGTCAAAATATTTCTTCATATTTAAGTATCTTCGAGTAATATCTATTCGATATTATTAAACATGCAAGTAATGCAGGGAAACCATCATCCATCTCTACTTTTACCCTGATCTTCCCTTTTAAGCAGTCACTTTACACACAAATTATCTAAAACCGGTTAAATGTTTATAAAACGAACACAATTTCAGAATTTTGTAGGTTGGTATTCAATGTGGATGCTATCCAGTATAGCACATACGAGACAAGTAAATCTAAATTTCCATTAGAGAAATAATCTGGATATTTAAATTCAGTTTTTCATTATTTCAATGCGAAGATTTCGGAACCTTTCACATTTTTTTTATTTTGCACTAGTTTTTTGTGTGTAATTAGTATATCAACCAAACTACTATGTGGTAACTGGCGCCTATGTATACATAAAATACACCACATATGATATGACATCATCTTATGAGACCCATATCACTCATGCTTCGCCATTCTGCACTACTAAAACTTTGCCTCCTTTCCTATAGTTGTTACTAAAGTTGTGCCAGGGAAGTATGTAGATCTAATACGTGCCATGTACATCCGGTCTAACACATACGTTCGATCGGCGGTAGGTGCCTCCGACAAGTTCAGTGTGGCGGTAGGCTTACACCAGGGTTCGGCTCTAAGCCCTTACCTCTTCCTTATTGTAATGGATGCTCTGACATCAGACATTCAGGACGAGGTACCCTGGTATATGCTCTTTGCCGACGATATTGTGCTTGTTGGTGAGGATGGACTCGAGGTCCAGAGTAGACTAGATAGATGGCAAGAAAAACTGGAGAGTGTTGGCTTGAAGATCAGCAGAGCTAAAACTGTATACCTATTCTGCGATTTCGGCGTCCTCTCTAGTTTCAAGCTTAACTGCCTAAACGGTGTAATGCTTCCGGTCTGCTCCGATTTTCGGTACCTCGGTTCAGTTATTCAGAACAATGCCAACATAGACCGTGATGTAAGGCACAGAATTAGTGCAGGATGGATGAAATGGCGACAGGTCTCGGGAACGATATGCGAGCCCCGAAAGCCCTTGAAAGTTGCGATGTAACAGATTGAGCTGGTATGGGCATGTTATGCGGAGGAACGAGGATCATGTCTTATGGAAAGTGAATATGAATTTATGAATGAATGGATGTAAAGGGAAGGGACGCCCTAAGAAAAGATATATGGATTGTGTGAAAGATGATATGAATAAAAGAAGAGTATGCTCAAATATGACGACCGATAGAGAGCAGTGGAAGAGAATGACATACTGCGCCGACCTCAAATAACGTGTGATAAAGGCAAGGCAATGATGATCCTATAGTTGTTACTGAAAGACATAAAATACGGACGCAGTAAGAGTTTCATTTTACCTTTTTGTTCGGAACCCAAGAAATAGCACACAGCATAGAAATACACTTATTTCAAAAATACATACAGAAAAGAATAAGAATTATAAAGTTTTTTTTATTATAACCTTGTTTCCTTTGTTTAATTGACGACATTTAAATAAAAATTTGTTGATATCCATAAGATATGTAGTATGACATAATTCTTTATGCTACGTCCGTTTTTTGTTGTCGAAATATGTAGTAACTAAAATTCCTAATTTATAATGGAATAAATATTTTAGTGGCAGTTATAGAGACAGTTAAGCGACATATATATAATTTTGTTTTATAGTATTTGATTAGAGAATAGTAAATATAAACTTTAAACATATTAATGTCAAAAGAGTTTCCCAACATTAATCAGTCCAGACTTGTTATATTCGTTTACTTCTAAAAATACATAGACTTGAGGCAGACGCTCGACCTTGTACCTTGACCTACCATAAGCAATGTCATATGGGATCAATCGATGGTTATATAAAATCATTACAAAATATTAAACGTTAAGTACTGCTGCATTATACTATTAACGCAGATTTCAATTCGAGATCACTAAAAAATGTATATCAATGTTAATAAAATTATAATCGAACGAAATAAACCGAAGTAACGAACTTCATAAGAAATAAATAATTATAATTCGAATTTTAAATTGCACATCGATAACTAAATAAAATAGAATAATTTATAATATACATTTTTAATAGTAAATGAACAAAAGGAATACGTACAAGTATTACATCAAAAAATAATTCCGCCCTACTTTTCTGTGTCAAATTTAAACTTAATCTATAGTATGAGGTTTATTTTCGTGTCCCTACCATATTTTTTTGTATTAATCATAACTTTATTTTTGGTAGAAAGTAATACATAGATACATTAGTGCACAACTATGTTTAACAAAGATACCCTATTAATTAAAATGTAAATATTTGAGTAATCATTGAGCAGCATTTTTCTCGATAGTAGAATACTATTATTTGTGGTATTAGTTAGTAGTTATAGTAATATACATTTTTAAAATATATTTCGTTAAAAAATATAGGAAGTATTATATTATCTACACTGATATTATCTATTAATGTACTGAAATGAAAAAGCTATTTAATAAATTCTTTCACCGAATGTCATAATATTTCAGTCTAGATGAACATAGTATACATACATATATGTAGGTATACTATGTTCATCTATATATTGTATCCAATTTTGATAGACAAGTTGTTATTACAAGTTGTTACTTAGTATTATATATTGTGTACAATGTATAATTACAGAACGATGATTTTAATGCGGTTTTCAACAGTAGTTAGAGTGATTTAAAAGAAAGGTTTATATGGATAATATATTGTATCCAATTTTGATAGACAAGTTGTTATTACAAGTTGTTACTTAGTATTATATATTGTGTACAATGTATAATTACAGAACGATGATTTTAATGCGGTTTTCAACAGTAGTTAGAGTGATTTAAAAGAAAGGTTTATATGGATAATATATGCGTGTTATCTAGTGTCGAACAATCCAAGAAATTCAAAGATTTGTAATTAAATCTTGCGAAACCAGGCGAGTATAGAATAAAAAGGAAATTGATAATAAAAATCAAATTTTATTTACAGTTTTGTTTTGATACAAAAAATAAATAACAAATTATTTACATTTAAACAAAAAATATGGCAGCGTGTATTAATAAAAGTATAAAGTATACAACAAATTATTACAAATTACTGTATGTATGGTAAGAAAATATATCAGTGCCCACAAAGGTACATGCCTACCTAAATTATAGCAACGTAGTAGGAATAATATTTCCTTTATAAATTGATGGAAATATTATCCAAATCTACTATTAAACACACCCGATTACCATTTGGTAATCGGTTGTGTTTAATAGTAATACTTACTACGGAATTGTGTAGGTATATTTCAATGTACTAGCAGAGCATAGAGACGGCATTTATAACTTATTACTTTCTTGCAGGTTTCGGGATAGAGTCGCCTTCCGCATGAAAGCCGGTCTCGTCAGCGTAATAATTGATAGTCTCAGGTTTTCCTTCTGGGTTGGTGTAGCTATAGGAACCACGCACTATGACCACTTTATGGGGTTTATTCTCTTCATCAAGAGCTTCCTTCAACTCGCCGTTCTCATTGCGAGAAATTCCATCTTCGGTTTCAAAACTAAAAAATAAGATACATTATAATTGCAGTTTATTTACCTATATAGTGAAATAGTTACATGATAACGTGATGTGAATGGTGATATACGTATATGTATATAAGCAACGGATACCACTTACCATAAGGTTGAGCGTTAGCTTGTTTGCCATTTCAGTTCCATAAAAAAAACTAGTTAATTTTTAAAGAATCAATTAAAAATAAGGTATACTCATAATTATAATACATTTGACGTTATTCAAAATTATCGGTGTTTTAAAATATTATTCCATTATATCTCATATTCAACACAAATATAGCACTTATATCCAATAACTAGTCGTGGATTTAGGTAATTTAATATTATGAAGTACATACTTGAACGAGTATCCTCCCTCGGGCTGCTGGTCGAAATCGCTTCGTAAGATCTTTGGGGGCTCCGGGGGAGCGGCGATGGCTACCGCCACTAAAGCGAACACTACTACGATCTGTAATGAATTTACAATAGATAGATATTAAGTTGGGTATATTTATTTATTTTGGAATATTATCTTATATAATTATCTTGGAATATTGAAAACTCGGATATATTATAAATAGGATAAAATTAAAACTTTTTTGATAATAATGTTTATAATTAAAAATTTTATATACTGCAAAACATTTTGATTATATATTTTTAATAATTCCTCCATCATTGCACACTTAGTAAAGTAATGTATTATTTATTAATTAAAGTAATGTAAAAAATATAATTTAAGTAAAAGGAACGTACGAGTTTCATTTTTATTTTTGGTTGATTTACTTGGCTTCCCGATGAGCAACTGATGATTGCCCGATCAAAACAGAATCTTTTATACATTTCTCCAGCATCACGTAATTTCAAGTGAGAAGAAACAAACATACGATGTCGATATACCGGCTCCCGTCATTCGGTCATTAGCGATCATCTCTGCAACGTCTAGGTACAATAGATACGAACAGTATTAAGAACATTAAGCAAGTAGGTTACTTATTTACCTGTAATAAAAGTAGTAACACATATCTTAATAAGAGGATAATAATGACTAAACAAGTAACTAAGTAGGTACTTCCTATAATTAAAAATCAAGGATTTTTAATTATAGGAAATGATATGTGATAAACATATAAATGTTGTATACTATTTACGAATTGTGAAAATAGTAAGAATAAGTGGTTTGTAAAAAGAGTTAAGAAGCAACTGGATTATTTTAAGGTAATTTCGTTATTTATTTAAATAAATATACTTCTTTTAGTATGCTTCTATAAACGTAGGTACAATAAAAATCATCACAGTTAGGGATGCCTATTGATCTTATTTTTTTCTATTATATCATTGGCAATAAAAATTGTTCCAACAAGTTATTATATTGTTAGGTAGATATGTCTCATTTGTTATTTTTTATATTTATATTTTTATTCACCAGTGCCTCACTAACTTTTCCTTCTCAATATAAATACATATAAAGAACAGGAAAATGTTTGTTCATCATAAAATTTTAGTTTTGGCCAGCTTCGTTCTCACCACATTTGTATTCTTTAACGCGGGGTAGTAAACATGCAAACCAGGTGAGTATACACGTTTACTACCTAAAGCATAGAAGAATCACTAAAAATATATATAAATACATACAATGTAAATAAAATAAAAATATACAATATGTACCTATCTTAAAGTAAATAGAATGAATTAGCAGAAACATGAGAGAATGCAAAGTTTCCAGAGAAATGTTTCAAGAAAAATTAATAGTTAAAAAAAATATTAATTAGTTGAAATAATTCGTTTAGAAGTTTTTACTCGTACTTCTAAATACGTAGAGCTATTATAGGAGCAAAAGACAATACAATAACAATATTAATTCAAATACCATACTACATAGTATGTTATAATATATATATTATTAATGTTAATATATTCGATAAAGCCTTTAAAATTATTGAGAATATTTATTTTTTGTACAATAAATTATCACAAATATTATTAAAACTGACTAATTATTTACCCAAAACCTATGTTTGTAAGATGTCAACATTAAAATAGATAAACTGCATTGGTTCAACAATAATCTGTAATTTCCTCATTTAAAATGTTTATGTAAAAAAAAATGTTTTGGAAAAATTTGCAATAATACATATTTTTACGAACTAATAATTACATACCAATGATGTTAACAACATGGATAATATTATAAATTAGTAAATGAAATAAATAGAAAATTACACATCGTCTGGCTTTTTTTTTTATTTTATGATATAGCTCAAGTTTATTGTTCTATATATATATATATATACAAAACAAAGTTCTAACTTTGTTTTGCAAAGAGGACATCGTATCTATGTTAGTTAAACAGTGATATAAATGTGAATCCAAGATGTGCTTAATGTAGTGAAGATGTTGTCCACACTCGAGGTGTTTCATTACATTCACTCCATATTTTCTTAGTAGTAAGCTCGTTTTTTATCCCTAGTATAGTATGCATGTATTTCATGATTTTTAATGAATGATAATAAAACTGAGCTATAGTTTACGCTGACGGTTTACAGTTATACCACACTTACCTTTCAGCCCGTACATACTATTCATGCATATTTTTCCTAAGGATTAAGATACTTTCCTTTGTACCCTGAAATTTCACTGTCTTATCAAAGCAGCTTACAAAGTACCCTACTGGACGACAGAATTAGGTGAGACAGAGTTACCCATGTAGACTATAACTTTAATCAAAGCGTACTTCGATCAAATTTTATTACTATTACTGCTATCAATTTATTACTATCTCTTACTTGTACCCCTGGCCTGATGCGTCATTTAGGTATTTCAAAGTTACTGACTAAGCGAGTAGAAAGAAGTAATACCCGGAGGGGTTTCAGTATGCTCAATATTTGCACTAATCTTAAATTCGTTGAGCGGTGTATGCATTTTAAAATAATAGACATCAAAAGATATTTACGTTCATTTGTACGTATTCATGTTAGTTAATGAGATATTTTAGGCACGTAGATACTTTACATGGACTTCTATACCTACCTATTGTAAAGAATATATTACTATAGGTGTATGGTACTTATAGTAATATAGGTTGAGAGATCACCTTCCGGCAATACCATTGTTGCAAGGTTCTCGAACCGATACGATATTGAAACTGTGATGTATTTACACCCGCGTGTCAATGTCAAGTTTGACACATTGATCTGTAATTATCATTTGTCAAAACAGAGTACGATTTTGCATTATATAGAGATTAATAATATGGCGTTTCTGCGAATGTCCGATTGTTGCGTAAAAACACTAATCAATAAAAATCATTAAAAAGGCGTGTTATTTTTATTCAACGTGTTATCAGAAGGCCTGGTACACATTAGAAACCTTCAAGAAAAGAGCTTATTCATTCTTAAAAGGCCGGCAACACACTTGCAATTCCCCTGGTGTTGTCCATGAGCGGCGGTAATCACTTACCATTAGGTGAGCCGCAAGCTCATTTGTCTCTTGTGCTATAAAAGAAAAATGCATGGGGGGGGGGGGGTTGATTTGTTAGTAATAGGGAATACTGATCCCATTACTAATAATTTATTCCGTTAGGTTTTCCTGCACGCGGATTATTATTCGCTCCATAAATCATCGTAATAGAAATAGCCACAATAGGCAGACCCGGCTGACTTCATGCTCATTTTCCACTAGCCCTCGTCAGCGTAAATTATAAACACTAGGAGGTGCACCATTCAATTATCGTCCATAAAAAAATTTAGGTCCACGTATTATTAGTAACAAATACACTACATTGCCAATTTTAAAATACTTGTTTATTGGAGTTATTATTTCTTAAGTTTTTACTTTCGTTTTTATTATCAAGTAAATATTCACACACATATCATACTACCCACATATATATGTGGGTAGTATGATATGTGTGTAATACATGCAGATAATGACTGATAGCAATTTTGTCTTGTGGAGACATTTTATTTAAACCTCTTTCAACCCTTTTGGAGAAAAACGTATATAATTCGTAATTAATTCCAAATAGATGCCTATCAAAATTTAGTCCCAGATAGCTATGGTGGCTACTCCGTGTTTTTAAGATTACCGACAGTGTACCTCGAGTAAATTTCTAAATATCGCCATGACATTTTCGTGTATAGTTTAACACAAATATATTTATTAAAATGTATAATGTAAGCAAGTATAATAATAATATCACTTATACACTTTGTGAAAATGGTATATTTACCATTATAACATTATATAAGAGCTACCAATATAAATATCCGTCTAAATAATCCTTACAATTGTAAACAACCATGAAAAAAGTTTAAAACAGTGTTTAAAATTATATCAGTTTATTTACATACCGTTTTCATATAAAAAAACTTAACAAAACATTGACATACAAAAAGGTAAAAAATATGGCAGTGTGCATCTTGTAGTTATAATTATAACCAGCAATAACAGAACATGCGACGGATGCATCGGCGCACATACTTATTAATTAATTAATACATTGTAATTCCCTTGAATGTTCCTATCAATCACAATTGATAGATTATTTGGCATTATCAATTATTCAAGATTTCGAATTAACGATTATGCCACAGACTATATTAGATGTTTTTTTACTTTCTTGCTGGTTTCGGGATGGAGTCGCCTTCAGCGTGGAAGCCGGTCTCATCGGCGTAGTAGTTGACAGTCTCAGGTTTTCCTTCTGGGTTGGTGTAACTGTATGAGCCGCGAACTATGACCACATTCCGGGGCTTGTTCTCCTCATCGAGTACTTGTTTCAACTCGCCGTTCTCATTGCGAATAATGCCATCCTCGGTTTCAAAACTGGAAATAATAATTAACAACTTCTTATACTGAGTGTATAACTTATACTTCTTATCCTTATACTGACTTTACTCAATAATAATTTATTTTCTCCACTAAAGCAAATAATCGGCATAGCACAATAAACTTTATAATGTGTATAGAATCATGATTCAAATATTATATCGAACCTCATGCATGAAAGTATGATAGCGAAAAATTGGATATATAATATGTTACTCTCTCTACACTTTGCATCTTTGTTAAGAGGTAAAAATAAATATTTTAAAAGTCAATAAAAATATCTAATGTTGAAACTAGTTTAGTATTGAACACTATTGTGCATAAAGCACCAAATTAAATAAATTTGCACAGGTACATCATATAATATCCCTCGCTAGTACATTTTATAAATACATGACACATACCTATCTACTAAAATGGTGGGAAAATGAAGAAATTGTAAATATAACTGTTAAAAAATACGGTAAATTAAATACAATAAACAAAAACAAATTAGGATTGGTATCCTACATATCGTATAAATTAAATAACTATTCAATATAATTATTTTCATTAACACTTACTTGTATACGTATCCTCCCTCGGGTTGCTGGTCGAAGCTGCTGCGTAGAATCTGTGGGGGTTCCGGGGGAGCAGCGACGGCAATCGCCACCAGAGCGAACACTACTACGATCTGTAATTATTTCGCATCAATAAATAAATTTAGTTAAATAATTGCACTTTTATGTCTAAACACTCGACTTAATGCGCTTTAATGCAAGTCATTGTCACTGATTTCGATTTAATAAAGAAAGTAATTACAATATTATTTAATAAGTATATTAAAAACGAGTACGTACAATTTTCATTTTAATTTTTGGTTTAGTTTCTTGGCTACCTGATGAGCAACTGATGGTTACCCGCTCAAGTCAAAATCTTTTATACATTTCTATAGCATCTAACGTAATGTCAAGCGAGAACAAACATACGATGTCGATATACCGGCTTCTCGGATTCGGTCATCGATGATCACAAGCGCACGCCTGTACATACGTACCTACACAAGTATTACGGATGTTCCTAGTCATAATGTATGCATGTGAGTGTGTACGCACCTATTCTGAAGGTTCCACCAGATTCTACTCACAGCAATTTACTTAATAATTTGTCACAAAATTATAATATGGCAGGTATATCAGGCCAAGGTAATGGATCGTCAGCTCGTGTTACTTAAGTAAATTTGTCTTTAAATAAAATTTATGCGTACCTGGTATTTTATTATTATGTATAAATTTTACCTTTCTATGCTACAGAAATATAACTAAATCATTATAAGATTAATTAGTCATCATAATCAATCTAAAATTTATGAAAATTAAGCTTTACTGTTTGTTGACAAACGAAATCAAAGGCTTACTCGTTTGCTGAAAAACTGACAAGAGCTGTTTTACACAAGGCTTGGCCAGAAGTGATTACAAGACAATGAATCCATGTATCGATTAATTAATTTATTCTATGGAATACCTACACACAGAGCAAACTCCATTTTCTATTGATAAGAGACATTACAAGAGGACTTGTTTTGATGCTATAGCATTGTTGTTAAGGATCCCAAAAAAATTTGCATTAATTGTCAATCGATGTCTTATGTTTATCTATTTCTTTTTGGCTTCCGATGCCATTTTACATCAATCTTTAAAATATAAGTTGTGTATAAAATTGTGTCTTAATTATCATAGAGAACAATGTACCTATAGTAATTATTTTATATCGTTTTTTTACTGCATATGGCAGATTTACACAGAATTTAATTTATATTTATATAATAGATACATGTCTTATTATTAAAGACTTTTAGTAAAGAAATTGTAATATAACAATGTACAATAAATAAATAATACCTATAATGAATTAATATTAGGTATGTAACCTAATATTAATTCATTATAAATACATTTTTTTTAATTTTGCTATGATATAGGAATTTTCTTAAGTAGTCTAGGTAACTAAAGAGAAGATGAGAGAAGAATATTTATAAATAAAACCATTTCAATTTTCCTTTAAAACGTGTTTAATCCATTGAGGTATGAGGGTATCATAGAGTAATATTTAGATTTTTATATAATATTATAGAGTAAATGTTTATTATATTTTGGAATGGTATACAGTCTCTGCAATATATGCTTATTAATTTTCTTATTCCATTTCAGGAACCGTTATGTACATTGTTCATTTATTTCATTAATATTTACATACGTACACGAATAAAACCATTGAACAAAGCACCAACGATCCTTAATATATTATACTGAAATTAAGTAATCCAAATCTAAATGACCTCTGATATTTATTGAGACCCACATTCAATTACCTTCACATTTTTACACACTCAACATATTTATCAAATACGCACACATACGCACACAAATTTGTCAATACCCTATTGGTTGGTAATCTTCCGTGTAACTCGACTAAATACTTATTAAATAATTAATCATAAAATATTAAATTTTATAACGCTTAGTACCAACCTGACTATGATTACCAACTTTTTATACTCATGTCAGCGGACCATCATAAAAAGCTGCCTAATCTCAATTTCAATAGTCGGTACATATTAAATAGTAATTTATAAATATCATTACACATTTGTGCACACCCCATTTCATCCTTAGATAAAGTGAAATGTAATCTTATCTTAAAGATATTTGTAACATTTTTATAATATTATAAGCGGACCCGGTGTACGTCATCCTACCTGAAAATTCATTTCTTTCTTCTTTATTTCGTTCAGTTATGCGACAAATACCCTTTGGATGAATTATATACCTATATCAGGATATAGTTTAATTTGACTTTAAGTTTATATAAAATCAACTATGTCATAACTACCTAGGTACATACTCATTAGACATTTTTGAGAATATTACATTGGTATTAATGTTGATGTGAAACGAATATAAAATAAAAAAGACTACGAATCCAATGCAAAAGAATGCAAATATTGTATTAAGCTTTTGCACAATATTGTTTGCAATTGTAAAAATAATGTCACTTAATATTTATCGTGGTTATGATGTTACGAGCTCCCTACATTCCTATGCTACATAAAATATGTGAATTAGCGTCGAAAAGATGGCATTTAATCAACGACATTTGCCCTTTGAGAATATTATCGAAGGTTTAATTTACATATGTAGGTGTAGTTAATTTATTTACATTATTATTCATTTATTTTTACTTACTTATTCATAACATTTGTGTATGAAAGATTACTATATACATTTACTAGTTTTACAATTTCAGCTAAATTTAAATGTGTAAAATCAGCCTTCAGTAAAATAACAAACATGAGTCTGTTACTTTTCTGCAAATACGTCGAGTTTTATTTACTATGTAACAATTAAAAAACAAAAATAATTGTTATCGATTTTAAGATTAATAATAATTTTGCCTGTACTCATACATAATACATCATACATGTATTATAATAATCTTAGCTTAAACAAAAATGAACAGGAAAATAGAAAATAAAAACCTAAATGTTAAACTTAAAAAATATTATTTTCAACGAAGCTACGGTAATAGGAATATTTACAAGTACGTAAATATATATATTTATATACATACGTATAAATACCTAATAAGTATTTATTAATCAAAATACACAACTTCATGTTTTCCGTATTTTCCCTGATTGATTGCTCTGCAATCTGCACCAGAATACAAAGCATCTAACTGACTGATAGGTAATTCTAAATAAATTACAATACTTTTATAGTTTCGACCTTGTTATTTAGAATGCTAATGTACATTGTCAACGATGATTATGTTGTTTATTATTATATATTAGATGTCTATATTAAAAATAATTTATTTCCGTTTTCTTTATATTTAGGTACATCTATACAAAACAATGACGTTATTTCTCTATTGTACTATGTATTTCATGAAATTGTAAACTATTTCGTATTTTCTATTTTGAATATCAATCCTTTAATTTTGTCAAATAGCTGGATCAACCACGGATATTTAGCTAGATTCTTCATAGTTTTGGTTTAGTATGTTCACATCAGAATAAGCATCCTAAACATTACAGCAAATATGTACCTATGTCGGATAATCCGCTCCAGAAGGCACCGGACATCATTGCACTGTTACGGACTTCTTCTTCTTCTTCTGCTTCTGGATATCGACATAGGCATAGATACATGAATTAAAATAATAGGATATATATTGTAATTTACTAACAAAGTTATTAATTTGTTTACTAACATTATATGGATGGATATTAAAAATACATGAATAACAAAATACACCTATATTACTTAGATATTATTTTTTATACGTGGATTATTAATGTCTTATACATCTCTTAATCCATAAAACAGGGCTAGTTGACTCAGAAACAGAAAAAGGTCAGCAGGTAAAGAAAAAATAAAATACCTAAACATTAAATATGCCAGCACGTTATTTGAACAAAATTAACATATCACCTCTCTAACATGTTAAAATTTGGAAACAAAAAGTAACCAGTGCATAAATATCTTATATATTATACACAAAACTATAATTATTGTTTCGTGTTTCTATGCCGTCGCAATAAAAGTGATGTGCCTTTGTGACCTTTCAGGTCCGGTCTATAGTGAAAATATAGAATTCAAGGTTATTTTTTATAATAAATATAGGTAGGCATGTAATATAAGTGGTAATTAAACATAAACAAGTGGACATAATTCACATACTACTTGAAAAGACTGATAAAAGGATTAGAAACGTATTTACCCAACATTTACTCTTTTGTATATAGTATTGCATATTGCATAAATCGTTATAAGCTAATACCAATATTTTATATAAAAGTAGCCGATCCCGCAAACGTTATTTTGCCATATGAAATACATTGCTATTAAAAAATAAGGGTAGGTGATAGAATGCTGAAAATTTATTTATTGTTGTGTGTATCTTTAATGCCACATTATAAAAAAAAAGTGACAAAAAATTTGTCGATTCTCAGGCCTACTGAATTTGAATATTAAATTTATAAAAATCGGTAAATCGGTTAAGGGTATAACCATAGTGGTTTTTTTTCGAACTTTTAGTATATAGGTTACGTTTTTTTTCATTAATATTATCTGATTTTAAAAAAGATGTACTAGAATGATTCTGTAATATACTGAATTATTCTATAACACCAGAGACTACAGCTAAATATAGACGTTGACTTTGGTATGTACAAAGGTATATCTACATACCTTTATAAAGCAGCAAAATAACAATAATAATAATATCTCAAACATCGTAAACTGGAAAAATGGGTCACGTCTGTAATATGTCGCTTTCGCTTAGGTCATGTCTGCACTCCTACATTTCTATGCAAGATCAGAGTCCGCTATCACTCACTGTGCGAATGTGGCTTGGATAAAGGAACTATGGAACATCTTTTCTTCAAGTGCCCAAATTTTTCAGTCCAACTTTATGATATCCTACCCCATATCAATATATCATTTCTTCTAACTTTGTCCCATCCCTCCATAGTCAGAATACTAGCTAAATTTTTAATTACCAATAATCTGAAATTGTAATTCCCAACCGGCTCCCCTCAATTTAATATTAAGTGTGTATTGTCCTAATAACTAGTATTGTCCACCTAATAATGATAACCCAATTAATAGTTGTCCCTCAGGTGTTGTTCTGTCCTTAATTATAATATACCGAACCCAAACAAAACTGTCAAACTTTACCGAGCAAATTAAAATTAGCCACAACTACAAACTACACTGTGTCTCTCAAACCATGACATTGGCAAAATCACCGATCAAATTTGGTGGCGGCGGTTTAAAATAAAGAAGAAGAAGAATAATATCCCTGGTTCACACAGCGCCATCTAGTTCCAAGCTAAACAGAGCTTGTGGCATGGGTACTAGACAACTGATATATATATACCATTTATTTTAAATACATACCTAATATACATAGAAAGTATTTATACCAATAAAAATAATCATACTAATGAATACAAATGTTTGTACCGTGCGAGGAATCGAATCCGCGATCATCGGAGGTAAGGTGATGTGGTAATCCGCTTGACTACCAAAGCACAACGATGGATAAACTAAAGATTTCATAATAGATATCCTTAATTGTTTATGTGACACAAAGCCTTAAAATTAATATTAACTAAATTATAAATTGAATACATTTATTTCGAGACTTAGGTATATAACCGGTCACGGGAACAAAGTCATTTGTAAAAACTACTTAAATATACATATACCTATTATATTAGATATACGTACGCATAAATTAGAGTTGCCAACAGTAGTAGTGTCCTGGAATAGTATTTGTCCGAATAGTTTTTAAGCAGCATCCTGTGAATTTTAAATTCACAGGATGCTGCTTAAAAACTATTCGGATACGATTTGAAATTTTTAATATTACCTAATTACTTTTATTTCATTTCACCTATTCTCTCTAGGTACATATAAATTTTACTATTGCAACTAAATTACTGCGTCCTATATTTTAAACTGAATTGTCCTGGTTATACCAACTTCAAATCCTGGTTTATAAATTTGGGGTTGTCAACTGTAGTATAAATATGATATAAGTACTATAGTGTATAGTCCTATTATTTTTTAATTTACCTATTAACGTAGAAAAACCACACCAGTGCCAGGAACTTGTATCTGTTCTTATAACACAGCACACTACATTCTTGACTATTATTCCAGATGGACTAATAAGAGGCATTCTATAATGATGCAAATGCAACTCTTGATATGACCGATTTGGCTCTTTAATACCTAATATTTGAATCAAACGTGATATGAAATAATTTTCATTTATTAGAGGGCTTTCCTTCACCAGTACATCAGAAATACAAATTAACATAGATACATAGCTAGTCGGATATGAACTTTGAGTTTGTGTGGAGTTTGTGTGTAATTTTCACAAATTTTCATAAGAACTGGGTTTGTATTCTGATTTTATTCTATATATCTATAAGGTATGATAATTATTAAACATGTTAAGTCATGTTTTTGTATATTTGAAATACAAACATATCGTCAAAATATCTAAAGATAATATTTGTATAAATATAAATAAATCCTAATGTGTTATTCAAAATGAAAGGTCAACAAAATATGTGGGTATTTAATTTTATATTGACAATATAGGTCAAGTGTTTGTTTTGTATGTAACTATTAAAAACTGGACAAGTGCCAAGATTAATAGTATAGTAGGTAAACACAAACACAAACAAGGACATTCATTTTTAATAAACTTGTAAAAAGATTGTTAATATTTTTATGTAGTGAATATTTGTTGGTCTCTTTTTTTGTCTCGGAGACAAATATGACATGTACTGACACCATAAAAATGTATTTATGTTTAATTCTAAACCAGTGATGGAAACAAATGCAAATTTTAAAAATTCTTTATAGAAACTTTAAAACCAACCATCTAAAATAAAAAGTTACGATTCAACGAATCGGTATCGTAGGAACAGCACTACCCCACAGCTGATAACATAATTTGAAAGTATGATATTTACAGCTATCAATTTATTGACAGAGATTTTAAAATACTATAGTTCTGAGTACAGACATTAACATTCTCTTGTCTTATTATTAAACATTGTTTGCATTGTGATTGGTTTTTTACAAACTAGGTGATGTCACACTTCCCCACCATTCTCCTCGTACCCTCTCACTTCCTCCCTTGACATTTTCATTTACACGTTCTGATATATCTATGACCGGATATTCTTTTTAAATACTTTTATCGTTTTTACAATTTTATATTATTCAAATTCAAATTCAAAATATCTTTATTCATGTAGGTCTATTACAGACTCTTATGATATGTCAAATCTACCGTCAGTTCGGAATGATATCGAGATGAGAAGAACTGACAAGAAACTCAGCTCGTAATTTTTTCAAATAATAGTGGAACATGTTTATGATAAATACAGTTATTAAAATTCAAATTTGGGAGAATAGAGTGACCACCAGCATATGCTATCGCAAAGAACAAAAAATTTAATCAGTGTTCACAACCTGAACAGACCAGTCCCCACAAGCAGCACCCGTTCACGAGTATGACGTATGAGCCAGCCATCATTGTACTCAACCATATTTGAGGGAGCACATCGACCCGGCCCACCACGCCGCCACAAGTTTGAACTTTATAGCGAGCATGACTGTTTCAGGTTACTCCACTACGTCAATTATATTATTTACAGCATAGGCTGTACCGATCACAGTTATCACCCATTACAATATTAAATTTACATTATTTAATTTACAATATGTCATTACAAAATTTATAATAAGTTTCTTTATTGTTATTACATTATCCATGTCAATGGGAAAAATTATATGCCTCATAACAAAAGTTAAAATTGTAATTATGTCCACACATTGTACCTAGTCATTTAAGTAGTCGTTTATTTTATAATAAGCTTTAGAGCAAAGTGTTTTTTTTACATGTATCTTAAATTTGGCTTCACTTAAATTTAAAACACTATCTGGCAATTTATTATAAAAACGTATACAATGTCCCATGAAAGATGTACTTACTTTTTTGAGACGATAACTAGGCATATTTAATTTATTTTTATTCCTTGTATTAAAAGCGTGTAAGTGATTATTTTTGGAAATAAATTTAAGTTTTTGCGTACATACATAATATTTTCATATATATATATTGAGAGGGAACAGTAAGAATACCTGTTTCTTTAAAGCGTTCTCTAAGAGATTCGCGACACGGTGAATTATATATTGAACGAATTGCTCTTTTTTGTAATATAAAAATTGATTCTACATCAGCCGCTCTTCCCCACAATATAATACCATACGACATTATACTATGGAAGTAACTAAAATACACTAGTTTCGCTGTTGCAGTATCAGTCAACTGTCTAATTTTTCCGATAGCAAAAGCAGCCGAACTTAGTCTTTTGGCTAGTGTGAATATATGTGGACCCCACTGCAATTTATTATCTATTACAATACCAAGAAACGAAGTCTCATCAACAAAGTCCAAAACATGATGATTCATACTAACAGTTGTCGTTACTTGTTTTACATTTGGTAAAGAGAATTTAACACATTTTGTTTTCATTGAATTAAGCGCTAGATTATTTGATGTAAACCAGTTTAGAACATCCTCAAGAGCAATATTTATATTATTAAAATCCTTTGTATTTCTTTTCACTTTGAAAATAAGTGATGTGTCATCAGCAAACAATACTATGTCAAGTATGTTTTGAAACTGGTATGGTATGTCATTTATATAAACAAGAAAAAGAAATGGGCCAAGTATAGAACCCTGGGGTACACCCATTTTTATAAATGACCCCTTGGACTTGCTTCCTTTAATGTCTACCACTTGAATTCTATCGCGCAAATATGATCCAATGAGTTCTGAGGATTTTTCTCTAATCCCATAATGCTCTAGTTTGCGTAATAATATATTATATATTATTTCAAACCAAGTCCAACTTACACTTCTGTATATATAAATGTGACATTCTACCACTAACCCGTAAATATAAATTTATCAGTGCTTAAAATCTTCAAATTCCATATAGAAGAGATGTAATGCATCTCATCAACTAAATCATGAAAATCATACAAGGCAATTTTTGTGATTATAAAAAAGGTAAATTTTAAACAAATCCATTCCTCAAAACATTTTTTATTTGGTACAAAAATAAATTAATAATATTAACATTACCATGTTAATCGCATAACATGATCAGTCTTTCGTTTAGAAGATTTTATAAAACCAAGAAACTGTAGCTCTGCAACAGCACGGGTAAATCTTACACTGAAAAGTAAATAAAACAGTTTTACTACATATACTTTGTCAATTTCTTTTCAAATATATTCAGAAGCATTCTTACAAATACTAAACAAGCAGAACTTTTTCTTCTTAAATATGCTATAACAAATGTAAAGAGTTAAAGAGATTTCTTACTTAATTAAATTAATTATTTTATGCTTAGTAGTGTTTAAATATTTATACCAAAGGAGACTCCAGCATATTTTTATAACCAAGCAGCATCCTTTATAAACTGTGTTCCAGTTTGAATGCTAAAATATGGCAGTGTAATTACCCGATAGGCAGCCATAATGCAATAGGCAACTTTAATAACATCATAACAGTAACATACCTGATGCCACTCATGGCAATAACCTCAATTAATTCCTCGTCACACAAAAATCTTATTTGCCACTCGTGATTAATATAGCTAATTTATATTATTATTAAATAAATCAAACGAACTTAATGGTTGTTGGGACCATCGGCTGTTATACGATGACATAGAAAATCCTATATACATTACAAAATACCGTTGATCTCATGGGATATCATCTATTTACGATCTCTATTACAACTATTATACACTTTAAATCATTGTCTTGTATATCTTTCCTGAGAAATTATTACAACGTTACTGAAGACTAAAAGATTATTGGATAGATTATTTGTGAAGATTATTTTCTGAACTAATTGTAATCTGTGCTTACTGAATGCTTGAATCCTGCTGTCGCTGGTCATCGTCATCCTCAGGTCGCAACACTGCACCGAATGCTTGAAGCCAGTCAAATAAATTGATATGTTTGCCACACTCTCGATGTAACTTGTATGCTAAACAAACGTCCGGTAATGTATCCACTGCACTCTCTGAAGACGTCAGCAGACAGCAAGAACACTAAAATATAATAGAAAAATAAATGTATTGCATTATCGAAAAAAATATATTAGAAATTCCTGTTTATTAAATTATTTATCATATTTTAAAATTAAAATAAGTGAAAATAAATTCAATTCCAAACATTATAAAAGTAAGGACATTAATATTTCATGTACTTGTCAAAGAAAACTAGGAGCACATTAAAAGGTATCTTTAAATGACAGAAAAGAATGAGCACACAAGCAGAAGCAAGAAATATACGGCGCCTCTCAGATAAGCCGAAACGTAAGTAGTATTTCGTAGTAATTCGTGATATTAAAGGGAAGTTAATTCGTGAAAAAATTCGTGAATTAAAGGGAAGAAGGAAGTTTTATATTGGCAACAATAGTACACTCCATAAAAACAATTATAATACAGTAAAGAAATAATTAAAACCAAGCAAAAGCAATATTATCGAGCATACGATGTAATACATTGATAAATAAGGACAGACACAAATACATTTAGTTTAAAACCTGATAGGATAGTGACAAAATTTCAAAGTATTACAAAAAAAATCTAATGTGATTCCTTACAGCAATGCGCTGAAAACATACCTGGAGGTAATGGGTTGGATTGCTGAGAGCAGTGTGTAATGCTCCCCGTGGAGATCCAACTATATGCTTCTTCACGCTCGAAATATCGCTAAAGTAGAATATCTCATGGAATGTTTGCGTATGGGGCGGTTGCAACCCTTTATTAAACATTTCTTCTAAATAACTCACGAATCTTGTACGCACCATTTCGAATTCGGATTGAACTTTATCCACTCTTGTAGCTTTAAGTAATTTCTGAAATATATGTATTATGTAATTCTTGTAAGTGTTAATGATTTCATTTTGCGAATTTTTGTAGCAACGTGATATTCACATTACATAAAAAAGTAATACACTCGTTACATATGAGTAAATCTGAATGTAAACCTATATATAATTTTAAAACTCTTATAAACCCAGTGATTACTCTAAGCTGTCTGAAATCCTGCTAATACAGTGTTTGTATCGAAATTTCAAGAAGGCTATCCATATTACTGTTAACCACATACACAAAATTCAGTAAAGTATAGGAAATATCTTACCTCTTTCAGTTTATATCTGTTACCAGGAGTATTTTCAGAATTGACTTCATTTTCGGTACCGCTAGTAATAACATTCGTTTCCGTACTAGCATTTTCAATTTGTCGTAAAAACATTAAAAGATGTACTCTAATAGTTTTAACAAAGTTTTCTCCAAGGTCACTATTCAGTTGAATGTTACTTAAATTATTTTTGGTTGGTGTGGCCCGAAGAGGTTTCACTGGCGAGACCACTTGTAAAGCAGTATTAATTACTTTTAATATTTGCTTTATATTTTCAACTAACTTCATTTGCGATTGAAAATTTATTAATTGCATACATTCTTTGAACTCTTGTGTATCAGTAACACATTCCACAGCACATTTAGTGTAAATTTCGCGGACCTATAATAATAATAAATAAGATTAACAATAACATTTATTATGACAATAACTCCTAATAGAAGTGACTCCTAGTGCCGTGACATGCACATTGTGAGCCAAATCCGATTCCACAATACACAATTTAACAAATAAAAATTATAATATGTGTACATACTGTAAGTGTTGAAATATCATTGGCCATTGCATCTGGTCTAGTTTGGGCTAAACTATCATATTTAAAAATGCACAGTGGTCTACATTATTACTGTTGAATAAGATTAATAATTACGAGTGTAAATGAAAACAGTTAAATTTTCTCTACATTATGAATTTCCTTCTAAATATTTAGATAGACATTATTTCCTAATATTTTTGCCAATTATTCAATCAAACGTTTTAGAAGTTTGACGTATTTTATTAAAATGCAAATTTTAACTCTTACCGTTTTACCTAACATGTTCTTTGGAAGATCTACGAGAACAGCTGCCAATAATCTAACACAAACATAAAATGTGTACATATAGTCATGTAACTTATTAATCTCACTACAAAGCACTTCTCTAAAGAAGTTGTCATCTTCAAACAAATTGATTTTAGTTTGGCAATCTAATTGTGCTTCCAAAAATGGCCTGAAAGACATCAGTTGCCTGATGCTTTCTAGATCATCTGTACTCAAATTTTTAACTATATCTTCTATATTTTCTCTCCCGTTACAGAGCGCTTTCACATTGTCTCCATAATAATGTTCCATCATACAGTACTGAAACAGAAATACATGTGAAATAATTAGTAAACATACTTAAAACCTAATTTTAATTAATTTAATCTGAAATCTGAACTAATACTATAAAAATGTTATATTCTATTCTGTTATGTCCATAGTTCTGTTTATGACGTCCACCAGGTAACCTGTGTGCCTATTTCAATTGGGTATATAAAATATTAAAAATTCCTGTTCAGTCTCCTGCTAAATTTCTATTAATTTAATATAATTATTAAATTAACAGAAATTTAGCAGCCTGGTACTATTATCTAGCCTCGATATTGAGGCTAGGCACCGTACAACGAAATTATAAAAAAAATTACTACCCTATCTGGAGTATAAACAATATTTTTGCCGTGATACATAATTACATATTCAAATTTGCCTTTACCTTGATACTTTGAACAAGTCCTGTCACCGAAAAATCATAAAAAAGGAATACATCAGTCAACAACTCAAACGCTTTCCCTGATAAATGGAAAGGACTTGTATAAGTCAAAAATATGTCCTCAAGCACCTGAAACAGTTTTTATTGTTTTATATTTTTGTTTAATAATTAAATTAAATATAAGTACAAACTGTCCTTACCTGATTCATATACACAGGCGATGAGTGGGAAGGAAATACTTTAATCAACAATTTGGATGACACGTGATATGGAAATGACTTGTGTAGCGCCGATACTGCAGTTGCCACACCAAACACAAATACTATTGGCAATACAGACACATATGAACTGAAAACAATGAGAATATAAAGATGAGCAAATAAATGTGTTTCAATGTGTGTGCTAGCAAGGTCTCATAGAACAAACCTCCATTTATTTATTTATCTAATAGATATATCTGTTACATCCTGTACATAACCTATGTTTCAGTATTTGTTGTCTATTTACATTTAATAATATTGTATTGACTGATTGTACCAGAATAAAAGCAAGTTTCATTAGATGCAACTAGGTAGAAGTTGGTTTACTGTAATTACATCTGGAAGTTGTAATAACTTTTTTTATAATAAATCATTTTATTACAAAAAAGTCCAATAATTGACTCACCTTATAATCATTACAAAATCTTGTAATACATTGCTATTAAAACTTTCAAAATCAGGTATTACAATAACTAGAGATCTCTTTGATGTTAACTTTTTCTTCTTTGGTGACACATTGACATACTTTGAATTATACCATTTCAATAATACTTTCATTGTACACTGGTTCTTTTTTATTTTCTTTATTTCATTGCTATCATGTGAGTCCTCATTTTCTAAATCAGTCTGTAATACAGTTATAGAAACAATTAATAATTATATATTTGACATATTTTAAATGCCAATGAATAACATGTAATTCAGAGAACTATGCTGTTATACTTTTAATAAATAATAATTAATATTATAAACTACTTATAATTGTAGTTTATGTAATAGAAATAAATATTAAATAAGTATATTAAATGCAAATAGCTCTATATGTACTTAGCATGTCTCTTCCAAAAATAAATAATGGTCAAATAAAAGGACTTCATACCACTGCTTCATATCCATGAATTAACTGCCAAACAGCATTTTCTACCAAATGTTTAACAGTGGGTGCATCTTGTGAATTTACCATCGCTATATGTGATGTCACTTCATCCCTGTAATTTAGTATTTTTAATTATAATTATTTATGCTAATAAACAAACATTATAACTTAGAGTAAGGTAGGTTTAACATGTTCAGATGATGTATATTGTATGTGAGTATAAAAATTTCAAGTAAAAAAAAACATTGTACAGTGGGAAGTGAGTATTCAGGATATATATAGATGTAGCAAATAGCAATAAGTAGAAGTATTTCAACCACAAATAGTTCTGACTATTCAATCAATCCAATAGACACAGTAAGAGAACTCCACCAGGAACATAGATGGAACAAAAACTAATTTACATAAACCTGAGTCATTTCAATATAGTATTTTTAAACTGTTCATGGTTGGCCATACCCCTAAAGACAAGAATCCATCATGATTTTTGTCTTTAGGGGGGACGGGATTATAGTAATATGAACTAGCAATATAACATATTGCTATCAATGTACCATGTCAGATTGACTTCCACTCTGCCCCCTCTGTAAACCATTCTAATTAATTCCTAGTCAATTAATTATGATGAGCTAACTGACCTGACTTCATTCTCTTCCTGTAGTCCCAGTGCCACACAAGCAAAATCTGTTATAACAGGCTGATGCACCATAATATTATAATAATAATCCATTAAAAAAGTTTATAGGTTCAAAAATATCTTACCTGAGTTTATTAATAAGTGCTGTAAACTGAGAGATATGATCCGGTTGGTTAACACCAGTAAGTAGTGTAACACTAGGTATAATATTTTCACATGTCTCAGGATCATTATTGATGGAGAATGAATTAATATAATTTACCATATTGTTAAGCAACATACTGTAAGTCTTACAATGCAGATCCTGGAAATAATAATTTAGTTTCTTACTACATTATTAATATTTTTATAAAACCCTAGCTGTCCCGGCAAACATTATTTTGCCATATAAAAAATAGGAGTTGATGCTGGAAGGGTGAAAATTTGGAGTTGTATGTATTTTTCAATTCTAAATAATAATAAAATGAAAATAAAATATTATGTAGAAAAAATAATATTTATATATAAAAAATATATATTTAGGGGTGGATATTACACTTAGGGGTGTGAAAAATAGATAGTAGCCGATTCTCAGACCTACTGAATATGCATATAAAATTTCATAAAATTTGGTCAAGCCGTTTCAGAAGAGTATGGTAACTAACATTGTGACATGAGAATTTTATATATAAGATATATATATAATCAGACCAACCCGAGATCTCTTACAACACTCATGTACTGCCCAGCAATATCTTCAAGTGGAGGTATCCACTAGAAGGTTAGCTGAGAAAAGAAAATTTAAGAAGTAGGTATAACCATTGCTAATAAACCCATACATTATTTTTAAATTTGTACAATATTACAAGTAGAAATAAGTTTTACTTAATGGTAGACATGGAAGGTTGGGGATTGTTATTGTTAACAGGATTTATGGTTCCCATTACTAGCCATGTACAATGAATTTGGAAATGATCTTTGCTGGAAATCATTGTGGTTCATTCCTGGTTAGTTATCTAACCGAATTCCATGCTACCCTCCTCCACTTGTGCCTTCCCTTCCCATGCATACCATTAGTGCAGGAATGTGACTGTTTTTCCATTCCATTTTGACCTACATTTACATAGATATACATAAAAATAGTACACAAAAATAATTGTGAAACTTAAGGTCCTATCTTCACACAAAGTATGTGCTAATTATTTTTTCATATTTATTGTACTTGTTAAATAATAACTATTATAATGAGAATATTTTGACAAACTTACTGCTAGTTCATTCTCAATATAGTCCCAATTCCTTTTATAGGTTTCATACCAAAGTTCTTTTTTAAAGATTTTCTCAAACAGATTTTGTTTATGTTTCTTTTGTAAACATTTTTTATTAAAACCATTAGAAAATAAAAATACACCCTGAAAAACAAATTATTAAAAAAAAATTAAATAATAATTATTACATAACTTAAATTATTGTTACTGTTAGTTTTGTAATCAGTGTTCAGACTCGTTGGTACAGCATATGAACTTTGTTTGAATATTTCAAAATAGACTGTATCTTCTTACTGTCTTTATGTTGAGTATGCACATTTCTATAATTTATCAATTAATAATGTGTTACATAGTATTTACTTTGGTCTATGATTAATTAATTAGTTATTCTGTGTTAAACTTGTACACCACTGTTACTTTTCTAAACTGAGAATTTCTGAGATTATTTAACTCACCAGGATGTTTTATATTACATATGAACTATATATATTAATGAACTGAGTATGAAGTACCCAATTGTTGTTAGTTGGTTTTCACATTTAAAGTGCTAATAGTTTATCATTTGTAAAGTTTGGTATACCCTAAATAAAAATATATATTACACTCTTATAAAACAGTATACAAGTAGAATATATTCTAGTAATACAATATTTTTACTATACTTTAAATAATTAAGTATATTATATTACAGACCTTAGAAACTGAAACTGTAGACTCCATGATGCTTGTGATAATTTAGTAGTTTATTTTATATTCAAAATATATTAATGATTTAGCTAAATTATGGCATACAAACACTTAATTACATTTTACCATTCAAAATATTCAAAACTACCGAAATATGCCAATTAGGAACTGAAAATTACGAAAACTATTAGCTGCAAAAGTTTTTCTAGATATATTTCATACAAAGATATAATAATTCACATTTATATAATTTTTTTAGTTAAGGACACAAACGAAAGTAAAAAGTTTATTTTAGTACTTATAGCACAGATTACAGAACAAAACCACCGGTGCTGCAAGCAAATTAGAGAGGAGCGCTTGCCATAAACATAGCTTTTGAAACATGCTTATTTTAATAAGCAACTTGGTCTTCTTTATATATACAGGAGGTCTGTTTTTGTGACTGTATACCGACTGCAAATAATGTAATTGTTACATAGTTGACGTTTATTATCTGTTATTTACAATAATTTCATAATCCATGATGATTCCAAACGTTTAAACGTTAAAAGTAAGTAAGTACTGCTTTTGTGCGTAGCATAGAGTAAGTTGTATATTGTATAATGACATGTATTGTTGGTGACAGTCTGATAAGGCGGGAAAACTTTGACATTATTTTCAGTTTGACGCTTCAGACATGATTTTATTGCTACCAATGTACCAAAGTGATAATTTTATTGCTACCAATCTACAAATGTCAAGTTGACCTACACGCGGTTCCCCCTGAAAACCATCGTGATTAATTCTTGGTGAATTTAACCTGATGGGTTAACTGACCTGACCTGATTCTTATCTTATCATCCTTCACTGGTACCCACCCCGCATAAATCGATAGGGCAGGCAATGGGGCGCATGGAATGGGACATCCCCCATTCTATTATCTATGCATCTATACATATAAATAAAATTGGAGTGTTTGTTTGTAATATTGAAATAACCTTTTTTACTATATGCAATTATGCATATGAATATAAATATACATATATATATATATATATATATATATATATATATATATATATATATATATACACCAAAATAACATTTTTTACAATTTTTGTCTGTGAGTCTGTCTGTTTGTTTCGGCTAATCTCAGAAATGGCTGGACCGATTTTGGCGGGACTTTTATTGGCAGGTAGCTGATGTAATAAGGTAACGTAACTAAGTAAGGTGAAGTATCTAAGGCTACTTATATTTGAGAAAAAAACTTTTATTTTAGACAAATAAAATTAAATTCCACGTGGACGAAGTCACGGGTACAGCTAGTCATCCATAAAAAAACAGGTATAATCAAAACTGTTAAAATTAAAATATAGAAGAAAAAAAGGCTAACTTATAAAGAAAGGTCGTTTTTTACCTTGTGTAAGATTAGGTATATGTAGTAAGTAATTTAGTATCTAAACTGTTATTTTTAAATATCAATGTAATTAAGTACCAAAGTTTCTAATATGATCTCTATTGTGTGTGTTTGACTTTTGCAATAAGTGTTGTGAAGTACCTAACTATTTATAGTTGTTTTGTAGAAACTGGATTTAGTATGAATTGTTATATAAAACTATACGTAAGCATTGTAGATTAATTTCAATTGTTAAACGAAAAAAGTTGTTTAACGAGTCACCGAATATTTATAAAAAGAAGGCACTCCTCCGATCGGTCCCCGTCTGAATTCAAACGGGGCGATCCCCGAACTCAGCTGAGATCGTCGTAAATTACGACGACCTCAGCTGAGTTTCGAACCCCTAGCGGTGCCCTCAGACTAAAATCGTATCCGTCAAGCGAGAGTTGGCCTTCATCCGCTTCATAAGTCCTTTCTTTGGTTGATCTGCACTCGCCCCCTAACATCCGATGAAGCTGTAACGGCCAGCTGCGGCCAACAGCATTAGAGTAGTCCGAAAAAAAAACCCTTGTATCTCCTAGTGTATTAATTGTTATCTCTATAATATCGGGTCATTACCCAAAGTATATCCTCCTTTTATGCCTCAGGGACCGTATGCGCTCTAAGAAAGACGACATAATATTATGTTAACTGTGTATATTATGTACTAGTGTTACATATATAGATATCTATAATAACATAGTTATTATACTTTCAAGCGTATCTAGATACCTTATAGATAAGTTATATAGATGGTGTACCAATCGCTTGTTTGTATGGTAATGGAATGGTGCACCGCGCTAATGTACGGACAACAATATAATTGATGGGTCAGAGACGGCTGATGGGCAACCTGACCTGACTTTACGTCAGGCCAGTTACCCATCGTGCCCAATTCAATACGATAGTTTCCAGGGGGGGTCCGATGAAGGATATTAATATGATACATTGCTAGCAATGGGATCTAAGACAAGTCCTCACAGATAACATAATATTACATAGCATTAAGAATGCCCTTCCCTTACACATCGCACATAAAAAAAACAATTTATAACGAAAATATTATTTTATTGCTGAAGTAAAATACAATAGCCACTAACAGCTTATTGAAGTAACTAAGAATGTATAACATGCATAAGCTTTGTATGGTTTTTACAGTATGAATTATTCAGTTCAATAATTCGCCATAATAATTATATAAATACCTGCTATATCGAGATGATACAGTAGTGGTCTTGCCCTAATTTTATATCTTACATCACTGTCTCTTATTAATTCCCCTTCAAAGGTAGTTTAAAAACACTTTCACAGGCTTACAACTTTTATATTTTCTAGACGCTACAACACCCAACTATATCAACTCATCGACAGACGTCAAGACTTGGTTGTTATAGAAAAAAAAAGACAAACAACTATGTACCTTTACTTAGGTACACTTCTTAACTATGAGCTCATTAACAATGTTTCATTGATAAACATTTCATCTGCGTATAGAAAGAGTGGGTGCGTATATTTGTCATTTATTTGGACATGGCATGTTATTTTATATTACAGGATATTTTTATCAATTTATTTTTGAGGAAAATTAAAAAACCATGTTTTGTAGGTATATTATTCTGGTTAAAACAATTTATCAAATGCACTACGTATAAATATTCCGATCTTCTGATAGTAACGGCCTTAATCCTAGCACCATACAACCATATGTATTCATGACTACAACAGACCATCCGTTTAATCTCCTTACTTTGAGAATAGATCTTTATCAATAGCACCAACTCTTGTGTTTATACGATTTTTAGCAATAGTATGTATTCCCTTTCATTCAGAATACCCAAATATTGAATTAATGACATTAAAGAGACTTATCGTCACTGATAGGCGTATCCGTCACCGCACAGCCCAAATCCCTAAGGCTAAAAACATGAGAACATATCGCAGGTAAAAATGTACTAAAAAATAAATTTCTGATATGACCCACGGAAACAGATAGATTAGACAGGAGATAAATTGGCACGGGCAAGGGAAGACAGCTTATAAGCATAATTATAGAAGACTCAACAAAAAATCCTATCGTTATAGGAACTACATAGTACGTAATTTAATTTACTACTTACCTATTTATTAAATTGTCTAATTATTTTTTATTATTAAATAAATCAAATTGTAATGAATGTCTGTGTGTGAATCGTTTCGAGCTATTATTATTATTATCTCCAGCCTAGTGGTTCACTACACCGACTTAGATCAAAAGATTTTCTGTTCGATTCAAACGGATACTACAAAACTTTATGTCTACATATGGGTCAGTCTCCGCTCGCCGAAACACTGATTACAAACCTAACTAATCGGAGAAAGAGAATGCCACAATTCTAGTTTTGCGGACATAGTCGCGAAGTTTATTTTGTAGTGTAGTATTAGTTCATTTAAATATCGAACGAAAAATTTCATTCAAAACTTTAAGTAACTGTTTTTTTTTAATCTGTTTCCTTCGTCCAAATTCACCGAAACTAAATCGGCATCAAGTTGGTTCATATGAGGATAAGAATTTAGAAAATATCTACAATGATGTAGGATTGAATTAAGCACATATATCTTAACAATAATTAACAATGTAAATAAACCATGTATTATTAGAATAATTTACATATACATATTTAACACAATTATCGTACCAAATTATTACCTCCTAAGTATTCCAATTATTAATACTTTTCATAGAAGCTTAAAATTAATAGAAAAATATGTACTCGTATATACGTATATTATTCAAAGTTAATTTACTTCTATTAAACGATGGCTATTTTTTTTAAGTTATCGATACTCTAAAACGTCCGTCTTCTCGTAGGATCCCTCTTAGAGTGTTAGAAGCTTGACTAATCGTTACGAAATATGGCATACGAGTGGGTCCTAGCAAGCAATTCTATTTATTAGCCTGGTCAATACAAACAACGTCGCGTGTAAAAACTAATATAGGTATAATTTCAATAACATTTTGCACTACTTAGAAATGTATATCACTGTGTCGGTGAACGTGGTGGTAATGCACTTTCTTCACATGGAGAATGACGTTCTTCTTCAGTACTAAATTTGTATTCTCTTTCTGTTGAAGAGTGTTCCGGTGCCGGAGAACTTCTGCCGTCGGTTGCTGTAGACGCCTCTAGTGCAGGTCCCGCTGGACCGAAAGCCATACTCTCTGTGCCATATGCCACTTCCCCAGTTCCGACATACTCAGATGGTTGATACCCGTAAGTATTTAAACTGAAATGTTTAAAAATATATTGTTATTATTAAGTATGCGTGTATAATGTGCGTGAATTTACTGGTTTCAAGAGCTTTAAATTTAAAGTATATAGATATAAATATATAAATATAAGACTTATATAAGACAGTAGAATTGTTCTGTTTCTATACCTATATTTTTATTATTACTTTTTTTATAAGTATGATTATTTATGAAATGGAATATAATTGTCAATTTTTACCTATTCGGCCAGTACGAAATATCTTCAATGGCATGGTGAGCATATGGAGCATATGCATGTTGATAGTAAGGCGAATGGTGTTGAGCAGGAGTTTCATACTGTAGAGGGTATAGAGGTGCGGGCGCTGATGTTGACGCGGTCGTGCTCGTGGGTGGTGGAGGCGCGTATTCAAGAGGAGCAGGGTAGCCATGCGGCGGCGTGCGGTACGGCCCTGGTGATGCGTTCGGCTGCGGCGAACTGCTGCCTTGTGCTGAACTCCAGTAACCGCTACTACTTGGCCATGTATAACTGCTACTACTATTCGACGGCGCTACTGATGTCCTCTCAGAATTGCTATAAGATGCTGTCAAAAAAAGAAATATGTAAGTGAAATGTTCTTATGGGTATTTTAAAAATAGATTCAAAATAGGCATTTTTTATCAAATTAAATGTGGAAATATTTTAATACTAATTACATTCTGGTGATCGCTGATGGGTCTTTTAAAAGACAAAGAAAGTTCAACTTAGTTAACGTATTTAATTAATTACAATTAAAAATCTCCATTGATTCGACTTATAACTAAATTAATGAAGTGTGTGCCACCTGCCATCCTGTGTTTTCTTAACTCTTGGTTGCCGTTCTTTTAACTCATCAACTATTGGACATTATTGGCACATACTTTCAAAGAAGAATCGCTCAATCCATGCTGATTGTGTAACAAGTAGTTGTACAGACCTAGGGGGTTTGTACTCGTAACATAAACTATGTATGTAAATTTGTTTATGTTTATTTATTGTTTATGTATTGTGTGTACTTTATTATTGACCACTACAGTAATGTTTTTGTTCCTTCAGCACTTCACACTTTTCACCTTTTCTTTTGTATGAAAGAAAAAAAATACTGTGACGTTATTTACCAGAATTAATTATATATATTAAGATAACTCACAAGGTGGTGACAATGTTCGTGGTCGGGAGGGCGGTCGTGGCGGGTACGGCGCTGGTCTTCGTGACGATGCGTTACTACCGCCATACAAAGACTGTGACGCTACAAACCAACCACCAACTGTAAAACAAACTTTCCGTAAACTCAAATGTCTCTATAACTGCCTATATCTACCATAACATGGCTACCATTACAATTTATACCAAATTATCGATCAATTTACACAAAATAACAGTTAATAATAATAGTAACACAGTACAGTAAACCAATAGTTATTCTAAATAAATAACTATCTAAAAATTATCGTTATATTAATAAGAATTGATTACAAACGTAAATTGTTACTGTACGCATTAGCGTTAACGTCTAGCGTCTATGGTAAATTAATTGAAAATTCTTACATTGTGGATACTGATGGGGTGAAGAACTTTGTTGAGGATAATGAGTTCCTACAAAATCTCTTTGATAATATCCTTCCGGCCTCTCTTTTGCATCCAGGAATGCTTTAGCAAAAGGATTATATTTAATCTTAAGCGATGTGACTTCTTCGTTCTGATACGCAGTCACAGCTATAAATTGTGTTTCCGGAAATGGATAAGTCATGATGCGACGTAAATCAGTGCCGACTTTCACCAGATGGACCCGAGGTTCGTACTTGTGAAGGGAATTCAACATTATCTGTAAATAACATTAGCACAGGAATTATTGTATAATCAATTATTATTTAAATAATAGTATGTTTATAGTAATAATTTATAAAATTCTACGTCACATCACATGCAATTAAAACACATCATGGTTTTAATTTTTATGAAGTTTATCTTTCGACTTATTTTTTTCTTTTCAGACATCACCAATAACAGTAAACTACAAGGCTGTGGAAATAAATTGCTCCATGATGTTGGGTTCAAGACTTGTAAGGCAAGGAAAAAGCATGACTTCTTGCTTGTCTGAAATGAACAAATACTTACGTTGGCAGTTATGTTTTGAAGATCAACATTAAAACCAGGAAGATTGATATCGTTTGGTCGGATGAATTCAATTTTGAGGTATGTCATTTAAACGATAATTCAATGAATTACAGACGTTTAAGATTTGAAGTTCAATGACAGACATATTTACAAAATTCTGATTGATTTATTAAATTTATGTATTTGGTAATGCAGATGTGACCTAAGTGAGACACAGAGCGGCGAAGGCAATGTTATGCTTAGGGCTAGGTCTGGGGCTGCATATTTGCATAAGGCCGAATGGAATCGAAAAATATATCTAGGTGCTGGAAACTACTCTGAAACCCTCATTGGATATTCTGTGACATGAACCTAGATGTCGTCCGTATACAACAATGCCTCATGCCATAAATCAAGAACCAATATGAGTTTCAATGACTTCAATGACAGAATATTGACCCTATCAAAAATTTATGGTCGATTTTAAAGCGTTCGTTTACTTCTAAACAAACTTTTGAATTGTTTATTACAGGATGGAATGCCATAACTCTAGAAGAACAATAAATGTTTACAGCATAAAGTTAAGGGTGAAACCCTAAACCTATACGAAAGATTAAAGTAATTTTAGCATTAAAGGTATTTTAAGTACTTGTTTTTTTTCCAGTATAAACCTTAAGTATTTTTAAGGTAAGTAAGTAAGAAAATACTTTTTGAAAGGCTGTATTTACATAAAGTTATGACATGAAGAATAACTTATTGATATTTTATTTCATTTTGGAAATGGAGGCCAAAAATACCTATGTATTAGAAATGGTACCAAAATCATATAGTAAAAGAATAGTAACGAATTTATTAGAAAAGAAGATAAATCTCAATAGAAACCTAACGAATGGACTCTAGACATATGAATGCTCATTCGTACGTAGAATTAACAAAGCTATGATATAAGTATCATAAATATCGCACGTTGACATAATTATGCGAATTAGTTATGCTCATTTTTCACCAGTACAAATCAATTTTTGATAATGAAAGACAGATACATATTGATTAGGGGGATCTAATGTAAAAACATGTGTAATGTAAACATAGCATTGAGACAATAATTATTACAAATGATAGTAAGTACGAGCGACCGCTAAACAGTCGGTAAAGCTACAGATTTCACACCGAGTCGTCAACATATGGATCTGGATGTACTAGATCTATTTGCTTTCATAATCATTCGCACCAAATTCAACCGTGAGAACCAGCTTCCCTGAACTAGCGGTAGCTATGAAACTACAGATGACACCTTCAAATCGCATGCTGTTAATAAGATATTGTAATAATACAGTGAACTAATTAAATATACAAATACCCATGACGCTGGACAAAATGCAGCCCACAAAAAAAATTATTTAGATACGGTACCAGTATTGCCGTTCAACTGTTCAATACAGTGTATGAGTGGGAACCTTGGTAATGTTAATAAGTAATAAATGGGTCTAACAGCTACTATTCTTGGCAGGTAAGTGTACATTAGGAATAGGTATTCACTCCTAAATTCTACGAGCATTCTTTGTACCTTAAATTATTTTGTTGCTTTAAGAACAAAGAACTACTTTTTAGATATTTTTATACTAATCTAATTATAAAATAACATCTAAAGATTTGCTTTCATTAAAAGTAATCAATACGCTATATAAGAGATATAGAGCATTTGTATCCAGTATTTACTGACGTACCTACCTAAAAGAGTTTATACTTCTTTATTACTGAAACATAGCCATAAGTATTGTAGAATAAGTATACAAGTTATGAAATCAGCTCACCTGTCCATTTCCGTTAGTTTTATTAGTTAATTTGACTTTTGCAAATGATATAGGTTCCTTCATCCAGTGGGCTCCAAAGTTTGGACTTTCGGGATGAATGTATATAGCGTTTGATGGTGGTACCTCTGCCTTGCCGCCAGGTACCTAAAAATGGTGATACATTTATTGTCTCAAAACTTTCTAATAAAACAAGCACAATACCACACAGCATGTATTTCTCTATTTAGTAATTCATAGTGATCTTACCCATTCACCGTTCACATATTTCCACCGATGTGAGTCAACTTGAACAAACTCTAAAAGAACCGTATACATCGCGGTAGGGTCCAATCCACTAGCTGTTACTTTTACTACAGGAAACATGCGCCTGAAACAAATTATAGGTATTAAAGCGTCTAATAACATTATTACCAACAGAGATTAAAACAACTGTGGCTACTACTACAGAATAAAGAAGATATAGCCAATCATTTGTTTCATATATTTCATTCTTACTTCGAAATTATATATTCTTTATATTCTTCCTTACCCCTATAACTATAATATATATATCCATACTTTTTATATCAGTCCCATATTCCATCCTTGATACTGAAGTCTGTTAGCTAAAGGCTGAAATTGTTAACATAGATTTATTTCAAGAGACGATCCGCTAAGTCTCAATAAAAAAAATCCTTTACGCTATCATAGGATTCACAGATCCAAAGCTGTAAGCAACAGCCATTCATATTTTCAATATATTATATGTGTTCTTATAGTGGATGACCGTCGGTACCACTGAACATCCATCTGCGGTGTCATTTAGCCTCCCTGCGTTAATGAGAATGGCCTACCATGTTAATGGCTGAAAAGTAGCCGCCCGTCAGTGACTGGTTAACACAGAATGTCTCCGTGTTGATGACATTATGCAGATTTATTTCGCATAAGTTTCTCGGTAGTTATATTAACTTATGTATACTTGGAAATTTGCTTTATGATTTAATAGGTTTTATATAACAGCTTTGAATTTATATATGTAGGTATGCCTAACATAAATTTAAACTGTCATTAGTCATTAAAATGTCGACATGAGAATTAATATTAGCCCAAATATACTATAGTACTTATTAACAAATTATGTTTCTTTTTCTTGCGGGTTCAAAAACAAGGATATGGGCATACTTAACCTCTGACCTAGGGGTGGGATCAATTTAGATTTGCTTCTGACCATAGTGGGCAAGTTTGTTTTTCTTCTAGCTCTGAGGGTGTTTTCTTCTGGCTCACGGGGCTTTCTAGCAAGTTAGTTTTTACATAATATATTACAATGTATGTACATTAATACTATATATGTATTCCTAGTATTGAGTATGTACAGATGCATTACACTCTATTTATAATGCACTAGCTACCCGCCTCGGCTTCACACGGGTGTATATGTATAAACATTCGTAATGAATCACTCTATCTATAGCCAAAAACTGCATTAAACATCGGAAGCGATTTCATTTTATACTAATTATGTAAAGGTTGATACATAAAATTTATGAAAACGAAAAGAGAAAGATATATGGATAGATGATATCAAAGTGGTGGCAGGTGGTGGGTACTTGGGCAAGAATTGCTAAATAGAGACCACTGGAGACCGTTGGAGGAGGCTGTATATACATGTGTATATATCTGTTAGCAAACAGATATATACATATGTATATATAGTAGAAAATTTAAATGTCTAAGTAAAGGCATTATTTATTTATTGAAAATATTCTAACGTAAGAGATTTGCCATAGATAAACCATAAATATTACGAATAAAATAACCTGAGATATAATGAGTTGGCATTCGTCACCCTAGGTTATTGTTCCGCATACTTTAAATGTATTAATTAATTTTCTATTTAGTATATCTATCAGTTTTAAAATAATTTTAAGTGTAGCCTACATAAGATAATATTTCAACTATGTAAATTTATTAAAGTAAGACATTTCAAATGAATTTACGACTTAAACTCATAACGTGTCTAGTTAAGACGCTATAAATATTTCTACCATTGTGTCTTACATGTAATTTCGTTCATTTATTTATCATACAGGGTCGCTCATAATGTTTACAATGCTATCCATAATATATATGTGTCTATTCATCGTATAACACCTACGGATAACAGACATCATTAAATAATGAACATGTTTGTTTGATATTTCCATTTATGCAATAATATCATAAAAAGCTGTGCTAAGTATATACCTATATATTTGGATAAAAACTAGCAGTACTCTTTTATCTCATCTCTCATCTAACCATACTTTTAATTTAGTTTAAGGGGGTATTCTACTGTAGAATTTTGAAAAAATCGAAAATGTTTTTTTTTTATATGTTCAAAGTTTAGTTATTCAAAAATATGTCATTAAAAGGATTTTTCAAAATTCCTATTATTTCCTGAGTTATAGCCGTTTTAGTGACGTGGCCTCGGTTCGGGTCCGACCGCTACAAGTTAACAAAAGACGGTAGACGTCAAAGGAGGGTAGAAGTGCACGTCTTCACCAGAGAACATCGGAGAATGAGAATTTTGAAGTAGAGGAAGGATTTTTATATGAAGCAGGAATGGCCGATTAAAAATAAGTAAGTATTCTGAACCATTCTATAAGTAAAATTGTTGAAAACTTGTCTCAAAACTTTGAACGCGTTTTTCTCGGAACTACTTTTTTCGAGCTGGCGGTAAGGATATCACGAGTTCTAATGAACCGATTTACTTCAAATTTGGAGAGGATCTTCTCTATACATCGCTTTATCGCGTGGACCTTGCCAAAAACTATAACTTTTCAATTAGTATTGTTAAAAAAATCCAAATTGTTAAAAAACTATGAGAATAAAAAATTTATTTTTCAAACTGCCGCCATTTTTAAAAAAAAAAAATTTTTTTAACTTATCCAATGGTCATACGATAGCGGCGGCATCTATAATAATTAAGAATCCATTTATTTTTTATGTTTCAGATCACCAGGAGGGTTGGAATCATGCACGCCAAGACACCCTCTTTTTTTTTTGAGCCCCCACTTTGACTGCTCATAACTTTGTGAATATTAATTTTTTTTTAAGTAATAATAAAATATCAATAAATAAATGATAAAAAAATCGATAATAAAAATATTATTTGTTTCCTTTATACAGCGCTTCAAAAACCTGGCGAAATTCATGCCTCTACAGTAGAATACCCCCTTAATAATAATTATTTATTTATTTACCATATTGTTTCACATGTTCACACTAATATTGATTCTTATACTAGGCTGGACCTGTCCTGTAAAAACCAGTTTATGAATGTCATAAGCCTACATGTACGGAAAATTTGCCATTACTTTTTTTTCAGACTACTCTAATGCTATTGGCCGCAGCTGGCATTTACAGTTTCTCCGGACGATAGGCAGCGAGTGCAGACAGCATGCCAAACTCACGGAAAAACATATAGAGCGGCTGAAGGCTACTCCCATCTGATGGATACGAGTTTAGTCTGAGGGGACCTTTAGAGGTTCGAACCTCGGCTCTGGCCGTCGTAATTTCGATTTCGATCGTAATTTCCATTTGAATTTGCCGGGAGATCGATCATAGGGAAGAATAAGGAGTATGATGGCGTGTTTTTACATGTTTTAGCTTGATATTATACAAATCATTCTTATTAGATAGCCAATTATAAGTCTGTCCTAAAACCAATGTGGACCTATGGTGGACCTTTTACGCCACGGCCAGCAATAACACCATTAAATGTCTACAAAGAGTATCCTGCGTACTATAGCAAATGCTCCATGGTTCTCGAAAAATTAAGAGATTCATGAAGTATCTGAATGTGCCAATAGTTCATGACGACATAAAGCGGTATGACAAGAAATATAAAGACCTACTCTCTAACAATCCTAATTTATTAGATATACAGCTTTTGAAGCCTTCTCACATAGTCCGAAGAGAGAGAGAGACTGAAGAGGGGAAATGTATAGTAGAAAGGCAGAAGTGGTGTGACCTCTTCGTATACAAATCAAGTAGCACTCAAAACATCTCTAATAGTGTCGCGATCGCCGATTAAAATAGAGAAAAAAAAGATAGCCAGGTGTGACGAGTGTACCTAAAGTATGTAGTAATAAAAAGACTAAACTAAAATTATTGTCAACATGATTATATAAACCAATAACAATGTAGAAAAAATAATAGCAATATGTTCATCTATATCCCGGTTTTTATTCATTCCTCTTTTAAAAGTAGGCTCGTTGATGTCTTTTGTTTGAACAATCATATTTATACTCCATTATTACTTACTGTCTTTACACTTTTAAATAATCTAATTCTCTATATTATCATTATTTTAACATGGTAATATTTTAGTAACATTAATTCTAGGGATGTTACATTTTGTATAAAAAAATATTAAGACGTTTTTGCCCTGTGGGTGTTTTTATTCAATTTTTAGGCAACCACTTGGTATTTTTAGACAGCAAATATGTTTTTTAATACTTGGCTATTACATCATCTAATAAATAAAATATTTCTTTTGGAATATTAAATTTTAATAATAAAACGGACATAGATATGTATTCACATCCGCAATTCAAACTTTTACCCTTTTCTTAAAACAAGAGGAACGCATCAGTTATTTATGAAATGGACTTTATTAAAAGCTTTTTCAGTCCTTGTTTTGCGACGGAAATATAAGAGATTAATAAAATAATTTGGTTTAGCTCCATAAAAATTTGTATTTCTGTATAATACATGGACCGTATTTAAACCATTTTACAGTCCAATTCAGATTAATTCTTAAAAAATGTTATATTCTGCATCAATAAGATTCTAAATGTTATAGGCTTACCGTCCATTTTTGGTAACAATCATCTCATTAGTGAGGGTCTGAAAGCGCACCCATAGTTCGCGGTCGTCGAGCGCGACGTTCACTTCACGTTCTCTGCCTCCACGCGTCCCACCGCCACCGACCGTCGGCTCTACCGCACTCAGGATGTGCGATGCCGCCATCCTACCAAAACAATAATGAATGAAAACATTACTAATTAAACATAACATTTGATAATAATTACTAAATTAATCTATACTAATATTACAAAGAGGTAAAGTTTCTGAGTTCGAATGTAGAATGTTTTAAAAATTATTATAGTGTTGGATAGGCTAATAGGATAGTTTTTCTTTGTAGGCAATTTGTCATCCGTCCTATTACAAAAATGCCACTGCGCACCACTGCTATTTGTTATTATTAAATTAAATCGTAATACCTCCAAGAATGACGGTATTACGATTCGTGTATCTGAGATTGAAGATCTAATTCTAAAATATGCACACAGATATTACTTATCACTAGAACTATTACTAGCAGGAGTGCCCTTTTCATCCTCAAGATTCCATTCTATGGGAATTATGTGCGAATTTCCTGAATAAAGAAGATCGCACCGAATTCGATTGTATGCAAACCAGTACAACATTATATCGATTCTCAGTACCTACCACCTAAAAACTTAGATGCATAATGTAATTTGGATATTTCATCTAGTGCTTACAACATGTTAGAGTGACAAAAACTCCAAGGTCCAAGGCGTCAAATCAAAGTTTAATTTTAAACAAACATACCTACTAGTTTGTTGCGTTATGAAATACACAAATCTCCACTATTCAAACGGAAAGCATCACGAAATCTGAATGCAAATAAGCCGGATATTTTATTGTAAGTTTGGCCGCCGCACGATCGACTCGAATGTTTATTGTGCCTATTATCGCTGGCTACATGTTGGTTCAACGTCCCGGTACCTACATTTGCTGGATACTCGATTTTTGTCAACTATATTAATAATTCTAGAAAATATATTAAATATATTATATAATACCCCTTTTACTTTAAGACAATGCATCATACTAAAGGTAGACATCGTACAAAGTGATATACTCGCGTATACCTCACCGTTTTCAGCCGTTACGCAGCTTGTTTTGTAGGCTGTAGTTAGAAGGTGAGATTTGGCAGTGAATTTACAAACTACAGAGGAATAGTATTGTAGTCCTCCAGATCGCAACACATATTGCCTACTACAGGCGTCACATGATGACGCGATATCCGTTGTGGTATTCATGCAAATAGGCGACAGTTGCCACTTATCACCAGTTGGGCGGTTTGCTTGTTTGTCATTCCAGTTATATAAAAAATCACAAAACTATATATTCGAATAAACTAGTTGTGGTATAATTCTATTATTATTATTAATTAATATATATATTTTTGTTAAATTTTAAGTAAACTGTGTTGAATTATATTTGATTTGTAATTAATTTAGATTTTAGTTTTACTTCCTCATTATGTAGATACTAATAATTGTAACTACTAATTATGTCGACTTTGCTATTGTATTTAAAACACAATAACTTTTTTATTTCAATATATACATTTAGTTAACTTTTGGACTTGATTCTATGACGTGTGATATTCATAATGAACGTTCGTGGTTAGTTTTTCAGAGAACACGAGAAGAATTCGCTTTTCTATTCGGGCCAAATGTAATTATATTGTAAATGAAGTTAGTACAACAAATATGTTAGTATAATAAGTAAAACAGACAAATTGTATAAGAGTTGAGACAATACATGCATATATCATACATCGTCTGTACTTTAATTTAAAAGCACTTGTTTTATAAGTTAGAGAGTATGCTAACAAACCGACGCAGAACAATATGAAATTTCTATTAAATTAAATTAAACATGTCTAATAATATATTTCAAAACATTTCTAAAAATTTAATCTAAAAGGGATTGAAATGTCTGGATATGTTTCGAGCTCATTTAATTTTAGAATAATAACAAAAGATACAAAATCTATACATATACTTCAAACAATTGCCTTTTATTAGATTGTAAATTTAATAACAGTAAACATGCCAATATTTCTACTAAATAATAACACCAAACATAAATAATTTATATTTTTTATTATTTTCGAAGAAATCTATTAAATATTGACGAAATACCTCCTATAAAAATGTTTAGTCTTATACCTAAAAACGAAAGGAGACATTTTTATTATTTGATTGAGTTCGAATTCTATTATGATAAAAAAATTGATTTTATTGTAGGATATAAAATTCAATAGAACAGCATTCGTTCATTCAATAAAACCAGATACATATTCATTTATTTATAATAAATATTCTTTTGCCACACAATGATCTTATCAGTAAATGTATCTACTGAACATAACTTAGGCACATTTTTCTATAGATAAAAACCATTGCAATTTTGTACATAATGCTTTAAAATATTTCAGTGATAATCTAAAATCGGTTGAGAGCCTCGTGGTCCCGTAGTTACGAACTGATAGTTAGTCAGAACGACTCTGCTGATGTGGTATGGATGTAATGGATGTAACGAGTATTTGTTATTATTATTACATTTACAGGTTTACCATACGTAGATTTTACACAAAGTCTTTTGCGTGGATACCTCATTCTCACATTGCCAGTGATGATCTCACCACAGCTGTTTAGTGGCTAAAATGGGTATGAAATTAATGTATACCATTACATTAATTTGATACCCATTTTAACCACAGCAATGAATTGCAAAGTACGGATGCATATCATAATTTTTTCATCGGAATGGAAATGTATATAGGGCTCTACAGGCGTGATTATATAATGTCCGTGTGTACTTGTGGTGAGTATCTCTATAGGTGAGGGTTTCTCCTTATTACCTGATGGGTAGTTTTTTTGTTTCACATACCATATTTCTTTTTATAGTCAATATATATATATATATATATATATACATGATAACAATTGTATATGCATCTAAAACACTTGTTAAAAACCAACTTAAAAAATAATTTATAATTCCTTTTATGTGAAGAAATACTATTTTTCCTTATACCACGATGATGGCAAACGAGGAAGTGGTCCATTTCATAGTAAATAGTTATCGTAGCCTATAAACGTCCTTATAACGCTAGGGGCAACACGTGCACGTGGTCAACCCTGTTTCTTTAACATGAGCGTAATATTTAATTAAATTAATGCGTTCGTTAATTTCTTAGCTAGATTAATCTTTTCTTATAAAGGTTTAGTACCTATATATTTTTATAACAAATATATATAAAATTTATCGGCGTATTATAATTTGTATTAAAATTTATTTTGCTTATTACGAATTGTTACTGTACAAAGTAAATATTGAAATTGATGAAATTATAAAACTAATATTTAAGAAATTATTATAATAATATTAATAATGCATTTAATAAAATTTATATATTATATGCTATCTAATACGACTGTGTAGCATAGTAATAATAATAACTTAAGACATTCACACTGCGCCTACTAACATACCGACTAGTATTAATAATTAAAAAGAAATTAAACACTGAACATTAAACTACTTCATACTCATGAATACAAATGTTTGTCCCATGGAATCTAACCCGTTACTATCGAAAGTAAAGCGTTGTGCTAAGCCACTAGCCCACCGACTAGAGACCAGATTATGTATTCACAATAGGTATTAAGAGTATTAAAATATTACCGAAGTAATTTTATCAAATAAAAACTTCAACAATATAAAAATAAACATGAAAGGAAGAACTGGACGAATATTGAAATTATTTGAAATGACGTGTTCATGGCTACGAAGACAGTCTGAATGCCGACACTTTATTGAATACTGTTATTTATTATTGTATTCACCATAGAGTATGTACTCGTAATTTGTTTTATGTTCATCTTACAGAATAACTACGAAGGTTCCTATCGTATTCGTACAACATTTAAGTTTAAACAACAAGAAAGCATCCAGCATGTATGTATAAAAGCGAAGTAATTACAGCGCTAGCCCACTCGTCCGCAGCGTCATTATTCATCGTTTTACGACTCCATGAGGTATAAATATTAAACTTAAGTCGTATAGGCGAATTGCGAACATTTTCTTTTTAATGGCGAGGTTAAATATGATGTGCGAGTGTTGGCCCCGGTTTCGAATCTAACTCTGTATCTGATGAGGCTCGCTACAAAATATTCAAAGCGTACCAGGCAACATAAATTGTTATCGTCTTTTAATTACGCATAGGCAATAACGTTCTTTATCTATTGCCGACTGATCCTCCCTTACATCCTTGAAAAGAGTTAACTCGATCACTGCACGTGGAATGTCATCTATCACGTGCAGTGCCGACGTTTTACTGATCCCTATAAAATATCGAAGATAACAACGACTGCGTTCTGACGGCTACGACAAAAGAATCCCCAGTCCATTGATTGGACATTTATGACATTAGTGTCAATAAATGTATTGCATTATGTGTATTATAGATCTACCTGTGTACCTAGGGAATACATCGAATAGTATCAGGGTACAATTGTCGAAGCGCGCGAGTATCTCAGGCGATGTGAGCCGAGAGGTGCTAATTATCAAATGCAAGACTGACCAAACCGATATTGAAACCATTGAAACAATACAGGCTGTGTTGTCTTTTCCAATTTCAAAGTTTGCAGAATGGCTGCGTAATGAAGGCCGAGAAGGCTATGCAAATGGAACGATGCCGAAAACTCAAGTAAGTATTTTAATGGTCTTGCGTCATCGCTGTTTCAAACTTGAATTTTCATTATCACTTGGCATGTACCTATACAGCGTCAGCCTTGATATGTTAATCAAACAATAGACTAAAATCAAATAACCACAAGACATGATCAATAATAAGGTTTGAGTTAAAATAACAATATTCTTCTTATATAAAATTTTAACATACGGAAGTGACTGCGGTAGTCTTCTTATATAAGCAATAAAAGAAGATTGGTTGAGAATTGTCCCATTCTTTTTACTGTCTCTGCTGATATCTGATAGGTGTCCAAATGATTTTCACCTACGTCTAAAATCTTTGTGCTGCGGTGTAATATTTTTTTGTCAAGGAGAAAAATTATATCCCAAATACATGCAATAATAAGGAGTGTACTAATGTGTTAATTACCTCTTAAGAATTTAAAATAATACTTTCAAAAAATTTCCCTTTGTGTATAGACATCGGATGTCTATACACAAAGGGAAATTTTTGTGATTATTAACTAAAGCACATTACATATACCTATGTATATAATAAAACACATATCGTTACACATAATGATTAGTTTGTAAATTAAAACCTAACCTAATATTATTTTATGATACACCATTTAATTATATCAATTATCTATTAATACGTAACCCATTTGATAACGAGTTAAGACATTATCCTATAATATTACAAAATAATCAAAACTGCAAGAATATGTATATGTATAGGCTTTTACTAAATGAAAAGAAGTAATTTTATTATGTTATGAAAGTAATCATAGGTGAAAGATATATGTGTGAGTTATATATTTTCTGTCTCTATCTCTCTATCTATGTAGGTATTATATTCTGTCTAACGAACGGACACATAACATTTTTAATGTTGTTATTCTTTGCCAAACTTCATAATTATCGTCATTATCGCTTTGGCTTTCATTTTCCACTGTTGAATAATTGGCCTACCGCATGGACGATATCAAGAACTGGGAGTGCGCTTCTTTGATTTAATCAACTACATTAACCAGTTTTAAAAATGTCTATAAGAAACTTTAACTATGTTGTGATATATGTAGGTACGTGATGGTTGACAGTACAAAAATAGTCCAATTTAGCAATATTTTAAATTTAATATTGACGTTTTTTATCGAAGAAAATTTAAATTCTAATCACACAGATAACTTACCATTTTAAACTTGCCTTGTTTAGTAGGCTATGTACTAAATAAGTACCTAGCTAACGTATTCTCGATTAGTTAAAGCCTTAACTTAAGGTTTTAAGAATTGGCGTATATGGATATAGCCCGTGACCCATCAACGGAACAAGGTGACCAATTTACTCCAGGTCCAAAACATAGAAGATGGTCAAAATAGTTGAGTTATAAAGCCTAACGAATGTTACTTGATCAAATTCTCCTCCTTCTCGCTTACCTCCAATTCATCTCCTCAGCTCACCCTCTGAAGCTGCAGCTAACTTTCACTAGGCTTTATTATAGATAATTCTTTCTTAACTACTATATAAGTTTTCGATCGAAAGGAAATATATATTACAAAATAATCCTAATAACACTTAATAGTCTGGTACCTACCAAATAAGATAATATTACATAATTACTTATATTACATTATCTGTGGTACTCTGAAAATATTAATCTTGGCAATTTTAGTTTGTGAATACCTATAAATAATTACTTTAGACAGATATTTACTCATTCAAGTCAAGACTAAGTAATATGCCAAGAAACGAGAGTAATAAAAATAGTTATTAACATGTTCTTAGTAGTAGTGTGGTAGTCGGTATGTACCTATTAGTACAGAGATACGAGTAAATAGATGGTTACTAAAAAATATAATCATAGAAGCATTGCTTGCCTTATCTACTATATAAAATTCTTAAAATAAAAATTCTCGTGCCACAGTTTTTGTAACAAAACTTCTCCAAAACGGTTTCACCAAATCTTATGAAAGTTTATTGTTTAGACAAAATATTTCATTAAATTTTTCATCATTCAAAATGACACGTAACCCCTAAATTATTTTAGGGGTTACGTTTAACCAATGGTTAAAACAACGTTTGCCGAGTCAATAATTTTAAGTATAATAAATTAAGAATTATCGAATCAAATCTATTTTTGTATTTATATGATTAAAAGAATATTACATAGTTTATTATAAGCTTAGGTTACTTCTATAACATTACCAAATTAGTAATATTTAAATTCTCCTTTCTATTTGAATTCAATGTAAATATTCAAATTCGGAAGCTGATAACTGCAATCAAAGTTCTTTGGGGCTACATTTCAATTAATTTTTATTCCTCAATTCTGTGGTTGTCATAAAACTTTAAAGTTTGACGAGTAAAGCCCATTGAGAAACTCCGAATTGATATTAATTCAAATAACTCAGGTTAAAAAGTCAGGGTTTTATGTGAGTTGTAAAAGTTTATTGTAGGGCTTTGTGGCGAGCCGGACGCGCCGATAGGCCTTCATTGGCGATGACGGAAGATGAGCGCGAGCCGCTGCCGCCGCCGCTATTGCTTTATGTCGTTTGCGCCCGCGCCACCGCCGCGCCGTATTGCGCCCATCTGGCCATAATAGCTTGCATATTTATTATACATATTTACGGGTCCAATAACGTATAATACTCGTACAGAGACACAGCGACTTATATTTGTACTTATAGTAAGAATAATACTAATAGTAATAGTTTATACATTTTAATTGAAAGAACATAATATATCTTAAATTATAATACTGTAACTATAAAAAGTATACGTAGTAGTAGTAATAAGTTGTATCATGTCTTTATTTCTCCAAAATAATATATACCTACTATATTTTATTATATACGCTAGACAATTGTTTTAAAGCGATTTACAAACTTTAGACTACAAGGGGGCAAACATCCCATAGGATCAATTATATTTTCACTGTTGGTGCAATCGTGCGAGAGTATTATTATAAACATATTATATTATAATGAAACATACGGTAATAGTACCTACTATATTATATATGTATATGATTGAGTAGTAATATTATGTAAATATCTGCACTACGCATTCATCAGAAAATGAGTATACATTTTGAAACAATCCCGCCGCAGGTTTACTCAAACTCTGACTACTGTAGCCAGCATTTATGTACATAGGAATGCACAAGAATCGGGGAGATTTAATATTAACTACAAGCTACTCCGTACGCCTTCCCATGCTCATAGGGCATAGATACTAATATAATGATGAAAATCAAATCAATCATGTTTCCTTTACTCTTCAAAATTTTCTATTGTGATTCTTATTTGTGTTATTCTTATTGTAAGAGACTTAATAAAATATTAACCAAATTAATAATGCCGTACGGAATTTATGTGATTATTATTTATAATCTAATTCCGGCTCGTTATAATCAAATTCGTTATTTGGAATGTAAAGGACTATGAAAACATTTTTTAACATATAATATGTATATAGATAAATTTAACATAGAGTCCAATTTAGTTAATTTTTAGAAGAAAAGTACTAACCTAATGTTATTAATTACAAATGGACGAAGAAAATATATAATAAATTAAATTTATACAAAAATACAATCAAAATATAGCAAAAGATACAAATAAATACTAGTTAAACAGTAAATAATAAATACTATATTATTGTTAATATATAATTATATTAGCTGTGCGCACTTGCGAATTCGTACACGTGGAATTTATGTTTATTAAATAAAATAGCCTGTTTTTTCTTATTATATTAGCAAGAATAACCGTTTCATAAATTAGCAAGAACAAACAGACAGACAGATTTTTTTTAATATACTTTTATGATGTAAGCGCCATATATATTTTCATATGCGTTTAGTGAAAAACTGTTAGTTTGAAATTACACTTTAATTTTATTTATTTATGTAGATTAACTATGAGTCTTTATAATTTTATGCATTGAATAATTTACAAAATATATTACTGATATTCTGTAAAACATAAAAAAAAATTCCAACTTTTAGATGGAATATACGTACATGTAAAATAAAAGCTTTTCCATACAGGTACACCCTATTATAGATTTTTTTGTACTTTACATCTCCATCTGTTAATAGTACCTACCTATAATCATGAGTATCCAAGTGTCTAGGTATAAATATTCATAGTCTTGGCTTCTTTTTAAAAAAATACGAAACACTAGCTGTGCCGTCTGCATCACACTTAGGTACTTGATATTTATAATTATATTATTATTATATTAAATGTAACTAATTATATCTGATGTATGTATACTGATGTTGCTGTACTCATTACTGTAAAATCCGTTCAGTAGTTTTTGCATGAAAGAGTAACAACATCCATCCGTCCATCTTAACTGACAAACTGTCGCGTATGTTTTATTAGTAAGATGTGTGTGAGATTCTCTAATTATTTTTTGACAATAATTAAATACAAAATCAAACATAATACAATTTATATTACATTTTACATTTCAATCAAGGATTGTACCTAGTTGTTTCACTAAACTCTACCCAAATTTTCAACACCAAATGCCACCTGAATTTTATTTTATACCTAAATTTACTAGTAAATCGTAAGTAAAGTAGTAAGTAAAATCTGTTCACCGCTATTCCTCTGGTATAATTCATCAAACCTTTTAGAGGTCTGAAACATCAAGACTAAGAATGTCACTTGTGTACTGAATTTTTGAAAACCCTGTGTTTCTAGAGAAAACCTTGGCATGCAATTCATTACCCAATCTGAGAGAATAGGATGTGTTGGATGTCGGATAATATGCCTCTAAAAGTGCTCTGTATTGGACCATTTAGGTTAGAGTATCAAGATAAATTATGTGGCAATGACGACCGGAACGATCATAAAAATATTTTCTTTTGTCGTGAGAATTTAGTCAAATACTTCCTTAGTGTATGTCTATTATAAATAATTGATTTGTTTTGTTGATTTCAAATTTTATGACAGACGAGTTCCTCGGTTTCTCAGCAGAATCTAAATTAAAATTTGTCCTTATTACATTTTATATATTTTAACATTAAAGTGATAACATAGGTATACAGTATTAAAGATTCAAGTTAATGAAATGCCTTACGCTATCTACATATATATATAAATACTGGTGTGCCATAGAAGTCATATTGTTAAGTAGACGATATAACCGTAAGTATATATTTAAAATATATTGCAATCTAGCAGATACTGGAGAGGTGAAATAGTGGCTAATATGAATCAATGAACAGGGTCTCACGATGGAGTTTAAAGCTAAAGAGGGCAAATTTTCAAAATAATAACTTTCTGTTTCTTTTTTCTTACTCCTCCCAGAATACTATTTTACTGCTACAGAATGTCCTCGAAGTGTAGTATAGATATGGAAATACATGTAGGTATAACCTAGCCACCTATATCTTGAAATCTGAACTCCAAGAGTTACCTACATCGATTAAGAGTAAACTCATGTATATTTCACACATGGTAGATAGGTACCTACTACACTCGTCTTAGATATGGCTCTACCTACTACTGGCTACTCTACCTTCTTGTCATTCTCCACAGATGGTAGCGTCATAGAATACTATATAGGTATATAAGATAAAAACACGACTTGTTGGCTTTCTGTTAGATTGTATTGTTACGCAAAAGGATCCTTTCCCCATCCTCTTAAAATTAATTATTTAATGACAACATAGGAACAAACCTTTCATCTCTATCAATCAACGGGTGTTCGTATCAAATCAAAATAGGTACCTACTTAGATTTGCAAGGTATAGAAGTATTAGATACTTAGATACTGGGTAGTAACTAAGTTAGATCGTAAAAATAAAATTTTCAATTTTTCCAACATAGGTACATATTTAGCACGTCGTGCAAGTAGACGTAAACTACTACCTATGGTTATTGATTTCAACTTAGAGTTTAAGTACTGATAAAGCCTATTAGTCAAACATCAGCAAGAATTTCTTGTCAATTAAGCGATCGAGGTACGCATACGCATATAAATGCATAAAACATGGTTATTTAACTTTTATATTATTTTAACTTATAACTTAACCATTATAACTAAACTAAACTATTTAATTTTAATATCAGTTACGTAAATTGTATAGAGAACGAGAACTAATTTAACTTCGATAAGTTATTTTAAATTTCTTGCTGATATTTATTTCAATGTTTCTTTTGTATATTAATGATATTGTGTAAATAGCTTACCTGTCGTCTGCACGTGTTTTATCCTCAATTTCGACCACAATATATACACATTCAAATATATATAAAAACAATTTTACAATTATCAGTTCACAGCACAATGTCTATTTTAATAGCACCGATTCCAAGTATATTAAAATTTTGAACACACAACTAAAGACTACTATCTACATGTTTTAAGTATGTTATCAATTACAATTACGAAATTGAAAATAGTTCTATTTGTCACATAGCACAATTTAAATCTGTAGTGGCGAGCCAACTGCAAGAGCAACTACCGCAAACTCGACCACACTATGCTTCATTAACATGTATACAAAATAACATACCCACTACCTGCTCGAGGTACCAATCAAATATCATACATATGCGCAGTACTATAAAAGATATATTCATACAGCACACTATGAGTAACATTGATAGACGATCACAGGAATTTCTTCTTTGTGGTTACTGTCAGAGAGTTAGTATTAAATTACGGCGTGTAATCATGTAAGGTGAACGAGACTCCGCCTTTGTATATTGACAAACAAAATGATTGGTGGCTCACTTGGGTTACTGTAGAGACGATCCTGCGCAACTTTAAGGCGGTTAATGTAAAAGTCTCTCCTACATTTACATCGATTTTAATTTTAAATTATTACCTTCACGAATTCAAATGCTTTGATAAAACTATATAAAATTCTCGTGTCCCAATGTTAATTACCATACTCCTCCGAATTTTTATAAAATTTTATATGCATATTCAGTAGGTCTGAGAATCGGCTACTATCTATTTTTCATACCCCTAAGTGGTAAGGGATATTCACCCCCAAATATATTTTTTTTATTTTTTCGACATAATATTTTATTTTCATTTTATTATTATTTATGAATGAAAAATACATACAACCCTAAATTTTCACCCTTCTAGCATGAACCCCAATTTTTAATAGCGATTTTAATTTATATGGTAAAGCAACGTTTGCGGGGTCAGCTAGTAATTTAATATATAATAGATATCAGGCATAAATATTTTTTTAACGTGAAATGGAATCACTAAAATTAAAATATAGTATATTACTATATATATATCATAGACAGAATAACATATATTTTATTATCTTTAGATGTGTCTACTAGTATAGTACTTAAGTAAATCTGTATAATAATGTCAAAATTAGGATACCACATATTTGTGCGATAAAGATCTCATTGACACTAAAGAGCTCTATTTTTTATTTTCGCGAGTTCGAATGTACCTATATATGAATTCATATCATTTGTTTAATAACCATAATCTAAGTTATGCTTAGATTGGGACTAGATACAGCTGTGTGTATTGAATGAAATAAATAACAATTATTAATTGCTGTACTTAATTATACATATTTCATTAAAGTATTAAGTATATAAAATGTAACTAAACCTATTTTTATAATATGTGTTCAAATTAAGTATCGATAAACGATACAGCTTGTCTTTCGACATAGGCCTCCTCTAAAGAATACCAATGTAACCTGTCCTTTGCTTTGCGAGTACATACTGGAACGGTTATTTTTCTAATATCGTCTTCCCATCTTCTACTCAGTCTACCTCTATTTCTTTTGCAGTCTCGTAGGGATTTCCATTATTCTTGTCCATTTCTCTTCCTTTTCTCTTATCATCTAACCTATTCATTTCCATTTTAGCTGTTTATGTGCAATGTGAATAATGAAATACAAAAATGTTTGTAACTGATTATATATAAGTAGATAAAATGCAGGATTATATAACCACATTTGTTTGCATTTATTTCTTATAAATAGGGTTTAAAGGCATACCATACCTATTTCTATGGCTTAAAGGCAATTTTCATTCAGTTGCCACTCCATTCGATCCCCTGTTCCATTTTATTTGGGGTCCAAATTACGACGCCCCGAGGCGAGTTTCGAAACACTAGTCAGTCAGTCAGTCAGTATCTAGTAGGTTGGCAAGAGTTGGCTACCAGCCGGTTTATAACTGCTTCTGTAGATATGGAATTCGGTCTGTACTCCTTTGGTGTCTAGAATATCGGTTAATTTAGAACTAGATACTTAGTGCTGTTTGAATTGTCCAAACATCACATACGGGTAATATTAAGCATACAATATGATTAGAGATTTAATTACAAAATAAAATATTTTAGTAAATATATAGTTATATGTCTAAATAGACGGCCTAGCTGATCTAGCGGTTTAGCACACCGCTTTACCTCCGATGGTCGCGGGTTCGAATCGCACGGTACAAATATTTGTATTCATGAGTTGTTTAATAATTATCAATTGTTTTTATCAGTCTAGGTGTGTTCTATGTATATTATGTGTTCAAAAAATTAATAACAAGCTTGCTTACTTGGGGAGTAGATGACATTGTGTAAATTCTACAGGTGTGTGGTGTGTATCATTTTTATTATTATTATAAATAAGCCAAAATTGTACATTGAAATAATAATTTTATTTGATATTTTGTAATAAAATGTTTTATATGTTATTTTATGAAATTTATGTGTACGGAGACAAACAACACATTAGGAATAGCAATACTTGAGAATTAAGAATCATGGGTCTTTTGCGGGAAGATATTGTATTCATATGAGTATAGGTATGGATATATCGTGATTCAGCTTATTTTCTATGGAAATTAGGTATATAAAAAAATAATAACATTTCATACGCATTACGATCTGATAAACCTATATTGTTATCTAATTAAATATATATTCAGAAAATATGTTAATATTAGTTTTCCAAATATTTTTTTAATATTAAAAGTATAAACCATAATAAGTATAAACGTTAACTCTGCTTTGGAGTTGTGGCCATGCGAGCTAGGCAGCATTCCAACGCATCGGGCCGCCTCACCCAGTTACGGTCTGCCGGCCGGAGTGCTAATTGGTAAAGGAAACCTCAAACAACGACCGAGCTCAATGCTCTCTACAGAAATGTTTCAGTTTTAAACATCTTTGAGACCGTTACCTATAACCGATCGTTACAAATGCAAGTATGTACCTACCTACATTTATAATTTACTTTTAAGAATACTATTTTATTGGTAACGAATGCCTTTTACATTGTCAATGTTATCTCGTAATTGATAATTTGACTCTACTAATGTTTTAAAATTTGCCAGCCATGAAATTTATAGCCTATGTGTTATTTTCATGTATAAGCTATGTTACTATAAAGTTACATCAAAATCCGTTCAGTAGTTTTTGCGTGAAAGATAAACAAACATCCATCCTTATTCACAACCTTTGCGCTTATACCTAATATTAATAATAATAAGATTTAATATGTACCTACTTTTTAGCGTTAGTATATGTGATTATTTAACTTAATATATGGGTGGTTCTACTTGCAAGGGAATTTTCCGCGGCTCACCTTATTTTGTACAGTTTTTGTAGGCAAATTATATTGAATTACGATCGAATATGTACAATTAAATGATTTCTATTATGACACTAAAAATTTGCTCACTCCTACATATATATATCTTATAAAATAGTAATATCGTGAGGAAACGAGAACTTAAAGAACGATAATATTTCATATACCATAAATGACTGGAGGAATTAAACGACAACTTACAATACCTACTGTAATAAAACGAAGCTTATGAGTATTTTCAAATCATTCTATTCAATTTTTATATGCAGTGGGATATGGAAGCGAGAGGTATACCAGCGATATATTTCTAAAATCTTTTAGAAGGTCTTCGCCTGTTTAGAATTGCAGTAGGTCCTATACTAACGTGTATCTAAAGCTGTTCTAGCGGGCTTCTACCAGATTTGGTTGGGAAGGGATAGAAACACGGGCAGTGTAGGTGAGCTTTAACGTATGTCTGCAAGGAGTCAAACGTTAAACCTATACCCGTGTCACTGCTCGGAGTTTCCCTCTTTGCCAAGATGGATGCATATTGCAGGATAAGCAAAAAAGTTCGTCTAAACTTTGTAGTCCCGTATGTTTTGCCTTATCTAGAATAATAAGCAGGTAAGTACCTAATGCCTACTTTGTTTCTTCCATCAATACTAAAAAGTTTACATAATATGACAAATTATATACATAAAATGAAGTGGGAACAATTTTTTAACTTTGTAGTAGAAAAGTTGATTAAAGAAGAGTGGGCCATCAAATGCGGAAAATCTGAAAATCTAAACTACACGCTGCCTGCTTAGGTACTTACTGTAGGTACTGGTGCTCATTTATCTCTCTTCCACGGAAGTACATTTCTATAGGTACTACTGTAAAAATATCTGAACTATGTACCTACTTATCTACTTCGATTGTAACTCAGTGTATGTATGCGTAGGTATATACCTACCTATGTACCTATAGCTATACCTACCATTAGATAATTTAATAACATTTAGTTACAAAAATATCAGGAAGAACTTGCTTTACTTAAACATAGATATTATTTGAATTATGCGCTCGACTTGACCCTTCCTAGAAACTACTGAACCAAAATTCCTTATAGACGTTTGTTTAGTAACACAAAATGCTGTTCGTATTTGAAAATCAACCGACCAGCGACATTAACAAACCAAATATTATCCTAGGAAATTTAATACGTAGGTAATAATAGAAATATTACCTACTATATCTATATTAGTACACCTACTAATATCTTTCATAGTGGGTGTACTAATATAGTAATATCAGCTATACTTATTATAGGGGGACAATGTACTCCTTCATTTTCGAAAGTTCTAATAATTCATTCATTCATTAAATTCAACAGATATGGCTTCTCCAAATCAACGAATTAGAACGAAGACAGATTATCCTTCATATTACAGGCCTCAAGCATTGAAGTTCTAATATTAATAGACTACATTACATAAAATACATATCTTCAACTGCGGTTCAGCAAGTTTATTATGAGTAACAAAATAAGATTAGGTAGGTATATGTAAATTGTTAACAATACAAAACATTTTACACATCTTTGCGATTCATAGTACGCGATAGGCGTCTTGATATCTGATGAATTAAACATTTAATCTTTATATACAATTGTAATTAGTATAGGACCAATAAATAAACATACTGATTCACTCAAGTGTACCTTCATATAATCTTAAATCGTACGTAGACACGCGTAGCACGCTTATACGGAAACCCCGCGTTTGCGTCGCATTTCTGTTTATTCGGAGCCCCGTGCTAACTCTGTCGTTTAAACACTACGTGCTAGCAGGCCATGAATTATCTTTTCATATAAATAAAATTCACGCTACTCTAACCTCCTGAAATTAACACCTCGGCGTAAATACTATTTAGTCTCGTGCCATATCTGGGTTCTATGGATTATACAATGGTCGAGTTATTTATGGCTCATCAGATTGCCTAAAGCTCTCTTTAATTGATAGTAGGACGTCAACATTTTCTATAGCTGTAGGTATATTTCTGAATGATAACATAATTTCTTTATAAATAACATATCTTTATAATAGGTAGATTTATTATTCACAACGGGTTTAGTTCGCTATCCGACAAATTTATGCAATACCGTTATTCTAACCTACCAACAGAAAATTGCCGAATCACTTAGGAAATGTATAAAGGTAAACATATTGAATCTGTTTCTTTGTTCATGACAAGTGAAAAGTAGGTACCAACCAGTAAGCGCATTATGACTAGGTATGAGTGTTTCAATTTCTCAGTTACGATTCAATTTTTATTTTATTTTACACCAAATCTTCCTAATACTATAAACGCGGAAAATTGTGAGTGTGGAAGGATATTTGTTACTCTTTCACACAAAAAAGAACTACTTATCTAATGTATTTTTAATAAAACTTTACAATAATATAGGTTGTACAGCACAATAACAAATAAAGGACAGGTAGCATTTGATAATTAGATTAAAATAAAACTGAGAACATTTCAAGACATAACTTCTATGTTTGTGAGCTTAATACTACAAAATAATTACATTTTAGATTGCCATAGTAGTAGAGACAACTAATTTCACATCGCGTCACAATTGGTACGCTGCGGGATTATGAAAACATAATTTATATTCATAATAATACTAAACCAGTGTTATTTTCTACTATAAGAGTAGTTGCCAAATCTTCTTGTTGATAAATACTGTGATTATAAAATAATGGGTGACTCATGCTCTACGTAGGTAATCCACGCTATATTTCATTAGACTTATTGTAGGGTTGTTTGCCATCATGGAACTAATGGACAATAAATAATCAAGCTCTCCTCTATGTTACTCTTCATATTTTTATAAAAAAAATAATTTTAATGTTTTATGACAACGCACCTACCTGCTACATATTTTAATATTCTATGTAGTTGTGTTATAAGACAAACAAAGTATTAGACTTACAAGTATTTAAAATATATATCTAACAAAAGAATAAACTTACTAAAGATAAAAAAATCGTACCAACTATCCTTCATTTAAAGATTTCACGTTTAGATAACTTACATATTCCATAATTAAGAGTATTCGAGTTCATACAAAACCCATCATTATAAAGAAACATATGGTAGAAAAGTTGTTATTTTCTAAGACAACAGATAAAAAATAAGTAATTATTATTATTCAAAAATATATTCTCAATAAGCAAAAATATCTATTGTAGAATTGTAAATAGTTGTTACCTAGTTAGGTATACAATTAAATAGTTAACATAACGCTAAATATAGCAGTTTTAGAATTTACTTTATAAAAAATCAATATTTAACGTACCTACATTTGAGATTGTTGAGAAGATTCGACATACCTACCAAGTCTAACTAATAGCTTTATTTAGGGTCCCGTCATTTTCAGAATTGTATGAATATTTTAACGCTGGGCTTAAATAATAACTAAGTAATTACTCTAGTAATTACGCATCTAATTAACCGAATGGTTAACGATTAGTGTGTTTTGCGTTTACAGAAATGAATCGGCTTATATTATAATTATGGAATACCTAAGTATGAACCGGTAAAGTTTACTTCTGTAAATGTAGGTATATACATATGAATAATAACTTATGTGTATGTTCACAGTAGTAAACTCTATTGGTTTTAAGAATTACAAAAATGAATGAAATATGTAGAAATGAATATACAGATCCCATAAAACAAAAATCCAATATATGTCCACGGTTATTGTCTGTACGTACGTTGCTCTCACTATCTCTGATTTTCTGTTAGCTCTACCTACTGCCTGCCTCTACTTAACGATTCCGTGCGTAAACTTACAAACAACAGTCTTGCCGTGTATCCGCCATACTCGTCCACTTTTATGTTTAAACATATGCTTAAACATGGTGACATGAAACGTGTTCGATAATTATTGGAAGGATCAATAACGCTACGCCAACTATTCGTCTCTCGGTAAACATGGTTTATGAGTGCCTTCTCGTCCGTCACTACTTTACGTTTCTATTTGAATCTAATTTCAAGTTTGGTTTATTTAACGACTCGTTCGAGACAGTCAAATATTATTGATAGATCGATACCTAATATAACAATATATGCTATAGCAATCAATTAGACATACTACTACAAGACATAGCTCGCTTCTTAATATATTATCTAATATTGCCTACTGTTACCACGCTGCCCATGAGACTTGTTGTAGTTTTTTTCACAAGTTTTTCTTCTGTTGTGACCTTTTATCATACATACCTACAATACTTCCCCAGGAGGGGACAAAAATTAATTCGACATATTTTCACTATATCATAATACACATTATGTAAGTATTGTTATAGGTGATCGTACTAATGAATATGATGCCGAATATAATAACGATACCGTAAATGATTATTGCTTCTGTTCTAGACTTAGAAATTTGGAACAAATCCGTTCTATGTATACAATGAATTATTTAGTGTACATACGTCGTAGCTATTACAACCTATTAGATATAATAGCTAAAATTTAAATTAAAACTCAAAGTTATTGAATACCTAAGTACCTAAATACTCAGATAGAAATAAAAAAATGGTTTTACTGGCAAATAACATTAATATTAATTCATTTACATTTAAAAACTTTTAAAAGTAATTGTAAACTGTAACCAAATACCGATATACCTACCTAGTTTAGTTATTATTAGTTATACTCATATACAATAATCGTATTAATATTGCCAACTGACTATCGCGGCATCGTAAGTATGTATCTAAATATGAATTATGTTGTTCATTCGCCGCTTTGTGTTTGCTTATCATAAAAATATTTTTATAGTCAAAACTCATCGTGTGAGGTATTATGCAAATCATTCTACCTGTAACCCTGCCGTCCAAGACAAATACACCTTATCCTAGCATGGCTGGGTTTGCTTAGGTTTACGATGCGTGTGTAAAATATCATTATTCCTTTAACCATTAATGGTGCCTGCAGGCGACAACTGCCATCAATAGTGATTTTTCTAGCGATGCATTACTTTACAATGTTCAATCTATAAATAGTGTATCGATTCTACGGCGCCTGAGCATTTTTTTATCAACTTTAAAATGTAGCATGTTTTCAGTATAATCCTTAGATATTTGTTTTTGTAATTACCTATCTATTCACTATAACACGATTAATATCTTTACTAACACCTATAAAGTTAATTTCTAGTTTTTCATATTTATTTTAATGTTTTTATATTTATATAAAAAACTAGCTTTATTTAACTTATTTACTTATTCATTACTAATTTATTGAAATATAAATAATTCAAAAATCTGTATTTATTCTACCACTGAATCCAAAACTCTATACTGCCAATCTATAGACTGCTTTAGGGACTACAAATTAGTGTTTAGAGCAAACCATATCTACTCTCTACACCCGATCATAAATCAAAATCCAGCTAAAAGCTTTGATGAAATCCGGTACGTCCTTTTCCAACCAAGCCTAGGTGGATCGAGCTTTATAACCTGGAGCTGAGTCTTGCTGAAAGGATCATTCTTATTGACCAGTCTTATTATTCAGTAATTACCGATGCATCTCTATAAAAGGTCCACCAGCAGAAAGTCCTAAGTCATCTTTTAAAATATGCGATATTGTTCTAGATATCTTTATCTCGCGAGATAGAATCTATTGCTTTCTGACAGGATTTCTACAAATTATTTCCCCTACTGGCAATCAAAGTGCCATTTTCGTACAAACATTGCATGGACAGCCAGATCTTTCTGTCACAGAGACAGAGAGGTTTCATTGTTCTTATCAATAGCCCGGTACACAAACATTCGACTACAAACGAATGGAATTTCAAAAATTGTATTTGGCTCCATACCTACTTTGTGTAATGCAAACATAGCGATTCGGTTCTCTTTATAACCGCACTATTTTAATATCATAAATTTTGTTTACTTTTAAGTTTTCACCTAGTCTAGCAGAAACATTATTAAAAAATACTGTAAGTCCATGCGTTTATGACTTTCATTTTCACCATATCAGCTGCTCCTGTATAATAAAAACATTCAACGCTCTCAATCTAAAGGGCACTGAGGATATCTGGGGTATGTCAGTTAGAGTAATAAAAACAGTAATAAACGAAGTTGCTTCACATTTAACTGAAATATTTAATATGAGCATTGATCAAGGTATCTTTCCAGATCTAATGAAAGTGAGTAAAATAATACCGCTATTTAAATCTGGTGACAAAGACAATATATCAAATTTTAGACCTATTTCAATTTTGCCAGTATTTAGTAAGATTTTTGAAAAGATATTACTTACACAAATGTTAGCTCATTTTAATACACATAATTTACTTCATAAACAGCAATTTGGATTTACGAGAGGACGGTCTACCACTGATGCAAGCATTAACTTAGTACAAAGTATTTTCGGTGCCTGGGAAGATTCACAGGATGCCATTGGTGTCTTCTGTGATCTCTCAAAAGCGTTTGATTGCGTCGACCATAGGACCTTATTGCTTAAACTAGAACATTACGGAATTAGAGAAAAGTCCTTAGAACTCATTGGATCATATCTGTGCGATAGAATTCAATTAGACATTAAAGGAAGCAAATAAGGGGTCATATATAAAAATGGGTGTACCCCAGGGTTCTGTCCTCGGCCCATTTCTTTTTCTTGTTTACATAAACGACTTACCATACCAGTTTCAAAATATACTTGACATTGTATTGTTTGCTGATGACACATCACTTATTTTCAAAGTGAAAAGAAATAATAAGGATTTTAGTAATATAAATAATGCTCTTGAAGATATTCTTAACTGGTTTACATCAAATAATCTAGCGCTTAATTCAATGAAAACAAAATGTGTTAAATTCTCTTTACCAAATGTAAAACAAGTAATGACAAATGTTAGTTTGAATGATCATGTTTTGGACTTTGTTGATGAGACTTCTTTTCTTGGTATTGTAATAGATAATAAATTGCAGTGGGGACCACATATATTCACACTGGCCAAAAGACATAGCTCGGCTGCTTTTGCTATCAGAAAAATTAGACAGTTAACTGATACTGCAACAGCGAAGCTAGTGTATTTTAGTTACTTCCATAGTATAATGTCGTATGGTATTATATTGTGGGGCAGGGAGGCTGATGTAGAATCAATTTTTATATTACAAAAAAGAGCAGTTCGTTCAATATATAATTTACCGTGTCGTGAATCTCTTAGAGAACACGTTAAAGAAACAGGTATCCTTACTGTTCCCTCTCAATATATATATGAAAATATAATGTACATTATATTTACGTAAAAACTTAAATTTATTTACAAAGCATAGTCACTTACACGGTTTTAATGCAAGGAATAAAAATAAATTAAATATGCCTAGTTTTCGTCTCAAAAAAGTAAGTACATCTTTCATGGGACATTGTATACGTTTTTATAATAAATTCGATAATGTTTTGAATTTAAATGAAGGGAAATTTAAGATACATGTAAAAAATACACTTTGCGCTAAAGCTTATTATAAAATAAACGACTACTTGAATGACTACAATGCGTGGACTTAATTACTTACTATATATACTTTGAACTTAATTATTTTAACATTTGTTATGAGGTATATAACTTTCTCATTGACATAGATAATGTAATAAACACTAAAGAAACTTATCCTAAATTTTAATGACATATTGTAATTTAAATATTGTAATGGGTGAAAACTGTGATTGGTACAGTTTATGCTGTAAATAATATAAATGACGTAGTGGAGTAACTTGAAACAGTCATGCTCGCTATAAAGTTCAAACTTGTGGCGGCGTGGTGGGCCGGGTCGATGTGCTCCCTCTAATATGGTTGAGTGCAATGATGGCTGGCTCATCCGTCATACTCGTGTACGGGTGCTGCTTGTGGGGACTGGTCTGTTCAGGTTGCGAACACTGATTAGATTTTTTTATTTTTTTTATTTTTCTTTTTTATATAGCATATGCTGGTGGTCACTCTATTCTCCCAAATTTGAATTTAAATGAAATAGTATTATTATAAATATGTACAACATTAAAAAAAAAAACGAGCTTGAGTTTCTTGTCAGTTCTTCTCATCTCGAAATCATTCCGAACTGACGGTAGATTTGACATATCTAAACATACCATGTTAGAGCCATTTTGAAGATTAGTGTAATGTGTGATTTCAGTAGTATAAATGTTATATATATATGTTTTTATACAATGGTTACAAAATATAAAGTTGAAACACTAGTATTTAAAATTAATCGTTCAGTATTTGTTGTACAATACTTAATTTTCTGAAATACAGTCAAAAACAGAATGAATGTCAAAAAAAATATATTAATTTCATTGAATCTGATACAATATATGTTGTTTTGAATGAAATACATATCGATATTTATTGAAGATTAAAACATGTATTTTGTTTTTATACTACAAAATTAGGCATAAAACATAATGAAATATATTAATTTCATTACTGATACAATATATGTTGTTTTGACTGAAATACTCGATATTTATTAAAACAAGTACTCCTGCATAAAACTTTTTTTCTGCAACAACCTTCTAAATAGTTCAAATTCAATTTGGTAACCTATTGCTGTAACCGTTGCCATTGTCGTGAAACACGTGTGATGTAACATTATAAGGTATTGCATTGTCATCCCGGAGGACTAATTCCTGTAATTTAACTGCCTCGCCCTGTAATATAGCTTACAAACCAAGATGCTTTGTGGCTGAAATTGCAACTAATTACAAAGTCTACCTCGGTGTGAAATCAGGCCACCTGTATATTGTGAAGTTACATTGTCTTGCTTGCGTTTCACAAATAACAAGGTACAGGGAACAAATTAAAAGAATCAATAATATTTATGCATATATTTTTGTTTTATCTATAACATTGAAAAAAAAATATGTTTAAGTGACAATTTGCATAATTGAATGAAGTACGAAGGTCAATACACACTACTTCTATGTAGCAATTAAAGAACACATTACAATGCCCATGAGGGTAACTTAATTCTTTCCGTTATCATACATAACTATACTACTCATAGAAGTGGTGTGTGAGACCATCGTGAGATTATTATATTGAATAAATTACAAACTTTAATCCGATCACCTTGCGGTGAATTTACACAGCCTATAGTGATAAAAACCCACTGCCACAATTTAGCAAAGCTCGGTTACATCTCAAATATCTATGATTTATAATCGGAACTAGCTATGACTATCCTATAATCGAGTAATATAATATCGGAACAATTAACTCGCGTCGACACCGTATTAACCTATTGAACAGGCAAATTTAACTTAATTTTATACAGCCTCATATCCACTACCAATTTTATTAGTAAATTTACCGAGGCTGTCACCTTCCCGGCTTAAAGAACAGGAGGGCATTATAATTTACCAAGTGAGGAGTGAGCAATGTGCATAATAATATAACAAACAAGATGACACTATGTCTTGCCATATACTCATTCGTTCTTCCATGTGACACAAGATCAAATGGAATAAAACTCATCAGAACGAGAACCTATTATAGCAGCTTTAATCTCCCTGCTCAGGTACGCAATTCTCATTCGCATTGTCAAGAACTCATTTTTTAAATAACCTATTTTTCTAATTTTTGTACAATTTCTAAAATAAAACTTTAAAGATACAATATAAGTGCAGCAAGCTTTCTACACAATTACTATAATACCAGTCTCATCCACCTTATAGTATTTTTTTTTACTTAATAAGTAATAGATCTTGACAATTGTATTGTTTTCGTATCTATTTTTGACAAAACGATAAGGAATTGCATCCCTGTTACTGGACATATCGACGTAGGAGCACAATTACTGTATAACTAGTATTTCTAACTGTTTTAACAGATATATTAAATATTCATTCATTACTTATAATATTGCTGAATAAACTCATACATAATTTGCTGCCCAAAATCACTTCTAAAAACATTTTCATGTCCATCGCCTAGTGGTTGCAAGCAAGAAATATTTTTACTTGCAACACCGAATATCACTCTACTCAGATATTTTCCAATTACGATTCAGACAGGGAGTCCGATCATTGCGTTACGACATCCAATCGTACAACTCGGCCGACCTCAATGTATTACACTGATAAGTCGAAATACGAGTATCGGTGCTCATTCGTCGCGGCGTCCAAGCGGATCTGATAAGAGTTAAGCCTAATTGACATTACAAAACTAGTGGCACATTAAAAATATTTACATTAAAAATAATTCCACGATATTAATTTCATAGTTTAAAGTGTGACATTAAAATCCAAATACATGCATTAGTTTTATTAATGTAAAATGTGTTTCACATGAATTTGTTATTCAAATTTGTATCATGCAACTGATTTTATTATGTAAACGGGTGTGAAACTAGTATGAACATTTTGCCATAAGCTGCAACTCATAATTTTTATCATCTCTGATAATTGATAGTTCTAGTAAAGTTAATACGACACTAGTTTCATACGTTCCGAGCGTATGAATTAGTTAGGTGGAATAAATTACATCATGTATGAAACTAGTTTCGTAATGTGATTCGGGCTTTAATCCTTAGAGGAAGTGTCCATTGGGCTAGCGGGCTGTAGGATGGCCGGCGCAGTGGAGGCCAGTCGTAGTGGAGCCGCTGGCGGCTCGGGAGGCAACGTTCGAGACGCCTGCGCCTGCACCGCTCCGCTCGCCGTCATGCCCACCATGCCCGCCACGCCCGCCACACCTGTTACGCCCACCACGCCTGCCACTGTTGGCACTGCCGGCTTCACGAACCGATCGCTCGGCCGTCTCGTCTGTAATAAACACATAGTATTTTAATTACACATAGTATTAATTAAACACTTTTCTATTTTAAGTTTTCAAGCAGCCAAATGGAAACAAGCTATCGGCCCATCTGATGCTAAGTGGCACAGTCTCATATGCGTTGTTGTAGTTGTCATTGTAGAGGACTAAGTGTAAATGTTTGTAAGATACCTGATTTTTGTTTTAAAATTGAGTTTAGATATGAGTAAGATAGTATTATATTATTGATTTCAACTTCGCAAACATTCTATAGCTCAAATATAACAAAGTTGTCTGATATAATGTACCTGTGAATTTAGATGCAAAGCAGGTCGAGATAATGGCAGGCCAGCTGCATTCGGAAGCAAAGGCGTCGCATACGGGGACAGCGGCCGTGATCCACCCGGTGAAGAGACGCTGCGTGAACGAGCCTGCACCAATAACATTATTTTGCTAAATTCAATCAACCCATTTCCTAATGTGCAATAGCCACCAATTTCTACCTATATGAGCCCACGCTTTAATACTCATGATCTTTTTATTTTTTTATAAAACAAACACCAAAATTAAGTGTAACTTGTCATATTATACATAGAAAAAAGAGGCAAACATTCTGAAAATTATTGTATTGGTTTCTATTACATTAAATAAGCTAATAATAGTTTGTCTCAAATATCTTGCATGTTCAGACTGACTAGACTCAATTAAAAAGAAAATAAGTGACTGATTTGAACAATTTATTTATTTTATAATGCAATCAACTAGTAAATTGGAAAATAAACTTAACTACTTAATTCACTGGGGCTCAATTGTCCCAGTAAATTAAAATATTATTCTTCAAAAATAACCTTATCACTGCAATTAATTATACTATGTAATATATAACTGTAAGTAATTTTCCTATACAATATTCCTAAAACAAATATTATGAAAAAGCATAAATATCAAATTACTGTTGCTTATAAATAGTAGTAATAGATATATATAAGCAACAGTAATTTGATATATATGCAAGCAAATTTAAAATTAGAAATTCATTTGAAATATTTTAAGTCATTTGATACTGAAAAAATATTATTTTACACAGTAGAATAGAATAGAAAATCATTTATTCAAATACACTTAATTTAAGCACTTTTGAATAGTCATAACATTTTTTTTTATCTACCACTCATCTGTCAAACCTGTCTCATCACAAGAAGAACGAGCAAGACGACTTGTGTGTTGCTCTTTTAAATAATCCTTGTAAGTTTACATTTACAAGTTGAAACGTGTGAATACAAACTACCAACCAGCACAATTTTTTTTTGTGTCAAATATAAATATACAATAATATTAAATCAGTCGTAGTGATAAGAGCATACCTGTCCCTACAAGTAGCACTCGCTCGCGAGTATAACGGATGAGCCAGCTATCACTGCGCTCAACCATATTTTAGGGAGCCCAATGACCCGGCCCACTTTGGCCCGGTCTGGACATTTTAGTGAGCATGACTACTCATTCCACTCGAACACGTCACAGCTACTTAAAATTACTATATGGTAGTTACAGTATTCACACTGTACATGAGGATGCATGCGGCAATCAATACAAAAGCCGCTATGCTATCATATATCAAGAAAGCCGTATGAAAATTTAATTATAACGTTGTCCACAAATAAACTTATTCTTGCTAGTTATTGCTATCATCTATAAATTCATCTATCCTATATTAGGCTTTTTTAACATTTGTTTAATATAAAATTTGAATTGACTCTGTCAGATTTAGCGTAGATTCTGGCAGTTTATTATATAAGTATTCACTACAGACTACATAAATATTGTCACTTACACTTAGGGCTTCATTAAATTGCCTTTCTTCTTCCATTTCCAAAGAGGATTCGCTTTCAGATAGATGTCGACAAAGCGCCTCACGACGCTCTACTTCCTGCTGCAGCTTTCGTTGTAAGCGAACATTTTCCTCTCTGATATGTTTCTCTTCTAAGGCCAACCGGTGCATTTTCTCCTTATTTTCATTTTGCGAAAGTGCTAATTGATTCCTATATTTAAAGATCTCTATTAGTATACCATTTTATAAATAATTGATTGTAAAAATTCATGGTTATTGCATTTATATTACCTTAATTTTACAACTTCCGAGCGCAATGTCTGAATATGACTGCTTAAATTGGATGCTGTATCGCCATTACTAATGTCCCTGGCAAAATTAAGCCTCCATTACTAATTCCGACAAACATATTAATTAAAAATACAATACTATCTGGTCAAGTATTGGTTTTAACAGGGGCACACACTTGACCATATTAGACCGTATTAATTATACTGCATGCAACATTTTATTAAAATATCAGAAATCAAAAGTATAATTAAATTAGTTGACTAGTTTTTGTAAGACTGTAAGACTTTTTGATTCATAACACATAGTGTGTATGACTATAACATTAAGGTTAACATTTATATCTTCATTAAAAGTTTTTAAATATTAAACAAGTAAGTCTTATAAAATTAAAGAGTGTAACGGAAGATCGCAGAAAGTGGCAAGAGCTCCACCGACAAGAGCATAGCTCTTAAATTATGAATTAATAAAGTAAGTGTTATGAATTAATATTTAAAATATATTGTAGTTATTGAATACCATAGATAATTACTTAATGTTAGATGTAGCTAACTGTTAATACACTATAAAGAAAGTACATAAAACTTATTCAATGCAAAATTCACCTAGGACTAGCAGGGTCAGACACAGGTTGATCCAGTCTTATCTGCAGTGAACGTTTTTCCGCCTCTAGCTTATCCATACGCTTCCAAAGCTTATTTACTAAAGCTTCCTGTTCTTGCTCTAAGGTATTTTCTAGTTCAACCTAAAAACAAAATTTATAAGTAAAATATTATATTTATAATAAAATATTAATACTGTAACAAAATATTATTAAATAGATATTCTCTGCAATTTTTTTTCTATGCCTTAGCCTAGTCTTAAGAAACAGAAATCACAAAATACAACTGCTATTCACTCTGGATATAATTTCTGAATGTAACAAAAGAAGACAAGGTAAATCTATACATATAAATAAAATTGGAGTGTCTGTTTGTAATATTGATATAACCGTTTTTTACTACATGCATATTAATACAAATACGGTACATACACCAAAATAACATTTTTTATAATTTTTGCCTGTTCGTCTGTTTGTTCCGGGTAATCTCTGAAATGGCTAAACCGTTTTTGACGAGATTTTTTGGCAGGTAGCTGATGTAATAAGGAGTAACTTAGCCTACTTTTATTTTAGAAAAATAAAGTTAAATTCCACGTAGACGAAGTTGTGGGAACAGCTAGTGTTGCAATATTGGAATAATAGCATGTCCTAGGGTGATTCTTTATTAAAATCAAACAAAATAGTGGAAAATTCAGTTTAATATTTCTCCAGTCAGTCAATATAAGACTATAATTTGCTTCAATAATTTTTTTATAACTATTATTAATAAATTTATTTTATTTTAAATATCAATGTCATATTTAGTGATATGTGATGTTATAAAATAAGTCATATATTTTTTCTCTAAATTGGTATAAACATTTTTTATTTGATTTTAAATATCAATGTCATATTTAGTGATATGTGATGTTATAAAATAGTCTTTTCTCTAAATTGGCTCCAAAAGCTTAATTATAGAAACAACTCCTTAAACTCCTATACTATACAACAACTATTTAATAAATATAAGAAAACAAACCTTTTCTCTTCGAAGTCTTTCCAAATTCGTTTGTTTTGCAAGAGTCTCAGCCTCAAGTTTCTCAATTTTCCTCATTAATTTGTTTACTAGACATTCTTGTTCTTGTTCTAAAGTCTGTTCCAAGCGACATTTCTCTTGGCGTAACTAGATCAACAAATAATTATTTTCATGAATTATTTATCATTTTTAAAACAAACATTTTTAATTCCTGGTAAACTTGCAGCAGTTAGCAAGCTCACTTAACTTCATTTGACTTTATTCTAATCTGCCAGGATAACCCCACCAAAAAGTTAAGTAAGTATTATAATCAATTAAAAAATTGCATGTCAATAACATAAATACATTGAATTATTAAACACAAACTCCCCTGATTATAAATAATTCCACAACCAATTTTAACTATTAAACTGTTTTGTTTACTCTACTACTACTTTCTTCATTTTAAAAAGTTATAAGAAACATAAAACACTATAATAGTAAGTATTGGTGTATACTTTTTAGTTTTTATCAATAAAGGAGAAAATATTTATTTCCACATACATAGAAGAATGAATTCAATTTTGTTAATAAACCTGTTATACAAATGAAAAAGGAGTCATACTTGATTTAATTTTCTGGATAGGTCATTTGTAAGACATTCCTCTTCTCGTTCGTAATGATGAGCTAAAGTTTCTTTCTCTTTCTTTAATGCTTGTATTTTCTTCAGTAATGTATTAGAAATATACTCCTCTTCTTGTTCTGCTTTTGCTTGCTGTAAATAGGTAAATATAATAAATTAAAAATGCCAGTTAGAATACATATGAGGAAGTTTGAAAGTGGCGCGGGTATAGAAAAGTTGTGAGGAAACAGATTGCGCTGGTATGGGCATGTTATGCGAAGGAATGAGGATCATGTTTTATGGAAATTATATAATATGAATTTGGATGGATATATAGGGGGGACGTCTTAAAAAAAGATGGATGGATTGTGTGAATGATGATATGAATAAAAGAAGAGTATGATCGGATATGACGACGGATAGAGAGCAGTGGAAGAGAGTGACATACTGCGCTGATCCAGTATCCGGTAGCCAGTATCCCAAATAATGGGATAAAGGCAAGGTAATGAAAAACTGCCAGTTGAATACCACTCATGCAAGGTGTGTCTGACTGCACAAAATTATTATGACGGAACTGAGTAATCAATAAGTCATACAAAACAAAGTATCAATAGTATCTAAAGTTATCAAATTGATGCAAAATATTAAACATTCCTTAATAATCATTCCTATCTCATTAGTACTGTATCTTTCCCATAAGAAGAAATGTGTACAAAAACATGCCAGCCCAACTAATTAATTACACAGGAGGGTTCTAAAATATAGTGAGGATATAAATACAGACAATTTTACATCTGTACTTTTGCTTTAATCACCACACCAAAATTATTCACATATCCTCATATAAAAAAGTACTCATAGGAAATCTATCTAAAATTAGAACTTTGGAATATGGACAGCCTAAAGGACACATCTTAGCTTTCAATGATTATGGGTTCGAATCCTTGCATTATACAAACATTTGTATTGTGCTAGGAATCAAAACCATACCCATCTGAAGAACATTTTGTATGTATATATAGTATGAACATATTTTAAAAAAAAACTTAAGTATTTATATCAGCACATTAAAACCAATATCAAATAAGTAGTTTGGGACTAGATAGGAGTGTGTGAATTGTCCTGGATTTATTACAAAAGGACAGATATGATATAAGTTTTGTGCTAAAAGGTAAAGAATGTTGCTTGTAATAAATAATGTAGTATATGTTGCATAAACAATATTATGACTCACAATTGAAACTGAAGCCTGTCTCAGGGCACGGTTTTCTTCTTGTAATGACTTCACCCGCAATTTGTATGTATCCAACTCTACTTTCAGAACTCTAAAACATTTATTAAAACAGAAAATTACAATCAGCTTACTTTTGGATATGAGTTTCAAATGTAAATAATTGAATATTATAATATAGAAATAGTATTGATTGGATTATAGATTACTAAATAAATAAATGGAAGTTTGATACATTTATTCTCAAATTGTAATTTATTTATTATTTAACATTAAACAATTCTTAGTTCACACACATTATATTTTTTTATTAGCAATGTATATAACATAAAAAAGTTGTCAAGTGAATACTTTACTAAATACATTACTTAATTAACTTTATTTATAATTAAATCTATTATTTAAACATGCTTTGCTGAATGTACACAATTCTAGACCAGTATATACTAGTCAACATATGTGGACTGCAAAAATTAATAATATATAAACAATGTTGTACCATTCTTTCAATAAAATAAGCTATATTAGAAATACAAGTAAAATAACTTATAGAGATCCAAACAAATGTAAAATTAAAAATAGTGTGGCAATAGCCTCATAATTTACTAAAATCGTAATTTATATATTTACCTACCTATTGCAAAACTAATCATAAATAAATTAGGACCAACCTATTTTGTTGTTGGAGAGATTCAATTCTTTTTTGTAACTGATCACGAGAGACCGTACTGGGAGGTAACATAGCTCCGCCATCAAGAGAGCTTGAATCGCTTTCAGACGCGGAATCTGCCATCTTATTACCTAAAATGTATAATTTCCTAAGAAAGATTCTATGAACATTGATATTTACAAATTTTATAACCAAAATATACCTGGAGAAATCACTGTATCATCCATTTGCACGAGTAATGAGGACAGCCACAAAATGTCATAGAAATAAAATACACAAAAAAATCAAATACGTGTAACTTGTTAAAATATTAAATTTATTACTGCGTTCCAAATTAATACTAGGTGGGAATATTACTTGAAAAATAATTATTGCTAAGACTGAAATCCGAAAAATATTGTTTTCAATTCAATTCAATTCAATCAAATACACTGGTTAGCGGTGGCAGCCTGGCACACAGAACAGACAAACGGTGTTGCCAGATGACTGCCTGGCTTTATTTTTAATTTTGTTAGAAATTCTCCTAAAAATATTAGGTTTATTCTTGCTAAATTTTTTGACAAAAATAGACCTAATGGATGACGACTTTACATTACATTTCAGTTCTCATTTAGGTAATTATATTAACACTTAACTTTGTTTGTATAGTGCTCACTAGATGATATTGTGGAAAATATTCATAGAGCTATCGATTTATTCTTTCTTTTAATTCCTTTCATTTTGTACAATGCTATCTAGTGAGGACTACTAAATTTATTAATTAAAATATCACAATTTTATATACACGGACTGAAATAAACTTTAATAAGGTAATTTTATAAAAAATCTTTTTTATGTTTTGATATTGCCGCTCCTCAATCGACTCCCAGAACTGCAGCTAATCTTCATAAATTTAGGTTCTACGTAATCGTTAAGACTAGAGAAAATAATTATCGAAATTTAACTACTATATTATCACTCACTTTTTTTTGCGGTGTTTGTTACACAACAGTTTTTTTTACTTCCACTGTGTTTTTGTAGAATTGATCAATTGATGATGATAATTTTATTGTTAGCTTTAAATTTGAGTCTACATGAATGTACCATAAAAGCCACAATTCCCGTCAAACCTTTGTTCGTACAAGTTTGTCTATAAAATAGTTGCAATATTTCTTTTGATTTGTGGGGAAAAGGTGTAAATTCAGATATTACTTCTCACTGAAAGTTGGAATAAAAAGGACTTGTATATAGAGCCGTAAAATGTTAATAAATAAAAAAAATAAAAACAGATAATAAATAGAAAAACATGTCAGCACCTCTGGCACTACAGAACTTTACAAGAAAGGATAATCTGTCATTTGGCACTATTATATTGTGTTTCCACTTATCCTGTGTAAAATACTGTGACTAATAGAGTAAGAACAATTAAGTACTTAAATATTAAACTTGGCTATTGAAATAAGCAAGAAGAAACTTTAGTAAATAAGTTCTATTCTGTTTTTAATACACTACTTTACTAAAGTTTAATTGTCATTAATAATTCTGTTTATAAGATAGGCAACATTCTAAAATTAAAAATACTGGCCATATCGGCAACACTACGAAAAAAAAAAATAGTAAAAAAGTGACACACACGCCATAATGTAAATTGCTTCTAGATTTGGCGTTTGAGTTAAAAATTTACATTTTGATGCAAAAAATTCGTTTTTATTATATTTAAAAGGCATTTAAAATGTCCTTACTAAATATTGGTAAGACGTGAAACAATATTCTTAAACTATATTTCACAAATACATCTCATTAAAAAGAACTAGGTTGTATCCGAGTAATCGAAGCCATTTCATTACTTTGGAACTAAACGTTATTATAGATATTTTTCTTCTTGTTTTACTCTTAAATTAACACTTTATAGGTTTTACTGATAATAACGTAAATAGAAATTTATGTGATACACTGGGCTTGGTTTAATGTCGCCATTGAAATTCCTTGTAATCCACGAAATCATACTGGAGTTACACCGTGATCAGGATATATGGCATAATAACTGTCATTTTAACAACCCTTCTTGGTGGTTTTAAAACAACTCTCATAAAATTATATCGATTCTAAAACCAGTGTGTATTGTTTCAAATAGATTAATTATGTTTTAAAGCCGTATGTGTAAAGTTGATATGTTGTAAACAAACCACAACAAGTCTGTCGTATTTTAATCATGAAACATCTGATTTGTATTGGTAGAACATAACAATGACGAATTTATTTTCAAGTAATGTTCACAGTCAAATTTACTTAGAATAAAATAATTTATTCAAATATTACCTACTTTATACTTGTACTTGATCTCTTTTTTCGTTTGTCCCAATTAGTAAATATTTTATGTATTTTTTGTTAACAAAATTAGTTACTAACATTAATGAAATGTGAAATGGCTTTTATTGAATACTAGAGTTAATTTTTTTTTGTTAAATGATATTTGCTGAATGAATTCTCAAATAAACAAACTGCTCTTGGCTAGAACAAGTCTTTTCTATCAAAGTAAAGAGGTGAAATAGTACTAAATTATATAAGCAAACTGACTTTTGATATATGTGATAAAATGTAAATGTAGTAGTTATGGTAATGAGCATAATGTGCAATTCCCATAAATTCATATTATTCTTAATTTGTATACTTTTTTATTTCAGGTTAAGTTAAGTTTAGGCAATGGCTCAGTATTATCAAATAGTTGGACAAGGGCAATCACTAACACTGGAAGATTTACAAAGATATTGCCCAAATATATGCTTGGATGGAATTATAGTAAATCAAGAGGAACAACAATATGCTCATCAGCCGGTAAATGTTAGTTAATTCATTTTCTTTTATGCATTTATTGTTAATAATAGTGATATAGTTTTCACACAGACATCATACAAACATGCTGTACCATGCAGCATGTTCGGATGATATATGTAAATGTGTAAAGATAAAACAATGGTGGTTATTTTTATAACTTAGTGAAATATTTCTGATTTTGTTTTGTGATATTGTGAAAATAGTATCTTGATGTCTCAATTGTCTTACAGGACATGCCGTGTATTGTGTTTCGCTAAAATTAATAAATTATGTACCAATATAATACATTGGGTATTATTATGAAGCTACCTCATAGGAGGATAATAAAACAATTTTTGTCTGAAAAATTAAAGTATCTTGATATTATGATATATATATACAATATACATTGTACTTGTTAATAATAATATACTTATATTAGTTTGTTGTTCTAAAAGAAATAAATTGACTTTAATTAAAAAAAATATTGCAACATTAGATATTTGATTTGCTAATAACAGGGGGTGTTATTGGCAAATGTTATGTATTCCTCAGTCTATATACATAAATTATCAGAAAGCAAACAGGAGGTAGTCATCCATATTTTTTCAGAAATATTTACCAGTAACTGTTTATTCATTATAGCATTTAGTATTATACTTTTCCTTAGGAATTTTACAATGTTATTAATTATTGAATATATTTTTAAGGTTGTTGTTCAGCAAACAGAACCACCGAATGATATTATAGTGAGTGATGGAGTTCAACCACAACTAGTTGTAGGAGATGGCTTACAATATCAACAACAGTATATCATCCGACATGAGCCTCCTCCACCTCCACCACCAAGAGCTGACTTTCAGCAGCAACAACAACAGCAGCAGCAACAACAACAACAGCAGCAACAACAGCAACACCAACAGGCCTTACATAGACATCAGGTGAGTATAGTTTAGCTTAAATATATACATTCTATTTAAATTCATAAACAATGATAAAAAGAGAAAATATTAAACTATTCAATTTAAAAAACCTTTTTAGGCGTATAAAAGAGACATTTTTTAATATAATGGGTCAAAGTGTTCTGCCTTTAATCCTAGAAGCCCAATCATAATAATATCTTAGCTATATGTCAAGAGGGGTTCATTCATTGGTAGTGAAATGTTACTATTATTATAAATTATATTAGTTTTGTAAATCTTATTAATTAATGGAATAAATCTAATGCAAGTTAAGTAAAGAAATTATTGTAAGGCTGTAAAATATGATCAAATTAATGTATTTTTAGTAGTGATACAAGATTAGTTTTGTCCTATTTTATAGCTATATTTGGACTAACAAGGAAATACAAATCATGTTAATATTCAGTGTAATAAACACTGAATATTAACATGATTCTTAAGCATATAACTTCTTTTTTATTTGTTTTATTATGTTACACCTGCTGTTAGTCCAGACACAGTTGCAATTGCATAAACATGTAAGAACATCAGTTTACCATTATTTTTGCAAACTCTCATGTATAAGTCCATCCCCTACAGTATTTTATTTGAATGACAATAAAATTTGATTGAAATATGTTATTGAAATTTATTTATCATAGATTGGGCATCTAAGATTAAATATATGCAATAATAAAAAAATATGAATTCCCAATGTATTTATATATAGTTATAATTAAAATATTTAACTATTTTACTATAATCACCTAATCTGCAGTGCACTAGCTGACAGTGTATATGTGTCCAAGTTAGAAATAATGTGTCCTATCTTATTTTTGTTATAATTTTGTAAATTTTTGCATCCCATTACTAAAACTACATTGAATACTAAAAACTTAATACACTTTCTTTGGCAGATGGGTAAATATAATATAAAAATTTATATTTTTAATTTAAATAAATTGGTCATATTTGTAACATATTTTTTTAAAATAGATTTTGTTAGAATTATATCCAAATCACCAGGATATTTATTTGGAATAGAAAAGTGTTTATTGACTCTTTCAGAAATAAAAGCACCAAACATACAATGCAGGACATAAACACAACAGACACAAAAAAATCTAAATATGATAATAAGTGTCAATGGAGACTAGAACTCAATTGCTGCAGCATATATTCCTGTGCTGATTTTTTGTTGGGTCCACAGTTATATCACAGAGACCACATCTGATCATATATTTTATGATGACAACTCTAACAGTTAATGCACTGCAGATTACATAATTGGATTGCGTCTTAATCCTTCTAGATGGTGTTGTGAATATTTATGGCTTCTGTAAAAAATTATAATAGTAATGTAATCGACATTATAGTGATTTAGAAAATCATTTTAACAAGAAAAAGATTTTTTTCTATACATACATTTATTTATAGGTTTACTACACATCTGATTTACCTGTGGATGCTCAGGTTGTCTTGCAACAAGCACAGCAGATCATTGATGCATCTTTGATGCAACAGTCATCTCCACAGCGCCCCCAACATGTATGTCGGCTGACTAAACATTGTGTATTACATAGTGTACTTTATATGAACAGTAATATTTTATGCACTCAAGCTATAATGTGATAGACTATGAATTGCAGAATCTTACCTATTATTTATGCTTGGCATGGAATCTTTATTAGTTTTATATTATTTCAATAATATATGAGAAAATAGATATAATGTATGAAATATTGTGTAAATTTAATAATGAAGATTTCTAGAAAAATTTAACTGGTGAAAAAGTTTAAATAATCTCAACATTAATGAATTATCTCATTCTATTATATACTACATAATGATTACCATTTATCCTATTGAATTGAATCTTTATTTTATTTATTCAGGATTTTATTATTGCCAAATTATGTTTTTTTTCGATAGGTACTTACTAAAAACTATCAATATTGTTTAATGGAGTCCAATGTATATATAGTGAAAATGGGAATGCTCTTAAGTAGTAAGGTTAATATTTATGTTGCAGACAATTCAGAAAGAGTAAATCTTAATAATTATAAAATCGATTATACTTTGATTCTTTGAACACGAAAGTAATCAAAATTTGCTGCTTTGGATGTCAATTTTATACATTGCGATGATTACATAAATTTTATTGCCCAAATTGAATAAAGCCCCAGCGAAAAATTCCACATAATTAGCGCTGGATTCTGAAAATTATGCTTTTCGTGTAATTCATGACGCTTTTAACTATGTAATATAATAAGTGTGTGACGTAATAACTTTGATGCCGTCATTAACCTCAGTTTAGTGTCGGAATCAAAGTTATTATATCACTAAGTACTATACATAGTCCCTTGGGTATTCTCCTTAACATGTTCACTGGTGATAAATATATAGAGTGAATTCATGTATTTGTCTACAACCATGCGACTGAAATAAAATGCTAATCACACTGCACACAAACAATTATTTTAATTTTAATTTAATTTTAGTTTCTTAACAATTATTTTAATTGTTTATTTCACTTATAAGTTTTTATTTATTTATAAATAATGTTACTGCATAATTATGTGTGGTTATGGAGGGTTTTTAATATTTTCACAAAATATGTGCTGAATTGAAACATTCTATTTTTCATATACTACTATGAGCTGTCTTCAGGAACTCTGAAAATAAATGGAAAATTGAAGGAAAATAGTATTTTTTAAAAAAATATGCGGAATTAAAAAAATAATTTTATTTTCTTATTTGGGCTGAATTATTATCAAATCGTTTTCATGTATTTATCATAATGTGATTATGATCATGGGCTACCCCATGGGCTATACATATAAACAAATTTTACTGTGCCTAGTTTGGTTAACACTGTTCAATTTTGAACTAATATTTTATAGCACAACCAGCAGTAAACATGTTCATGTATAATACTATCATTATCAAATATTTAATACTATTGTGGTTATTAATAATGGAATATCAGAAATCTTCTCCATTTAATTTTAATTATTGCACTATAAAGCTTTCTAAGTAACAGGTGGTGTAAATATTTTGGGTAACACCAGCTACTAACATCATATGTATTTATAAAATATAAATAAAGGGTTTTCATTCATGAACAATACCTACTTTTAAAATGTTGCATGATGTCAAATTAAAATGTATAGAGAAGAATTTAGGATAATTGTCGTACATAAATAATAAATAATAATTGTCATTATTGTTTTGTGGATGTGGTTTGTAGTTGTGTTGCCTGGAAATAAATCTATCTTCCTATTATTTTATTTCTATAAAGTTAAATGTTTGTATCTAATGGTTTCTATATTTCTTTCTAGACCTAAATAGTAATATATGATTACGCACATGCAGAACATATTCCTCATTGAAGGACTACACAATGTTCTCCATACAATTGTTAACCATTATCCTCTACATTATATTAATTCTCAGTTTAATCAGAAAAAAGAGTCCCCAACGTCATAATCAATAGTCTGATTATTTATTTTAATGACGAATTTCATTCAAATCGAATAAACGATAAACTGTGTTTGTATTTGAATTTGAACGTATTTGTATTTGCGACTAAATACTGAATACACACGTTATACACGTTGTATGTTGTGTATGGCAATTTATTTGTTTAGTAAAGTTTTTGTCTCATTATTTTAATAAGTATTTTTATGCCCGTCTTTACATTATTTGAAATGTTTCTTTGAATGATCCCATGCTCTTAAGTTCATTAATCTAATTATTTTAGTTTGTCTTTATTTGTTATCTGTTTACTATTATTATAGCTGTTTGTTGGACCCAATGTCAAACATTGTTCAAATCATTTGTTCAATAGAAAAAGTGTTCTGAAGAAAGTTATCTGAATTTGTGAATAACTATTTTTCAATAAATTATCAGGGTCATGGCTACATCTTGCTTTATTACTTTTCTACATAGACTCTGTCAGAGGCAGAGCCTATTATATAGTCAGGATAAACTGCTCTGCTGCATCGACACATGACCCATAGAAGACACAATATAATTACGCCTATAATTGGGGTCATCGTGTTTGCTACTGCTCATACTAAGACAAGCACTACCTTTCTGTAATATTGATTGTTTGGATGTCATCATTTAATTATAAAATAAAAGTAGTGTCAGAAAATCAGTGGTAATAATTTAATTGTATTTTGTAGCAATTGGTGAGTCCAGCACATGTGTTATCACAACCAACGGTAATACACCCCGCACAACAGCCTCCGCCGCAACCTCCGCCCCCACCACCACAGCATGCCCAACAACAGACTGTGAGTTAAAAACTTCTTCATTTAATGTGTCAATGTAATTAGCCTATAATATTGGAGTCATATACAATTTGAATTTGTTATATGACGATACTTCTTGCCATGAGGATACAACGCGTTTTCATTTTGTTGTTATTTAATAGGGTGTGTCCGAAATTTTAAAATTAATGGTGCATATTGTACTGTACTGTAGTTTTAGTGTAGCGTCTATATGTCGTGCATTTCAGAATCGGTTGATAGGGATGTGTTGGTTTTAAAGTAACTTTTGTGATATAAAGTATATTATTTTAATTAGTCATAATTTTCAATCACCACAGCCTTTTATTGTCAGGTATGAATTTTAACGTCACAACATGAGTTATGATAAAGTAAAGTCGGGTATAATTTTCTTAAAAATTAGGAGAAACATGTTTTGTATTAATTTCATGTCTCAGTAAGTAACAGTTAATTTAATATTTTTGTTCTTAATTTCAGCAGTTGCAACAGCAACAAATACCTCGGGCAACGCCAACACAACTGATTCACTTGCAGCAACAAATGCAACATCAGATACAACAGCAACAGCAATTACAGCACCAGCTACAACAACAACAGCAACACCAGCAACATATGCAGTCACAACCCATTCAACATCAACAAGTTGTTATGCATGCGGCGTATATCAACCAGGCAGTAAGTAGATTATTTTTTGAACAAATCTGCCTATGTTTATTGGTGTAAAAATATTATTACACTCAATACTTTTTAAGGGAACTTTATAAATTTTGATAGTTTAAGCGAAACTAAATAATTAATAAACCAATAGCTGCATTTACGCGCTTTCATGCTGGGAAAGAATATACATGTAAAGATCGATAAACAGAACGAGAAATCTGCGCGGCGATTATTGCCTCCTAAATCTGGGCCGTGCTTTCGCGCGTTTTTGTATATATATAAATAATAGTTAGACGTTAAATGATAAATTGAGTAAATACTTTTAAAAAAAGAAGATAGGACAAGAAGGAGCACTGTTCTCTGTCAAATCAGATGCGCTCCTAATAGATAAACAGGGTTCTAAATTAATATATAATGAATGAACAGTGATATTTGACCATTTTATAGAACATTCTATTATATTATTAAAATACATTTTTTTCTTTTAGTCTATAATTACTTTGTCAAATTGACATAGATTTTTTTCAGAAGGTTTGTAAAATATAAATTTCCGGTATCTAGGTTCTCTCCTCCAAAGCAATGGTGAATTAGACAGGGCCATAAAGCATAGAATTAACGCAGGATGGATGAAGTGGCGGCAGGTTACGGCAACGACGTGTGACTCGCGTGTTCCTCTTAAGCTTAAGGGGAAAATTTACAAGACCATGAACCGGCCTGCTGTCTTGTATGGATCAGAGTGCTGGCCCGTAAAGGCGACGGATGAAAGACGACTGCATGCAACTGAAATGAGAATGTTGAGGTGGATGTGTGGTGTGACAAGAATGGATAAGATAAAGAATGAATACATTAGAAGAAGTATGAAAGTGGCACCGGTGTCAGAGAGGTTGAAGAGTAATCGTCTATCATGGTATGGACATGTAATGCGTAGGAACGAGGATAATATTTTAAGAAAGATGTTACAAATGAATGTGGATGGTTATAAGGGCAGAGGAAGGCCGAAACAGAGATGGATGGACTGTGTGAAAGATGATATGGTAAGAAAGGAAGTAAATAACGCGATGACTGCGAACAGGGATGAATGGAAGCGAAAAACATATTACGCCGACCCCAAATAAATGGGATAAGGAAGAAGCAGATGATGATGATATATGCAATCTGAAGTACAAAAGAATTTTTGTAGAAAATATCTAACTTAAAATTGATAGCGCTGACAATGTTATCTGATTGAACAGAGAATAAGTCCGTAGCGGTTTCTATTGTCGTATGCCTAATCCTTGTTAAAACAAACAGTAAACAATAAACGCATGTTATACAGCACCGCTATCTTCATCACATATAAGTAGTCAAATTCAAACTAAGCAATCATAAATTTTGATTATACTATATACAATACCCTACGTGTCGAGTACAACAGTGGTGATGCGTACAAGTTCAAACTTGTTCAATCACGCATTAGCGAAGATTGCCAAAAAAATATTCAATAATAAATATTATATCATGTCGGATTACAAGGGGGGCCGGGCTACCACGGGTCCACTGTTCTGGTCATTAATAATTCATGAAGTTTGCAACATTTTAGTTGGCAAGTAGTTTTAGTCCTATGTAATCATACTTTTACAGGGAACACCAACTCGACCAGCGCCGCCGAGGGTTCTAAATCAAGCTCTAAGTAGTCCAGGCGGTGTTACACTTGTGCGGACGCCAGTTCGTACTGTTAGACCTCGCCGACCCGCTGCCAGACCTCCTATTGCTAGTTCTCCCATGCAAGGGCCAGCTAGACTCCTCAATACTCAGCATCAGCAGGTATATTTGTAGAAACAAATACATGAAAAACAAGTACTTCTTTTACACTAATGTGACTGTGACTAAATAAGTAAAAGCTCCCCTTTTCACATAGAGCTGTGATTAGTACCTTGCACGAGACTAGCGGTCGTATGAAGTCATCGCTAGTGGCTTGGTTTCCTACGAGCGTACAATGGAAATTATAGTAAAAACATAAAAACATATTTAAATCCGTTGTGAGGTTTACAAAAAGTAAGCTCAGAAACAGACAAATGCAAAGAGTAATATAAATTGAAACGCAGTTACATCGCGTTGATTAGAGAAACCATCGAACGGTATATTTGGTACCAAAATAAAAAATAACTTCAATTTTTAACAAACATGACTGATTATCTGAGGATTCGAAAAAAATCAAATAGGTACCTTGGTTCTTGAGAATCCATATACAATCCATTTTTTTCTTCTGTTTATTCTTTAGTCAGTTCGTTCGTTTCTACTGTATCTGCCTTTTATACGAAAGTCAAGAAAAATTGAAGTGAATAACGGTGTTAATACGTCGAATGCAGGCGCAGGCGAGTACAGCAACGATGGTTAGCGGGCGCGGAGCTACAGGCGTGCTGGGTGTGAGTGTTGGAGCGAATGCGGGTACACATACAGTGGCCGTGGCGAGTAGCGGTGTGGCGGGCGTGGCGGGTGTGGCAGGCGTCGCGGGTGTGGCTGGCGTGGTGGGTGTGACAGGACGCGGTGCTAGACCCCTGAGGCCACCTAGGCCCGCCTCGCCCCGTGTTCTCAATCCTCATGCTGCCCACGCATTACACCGCCCGCCCAGACCCAGGACTCCCCTTCATCAGGTAAATTGAAGTTGATTCAAGTTTAATATTTTAAATTAGAATTATTTTATCATTTAAACTTAATCATCCATTAGCTGATGACAAATTTAATGGAGCATAGGCAGTGAACCTAGGATTCGTGCTATCGACTGCGATTTAAAAAAATATTGGTTTGAAAGTAGTTAATTGTCGTATAATTATCATCAGAATTTTAAGTTTAAATATTTCGAATATTCTATTATTATTTAAACTATAATCATATAAACTCTGCACATTTAAAGAAATATAAAAATAAAGTGAAATACCCTTTTTTATTATAAAATAAGCATATAAATATATATATTATTACACATTATCTATCTTCATTCAGTTATTGCTATAAATTTTAATTGTCAGACTTCTCAATGCAAATGTAATTCAGCTCCTTGTATAATTTATTTACATATTCAAATTAACCAAAGAAAGTACGTCAAAGTCTATCATTAGGTACTTAAGTAAGCGTTGGCCTGATATTACAACAGAAAATAATATTTATTTTAACGAATTATTTGTTATTTATTATTAATGGATTTATATTATTTTAATTTATCCATTAAGTGACGAAAACATTTGTATATAGCATCTAAATTGGGGATCAGAATGATAAGTCCTGCTCCTGAAATTAAGGTTCATTTCCAAAAAAGATTTTATTATGAAAAAATAACTTGTTTGACCGCAATCTCAACTGTTGAATTAGGTGCAGTATGTATGACACCCACACTTTGTACATGGTACGAAACAAACTATGTTGATATGTAAATGGTTTCTTAATATTGGTTACCAATACATTTTTAACGTTTTTTTTAAATTTATATCCATATGCGTATATATATTTGCTGTTCATATTTCAGCCCCAACAACTCCAACAACAGCAACAACAACACCAACTAGCTCAACATATCATTGGTCAACAAGTTCATCAACAGCAATTAAATCAAATTAAACTCACCACCCATCAGGTATTAATAATTATATATAATAATATGTTGCTGCTGTTCATATTTGATCAAGATATTTTATTATATTTAAAAAAATATCTGGATCAAAAATTAACAGCATTAACATATTATTTTTCATAATCAAATTTTGAATCAATTGAATTCATTAGCGCATATTATTTTTAAACAATTAGCATTCCTTAGAAACTGTATTTGGTTTATAATTTAATTAACTGTATAAAGTATATACTTTGTTTAGAAATTAGTCTGTGTGCTCACTTAATTTATATCTCCTATTTATGATTTTAAAATATCCTGACATCTTAGAATGTCTATGTACTTACTTCTTACTGTTTTATAATCTTAAGGTCGCAAGTTTAATCAGTTTTCAGAATTTCATTTTTCAGAAATTTCGAACAGCTTATTAGTTCTTAATTTTGAGTTGAGTAAGCCGACTTGAGAGAGAATAACAATTTCAGATGGCCTTTTTTCAGTAGTTTGATCTTATTTTTGAACTTACTCTTTTGATATTGTTAATGACTTTTATATTGCATGTCAATTATAGTGAATATTTTTTATTTTTACAGCAACAGTTACTTCTAAACCAGCAGAATCAACCACATGGATCACCTGCTCGTATCATCACTCAGCAAGGCACAATTGTTACTCAAAATTTACAAGCTCAGTTAGCACAACATACAGTTGTACAGGCAAGCCAAAATAATGGACCAATATCTGCACAAAACTCATTGCCTACTGTATCACAAAGATCCTCACCTCATCCACAACAAGTAGCACAAGTACAACAGCAAGTGAAAAAAGTTGTAGTACAACCAAATAATGCAAATCACATGGATGACCTAGAAGAAAGTATAACTGCTGCAATAGTATCTAAAAATCTTGTCAATGACAATATGAATACATCTCAACAGTTTCATACACCACCATCAACATTGCGTCAGAATCATGCCAGTGGGTCTATCACACAACAACATCAACAGTTAAACTTCAGTCCTCAACATGGCTATCAACAGCAAGTTACTTACGATCAATCTCTTTTACAACAGCATCCTCAGACTCTTAGCCAATTAATAATGGACGAAGCTATTGATGAAGAAAGATTAGTTACTTTACCTAATGGTCAGAGAATTAGCTTGGCAGATTACCGTAGTAGAATGCAACCAATGCGTCCACAGCAGCATCAACAGTCAAGGTAAAAACAAGTTTTTAGTTACTTTACTTAGTCTTACTGTCTTTTACAGTGATTTCCTCTATAACTTTTGTGGTCTTCTAATGGAATGGGGCACCCATCCGTTCCACTAGTATACACTGGTGGAGCACTAGTGGAGGATGAAAAGTTGGGCATGAGCAGGCCAGGTCAGTTACCGTAACGTCACAAATACAACCGTGTAGAGTTTGAATTGACATACATTGCTAGCAATAATGCACTAGTTCCCATTACTTACTAACAATTCCCTTCTCTATTTTATTAAATAGAGTCACGTAAATCTTATGATTTTTAAATTAGCTTACGACTATCATACTACTTTGGTGCAATTAAAGGAATGTTGAAATATCGACATTATGATGATTGCAAGATTTAATACACCCGCTGTGTTTTGATTTAATTAGAATGGAGTCGAAATTAGAAAGTTATAAAAAAAATATAAACCTCTATATTTTTTGTGTTTTCCAAATTAAATAGATTACACAACCTTTAAACCTATAAAAATAAACCATTACGTCATGACGCTCTGAATAACTTTTTTTAATAAGTCATATTATCATTACAGGGAAACAGGAAGACAAACATTAGTTAGAAGTAAAGAACAACAAAGGCCAGTTCAGCGTGTACCACCTATGCAAACACAACAGACACCTCAACATGGTATATATAGTTTTGTTATCATTTACAATTTGTATACTATGATATTGTATACATAGTATAATAATTGATAACAACTTACAAGGATTATTTAAAAGACACACACAAGTTTCTTGCTCATTCTCCTTGTGATGAGACAGCTTTCCGAATAAGCGGTAGATTAAAAAATTGTTATCTCTATAACAAGAATAACAGCATCCATAATTGTGGATACTATGAAAATGACGATGATGGCATTAGCATTAAATTAATTTTCAGAAAACCCTGATACATCTAGTGGACCTTCAGAACAAACGTCAGAACCTCAGTCTGCAAAAATGTTAATATTTCTTCAAAATGGAGAGCAAAGACTAATTACATTTACACTGCCGAAAGAGAGCTGCACTCTTCAAGAAGTTCTTGAACAGGTATTAGTAATAAGTATAAAATATATATTAGTAATATATTAGTAATATAATATAAAAAATGGGCACACATAAAATTTTATATTGACAACTTAGCTTGTGATAAAAGTGTAGTGATAAATCACACTCAGGCGTGCCTCACAAAATCAAATCTTTTATCATGATTATATTGTATTGGAATGATTTTTTTTACATAAAAGTACCTGACACAAGTACTTTTTGAAAAACCTTATACAGATATTTTTAAATATAACATGATCATTATATAGTGCTCCATGTCACTCTTTTTATTTATGAACAGGATGCTCTCTAGAGTTGTCTCATTGTATTTATTATGTGTAACCTGTATGTTATTATCCCATGCCAATTCATATTATGTGTACAGAATGTTATTTTTCGATTTTATCCATTTGTAAATTCTAAGTAGAAATTTAGATATTTTGTTAATGATATTCTGAACATTCATACAATAGTATATTTTAACCATACTAATAATTTTGAAGCAAATATTATAAAAAATCAGTTTAATTAGAAACAACCTTAAGAATAATAATTATTACAATATATTTCCTTTCAGGTTAATGTACCGTTTTCAGAAGATACTAATATTCAGTGCATGCAAAATACAAGCAGTGAAATAGACTATTTTGTGTCAGTTGGCTCAACAACGAGAATCGAAGAAATGTTAGAGAATCACCCTGTAAGTTTTTTTTTTATTTATTATTATCAAAATAATAATAATATACATTTACAACTGTTAACCCAGCCATACCAAATAGTAATCAAAAGATTGTCAACATTCGAGATGTAGTGATCATAATACCTGACATATCCATATTTAGCTGGATATATTTGAATACAATGTGGCAGAGGTTGAACCTGCCATTGTCTTTCATATTAACTTTCTTTATCATGGTGTTGTGTCTTATATGTGTTATACCATTTTGATTTATAGTGTGGTGTCTCCATCACCATAAAGTTAGTCAGTCATAAAGTTTTCCTTGGTGTAAGAGAGATTCGAACTCAAGATCTACTTCCGGGCAGTAAACCACAAGGCCACAGCGCTCTTTCAAATTAACAAAATCATGTCAATCATCATTAACAATTTCAAATTTAATTTAATTTAATTTATTTCACAGATGTTAGTTGGAGATATAAATAGTAGAAGTTCTCCAAATGTTTTATCTCAACCTCAAAGTAGTGAAGTCTCGACACCTGAGAAATCACAGTGTCCCGACGCAGGTACGTGACTATATAAATAATAATTTCTTTTTTTATTATTTTGAAAGTTAAGTATGTCTAGACGTCTATGCAACAGCAACGGGCAGTATATGCAAACATATACGTCACCCGTTAGAGGCACTTAGAAAGTGGACGTAGTGTAACCGTCAATAATGTGACAAATATTTATTTGTCTTTCTTATGAATTAGTTTCTCCAAGATGTACTGAAGATAAAAAATGTATTATAAGAATGATTGAAAACAAGTCATTATACTATGAACTATTCGAACGTGGCGTATGACATCGCACACGCTGCAACATTTATTAGAGGCGACGCCTTGTGTATATGTGAAAATTAATGAATACAATTGAAGATTATAAAAAAAAATAATATCATTTTCCATAGAGCTGATTGATTTTCCATTGGTATGGGAACATTTTTATTTGTAATTTTTACGTACCTACCACAAAATAAAAATATGCGGAACAATATGTATAATGTTTAATTATAAATGCGTAAAATGTATAATTATATTTTTACTTACAGCACGAAGTAACAGTCCCGAATCTCCAGAACAGCGCTCACCTCCACCTCGATTCGTGGATGGGATGTTAGCTGTTTGCAAATCATGTGGATACACAGGTTACGATTTCAGCCGGTGTCAAAGGTTTGTCGTTCTTTAAATATAAAAATATATCCAATTAAGACTGTTGTAATAATGAATTTAGTAAAGGAGGTAGAATGTAAAATGTCTGACATGTCTGAATGTAATACAGTCATCATCAAGGTACATCAGTCTGACCTATTTCAGCCGCGAAACAGCTTTCTTTGCAATCTGTTCTCTATAGAATACGATTAAACAGTAAAATTATTGGATAAGAGAGGCAGACATATTACTCGTCTGCAATAGCAACACATGTGTGGTATCATGGGTGTCACACGATAACAGGATGTCTGCAGTGCTATTCATGTAGATAGGCGATTACCGCTTACAATCAGGTAGGCGGTCAGCTTGTTTACCATTGATAAGTAGAGCGCTAAATAAACTACATGAAATATAACTGTAGAATAAATTAAGTAATCTTCCGTTTTTATTCTAGATGTAAACGAGTATTTACTGAGGAACCTAAGAGCGTACCAATAGCAAGCAAGAAAGTAGAACAAAAAAAGAAAGATCCAGAGAAACAAATGGAAAAGCAAAGGTAATTTTCATAGACTTACAAATAAATGCCAACTGACACACAAAAACGGCCCTCTTCTTGCGGATGGGGATGCGGGGGATAAAAAGGAATGTTATCATTACGTACTTTATACTGAACTAAGAAAAATCTGTATTGGTAACATACATAGTTGAAAAATCTTTGTAATAGTAATGCATAAAAAGATTTCTAAAGCATCTCTTTAATTATTTTTTGTGATTTGCATGTGAATTAGATTTTTATTATATTCAAACACTTATTATGTGTTTGAATTTAGTCAAGAAATTCAATTACAATTCTTAACGTGATATTTGTCGGGTCGGGTATTAAAAATAAGAAGAATTATAATTATTTTTGCCAATGAGTTATATATTAATCATGTTATGTTGTTTTAGTGCCTGTGCTGAAGGAATAAAATTAAACCTCTTAAAGACGACTATGAAAGCAATTAATAACAAGACCGTAAGTATTGTACTGATTTGCCTGTTTGTAACTGTGATAATTAATTTAAAATGTCGCTTTTATAAGTTATTTATTCATTTTTCGACTACGAGGTAATACCTGATAATTATTTATTTCTGTCTTATAATGCTATTATTTGCAGCTTGTACAGGACAAAAAACCACCGCGAGTAAGGAAACCTAGAGGGAAGCAACCTGATCCAGAACCTGTTATATTAACTCTAAGTTCTGATGAAGAGGATTCCAATAGTTCTTTACTAAGTAATCAGGTGAGATTTACATGAACGAGAACATGTAAGTCTCGTTATAATTTGTGACATGATTTGCCTCCTTATACATCATTATTTATAATGCCAAGTGTATAAATTTAAATGGGATTAAATGGGATTTGGGTGTGTTTCTATTTTTAAAATATAGAAATTTGTAAAATTATCTATAATATCATAAAAATCAGTTTCTTCAAGGGCCTAATATATAATTCTGACTGTATTTGCAATATTATCCACTCAATGTAACATTTTATATTTAAATATGATTGTCATATCAATTAATATTAAACAATTATTTACAAGAATATTTTACGAAAATAAAACAGTCGGTTGAGGTTCAGGTTCCCCATCAATTTACACAATTTGTTTACTATACTTAATACTATAGTATACATAGCAAACATTGTTATGTATATGTATGTATTAAGTATATATTAATGTAGACACATGTCTTCATTACTAATTTTTATTGTAGCATGAGCAATCCATAAACACGAAGGAACCTTCTCTGAGCGAAATTGAAGGTACGCCAGATAGTGGGATTGGTATGGACCATATGGATGGTAAGTTATATTTACATAATTATTTGCTACTAAATATTTTATACATTTTCACATAGTACAAACAAAAATTTTTGTCTGGATATTTACAAAAGTGGCAGTGACCTAAGTAAATGTTTTAGATTACTAATATATATTTTCTGAAATGTAAATAATTTCCTAATATTCGTTCGTCACTCATTGGCTTGCTTAATGAAATATTAGGTGTTTGGCAATACTTGCCACTAAGATCATATAATTGTTGCAAGAAACTTACATTCTAGACTATCTAGTAATAAATTTCACATCGGGACATTCCTGACCAAAGGGAAATAAGTTTAGTGTTGCTTTGATATGTTTTGTATATGATTTACTTATATCTTTTATCTTAGATATTTATTTTCTTTATAAGCTAAGTCCATTCCTTGGATTTATTTTTAGTACGAATTCGTAATCAAACATATACATAGAATTATTTTTGATATAATATTTTAATAAAATAATAACATAAATCACAAGCTGTGATTAATGTTATTATTTTAAAATTAAAATATTAAATATTATTACACTAAACAATTGTACTAGATCTACGCGCGTCTTCATGCGTGAGAACTCATCAGTGGAATTATATTATATAGTATATTGTCTTGAGGTTTTTGAGTTTTGGAATAATTTAACGTTATCGGTACTAAACATTAATATAAAGATATTTTTACTGCCATTATTACTATAAATTTACAGTAAAAATATGAATTAAGGGATTAATGCTTTTCGTGTTTTTTTTTCTAGAAATAACTGTTTTTTTTTCTAATAATAAATGGTTTTTACTCATATTTACTGGTAACACCGATATCAAACTATGTCCGTGAGACGGCGTTAAGTTCGCCATCAGCCACGTTGGATTGAAATATACCGTACGAAATGTAATCACTTATATCTATGAATTACGCTTATTATATATAATAAATGATTATTCAAAAAGGGATGTTTCAGGCGTTCATAGATAACCGTTTGCCATCAAATGGGCCGTATGCTTAGTCTGAATCCAAAATAGTTTTTATGTTCTGTTTTATTCTAGTAGTGTACCCATTGTACAAGTTCTGCTGAGTTTGGGTTTAGATAATGCTGTGTGAATTGTTCTAGGTTATTATGTTATAGAGAATTTTCAAAATCAATAATTTTTATATGAAAAAATATATGCACAATAATCGCCTGTTTCAATTTTTTAATAGGTAAATAAATAGGATTATTTTTCACTCAACCTATCATCAATTACATAGTAGATCTAAATACTAGTGATACTGAAATACACATAATAATGAAAAAAAGTTTAAGAGATCTTATAAAATTTATTACCATACAAATAACATTTGTACATAAATATTAAATGTACAAATGTTAAGTAAATTACAGTATTTCCAAATAGCTTGTGTTTTCTTGTAATAGGAATGCTCATCATCATTATGAAATATAATAAAAAACAAAATAAGCACAATAAAGCAGTCTTTCTGTAACGAAAGAATGCTATAAATGCAAAATAAGTACAATTTGATTTTTTTAATATTTATTACGAATAAAAATTAAATAAAAAGTATATTTAAACCAACTGTTATTAAAAAAAAAAAGCAACATACCCCGCTTTTTATGTTTACGCTTTTCGTTTAAGCATGAATAAACGTTTGTTAGACTTGGTGCGCTTAACCCAAAAGCTTGGCACTATGTTGGCAACATTATTTCTAATCTGTTTTACAAATGTCGTCAATCCTTTATACAAGCATGTTTTAATTTCTATAAATGTGTTAAAATTGTTTTCTTAAACATTGCAAAATGTTTAGGGAAGGATTCAGTACTAACAAAGGTATTTATTAATTTTATTCGAATTTCTCCTGAAGTTTTCGTTTTTATAATACTGCACAGTAATCGCCTGTTTTCTCTACATATTATTTCGGCGTTTTCATTTAATATTTTTCCGTTTTTATATTGTTAATTTGTTTCATTATTATAAATAAAGGACACCAAGGCCTTAGATACGTGTATATAGCGAATTCCTTTAGTTTATTCTACTCTGTAATCAATATATTTATATATAAATTGACTGCGTACGTACTTTAGTCATTGGCATTTTAATTATAATAAAACATAAATACCGTATTGTTTTTAAAACTATTAGTGTTGCGAAACTGAATACTAAATTTTATTCAAAAATGTCACTTATATTTTTATCATTATTACTTATTTAGATTAGATAGTGTTGTAGATATATATACAATATTTTTACAAGCCATCAATAGTCCTTAGATGAATAATTTACATTCATTCAAGCATCACACTTCATGACATTTTAAAAAACTCCTTTAAGCCTATGACTTTATCCCATGGTAACTATCGCACAGTACAATTACTCATGTCCTTCATCCCTAATGCTATGTACAATGTAACAAATATACTTACATCAATTAGAATTATTCTTTTCAGAAATATTCATAATGAAAACTAATTGTCATAACAGTTTGATAGTCTACCGTAAGATGAAATTATTAGGAAAGTTATTACAGGCAATTTTTATAGATCTAAGACAATTAATATTGTTGTTCTAGATGGCAGTAGAGAAGAAATTAATCAACCTACTCCTCAAGGAATTGTTACATCACTCAGTTGTCGGACGATACGAATAGGTTCATATAGGTATACACCAAAGGAAAAGGTATGTAATATAATTACTTTTTACTTTCAACATGTACAGTACCCTATACTATATAAGGTATTTTAATGTGTAACTGATGCTGATAACCTGATAATTTTATATGTTATTATTAGTAATTAATAATAAAAAATAAAAATATTTTTTTCTTATATATTAAAAAATTGTCTTCATATTAGTCTAGTTTAATTGTATGTTTTTATGTTAGAATTATTATTAGTTTTAAAGCTTTATACTACATAGACTAGTGTTTCCATTACTGTCATAATGTATAAAATAAATAGATTATTACGCATTTATTTGTTATCAATAATATGTGTTGTAAAAACTATTTCAAAATATTCAAATGATATTAGCATAACCTCAAATAATTGTTTAATAGAAGATAGATATATAGACAATAACTATTCTTCAGGTGTACATATCACAGAAAGGCGTTAAAATTGTTGCACCTTCATTAAAAAATGAATCCAAAGATGTTGCACTTCAAATCCAATTAAAGGAAGTTGTCCGAATATTAGTACATTTTGGAAAAGGATTACCAGTAATTTTTTTATACACAATGAGCAAATGTGGTGCTTACATAAGGAAAGCATTAGATATGACTGAAGATTCTGGTTTGTATATTATTTTTCACTATTAATGGAGAAAGATAAATTACATATATATTCTGTATGTAATAATAATTCTTATTATCAGGTCCTTATTACAACCCAATGTCAAAAATTGATCCTTATAAAAGGATAACATTATTACCTGAATCAATAACTGAAGAAGCTAAAGCTACATTTAAAACATTATTTGGTAAATTGATGGATGAACTGAATGCTAGGGAGGCTAATGACATATTAGTGAGGACATGTCCCAAAGAGAGTAACAATGTCACAAAAATGACAACTAGATCATTAAGTGCTTCCAGTGCCTCTGGAGCGAAAAGGTATGCTATAGTTATGCAATGAAAGTTCAATATTATATATTTGTTTTTTACTCTAACCTATATTGTAGTTATTATTTTTGTTTCTAGTTCCAACCCAGCTGAAATAAGACAAATACTAATTTATCCACCGGGTAAAGGTGGTATACCGATAAATACCGAGGATTATATGTGCTTAGCACAAGACCAGTTTTTAAATGATGTTATAATAGATTTTTATTTAAAATATTTAGTTCATGATGTGTTAACTCACAGTCAAAGAGAAAGCACTCATATTTTTAGTACATTTTTTTACAAAAGACTAACAACAAAACCCAGTAAGGTAAATAAAAGTTCCAATCCCCATGAATGGGATAGCAGTTTGACTCCTGCACAAAAGAGACATGCTCGGGTTAAAACATGGACGAAGAATGTCAATATATTTGACAAAGACTACATTGTAGTTCCTATTAATGAAAATTGTCACTGGTTTGTGGCAATAATATGTTATCCAAGTTTAGAAGGATGTCGAAGTATGATTGACAATCGTACAGTAAACCCACAGGAAATTAAAAGGAGAGGTAATATCTAATTATTTATTTTTAGTATTTAGGCATTAGTCACAGTTTACTTGCTGAATAGACTTAGCGTTGACTACTGTATCCTTTTGAGTTATATATAAGCCTGATGATGCCTTGTTTAGAGGCGAAACGTGGTAGCGCAATATGGGTGTGGAATCAATAGAGGTCAGAATTACATGACCCGAAGAGAAGAAGTAACACTTCCAGTAGCAGTGGTCAGTTTCGGCACTGAATATTTGTGACCTGACCACATGATAATGGTAGTGGAATTAAAGAAAGTGATCCATTAAGAAATGAAATGTACCTCCACTAAATAACAGCTAATTTGATGAAATAATTTATGTAATTAGTTTGTAACATTGAATTATATACAATTTATATGAAAGTTATACAGCTATAATTTTTACTTTTTTTTACAGAACGAAGATCGTCTATGCAAATAGGGAACACAACTATAACCCCATTAACAAAACAGGAGCAGCTTACATTAAACTGTGATTCTGATAATTTAAGTGAACGAGATGAAGCTGAGGCTGAGGTAATGTTTTATCATCTATCTTAATTGTACCACAATTTTCTTAAAGCAGTGACCACCAAAAAGCTATATAAGAATTGGATGAAAAGCTTTATATATTTGGAAATTCAATATATTTTAAACTATTGTAGATTGTTGTTACAGTACTACGCATAATAACATTTTTAAGTCACCCTAAACAAACACTACATCTTCCAAAAGTCAAATATATTCCATGGATTGCAGCTCTCTATGTTGTCATTTCATTATGTTATTTTAATAGGGATAGTTCAATGTTTTGTTGGTTTACATCTAATTGAATAAATGTCCTAACAAAATAGAAATGGATAAGTTGTTCATAAATATCTATAACCTCTAATATAAAATTTCAGGACAGTGATTTAGATATGCAATGTGATACAGATGAGGAAGAAGTAGAAAAAAGTACTGTTGAAAAGAAACCTGAGATTCCTCTACCTGTTGGGAAGTCAGAACCTATAAAGCAGTGAGTTTTTATTTTAATACAAGAAACAGTTACCCTACAAATATTTAGTTTATAGGTACATTATAACGATTTTTTTTTCACAGACCCTGTATATTAATATTTGATTCGTTGGCTGGAGCATCCAGATCTCGGGTAGTTGCTACATTACGGGACTACCTTACCTGCGAATACCAAGCTAAAGTAAGTTTGTTATAATTTGTTAATTAGTATATAGTTATATAATCATAGATTTTATAATATAATTATATAATAATAAATTTATTATTATAGTAAGTAATAATGTTAAAGTCTGAATCTTTGTAAATTATCTACTTGCGAGTTACTTATCTGTCGTACACTTTACTGCTAAGTGTGATTCAAATATAAACTAATGATGAATATAGAAACTGTTTTCGATATTTCAATATGAATTCCCTGACTGAGGTGGCAACAGCCATTTATAACTTAGGTGTCAACAATTTTAACATTGAATTCATATCGGACAGTGCAGCCGTGCTTAGAATTAGAAAACAGGAAATCTAATAACAAATTGATAAATAATCGAGTACAACTATGCCATGATTAAGATATCATTTTACAATCGAGTAATTATCCAGTGGATAAAAGGGCACCGTGAATCATGGTAATGATGCCATGGATGAGCATCCCAGTTTTACCATTACCATTCTCGCATTTACGAACTTATATTCGTCAGAGATTCACTAAAATACTAAATCATAGATGGAAACAAGCCACGGATATTAAATAATCAAAAGTGATAATAATAATTCCAGTAGTAAAACAACAATTAATAAAACTCGTACTAAACTTATTTGCAAAACCTTAAAATAATGATAGGGACAATGACCGACCAGTCCCCTAAAAAAATCACTTGTACACAATAGGTGCTACAGAAAGTCTTCTTTGTCGGGCTGATTAGTGAGGTCTCACGATAAAACCAGGAGGCTTCTGCGCTCCTGGGAGGAGAATGAGAGAATTTACATTTTCATATAGGAACCGTTTTAATTATGAATGTCTGCATATATATGTCTGTCATTCCATTGGTGAATTAATTCTTAACTTAATTTTCAGATATCTCCACACAAAATCTTCAACAAAGATAATATGAAAGGCAGTTGTCCAAAAATTCCACAACAAAATAATTTCACTGATTGCGGCTTATATTTATTGCAATATGTTGAACAATTTTTTAAGGTAATATATGATTTAATTGCTATATAAAAGGAAAGCTCTTTATTGTTGTGTTATAGATATCATCACATGTTTATGTCCATTACCATATAATAATTTACCATAATGTGTTATATTTTCAGGATCCTGTATTAGATTACTCACTACCTATAAAACAGTTGGCTAACTGGTTTGATGAGATTGTCGTTACGCGGAAAAGAGAGGAAATTTCAAATTTATTAAAGACTTTGATGAATAAATATAACCCAGACTCACATTTGGCATTACCAGACATTACATTCCCTACATTAAATGGTATATTTTATATAATGATTATACTTAAATTAATATCCATACTATTTGTTTTTGTATTTTCATACTACTTTAACTTTTAGGTAAATTAATAGAAACTGAAGATCAACAAGAGGATGGCTCAGATGGTGATAAAAGTACTTCCAGTTCAAGCAAGTTACATAAAACAGACGGCAAAGAACATGAAGGACCAACACTTACTTTTGTTAAGCAAATGTCTACTGGTGATATATTAGTGAAAAGAAATTTTCCTGACTCTTCGGATACTATACATTTAAGGAAAGCAATTAGGCTTTCAAGTGATGCGGAAAATAGATCTATGCTTCAAATAAAGCAGGAATTTATCAAGAAAGTTGATAATGAAAATCAAATATTGATACCCATTAAGATTTCTACTGACGTTGTTAAAGACATTCAAAATAATTTAATAGTTAATAAGAATAATAAAAGTTTGGGTGATAAAAAACATGGTGTACATAATCAAAATGTATCCAATTTAAATTGTATTCGACAGAATGTGAGTGAAAGTGATAGTAATTCATTTCTCAAAACGAGAAGAGTGAACAAACTTGATGATGTTATGAATGAATCGAGTAAAAAATTTAAAAGGAATGAATGTTGAACTGCCTGTCCATATACCATGTCTATTAAATTATTAATTTAATGAAATGTATAGTTGTTTCATGGACTTGTAAATATTAGGTATAAAACATGTGTATTTACTATACTATTTTAAAATGTAAATTTAATTTGTGAATAGCTTGTTCTTTTGTTACTTCTTAGTTAAAAGTTATGATAAGTCGCTAGACAAAGAAATAAAATAAACTTATTAAACATTCGTCGTTAATCGTCTTAGCAATAGCTCAATAACAAAATAATGATGTATTACCAAACCTTTCCTTTGTAGAACTCCTATTTTTTTTTAATATTACGCTATTCTTCTACAGTTTAAACTACTGCAAGTACCTAAGATAGGGTTATTAGAAATCTTACCAGTGACCCTATTGCTAACAATGTACCCCATAACATCGACTTCCATTGGGTTTCCTGTTGAAACCATTGTGGTATGTACTCTACGATGGATGTGTTCATTGATGTCACGTCAGTGAATTACATTATGAAATATTTTAGTAGAAACTGATATAAATCTATTTATTTTGTACTAAACGATTAGTATCCAGAAATGAAGGACTTCCATAAATAGTTAACCTATAGACAGCACTACTGTATCATGATGGAAACAAACTCGACGCAATAGGATTGCTACTGTTGTACAAAGCATATGAAAGTTGCTTTTTCCTGTCGTTTAAACTGCGAGTATCTGGCAGCTCTAGTTAGTGATGCATATTCTCTGATATTGAAACTGGCCAAAAATATTAATTTATATAAATATATACCATTGAGATTCGTTTTTTAATGAATTCAGCTACGATTCTAACACAACATTAATATAAATTAAAATACTATATTAACATATTTGTGAGAATTTGTATAGTAAATATTTGTTTGTTATTAAATAAATTGTAATGTTTATTTGGAACATCTACAATTCTATCTGTTATCCTCACACAATTTTATGTTCCATGCTCCTAAAAAGTAATCGATAAATGCTATATTTTTCGATTACGTATATATTATTTTTATATTTATACAAATCAATATGAACACCTTAGAATATATTCTAATGAAACTATAAATAGTTATTACAAAAAATAGATGATTCTTAGTATTTGTGGTATTACTATATAAATAGTAATGAACAACATCAATAGTTTAATTCAAGAGATAATAGATTAAAATTAATAAAGCTTTGTTAGTATTTTATAGGTATATATTTTTTGTTAACTAATATATCCACAGACACACATAATGTTACACTTAACTATTCTAATCTTAGTCAATGTCGCTGATAATAAATGTGATAGTATTGATAATTATCATTTTTAATATACAAATTTTACATCGATACTTAAATAATATAAAAATATATCGATATAAAAAAATCTATGTATATTTCGTCAACCTTAACAACCTTCTCAAAATAAACTGCTAAAAATTTGAAAAGGAGCAATTCAAATCTTTTAAACAAATTTTGCAAGAAAGCCGATTACAGTTTAGATGAATTCATAGGTGCATCAATGCGGCTCAACACTATCCCGCTAAAACTGGTAACATTATTTGAAAATTTAACATTTAAGTCTGTCAATTTAGTAGTCTGTGATTTTAGTCTCAGAGATTAGAAGACACCAAAATATATATAAACCGTTTTTAAATTCCATTTAATAATTTTACATTATTAGTAATTATTACTGATTTACTACACTGGCTGGAATTGTTCTTTAATGTAAATGCCATTAACCATATAATGACGATATAAGCTAAAATATTTTTTCTATATACAATGGAAAACGAAGAACGTCTTCAGAGAATCAAAGGTATATTAGTAGTTTACTATTTTTATTTATGTACTTATTTCTTATTATTCGTACTTTTCTTCAATAAATCTATTACATATAAAAACTCTTAAGTGTTGATTTTATGGTCGACTCTTTAATATAATAATGATGTAAATTCTATGTGCATTAGAATTTACATCGTTGTTATAGTATGTAATATAGAAGAGACATTATATTTTTAAGGAGGTAACTAAGTCTTGTTGTTAGGTGGAGCATTTCTAGCAGCTGTTGCTGGAATATCAGCCTTTGTTGGTTTCGGTGCTACTTTAGCTGCTGCAAAGAAAACTGACCCAAAATATTTTAGTAAAGGTAAATAAATAATCTTGTATTCATCTTGTGTTCATGTAATAATATTTTTTTTTCAATATAATATTCATACTATTATTATATGAAAGTGTCCATGTCCAGCCTGCATGTTTTTTTCTTTTACAACTAAATGAATCTATTCCTCTGCAGGGATTATATGATTATAATTGGACTATTTATACAAGAGATACAGTTTTTTGCAGGGAAGGGACATCAAAATAAACAATTTTCTTGTCATTTTTTTAACATCATGCAATTAGTCTTTCAGACTATAAACAAATTTGTTGACCGTTGTAAAATCTCTAAATTTTTAGGCATAAACAAGTACAAACCCATGGCACAGAAATCCTATAATGTGTGTTTACAAGCAATGCAATATACAAGGTCATCACAGCTATGTGACAATCACATAGTTAAAAAATTGAACAATCATTAAGTTTATTTTAATTATTTATTAAAATAATTGTTTATATAATTTTTGTTTACAGGGTTACATGGCAGTGCAGAATTTGCTGATGCTGGTGCAATATTGGCATTACGGGCACTTGGTTGGGGTACATTGTATGCTATAACAGGAACTTCTTGTTTATGTTATGGAATATGGAAACTCTCTGGTGCAACAGATGTAATTTATAACATTTTTTAATCTTATTTACCTTATGTTAGGTTACACCTAACTAAATATTTAATTTATATTTGGAAAAACAAGGCTATATATAGAATTGAAGATATAAAATAAGTTTGTTTTCACTTTAAATTATAAAAAATAGTATTTTTATTATAATTTAAAGTGAAAATAAACTTTTTTTATAATATTAATAGATATTTGATAATTACTTTTTATTTGTTAATTTATTATATACATAAAACATCAGGCAGACCAAGTAACATTTATTTTAACATTGACATTCAAACTTGTTTTTTTTACAGTTAAAGGATTTTAGGATAAAAATGGGTAATATACTGCCAGTTCTTCCAAAGAGTGACCCACCACAGTCGAGAACAGAATTTACTGGATTAAATGATTTATTAACATATTTATCAGAAGAATATGGAAAAAAATCAATTAAGGGTAATAAATAATGTAATTAAATTAGTGAATACATAAAAATTATTTATCTGTTATTTAATTAGTTAGATCTTGTTTTAAAATAAACTCTTCCTTATATGCTGGACCAGCATTACAACTTTTTTTACAAGTATATACAACTAGCACACCCCAGTCTATGCTGTTTAAATCTATACCAACATTAATGAAGTTTAGAAGTTGTGGCATCACCTAAAAAGTATAATAATACGATTATGGTCTAGATTATACATAGTTATATACCATAGGCATGAAAATAGACTTACTTGAAGCTCAAATTGTCTTTCTCCATTACAGTATGGACAATTGGGTACATTTATATTATCACAGTTGCCTGTTATCCACAAAGGAACTCCACCTCTTTCATATCGTAACACTTGATCTGGATGTCTTGCCACCCTTTTACTGAATTTTTTAAATACTTTGTCTACAGGAATAGGTGTTGCATATTGTTCTAACTCATTTTCGCTTACATTACTCAAGGTTCCAGCCTTCTTTTCTTGCATTAATTTATTTAATTTCTCCATTTCAATATCAATATTAGTGTTAGGAGAGTCTTCCTATAAGTAATTATCATAACAAAAATATATTATGGATTTAGAGCTGCAAGCACATAGGTTATATGGGTTTCATGTCATGATGGTAGTAACATAGAATTGAGAGAACTTTTGCCTATACAATAAAAAGAGCATATTTCATTTTATATATGTATAGTAGACATTTACATGAACATTTTAGCTTTGGTTAACTGTTAATCACTATTGATAACCAAACTGGATAACTCATAGTACCTTTACAGGGGGGAAGGTGATTGGTAGTAATGTGTATTCATGACCTCATTACTAGCAATGTACCATGTCAGGTTGACCTCCATGTGGTTCCCCCTGGAAATCATAGTGATGAAATCCTGGTGAATTTGTACGATGGGCTAACTGACCTGACCTCATGTTTATCCTATCATCCTCCACTGGTGCCCCACTAGCGTAAACCATTAGCACAGGCGGGTGCACCATTCCATAATCACCCATAAAAAAAAGTACATTTACAAATATGTTGACCTAATTATATTAATTTTATTAATATTTTACTTATTTTGTTATATGGGAAAAAATATACCTACATCGTCTTCTTCATCTACCACCAGCTCCCATTCCTTGAATAAAATAGATTTTCCTGCTTCAGTAACCAAAAAATTGTTTTGTATAGGGTTCTGTAACAGTGTAATATAATATTGATTATTCTAGTACTTTCCCTTTTATTCAATGTTATTTATTCATTAGATACTGAACCATTTAGTAACTAGATAAAATTGTGGTAATTAATTAGAATAAGATTTAAATTGTCTCAAATGGGGCTTTTGCAAATTTGAATAATCCAAAACCATAAAGGTGCAGTCTTACATTTAATTGTGAGCATATTTCTTTATGACCCTTTTGCCAATCAAGGATCTGATGTTTTCGACTACAATAATATGTTTTTTTACATTTTGAACAATGTGATGGTGCTTTAATGCCACAAATATTGCACAATTTTGACCAGTTATCCATTGAAAATTCCTGTAATAAAAAAAATAATTTACATAAAGTAGATCTTAAAAACTTTCGAATACATCTAAGTTCACTAAAATTTATACAAAACATGTCTACTTGGCATGCTAATTACTATTGTAAGGAAGAATTAAACAAACTTCATTTTCATTCTCTTTGTAGGGTTCCGTTTCATAAAATATATTTTCTCGAGTCAGTTGACAACGAAGGACTAAAATATTTTCTGAAGTATTCGTTTTACAACAGGAACCATTTTTACAGATAAAAATGAATATAGTGCGATGGAAGCAGTCTTTTGATTCTTCATAAGGTGCATAGATCTGAAAGAGTTTCAAACTTTTATAACATACCAGAAACTAATCATAGAATAATTTATCTAATAAAAACGAATATTAAACAAAATAATACATGCCTGACATAGAAATATCAATGGATCATTACATATTTTGCAGGTTAGTTTTGTTGGCAATGGTAAGTTCTGTAAATCTAACCATGCCGGTTTACCTCCAACTTTGCTAGGAAAAAATCGAGGGTGAAGAAGCCAACTATTTTTATCTTCCAAAAAACCAATATCTACTTTAGACGAGCTCATTATTATGTTCAAATGGTTTAAATGATAATAGGTACTTGTGTATTATTTTCATAGCATAATCTTTCTTTTCTTATGGCTTATGACATTTGTGTATTTGCCTTGTCTACTTTTTTTTTATTTATTAATGTTTTACGGCTCTGGATATAAGTCCTTTTTTTAGCCCATAAAGGTACTTGCTTTAAAACAAATATCGTACGACGAATTAAAAAATAACTGATAACATCTCGTATATTAGCTATTTGGCACTCGAATCTCATACAACATAGTATTTCAATCAATTTTTGTAAGTTAAAATGTGATAGAATGGAAAATGTTTTGTATAATATGCCAAAATTCGTATTTATTCGTATTTTTTAGTGTCCACGTAAGGTTGTTGTATTTAGATACGATTACAGATTAATGTTTTTCAAATATCAATCCCAATCCTAAGTTCAAGTAAAAAACAAGACGTTCAGATAGGAGTAATCAAAGCCGTAAAGTTATTAAAAAAACTTACTTCTTCATTGACCTAACCTACAAATTATACATAAATAACATCTTGTTCGTAGTTTCTTGTTTAAAAGCAATCATAATGAAGAATAAAAGTAATATATTGGACTTATTTGAAAATACCCGGTTAAATCGAACATACGTAAAAGTATCTGCACCCATGGTTAGATACAGCAAAATTCATTTTAGAACACTTGTGAAGAAGTTAGTTAAACTGTAGTACTTATTTATACTCGCTATTTGATGAAATTACTGAGAAACAAAGACATAAAATTATTTGATACGTTTACGATAAGTTCGGTACATATTGCGAAATATTATACTGACCGACTGACCGGTCTGTTAATTTAATGTTATCAGCAACATCTTCATTTCACTAAATCCTTCATACATAATATACCTAAGTATATTATGTATGAAATGTATTGGTTATAAAAAATGTACAGTAGCTAAGTGGACTTTTCATTAATTAATAGTTATTTAATAACTATTTTGATATGAATATTAAGTAAATGTTAATTTTAGTTATGTCGTAATGGTGGGAACTTTAGTATTTTTAAATTTAAATAATATTCTTTGTTGCAGTTATGGTGTTGACCTTACTTTCAGTCCTATGATCATGGCTGACTCATTCTGTCAGAATGCTAAAGCTCGGGCCAGTGAATTTTCCACCACAGTCAATGACAGCCCACTAATTGTTCAATTTGCCGCTAATACTACAGGTGATTTTTTGGATGCATCAAAATTAGTGTATCCATATGCTGATGGCATTGATTTGAATTGTGGCTGTCCTCAAAAATGGGCTATGAAAGATGGTTATGGATGTGCATTATTATCTAATACACAGACAATTTATGACTTAATGAAAGGTATAAGAAACTGTCTCCCGAATGATTTTACTGTATCAGTAAAAATAAGGATATTGAAAGAATTAAAAAGGTCAATTGAAATGTGTCAGCAATTAGAAAAATGTGGAGTTAGTTTTATAACAGTCCATGGTAGAACTCCTCAACAAAAGAGTAGTGAGGACATTGATATAGATGCTCTGCATCAAGTATGTCAGTCTATAAAAATACCAATTGTTGCTAATGGTGGAGTTAAAACATTGCTGGATGCAGATAATTTATATGGTACATTAAAATGTAATGGAGTGATGGCAGCAAGTGCACTCCTTACAAATCCAGCTTTGTTTAGTGGTGCAAATGTTACACCATTGAGTTGTATTAAACTATGGATGTTGATGAAAGATAAGGACCCCAATATTTCCTTTCAATGTTACCATCACCACTTAGTATTTATGCTTGAGAAAGTATTAACAAAGCAACAAAAAAATATATTTAATCACCTCAGTAGTTTTGAAGCAGTTGATGATTATTTAATTAGTAATATTTTAAATTGCTATACAAGTCCAATAGAATTTGAATATAATTTAGATGAATTTATATCTTGTGAGTATGCTGATGAAATAACATTGAAGCATGTTAGTAAATGTAGACGATGTGGTAAAAGTATTCATTATTGTTTATGTATGAAGTATGATTGTAATAATACAGAAGGAAAATATTTTTCTTCCTATGTTAATGACATTGCACTATGTGATTACACTGGTTTTGATATATTTGATGAAACTGGTTAACAATATTGTTTGATGTTGCAAACTCAACTAACTTTACTTTAAAAAAGTAATATAATGATATAATAAAAGTTTATCTAAAATATGCTTTTTAAAATATTTCTTTCTCCTACTATTTCAATAGCTATATTACATTATCATCATTACAACAATCTATTATCTGTAAATAGATTGTTGTAATGCTGATAAGGGTTGTAATGAGGACTAGTCATCCCATTGTTGGCAAAGCGTCATGTGAGGTCCATTTCCATCCCATTGAGGTATATTTCAATTCCGTATGATGTGTTAACTGACTTGATTAAATAATCATCCTGTGTAAAGTGGCACTCGCCAGTATCCACCGTTACTGCAGGCAGGAGTACACAGTATCACCCATTAATAATAATTATATTTATCTCTCTGCTGGCCACATAATAGGAGGATTTAGCCTATTGTTATCACAGTTACAGATCTTCTCGGTATATATTTTTATCTATTTTTCTTCCGCACCGATACATGTCTGATTTGTTCTGTTAGTGACCTGTTACATCTTGTGTTTTTATAGAAATGATATTTGCTTCCTTACCAACAACAACGTAGCACGAATATAGACGTGGTAAACAGATAGTATTACAGCTTATTTTTAGTGTAACTTTAATCGAATCAATCAAGTCAAAATATATTTATCCATGTAGGTCACAGTAGGTCTATTACAGATTTTTATGATATGTCAGTGTCAAATCTACCTCTGTTCGAAATGCTTTCAAGATGAGAACGACCGGAAAGATACTCAGCTCGTATTCTTTTCAAATATTGTTTCCAATAATACAGGTTCATTTTTAAATTCAAATTTGGGAGAATAGAGTGAGCACCGGCTAATTGTAATTTTGTCAAAAGCAAATACTGTAATCAGTGTTCGTAACACGAACAGACCATTTATAGTATTTTCTGCATAGGCTGTAAATACTATTAATGACCGCAGTAATGGCAGATACACTGACGGTTCATTTGTTGAACCTTAAGTTCCATCAGGAAAGTAGCAATCGTCATCTATATAATGGAAGGCTATGTTTATCATGTTATCCGTCAGGCGGGAGTTGGCCTTCTGCCGCTCCATAGTTCTTCCGCGGGTTCAGAGTCCTCTGCATTCGCCTGCTATCGTCCGGTGAAGCTGTAAAGGCCAGCTGCGGCCAACAACATTAGACTAGTCCGAAAAAAATGTCTTGTATCGCAGGCGTTATATGATGATACTCCTTATGCGTTGACAATAACTCATTATAGGTCCTCATAGCATCTATAACTGCAGATGATGCAGTGACTGCAGATGTAAGTGAGATGAAGAACATTTTCACCAACAGTCTACGTCGGTAAAACATATGTACATAGGTAAAAAGCAGCAATGTAGAAGTAAATTTCTAATTATTCAGATTATAATCATGGTAATAACTATACCGCTAAGCAGTTCTACGTATTTTGTGCATCAACATTAAAGTTTAATTGCCGCATACAAATTAATAATTTACTTCTGTGACACTACATATAATACGTGTTATGCTTAACAGTCTTAACACAACGCTTTAAATGGTCCCTGCACATTAACTGTATCATGACACCGCGTGTTTACATCTTAATAGTGGGAACTCTCTTTAATATAATTTAATTCGTTGTTGGTGAACATGTGAGGTAGAGAAATGAAATGAAAACATTTTATTATTCCTCTCACAGAAAGAATAATTACATAAATTAATATGTACATCAAATATAAAAAGAAAAAACTACATAATTATAATATAGAGGTAACAATGGGCAGCCTTATCGCTAAATAGCGATTTCTTCCAGGCAACCTTATGATGGAGAGGAGTCATTAGACTGTGTCTGGTCGAGGTATAACAATTAGTTATTACAATTTACATATCATATACACATACCTACATATAACTACATAATAATCACTATATATAAAATATACATACATACATATATATGCATATAAATAAATAAAATAATAATATCTATACAATAGTGACGTTACTGTGAAGATAAATTTCGTGAATAATATTTTTTAACGCTCGATTTAAAAGTAGTCAGTGATGTCAATTTACGTATGGGAAGTGGCAGTTCGTTCCATAGTCGGACAGCAAGTACCGTGAAGGACATGTCGTAAAAAGCAGTATGATGTACTGGTGTCCTTAACTGGAGATTCTCCGATGACCTAAGGTTGGCGTTATTAGAGTTATGAAGGAAAACAAACCGCTCCTTCAAATAGTTAGGAGTTGAAGGGTTATAAAGGATATTATGGAGAAGGGAAAGAATGTGAGTATTCCGGCGAAAGCGAATAGGAAGCCACTTGAGTTTAGTGCGAAACCCGGAAACATGATCAAATTTTCGAAGACCGAAAATAAATCTTATAAGAGTATTTTGAAGTCGCTCAAGCTTATTAAGTTGGTCGTCTGTAAGATTAGAGTAACATATATCGGCGTAATCAAGTATGGGATGAAGAAGAGATTGAGATAGCGTAATTTTGGTAGCAATGGGCAGAAAATTGCGCAGCCTCCGTAATGACCCCAACGCTGCAAATACTTTCCTGCTAACTACTTGAATTTGCGGTCTCCAATTAAAAAAGCTATCAATATGAATGCCCAGGATTTTGACAGAACTACTGAAAGGAATTACTTCGTCATTCACTTTAATTTCAGCGATTGTCGACCAGTCGATCCCGTTAATTAGTCTCGAGCTGCCTACTATAATTACTTGAGTTTTTGTAGCATTAATTGTTAATCCAAAAGCTTTACTCCAGTTTGTAATGTGTGTTAAATCACTATTAACTACGGAAATAGCGTCATTGAAGTTTTCTAGTGGAGCCTGATAATAAATTTGTAAGTCGTCTGCATATAGATGGTAGGAAGAAGTTATTAAGTTAGAAATTGAGTTTATAGAAACTGTGAAAAGTAAAGGAGATAAAACGCCACCTTGTGGAACACCGAGAAATATGATTTACGAAATGATTTCTCTACTTTCGATGATAATTTGCAGTTATCTGAAGAAATTTTCAACAATAAATTCGCTGAATCGAATCGCTATATGGACTTATTGTATTTTTTATTGGGTGATTAAGTATGAAAATAAAACCTCCTTGGCCATAAGTATATTTTACTTTTTATTTACGTAATGATTCGATATTCGAAATTTGAAAATTATTATAACAAAAGATTGATACCATAACATGGCGTATTGATAATTCATTTTTTATTTTGTAAATTACTTAATATTAAACACTAGTGGATGAAAGGAAGTGGTATTATTTTATTGGATCCGTTAAACATATTGGTCCTACGAGTCGGAGTATCGAGGACTGACGACAAAAGTAAACCTTTTTTGTAAAGAGTAAATAGCGACGCCATTGTAATTGTGCCGTAAAGATATCGGAACAGTATTGGAATTATTGTTGTGAGTAATAAGTGCTGCTGAACTGTGAGTACATTATACCTACTTAATTATAGAAGAATACAGATTTATTATAATTATTAATTAATACAAGTACGAAATTTATACTACATAAAATTATTTTGTGACTTTCTTACATTTGCAATGGATTCATATATAAAAGTACAACTTGATTTAAATGAGAGAATTAACAAAGCAAAGTCTACATAATTTTAAAAATTCACCAAAGGAGAGACTTTGTTCTTTGGATTATATTAACACTAGATTAGAAGCTTTAGAAGAATTATGGCAAACTTTTACTTCAAAGCATATACAACTTATTGAAAGAACAGACACAAAAGTTTTAAATTCTAGCTCTTATGTCAGTAATAGCATCTATGAGTCCACTGAAGAGTTATATATAGAGTATAAATTTCTACTAAAAGAATGTTTGAGTAAATTAAAGCAGAATAGTATTGAAAATGCAAGTTGTTTCGGACAAAATAATGACAGTAAAGATATTGATTGTAGTTTTAATTTACCCAAAATTTCTATTTTACCATTTTCGGGCAAGTATTCTGAATGGTTTAGCTTCAAAGACCTCTTTATATCGTTAATACACAACAATAAACGTTTAGATGAAGTACAAAAACTACACTACCTAAAGGGATTATTAATTGGGGAAGTTGAGCAACTACTTCGACATGTATCGAACACACATGATAATTATAAAAATTGTTGGGAACAGTTGGAGAGAAGATATAACAACAAAAAATATTTATCGAACTGTATTATGAAACGATTTATGAGTCAGTAAATCATTGGTACTGAGTCAGCCAGTGCATTAAAAAAGTTGCTAGACACTACTAACGAATGTCTTCATGGTCTTAACAATTTGGGTATAGACACTAGTACATGGGATGTGCTTGTAATTTATATATTATGCCAAAAACTGGACGGAGAATCTCGAAAACAATGGGAGCTAAAAATCAGCGAGTTCTCTGAAGAGTTGCCTATATTGAAGCAATTTCAAGCCTTCATAGAAACTAGATTTAGAGCATTTGAGTTTATAGATCCAAAATTGTCTAAGTCCAATGTAGTACATAAGAGTAATATTGTTCATAGTAATCCTAAAGTATATCATACAGCCACACTTATTTGTCCTTACTGTTCTAAAAATCATCGTTTGTCCCATTGTAAAAAGTTCTTTAATGATGAAACAGATACTAGGCGTAATTTCGTTCAATCTCAGGGTTTATGTTTTAATTGTTTAGGTTTAGAGAACTCAGTATTTGCATATCGTCAGATTTCTCGTTGTCGTTTATGCAGGCGGAGGCATCATTCGTTGCTACATCCAAAAAATATTACCAATCATAATTCAACCGACACTACTGGTATTGCTAATCCATCGGTTGAAGAAGACGTCGTAGCACACGCGTCCCATCATCATCGTCTCAAGATGAAGCCACTAGTGTCACAGCCTGTTTTTCGACCTCAAACTGTCAAGTATTACTTGCAACAGCATTAGTAAGCGCACAGTCGAAATCAGGTGATGGTATCATTATATATATATAAGCATTATTACAGGATTAGGGAGTGATCAAGGTCATTCGTTGACCTCTAAGTCTATGGTTTCGGTTACACTACAGTCACTTCTTGATTCCAACTTTACATTTAAAGTACAAGCTTTTGTTTTGAGTAAAGTAACTTCATTCCTTCCTGAAAAGCAAATTATTGTAGATTTATGGTCGGAGTTCTCAAACATAGAACTAGCAGATCCATCATTTCGGAAACTAAACAAAATCGACATTCTTCTTGGAGCTGATGTTTACAGTCAGATTTTGTTAGATGGTGTAATTAAAGGACCTCCAGGTGTACCTATGGCTCAGCGAACTTCGCTTGGCTGGATAATTTCTGGTTCTGTAAATATTGGTTCATCAATAACACAAAATCCAATAGGTATGCACATTTCTCATGTAAATGAAGATGAGTTATTAAAGAGATTTTGGGAATTAGAAGCTGATACTTGTTTAAATTCAAACAAACATTTAACTGACGAAGATATTTACAAACACTACGAAGCGCGATGATTCAGGTAGATACATAGTAAATCTGCCTTTCCGTAGTAATGATCCTAATTGTAAATATGGAAATTCTAAAGATATAGCAATAAAAAGGTTTTTGTATCTGGAAGACAGATTACTGAGAGATTCTGATTTAAAAATGAAATATGCTGATGTTATATCAGAATATATAGAGTTAGGACATATGGAGGAAATACCTATAGATCAATGTAACGATCCTGAAGCAGTCTATTTACCACACCAAGCAGTAGTGCGGGAAAATAGAACTACCACAAAGGTAAGAGTTGTCTTCGATGCGAGTTGTCCTGGTACCAATGGCATCTCATTAAATCAAGATTTATTAATTGGGCCAACTCTTCAGCCAGAATTGCGTCATCTCTTAATGCGTTGGCGTTATTATCCAATATGTCTTGTATCTGACATAGTAAAAATGTATAGACAAATAAAGGAGAAATATACTAATTTTCAACGTTCAGTCTACGCACTTTATCTTGCTTTTCGATATTTACATAAAGTAACATATAATGATGATAGATATTCTATAACTACAGAAAGAGTTATTAATCGGTTTTATATGGATGATATGCTTTTTGGTTGTGTATTTGTTGAAAAAGGTAATGACATCTGTAAACAGATAAATAAATTATTTCAACGAGGAGTATTTGAATTACAGAATTGGAGGTGTAAAGTATTACTGAAAGATTTTGGTGAGGAAAATATAGCTTTAAAAAGAAACAATCAATTAAAGGTAGATAGCTTAATGTTTCTTGGGTTTACTTGGATTCAAAGTAAAGATGCTTTTGAATATTTTACAAAATATTCAAAAGCATCTTTCAACTGAAGATACCTGAAACTAAAAGAAATGTTATATCTGATATTTCTCGTATTTTTGATCTATTGAGATGGTTAGCTCCAGTAATCACCAGAGAAAAAGAAGTAGCAATGGTTATGACGTCAGATACAAGAAACACACACGCTCTTACGAATTCAATCATCTTTTTGTCGTGGCTTTATAGGAGACCTGCAAGGTGGAAAACATTTATAGCGAATTGTGTATCAGAGATATTCACTTTATTGAAACTAAGTCAGTGGGATCATGTTGGTTCAAAATATAATCCTGCTGATTGCGTATCTCGTGGTGTGATGAATTTAGAAAATCAAGACCTATGGAAATATGGTTCTTGGCTGAAAGAGGCAATTATAAATTTTAATAAATCTGTAGGAGAAACTAAATTAAAAGAAAAGAAGATTGAAACACATTTAACACATACCTGTATAAAATAAAGATGAAAAAAGAGCTGATGATGAAATGATCGTGAGATTTTCTTCAATGAATATTGTTGCGTGTTGTTGCACTGTGTCAGAGATATCGTTGTTGTCGTAAACAAAATGTGTTACCACAATTTATATATACTGTAAAAGAAAATACTTTATAAACATGTATTAATAGAACTAAAGAAAACTTACCTTCAAGATAAATTGAAAAACCTGAAAGAAAAGAACAAAATTATAAATAAATTATACTTACCGTCTACATGAATTCATGAAGCTGGAATCAAATATGGAATCTGAAATCGGCCGGTTACAATGTACTAATACGTAAGATACAATGTATTATTTGTTAGAGATACAAATGAAAGATTTCCACACGGAGACCCTTAGTTGATTCTCAAGTATTTACGTCAATCGGTGATATTGTATCAATAATGGAGAGTGATCTTCCTCCTGCAAAATGGCTTTATGGTATTGTTGTTCAAAAGTATCCTGGATTGGACGGTATTACTCGAGTAGTCAGTTTACGATGTAAAAATAATATAATAAAAAGGACTGTCTCAAAACTTTGTTTCTTACCATTGACTAAATAAATATTGTAATATAGTTTAATTGTCTTAAATAAGTGTACTAAAACTTTTTGATTTGAACTACTTGTAACTTTTATTGTTATTTGTTTAGCTATTGTTAACATATTTTATGATAATTTAACATAATTCCAAGTTACATTATATTATTGTTATGTAGTTATGGTCTCATATAAACTCATGGTGGGCGGAATTAAGGATAATTTTGCATATTGTCCTTGTTGGGCGGTATGATTAAGTATGAATATAAAACCTCCTTGGCCATCTAAGTATATTTTACTTTTTATTTACGTAATGATTCGAAATTCGAAATTTGAAAATTATTATAACAAAAGTTTGATACTACAACATGGCGTATTAATAATTCATTTTTTATTTTTTTTATTTTGATAAGTGGTATTATTTTATTGGATCCGTTAAACATTGGGTAATATTGAAATGGTGCACCAGTGCTATACATATATATAAAATGTAGATATATAATATAAAATAATAATGTAAGGTATTTAGATAATATAAATCTTACTGTCTTTCAATGTTTTGAACTTTGTCAGGGTTGTTTTTAAATTTAACCGATTATAAAAAATAAGATAAACGGGAATATAATCTATTGCAGATGTCTGTTATCTATAAATATTCTTTATTGCACTTAAATACATTTGTAAGTATATTAATTACAACTAATGTTAACAAAGGAGGATCAATGATAATGTTTTAAAAAAAAAGGTATAAAGTTTTCCCAAAGTCTACAAATTTCGCATACATTCTGCAGAGTATCTTTCATTCAGTCCTCTGAGTAAAGAAAATTAAAATACTTTAATCTTGTAGGTATACTACCACAATAAATTTCTCTAGAAAATATTTTATATATTGTATATTTTTTTGACACGGATCTCCATAAAGTGGATAGCATTTACAGGGGTTATTAGTAGATAGTCGTAAGTTGAAGTTGGTGTCCGACACTTATAATGTGTGGAGGCAAGCGGGTTCACGTCAGTCCGAAACGGAGACGTCGCAGTTTACGCCAGTGCATATAGTTTACTCGCGCGTTCGGCTAGTTAACACAGATGTGTTCCCGCGCTTTTTCAGTAGTGTTAGTACAAGAAAAATGAATTAATTGGGTATTATATCCATCTTTATTTTTAAGCCGTAAGTAAACGCTTCATTATATTTGCATTAACTAACAGTCGCAAAACAGCGTTATAAATTTTTCATTTATTTACTTTTCAATAATAATAGATATCTATTTGCTGTGAGATTAATATATGATTTAATGAACATTATCTTAAAGTGACCAATATCATTTATATCTTATTTAAAATTTAAATATTGTTTAGGACTTTTTGGATTTGTGCTGCAGCAACGATACACATTTTTCTTTTATAGTATATGTTCCATTTTGTTACCATAGGTTTATGGAAATGTTGATTAAGTATTTATCTAATAAGAATAAAGTAGATACCTACATACTTTTTGACTACAGTGAGAACTATTCTGAACATTGTGTCGAGTCTATCAACATACGAACGATTAAACATGATCCTTAATGATGTATATTTTTATTATACCTAATACCATTCGAAAAAGTCCAAACTAAAAGGGGTTGAATTCCCATTGCCGTGTTCCGACTTCGTTATTTATGTAATTATATATTGTATTCTTTTTAATTTCTTTAGACTCTTTTTATTTACCCATTGATTAAAAAATATTTGTGCAGTGAGAGGTGAGATGCTGTAACGAACGTGGTCTCACCCTGGATATGACTTCCGGTTTCAGTCGAAACAATTGTCGCGTAAGACGAAAACAGTAAGTTCATTATATTGCCATGCAAATTTATAAAGAATATGTATTATACAGATTTATATAGATATATATTATTAGTATATAATACCCACCCCGGTTTCGCACGGGTGTACATATATTATTCATATAAACCTTCCTCTTGAGCAACTCTCTATATATTAAAAAAACGGCTTTGAAATCCGTTGCGTAGTTTTAAAGATTTAAGCATATATAGGGACAGACAGCGACAGCGACTTTGGTTTATACTACATATGTAATGGTAATGAAGAATTATAAAGATAATTATATATAGTAGTATGTTGTCACTTAAATTACTGTGTTTGTAAGTGTATGCAGACTATCTTAATCATAAGATTGAATAAAACTATACGGTAATTGAATAATGATGGATATGAAGAACCATGGAAAAGGAATACACATACATAGTTAATGTAAACCACCAATAAATCCTACATATGTATAGAAAGGTTTTAACTCGTCTTTTCATAAAGATACAGATTTCTTATTTTGTTCCTAATGGTCAAAAAGCAATTGGTTTGCAATGTAAAACCTATAAAGAAAAAATTACTAAAGATTGCTATGAATATAACTTTTAAGAGGTATTTTTTTAGTAGATGATAATGGAATGGTGCACCATCCGCCTGCGCTAACGGTTTACGCTGGCGGGACACCAGTGGAAGATGATAGGATGAGCATGAGGCCAGGTCAGTTAGCCCATCGTGACAAATTGACCAGGAATTTATCACGATGGTTTCCAGGGGGTACCGCGTGGAGGTCAAACTGACATGGTACATTGCTAGCAATGGGGTCACATCAATCCACATTACTACCAATCACTGTTCCCCCAAATTTTAAGAGGTAGGTACGTATAGATAATTTTGTAATGAAGATTCTAGAAAAAAAATTAAACCTGAAGTAATACTAATAATACTATTAATACTGAACCTATACCTAACATGTACCGTTAAGATTATGTAAATAATAAAGCCTCATGTATTTAAAAAGGACATCCTAATTTCCTATAGTTAAAGTATATAGTGCTACTAATATATTATTTTGCGTCTATGTATTATGTTCTTGTTTGGGACACACAAGATTTTTAAACTATAAACTATATAATTTCCGTTCCGATTTAAATTTTCGGTTTACGAAAGACCGAAAATTTAAATCGGAACGCATCCTTACTCAATTTCGATATATAGATATATGCTTAGTTGGGTATTATTTATTTTTCAGCTCATATTTCCCATATAGTTAAAACTATTAGAAAAATATTTGCCTGATTAAAGTTAATTGGTTGCATGCTATCGAAAATCAATTTTAGTTTAGAAAGCAAATAGATACACTTTGTACCTATATCAACTAAATCAATTAGATATGTTTGGGCCGTGTAACATAAAAGTCCTCATTCTCACCGCGGCCCTGTGCAGTGCTGACATGGAAGAATGTGTCACGTATTTATTATCTAAGTGTCTACAGTAGGTAGAAGGAACGGTGAGATGAGACTTCTAATTTTTCTCTTGTTTGATCAGATCTATTTGTTCTACACTTTCACGAGTGGTGCTACTTTAAAAACGTTGACCTGGTAGTAGGTATATGTGTTTTGGTAATTTTGGCTACGAATAAGTGACCAACCGCTCACATCGAGTGCTATAGGATGGATATTGAGGAGAATACGGTAACTCGCGATAGCGCGGCGAATGTTTACAAGCTGTCGAATAATTATCAAAAGTATGCCGCAAACACTGTGTTTACACACGTTCAGGTTAGGCTCCCATATATACCAGTTCACAAACTTCTATGAAATTGTTCAGAAAAAATGCCATGAGTTTATCTAATTTGTTTTGCTAACGGCACTTATTCACGGACTATTAGCAATTATTTTTGATCCCATTTTTGTTGTTTTTGTACACAAATTGACATCGAATTGAAACAGTCTCATGTCCAGACCTAAACTATTTAGTTCCGACGATAATTCATAATAAAGAATACAGAAAATGTTAACTTAATATTACATAAGAAATATGTTTTTCTGTATATTATAGGTACCAACGTACGGTTTAATTTTTTTTATACTACGTAGGTAGCAAACAAGCACACGGCCCATCTGATGGTAAATGGTTACCGTAGTCCATGGACTCCTGAAATATAAGGTGCGTGTTGCCGACCTCAATATTTTATTATATTCATCATCATTCATTAACTACCCTATAGTCTGCTTATATACCTACCTGTTGCACAAACTTTTTATATGTTTATTAATGGTCACCATTGTTTCATGACCACTAAACGAACTTGGGTATACTACCTAAAATATTATGCTACATATAATATGTAAAATATAATTACTATATCTATATCAAATTTGGTGACAGATGTGCGAATGGCTTTCATGTCAGCAGTGGTGCGACGTGCAATTAATCTGTGGTGGTCGCCCGTTTTACGCACACAGAGCGGTGCTGGCTAGTGTTAGCTCATTCCTCAGGGTAAGATAATGAAATTACAATAGCAATAGAAGGATGTTATGTCGGGAAAGCGATAAATATCCTAAATATAAATAACCATATCTTAATAACATAATATGTTTATAGGAAATTCTTCTACCATGTGCCATGGAAGACAGTCCGACTTTTATCGTCTTACCAGATTTCGACGTTGAAGCCATGTCCTCTGTAATCCATTACATTTATAACGGCGAAGTTATTATAAAGAAACAGAAACTAGAAATGTTTATAGATATTGTAAAAGCTATGGAAATTTTTATTGACCATCAATGCTTACAACAGTTACGTGTATGTCTAGGAAATAATAATTTAAATCTATCGCATTACCATGAAAGTAAATGTATTAAAACAAATGATGTGTTTTCACTGAGTAGTGTATACAATAACAACCAACAATATGTTAATTTAAGTAAAGGAGAACCTATTCAGGATATAGACTTGGATTGTTCATTACGTGATTCAAATTCTCGCGATAAGCAAACGGAATGTAAAAATTGGAGGAGACTTCAGCATTCTTTAGAACACTTACCAGCGTCATATGCAGACCGACAAAAGAACACTTTTCTACGTGATTTATTTATCGAGACATATCCTCGAAACGGTAATGTTAACGGTCTAACTCCAAGCGTGCTGGCAATATCAAATGAACGCTATCGTGCTCCGACATCTGTTCTCTTGACGAATGCAAATAGTAAATATCCCAGAACTGGCGACACAGTCTCAGAGATATCCATTAGAACCACCGAGTACGCCGCTTATGCGGCATGTGCAGAGGTCGTACGTTCAAAAAAATATAATAATTTTTATTACGAAATGCATTCAAAAACCAATAATCTCAAAACCAGTTCGACTGATTTAACAAAAAGTTATGATAAGAGTTATTTTTCAAAAATATTTGAATATAATAAGAAAGATTCTCTGAATGGTACATATGCACAAACATCTCTCGTACCAGCAACTCAAATTTTACCAGGAGTTAATGTGTTTTCTTTAGATCTTAGAACAGATAGAGCCGTCACTGATGTCAAATCAAATTCTCATTCAAAGGCACATGACTCACTAAGCCCTACTACTTCTGTGATGAAAAGCAATGAAAATGATTTAGATGAGAATGTATGTTTGATAAATAACAGATTATTGGTGTTAAATCAAGTTATGGAAAGCCCATGGTGTCCTCGATTACCCAAGGACTATAGGCCATTTCGTAAAAAATCACCTGTGAATATGGAAAATAAGAAAATTCAGGTAAGAAGAAAATGTACTTTTGTTAAAGTAGTTTCTAATAGTAATTTACAAATAAATATTAATTTTCAACATTTAAGGATAAGAAAGATACACTAAGCGATGGGAATAACAATATTCAAAATACAAATCAGGTGGAGAACGAAATAACGGTATCACGAATTGTTTTGGATGGCACAGAAGAGTTTAAATGTACAATATGCAGTAAGGTAGATATTTATTAATGGCTTATATATAATGATAATACTTTTATAGATCTAAAGCTAATGTATTATAAGAATTATCTATGTTATAAATAGTTCTACAAAATATTGACTAACTAACTATACCTGCCTATATGAATGAAAGTGGCTCCCGTAATAGCAATGCACTAGATAGAAGATATTCTGTAAAAAGAGGTTCCGTAATATAAAATGGTAAAATTATGCATCCATATTGAATTAGTTGTGACTAATTAATTGATTGCAGTGGGTTTAACGAGCTAATAAATAACACGAATTAATTAGATATATTAATGATCTGTTGTATTCACAATTAACAACATCCTTGTAACAAGAAATGTACTACATTTCATACCTATTTAATTGTTAGTTATAATAGGAAATTTTTTTGTTAGTTATTAATATAGGGTATAAGAAAATATATAGGTACATACAAGATTCTTTAGCCCCTTCACTAATTTAATGTATTTTATAATTTCAGGGATTTGTCAGCAAAGAGCGATTGATCATGCATGCATGTCGACATCCAGACAGACAAACATCCCGGTATACATGTGGGGAATGTGGTAAAAATTTTTCACAATTGCGTAATTTCAAATACCACATGTCAGTACACCGCGGTACTAGAGAATTTGCAGCCACGTGTACCGTCTGCGGAAAGTACTTCAATGACAGAGGATATCTCAGTAGTCACATGAAAATACATAGGTAATAGAACTATTGTTTTTAATTTGAATCTAGATAATAATGATAAAATGATACGTGTGTGTGTGTGTATAAAACGTATGAATACTGGGCAGGTCTGTCTTCTAAGCGAGCAGTGTAATTACTCAGTGGTGTGAGTGATTTTACTCAATAATTGATTAATCTGAAGTTACTATAAATTAAAAATTTTGTTATAAATTCAGTATAAAACAAATATTGAAGAAAAATATGCATAGGTATATTATTATTATATATAGTAAAACTATTAGCTCATTCGTATAAAACCATAAATGACGATGCTTTGAAACAGTGGATTTATATTTCTATCTTAGTTTTAGGCACATCTTATATGTGGTTTTACGATTGTCAATATTGTACACATTAGGTATATAAAGGAGATATTTACCGGTTAAGACGCTATTACCCGGTTAATAACTCTGTTACATAATATGTACAATGGTAAACAACCCCGAGAAACAGTAATTATAAACATATATGTTTTTAAGAAACAAACAGATAAAAATAGTGTATACATAGATAGTGTGTAAGAAATCTTACAGACAGTATTACAATTACATAATTATATCTTTATATAATCACTTTCTGTCTGCACGCTGTGTTTTGCCATAAAGAACAAAATAAATTGCTCGAATATTAAGTGTTTGTATAGCTCACATAACCATAAGATTTTAAAATAATTTCTTATGGTTATGTGAGCTGTCCTTAAAACAATCCTTTATTGGTGTACATTACAGGAATCGTAAGGAGTATAAATGCACTATGTGTCCTAAGTCTTTCAATCAACGCGTTGCATACAACATGCATGTCAGGATACATACAGGTGAAAACTTATATCTCAGAATTTATTGTCTGTAGTGTAGAATTCACAATTCTTGTTTGTTAAATTTTTGGTAATTTAAGCAATGGAATCGTCATGCCATGTTTAATATAAAAGCTATTTTTAGTGTTTCGAGAAGATATAAAAATAACATTTTGATTTCAAGTTCGGGGAGCAATGTAAAGACGAACTGAGTTTAAATTGTATAATTTTTAAGCGCCTCGGTGGTCTCGTTTTAGGACACCGTATTACTTCCGATTTTCGCGGTTTGATTCCAAGCTCAGGTGCACACATGTATTCATGAATATAATTGTTTGTGTCGGTCTGTGTGTTTTCTATGTATAAAAATATTTTAAAAAATGTAGTTAAGTATTTTTAACAGTTGTCTAGTACCCATAAGACAAGTTCTGCTTAGCAAGGGGCTATATGGAGCTGTGTGAATCGACCTAAGTTATTATTATTTTTATTTTAATATACTGAATATCGTGTTTAGTGACGTATGTAGTCCATGACAACCTTTTCTACGTATAATAATAATAAGTAAACTTCTTTATTATGTTCATGAAAAGGTGTAAAGCCGCACGTATGCGATCAGTGTGGCAAGGCTTTTTCCCGCAAGATGTTGCTGAAGCAGCACCAGCGTACACACTCGGGCGAGCGGCCATATGCTTGTTCTTATTGTGACAAGCGCTTCGCTGATAGGTCCAATATGACCCTCCACTTGAGACTGCATACCGGTCAGTATAATTTATTTATTTACCATGATTAGTCACTAGATTAGACTAGTCACTCATGTCTAGACTACAAAACGTTATTAACTACCAAAGAAAAATCGTAAGAAAAATAGTTAGCTGCATACTTAATTTCTTTATGAAACTAGAATACCTAACTTAAAGGGACGAGTCATAGAAAAAGTAAACTGTTGCTTTTAGACATTACTAGAATCACAAAATATTTATCTACATTGAGGACTGACCTTGACACTTCATACGCTTTATACTCTTTAAATAGGAACATTATATATTTTTAATATTACAAATTACATTTTTTCATATTAAGGCCCCGTACGTATTAATTTGTATAAAGGAACTTTATTTAACAATAAATAAAAAGAGTAAATATCTCTAATATATTATTTATCCAGAGAGGGAAGGGATTAGATTAGTGTTAGTAAAGGGTATAAGGGTAAGACTAGTGGTTGCATTACGCTAGATAACATGATAAATTTCTGGAGAATTCATCACGATGCATGGGTTGACTGATTCTCATTTCATTATCTGCCACTGGTGCCCCGCGAATACCGTTAGTGAAGACGGACCATTATATTATCACCCATAAAAATATACAGACACCTACCGCTTTTATACCAGGTTATCTATAAGAGATTGTTTGTAGCGGCTGTGGTAGCGGTAAGATCGTATATGTTTGTTATATTTTATTTTCGGACTACTCTAATGCTGTTGGCCGCAGATAGCCTTTACAGCTTCACCGGACGATAGAGTTGTTATCTGTGCGCAATAGTTAAGTTAAATTAAGACCTAAATCTTGTATGGTACACTTTGCTATTTATTTTTTCCAGGCGTGAAACCATTCTCATGTACGCTCTGTCCGAAGTCCTTCACGAAGAAGCATCATCTTAAGTCTCATCTGAACTTCCATACGGGGGCCAAGCCGTATTCTTGTCCGCGTTGCAAACTTGCGTTTACACAGTCTTCCAACATGAGGACTCATTTCAAGAAATGCAATGCGCATGATCAAATGCCAGAAGCTTCAATGTGATTTAGCTTTTTCATTATCTTACTTTAATATTTTATTAGATATTTGTTTTGTTAAATCTGTTAAATCTGATTTATATTGTATTTTATGTATTTGACAATGAAGTCTATTATTATTTATACTAGAACATATATCAATTATAAAATTCATAACATAGATTTTTTCTCTTTGTTTTCTTACCTTTTGGAAAATTTCAAAATTTAGAATTGTAGTTGACACAGTGAGTAATTGTGTTTTGTTAGTCTTTACTAAGTTTTATGATAATATCGTAGGTATATGATTGATTGTAATTCAATTTTTAAATATAATAAATAATGTGATTAGTATTAATGGCAACTCATGATAAAGGTATGATCCGATATATTTTTTTTAGTTAATTTCACTAATTATCCGTTTGTAGTTAATAGATAATTTGTTTTATAATCAGACGACCCGATCTGTTATAGTTATATCATTTTAAAATTTATGATTTTTAATACCATAATAATACCTAGACTGTTATATAATACCGACATATACCGCGTAATTATTAGTAATTAATGTTCTTATAATGTTTGTAATAACTTCTTATAGGTATATATATACATACATATATTTTAATATAAAATATTTATTTTGTTCTTATACAAAACCAAGTTTTATTTTGTAGTCTTCAGTGCCTCTGATTAATGTTGTTTATTAATGATCAAATTTCGTGGTAGTAACCTATATTGTTTCTTGTCATTTGAAAGGTGGTTCTTGTGGTGCTTAACAGAAAGAGATGCTTTGTAGCATTGATATATGTATAGCATTAAATAATGTATTGATGTTAGGTAAATAAGTTAATCACATTTGGTGTGAAAATAAATCAATAAAACTACGGTATTATATTTTTACTCCTGTTTAATGGATTTGGTGTTGTAAAACAATTTATCGATCGATGTGTACAAAATTACATGCCTTTACAATAGGTAAGTTCTGACGCTTTTTTAATTATAATACTCCATATAGGGTGTATGCGAGTCCATTATATTCATAAACATTAATAGCTGAAGAATATATATAGTGATAATTATGTATAATTATTAATTTGGTGTAACATATCTATGCATGATTGATTTATCTTATGTATTAGACTTTATACAAGATTGATACATTATTAATAACCGATAGTCGATAGATATAAGAGATTTAGAAATATACCGAATGAAATAAATTATCATCGGCAGTATTTACAGACATATAAATAATATTTAAGTACGACTGCGTTTTAATTAAGTGTAGTATCATACAATGAGCAGATCAAATGTGATAATAAAGCAGTAAATTAAAGAAGATTGCTATAAAGGCAGATACAAAATTTTAGTTGACTGCACATACTCATATACGAATACCCTGTTGTTTATTATTTAATTAAAAATAAAAGGAGCACATCAAAAAAAATACCAATTTGATATTTCTTACAAAGAGTAACTTAATATAATAATTATAAGGAATGACGAGAAGACTGTTTGATTGTATTCCTTATGAATATGACTGAGAATAATAATATATATTTTCGAAATTGGCAGTTACGAAAGATTTTAATAAAATTCGAAAATATGCAATAGCTTATTTTGTAGTAGAATATTATTGCATTAGACTTTGGAAGTATTTTTACAAGATAACGGGAATAATCTATGCATGGATTTTAAAGATATGATTTTGAAGTGTGTCTCAAACACCGGTAATTAGCAACAAGTATTACATAATTTCACGAAAGACCATCTTGTTTTTATTAATAAATGTTTTTATTAATAAAAATATTTCACGTAATGCTGTTTTCACGTAGTCTGTTGTTCGAGTATGTATGTATACATTTTCCGTACGTTCTAGCATACACACTCATACATGTGTGACATAACAAAGGCAATTAAAATGTTCTTTATATTCAATAAACAATTGATTCTGAAAAAATATCAATTCTCAATATTCGGTATTAACTTTAAATATGTATGTTATATGTAATAAAATTTGGGCACTACCACATTATTCCATGCTCCAACGTACGGAATAGACCCTTTTATTATAAATAAATATAGATTAAGTATAATTGTTACTGATTGTAATCAGTAGAATGGTACACTCATGAAATTAATAGTTAACTAAATATTGACCTTTTTTATAATAATTGTTTGATGCTTTTTGTATTAACCCTGTACGTTGTATGTAAAATATATTTTTACTATTTTAATATCAATTTATAACAATTATGTGTAATGACATGGAAAGTAGATAACATATATATAATGAATCATTGAATAACTTATACCGGAATTTCTCCATGAATGATAGAAATAAATAAATTATTTGCTTAGAAATTCTTTACTACATGATTTCGCGTTATTCTTAGATTCATTAAAAATAATACATGCAACTGAATAATTAAACGCTACCAAAAATATTTACCTACTTATTATAAAACGTCATCATCGTAGGTAAATTGTACAAAATATTACAATTATAAAATCTTATTAAAAACCGTATGTAAAAATCTTAATCGTACGAGCAATAGAAATATACAAAAAGCTATCGTTTGGTTTTACATCACGAATAAGCTATTATTTACTAAATCCCATCTACAACTGTACGCTCGATACTTACATTTCATGCAAACAATTGCTTTCCAAACAACCTTCATCCGCCGAATATTACACATTATATTTATCTCAGCCTTTTCGATTAGGAGAATTACAATAACATGAAATTTGGAAGAATATTATAAAATATTAACTAGTAGACTCGGTGTAGGTATTAATTATTACAAGTAATAGCCCGTCAGTGCATAATTGCCTGACGTGAACGATTACTACTCTACGATGTGAAGCACCATTTGTTCTAGCGTAGGGGTAATGTACACAATTTGTCAATTTTAATCTAAATATCATTAGAATTAAGTTGTTGCACATATGTGCTTACACTCCAATTATTCATTAGGAACAACGATTTAAATTTCTATACGAACATCTCTTTAGGATAACTTAAAATATATTACCGTGCTTTTGGCACTTATCTCTAAACAGTTAACGTTTCCGAATTTTCTTAGCAGAATAACCTGCATTCAGATTTTGCTGTAGGCAAATAAATATGACCGGTACTAGATTTTGCTTAAATTGCTGTAAAAATAAAAGTGTCATCTTCTGTAAGTACAGTAAGTATGAGGTTTATATGAATGTCTGTCTGTAGACTTTCTTTGGTGACAGTTTAAAAGTATTTTATTCATCATATCCTACTGTCCTTAAGACACTTTTCTCATATTATTTCAATTATTTGTGTGTTGTATAACTTTGTGTAAGTGCATTGTTCACACACACACACACACTACTTGTTGTATTTATTTACACAACGTAATCTTGTCTCCATGTGGCCAACCACACCTACATGATGTAACTATTATACATTAGATATAACAATAACTATCAAATTAAATAAAGTCGATGTCATAAAAATCCTATTTACAATAGAATTCTAAGATTATGTATAAAAATTGAGCATTAATTAATTAACAAGGGCTGCGGAAACCTTAGATATAATATGCAATTTATAATTAATATATAATACATTCTTCTTAATTCATCTAATTTACGCAAGTACTTAGTACTTAAATGGTACTTAATATTATCGCACTTAAAACTTATATTTTACAATTTACAACTTAACGTTCATATCGTAATCTCATAGCCACTTAATACGAGACGAGTCAACACTCGTCTTACGATTGTTTATACACAAAAATCTTTCGCATGATTCAAAGAGTGAAATCATATATTGCGGCGGGGAAACACGTCCGACGAGGCTCTTGGGCGGCAGCAGTGTCACATGACCTCAGGTGCACTCTATAATAAGTGGCTGGCTGGATTCGATAACGCTGGGACGAGATTCAGCCGTTGCCGGACTGTAATGCTGTGATGGTGGTTCGTGATCGGGTGGTGGTGGTAGCGACCGGTACTGAGGCACATGAACTGGCGACAGTTGCCCGTGCCCCGTCACCAAATGCGGCGTCGTCGTGTGCGCGTGTCCACCCAGCATCACTTCGCTGTGTGACATCGCAACACGCGCCCCACCGGCCCCAACCAGCCCTCCTTGCGAAGGAGAGTGTACCTCATATGCCTCGTGCGCCTCTCTCTCGTGGCAGTCTTTGTCGATATTACCTGTAAAGTGCACGCGAAAATGAAATCGGCGCGTTAGGCGAGAGCGCAAGTGAAAGTTGCGGTTCACCTACGAGGAGAAAGTGCAACGAGTTGCAGTTGCGCTCGCGGCTTTGATGGTGTTTAACCATATTCCGAAAAATAAATATTATAAATTGATATAGTAATACGATATTAAAATATAGATTCATATCTGCAAATTTAAATAATGACTGCATGATGGTGATCTGTAATTTATTTCTCGTGATTATTTTGTAACAAAACAGTCAATTTAACAGCAGTTAATTAATATTTTCTGATTATTAAATATGTGCAAAAAAAGTGTTTGAACTTACCAATACATTCAGTGTTGGCAGCGTTTGTAATAGCTAGCACTTCCTCAATATTGTTGGGCTTGCAACTAGTAGTTTTCCAGTGTGTACGAAGTCCAGAAGCGCTTATATATTTTTTATCGCAGCCCTGACAGACGTAAGGTCTATCGTTCGTGTGTAACCTTTTGTGAAGTTTTAAATGAACGAACTGAGTGAACTTTTGCATACATAGATCGCATGCATACGGTTTTTGTCCAGAATGTAGGCGTAAATGCGTCTTTAAATTCGATGTTGATGAAAATCGTTTTTTGCAAATATCACATTGATGGGGTTTCTCTCCTGTATGTACTAGATGGTGTTTCTGTAGATGCGCTAGTTGTGTAAATGATTTATTACACACGTTGCATTTGAATGGTCGTTCACCCGAGTGCGTTCTTAGATGAACTTTCAAATTCGATAATTGTCCAAAAGTTTTACAGCAAACGTTACACTCGTAATGCATTTTGCCATCCTTTTTCTTTAAAGGATAAGGTAGACTCCTGTAACCGCGTGATGCTTGCGAATTCGGACTCATTGGAGCAACCATTAAACCACAAGAGTCATCTGGGCTCATACTACCATGATGTGGCACCAGTTGACCATTTACATTCGAATTTTGTATCAAGCTTAATTGTGAACAATTTTTTAATGTAATTACGCTCGTCGAAGAAGGATAGTGATGATTACTTTGACCATTTTGAGATCTTTCATATTGATGCGATGAAGTTACTGTAGGTGAATAAGTGTTGGGAGGGGACCCTAACTGCGTAATTATGGTAGAATTCGGTGGTGAATAAATATTATAGGAATAATTTGGGTAATGGCTTTCATATCTGGTTTCCCTTATCTCTCGAATTTCTCTTATTTCTCTAATTTCAGTAGTATGGGGAATAGTGTGAGGTGGTGAGGATGAATAAATCGATCCAGTATTTGGCGTGGGTAATTGTTGTGGAAGAGGTAATAAGGAAGGTAAAGGTGCAAGATTTGAACTAGAATCCGGACTACAGGCATTACCGTATCTTTGACTCTTTTTGTAAGAATATGCCATTTCAGTAGGCGACGATGGTGGTGGAGTGGCATTGGGTTGACGTCGGTTTGGATCATTGTTGTTCGTATCTATTCTATTTCCAGTTAATATAGTTTCAAGAATACGTGTATCTGGAGGGGAATATCTCATGAATGCAGGCTGAGGACTTGGTGAAATAGTACCATCTTCGTAATACGGTTTGTTCAATGGTAGTATTGTATTTTGAGATGATTCAAGAACAATAACGGTAGAAGTAGCTGGGTCTCGCCGAGGTGGCGATAAATTCTGTGGTGTAATGTTACAAGCTTCATCAGCTATAATTAATTCTTTTTCGTTTTCACAGTCCATATCTTTATGGTTTTGATATTGATAGGCTCTTGGCATCTTAATTTTTACCTTTCTGTATTCGTTACGATGCATTTCTTGGTCAATTTTTTGGACTATTACCGTCTCTTTAGGCTCGTTTGTTTTATTTGAGCAATCCAAAACATAATTCTCAACATCGGAGTCACTAGAGTCTTCAGGCGGAGTAAAATCATCGTGGTATCCGTTGCTATGATACCCTTCGTCATTAGGTGTTAGTTGATGTTCATAATGCGGTGCACCACAATGAGTGAGACTTGGAGATTTGCGTTCAATTTTATCTTGTTGATTTTGTCCCATGGGAGACGGACCACGATTGTCTCTTAGATGCTGATTTTGGTTTGGTGATCTATTACCATGAACTCTTGTATTTTCTAGTTGATGTATTACTACATGTGATGTACTCTCCTTTTGCTGATGAAGAACTAAAGTTTGATCTCTATGATGATTTTTTAGCGGGGATGGTGGTTGCATTAAACCCATTGGTGATAGTGCTGTTTGTTCATTTATGCTGTGATTTTCAGTTTTGTTATGTATTATACTGGGAGACATCTCATTTTTAATAACTACAAGTCTGTCATTTTTGTTTCTTGGGTCTTCTCGTAGTAATAAAGGCGGATTATCGTTCAATTCGCGTTTTCTCCGACGACTTGGAATTTCAGCTTCTAAAAGTTCCTTGGCGTTTGTAAGCCCTAGAACGTATTTCATATGGTTAAATGCAATTTCGGGGTGCACTGGTGCTGGTGGTAAGCCATATGCTTTCTTTATAGTTTCTTCTTTGCCTGTAAAAATATATGAAAATAAAATAAACACCAAAAGGTAAACAAAAAGTCAGTTAAATGAATTTCAAATACAAATTGTATGCTTACATATTGAATATGTAGCGCGTTCAGGATCTATATCATATCCCAGCCTTGTCGCGAAGTCCTTACAGTACCAGACCATTAGCTCTTCATTAGGCATTATATCCCTGGAATAAACGATTAGATTTAATATAAGTAAATGTTTGAGTGTACCGTCATTTAGCTTTAAAATTGAGGTCAATTATTGAAAGTGAAAAAAGAAAGTGTAAAGTGTTACCTGATCGTGTAAAAGTAAATATGTTCCTGGTGCTGGCAGGCAACCAAATTCATCACGGACAAGGAGTAGGCGGACGCAACGTAGCGCATCCAATTTGCGATGCTTGTATCGGATCCATCCAGGTAATAGTAGTCGCTATCTTTAAATATCTGAAATTAAGTAAAAATTATATGAACTTACCTATTTGTAGATATTAGATACGCTCAGTTTTTTTTTAATTTCAATTATTTTATTTTATTTTCATTTTCATATATAACTAATATTTATACAAAATACAAGTAATTGAAAATATAGATATTGTATCCTAATAACTTATATTTTGTGTTAATTTATGATGCTTTAATAACACAAATAAATTTAGTATTATTATAAAGTACCTTATCATCGTAACGTATAATATAATACAATAGTTATAGAATTTTGAATGAAACATTTAAAAAGAAGATCATCAAAATCATGCAAATGCATCTAATCACATATAAGAAGAGATATTTCCGTTGCTTTTTACATAAAATAATAATACATTTATCTAATATTTTACTAATTATATCTACTACAATAACATTAAATATTAGTATTGTAATACATTTATACGTATGGAGGAACGGAACACGTGGCATGTGCAGGATATTTACAATGCGCGTGCAACTGATAGGCGAGTGCTTCAGCGCGAGAGTCAAGGACAAATGCAATGTCACTGTTAGCATATGTGTATATGAAGATAACATTCTTTGATTAATGCCATAGTTCTAGAAAGATTGGCGAGTCTTGTTAATAGTATATTAGTAGTTAATGTTAAAATGTATGGTAGTACTCATAGCCAAATATTCAAAATTCAATTTTGAATTCAAATTTAAAGATGTTATTTTGGTATTTTTGTTATAATATGTATCTAGTGTTAAATTATACATAGCAAGTAAAATGATATAAATTAATAGATGTCAGTAGGTTAAAAAAAACATTGAATTATTTTTTGCTGATATTTTGACTACCACCTACATATTAAGAATTGAAAGCCTAGTCTCACCTTTATATTTCCGAAAGTATGGTGTCTGACAGTTTCCTGTACCTGGCCCAAAATAGAGAAGAATAGGTTAGTTAGAAAAAAGAATAGTGCTTAAGTTTCAAAAGCATATAATGTTAATTCAATATTCTAGGAATTTTATTTACATTGTATTCTTTCAATTTGAAAGTATGTGTAAGTTGTGTTTTTCTGGTAGTATTTATAAGCGTCTACAAAAGCACAAAGAAAGCAGAATTTAAGTTTTGTAATCAGAAGGGAATCCTTTTTAAATTTTGCTTTTTTTCACTGTGATTGAAAACTAATGGAACAAGCTTACATAGCAAGGTGTATTGCGAAACTGTTTCACCTAGATAGACTAAATTATCACAATACATCAACTACATTTAAATAAAGCGTCTAAACTCACCCTCCAGTAATATCTCCAGGATACTTTGTCATTGGGTTTATTGGGTGTACGGGAGCCTTCAAAGGGTCCAAAACGTGTACCGCGTGGAATGACTCCAATGCTCCAAACTCCTTCCGTCTAGAAAGAAAAAAATATTGAAATGAATAAAAATCTTTTTTGAAAGTAATAAATATATAATTGTTTATTTTATGCACAATTCAGGAATACGTCTAAGAATAGTTTGTTACACTGCTGTGTTTGTATTTGTAAATAGATTATCTATATACAGTAATATATACTTATTATCCTCCACTGATGCTCCGCCCACATATACCGTTAGCAGCGTAGGTAGGTGCCCCATTTGATTATTATTCATTAAAAAGAATGTATTAAGAATATAAAAGAGTACAACAAACCGGAGTATTAGGTGTAGATAACACAGCAGATGGTCTGAGAGTTAGACTGCGAGGGAGTGTTCTTTCTGCCCTGTTCGGGGTGCCTCTTTCACAAGGGACATCAGGCACTATATACACTGTTAGTCTTTCGAATTCCTCTTCTCTCATGCGAGTCACATCATACGTGCCTGCATTGGCTACAGTGCTTATTGTCCCCGTGCCATTGGGGCTGTTAGTGCGCCCCCCCACTGTTGTACTTTGAACTTCCTCGTTCGACTGTTGGAAAATAAAAAATATTAATATAATGCGATGTTTTTTTTTTATTATAGATAACAACTTTTGGTACCATAGTCCTTCAGATTATTAATACATGAGTGAGTTTATAGGCGACGGTTGCCACTTACCATCAGGTGGGCCGTTAGCTTGTTTCCCACTCCAGTTACTTAAAAAAGTACAAATGTATAATATTTTTTAAGGTATATATTTTAACTAGGTTCAAAAAGGAAGAGTTTATTCAACTGTATTTTCGTGTACATGATACACATTTTAGGTAATTCTGGACCGAAACAGTTTTCACCCAATTTGCCCTAAATCATATTTTTATATCATAAAATATACAAATGAAATTGTCATAAAATCTTCTTTTCAATTGTGCCTGTGTAGGTATGTACCTATGAACAAGTGGTATACTGTTCTAAGTTCTGCCGAAAAGAGTTTATTTTGGATATGTAGACGGCGAAAAGTGGCGTTCAATAAAAGGGGCGGTGCTACTACTGACCCAGTTTTGTGATGAGTGCGCACTTTCCACTGCGCAACGACACTTCCCCTTTTATCTATTTATATTTTCTCAAGACTTCATATATCCTTAAATATTAAAGTAGGTATAGAAGATGGTTTAGATTTTGTTTGTTTATACTATATGATGATAAAATACTGAAAACCACCAAAATCTAAGAAACAAGTTATTATTAATAATAACAATGCTTGCAGTATAGTAAATATGTACTTACTAGTCTCATCTTGAAGTATTGTTTTAAGTTTCAGAAGGAAAGATACATCTATTTATTAATTGTTGTATTTGTACCTGTAACAAAATAATATTTACATGGTAGTTATATAATTAAAAAAGATCGTGCGTATGTGTACGTGTTCTAAGAAAAAATATAAATCAAAAAGAAATATGTAAGTATAACAAATATCAACGTCTAATTATAAACGTACCTAAAAGAGCAAATCAAACATTAATGCTCATTTTGCTGTCGATGATGCATTGAGTATTTGCCAATTTGGCAACTTACACATTGAACACGGAATCCTTTAGTATAAGAGGTAGAAAATGGATACAATTTGTAAAATTATTACATTACATGATAACAATCGATTAATTGGTTTGTTTTGGTGGGTAATCTCTTCTCTAAAAATATTATTCGCTGGCTAGGCTTTGTATTGGCTTTGTATTGCGCATTTTTCTAGTGGCGGCGCGGCCGTGCATTCGTACTTAAGTTTTCTAGTCGCCTCGAATGACATGCTGACTACTTTGTGTGTTCTCGCGTTCACAACACGTGATAAGTATATATTCTTAATTAATAATTATATTTTATATGTCAAGATTGATATATTTAGTAGAATAATTTTATCAAGACTATCATAGTATAAACTAGAACTATACCTACCATATTTATAAATTATTATAAATTATCTAATCATTTTGAAAACGAAAGGCATTAAAATACAAACGAGGAGTAATAGATCTTTGTTTGTTTGACAAAGAATGAAATACTTCTACATGAGGCAATAGTTATGTTAAACATTTCATTGCATAATTGCGGAAGTCATGGAGTAGCGGCCGACGACTCCGCTTCATGGGAATAAAAAAATATTTTCCAAACCGGCACCATATTTGACATTCAAATACTTGCGCAAGCGCCGCGCGCGCAGTCTTAGACGCGTGTTTTATTGTAAACACCATACGTTGCATTCGTAATCGTGTCAACTTCTTTTGAATTTTGTATCCATGGTAACATATAAGCTAATAACAGACAGCATATTATATTGTACAATTAGGAGGTAACAATATATCATGATTTAACTAAGTAGTACATAATATAGTTGGTATTTATACACCTTACCTTAGGCAAATACGTTAAAATATATACTAAAAATATCTAATTTAATATGGAAACATCGCATTGTATTGGTAGACCAAAGTACATAATAATTCTGTGTTAATTATTTAACTCTAATTATATTTATTACAGTATAATTAATAAAAATTATAATTCCAAACAAAAGTAACCAAAAACTTATGTACTCCTGTATGTAAATAGAATTATTTTCGATTTACGAGTATGTAACTTTTACTTTTACATAATAAACAACAAAAGTTCGTTGTATTTATAGTAGTCACTATTACTATGTAATATTGCAGTTAATTGTGCACTTAAGGTCATTTGACGTATGTAATTGTATGGCAGTACAGCGACTTAGTTTACAAAAATATAACAAATTCTAGTAATTTACATAAGTCATAGTATAGTATAATTTATCTGTATATCTCTTACTATCTTATCTATTATTCTCGTCAACTAGCAATTTTATTTCCATCACAAGAGTAAGCATTCTGAATTTTACTAGGGGGATCTGCCAGTTGACTAAACAGTGAACTTTTGGATTTCAGTATTCGAATTTAAATTGGACCATAGCTAGTTAATACTGCTTCGCCGGTTTGTTCGATAGTGGCCATTAAATTTTTCTAAATCTAATTAATTTTTTAATGGCAACTACAACTATAAATTCAGTGATATTCATAGTTCTATAAATAATACAATTACAAAATTCGAAAACTGTCTAGACATATTCAATATATTGATAAGTTGTGGACTAAGTGCAACAATTCGAAGTTAGACGTGTGAACACACCCTTAATAAATCTAAATTGCATAAAGGGGCATGTTTACAAGTAGCGCGGGGAAAGGCGAGGGGCTCCGCACGTGATCGAGACTGTTGCGCAATGCGTCTGCGCATGTCACTTGATACACGCGACTTGGTCTATATTATTATGCCGACTGCTGATGACGTCCTCTCACTTAATTATAAGTTAAGAGAGTATATGAAATTATACTTAAATTATATTTTTATATTAGAGAAGTAGTTAGGGGCCAAATAATTCACAACAAAATGCGCGTTAGTCATTTTTTAAATTACAATCTATATTTTTAACATAATATAGAAAAAAATTACAACTTTAAAATAAATATATAAATATATATATATATGTGCGATTTCATTATGTTTTTATCACATAGATACTGTAATTATATTAAGTTATGTAAAAATTAGAGGTCTTCCTTAATTGGATAATCCCATAGACGTTTCCTATTTATCCATAACCAATAAATAATCCAAAATGTTTTTGGCAGATGCTGCGGTCTAGTACCTACATATATATGCAAAATAAAATGTATACATTTCCGAATAAATAATTATATCAATATGAAATACTATTTCTATAATTATCTCAATGAAATGACGAAATTTAAATATTAATTATTGTATCTTGTACCTATTTATTCAATTTTATCGGTATGCAGTTCGATACATAATTACATATATAACTCCATTTTTCTTTTATTGTACATACACTGCCCTTTTCATAATGCTTTCATTGATTGAAGTTTTGATTTTTTTAAAGAGAAAGTTTAGCGCAACTGAAAATGAGTGGGATAGAGTTATTTATGCAGACGACTTTTTGTAAAGTTTATCATCGAAAAGTAAAATATCTTTGTATTTGAACGCAGCACGTCGCATACGTTTTATAATATGACTGCACATCGCAACGGCGCCCGCGCGCATCAGGAAGCAACCTTGGCGTTTGCGCTTGAACTTGCCCTGTTGCATAAACAGTCGCTCGCTATTGACGTTTTCTTATGTGTACATATCTATATGTTAGTACATCTGATAACAATATTATTTATATATTAGTCACAAAGTTTTATTAAAGCAATTAAAGTAAGAGTATTTATTACTAGTTACCAAATACATTATAATTGGAATCACTTTGTTTAAATAAATACCACAAACGCAATATTTACATAATAAAAAATAAAAATTGCAAGTTTCTAGTTTTAGGATGTATGTGTGTAGAGCATTCAGTCAGTCACGTTAATTGGTGTTTCTACTGAATAATGATTAATAAAACTTATTTCAATATGTTGAGTTATTGTATATATATATATTATGTACGTTGCGTGCGCTGCGCGAACGAAGTCGCGAGCACAGCTAGAATTTTATAAAATACTAATATTACTGAGAAATCAAGCAATCTCCAGCGGATATTTATGGAACAATATAATACAGAAATTGGTCGACCTGCCCTCGTCAGCTAATTAAGGTACAACCAAATGCTACTAACGAATAAAATAAATGAATACATTTACAATCACGTATAATAGTTGTATTGTATATGTAACAAATATAATTATAAAGAACAATCTTATGTATCACCCTATATGATATGTATTCTGTTAGTTGTAACTTTCCAATAATTAATTATTCTTTAAAATCAGCCAATATATTTGTTACAATATATATATTTTTATGTCATAGTAGTTGTTTATAACTATGCGTCTCATCTTATGGCAAAAGTTTAGAATGCTTTTAGTTGTAGTTCTTTAGTTGCAATGTTTTAAATTGTATGATTCACCTCAAACAGTATATAGTATATATAGTTGGAGGAAATAGAAATAGTAATATCTTTATACAAAATGAATAACCTTTTCACCGCTGGACTAGGCGATTGTTACTAAGGATTAGTGGCCATGGCCATGGCTAGTACGTTATCAGATTAAATGGAAACCATCTTGGTTAATTCGTGTCAAAATTTACTATCATGGCTGACCTGACTTCATTCTATGTTCATCTTCCAGTAGTACTCTGTTAACATATAGATACTGTTACGCAGGTTGTTGCCCCATTTCATATTTGACTAATAATAAAAAAATCCGCCGATAGATAGAATGGACTATTTTTATTAGTAAAAGTATAATATATTGTTACCTGTTCATACATGTATTTCCGGTTTGTACTAAATTTTAAGCGCTAAATAATATGTTTTGTGAGCCAAGAAATGCAAGGCCGAATATCAAAATCTGTCGTATACAATATATATGGAATTACCGGGTAGATATGATATAGGTATGCACACGTTACATATAAAATTAAAGCCCATGCTCAAATACGACGGGGAAACCTTGACGTCTAATAATAATTAGGTAGGTACATGTTTCCACTAGAAGTAGACGTGGATATTGGCTAAATAAGGGTTACACATTTGTTCTTAATATATATTTATTGTTATGAGAGAGTTATTTTTACTAGTATAGCGTCTACAGCCACATTGGCCATTTTGATATTCCTTAGAGCAATATATTCTTAGTGCTCGTTTCAGGAACTAATTCTTTGTATAATTTAATTGTTTAAAGTTATCGATTTAGGCTCTGCATTGTTCTGTTATTTTCATTAAGTAATATTTATTGACAGCCTCATTTGTATTTGATGTTTATTATTAATGAAAACTGCGTGTTTAAATAGCGTTGGTATATGTAAATTGGAAATATTTTTTAGCATATTAAATTGTAATAAGCAAATTGTTTGATCAACGGACAAATATCACAAATGATTGTTGTTAATACCTGAATGTAATTTTAAAATGGCAGATAGAGATAGATAGATAAATATTTTATTTGCCTCTTCAGCAAGTACTAAATTAATTGTGTCTTACATAACAATTGTATTTTTTTTTTCAAATATCTAAATAAAAAAATCCATATAAAGTGTATAAGATATAATTTAAAAAGTAACTTAGTATACTCACAAGAAATATTCAATTTTCATGTAATTCTTCCGGCATTATATTTTGATGCTCAAATAAAATTTATTTTTGAGCATATTGTCTTTAATAATATGTTGAATAACTAAAAGAACTGCAATTGTCTACGATGGAAGAGCGACGTCAAGCGACTTGAGGTACTCGAGGAGTATACGGAGCGCCAGCAGCGGAACGAGAGGCCGTAGCCGACGAGCCGCTCTCATCTCGGCACCACGGCCGAGGAGCGGGCGCAGCACGGACAATGGGGCTAGCGGACACAGTCAGCGAACGAGCGTGCGCCGTATACCGGGGACACTTCGCCGTGCTCGCCGGTCGAGCACGATGTGCATTATGCAACGCGGAGGCCGACGCGCCGCGAGCCGTGTTGCCGACCTGCCCGACGTCTAGGCACCGAGCGCGTCGCACTAACCCTACGCCGCGACGCTATGCCCACCGACCTAGATGCACTTTTACGACGCCTAGAATGCAATCGACACATATATTCGCGTCTCGTTCCGATAAACGCATAGGCGACGAAAGCGACCTGTGACGGAGAATGCGGACGAATTTGACAGCAAATGCAGTGAGTACGTCACGTTCGCGCCTAGCTCTATTATATTAGAACAGAGCGGGATGGCGCAGCGCAGTGCGGCCACGGGCTGCATTCAAGTTCATTACTTCCGTAGTGTGGCGAACGAGTGCTCCGCGCGCCCTGACCGTGCTCCCGATCCGCGCTCGCTCTTTATTGACTATGATTATGAATAGCGGCGGGAAATGACATTTTACAAACTCATTTAGACAACTTTAAGCAATAATTTAAAATATAATAATTTACAATAAAAAATAAAAATGTGATAAAAGAGCCTCAGTTATATTCTTTATTACTACATGATTCTATTCTAAGCTCTTTATTGCTTATACGAATTATATTATGAATTACAATACCCATTGCAAGATACATAGATTTCAAGCAGGATATTATTTTTAAGTAAAATTCCATTCCTAGATTAAGTAGCTATGTATAGATGAAGAATTTTAAAAATTGGTTAAGTTTATTTTGAGTTTAACCAATACGAAGAAAAAAAAAACGTTTCAGCTTTTGATTTGTCACCTTCGCATATACAACTAATAACATAAGGTTCGTTCACAATGACAATGCATTCTACTGACGCGTCATAAAAGCGATAATTAAAACAAGTTGAAAACAACGCGCGAGTGGCGTGAGAACGGCAGCGAAAGCCATGCTAGGGCGGGCGGCGGCGTTCGCCTGCGCGCCTCCCCGGAACACGCTTTCACTCTCGCGGGTCGACGACACAGGCTACATGCACCCTTACCAATGTTAGTCGATATCAACCTCCATTCTTCGTTCTCGCTTCTACCTCTTTCGCCTTGCAACCGCTTTACGGGATAATTCGATACCGAGACTATGCAATTTCTAAAGTAACTTGGTGCAATGGTACGGGCGATGCACCCACTCTCTTCCGTCGGCCGCACCCTGCCACCTAACATTATCCAATATTGATTTCACTATTTACAGCCTGTAATCTGTTTTAACAGCTGCAAACTGCTTGGGCTGTGAATTAAGTAGCTAGCACTGGTTTCACCGGGGCTCGATGTTGTTTATTCTAATAGATTATTGTATTTTATAATACCTCATAGGTACTTTATTTAGTATTAGATATAATAATTACTATATTAAAATATCCTACTACATATATACAACTCTCTTATGTAACAGCGTTCTAAAATTAAAATATTTCCGTTAAAATTACTTACTTATGTTGAACACTAGATCAATTATTTACATTAACATTATCAATGCACAACTTATAATTATTCTACCGCGCACTTAGATAATATCAGAATGAAGTAAACTTACCAAATATTTTTTATTAATAACAATTAATTTAATAATTTAAGAGTGCTTTCCATAAAAAACACTAAAAATCGTTAAGAATATTTTATTTTTAATTTGACTTTGTACGAGCAGTACCAAAATAAATAACCTCGTTTCAATATAGAATCACTGAAATTTATTCAAGATTCGGTAAAATTATGTAACCCCTAAAGAATTTTTTTGTGGAATTAAGATGTTGTTATCATCTTAATCGACCACTTTGAGTTTTTTTTAAGATTATTAAAAAAATTGTTCTTTTATTCGTTTTATTTTATACTCGGTGAAGAAAGAGGTCAGTATTACCCTCTAGTTTATCAGGTTAGGGTGAGCGTGCCTGCCCTACGACGAGCAGGGCGCGCGTGCCCTATGTCTACGTCTGTGACCTACCCTAACGTCTGGCCGTGTTTAACTGTAGCATTAACGTTTCGTATAGCCTCCATTGATTTTGGAAATACAGTTAGGTACGCATGTATATGATGGTTTCCATTTTTGTTATAGTTTATTTTATTTGTAGATAATAAACAATTGAAAAGTAAATAGCCGATTCGCCGAATAGAGTCGACTTCTTATACGTGTCAATTATGTTTTACTACTGTTGTAAATATCACTAGTAGTAATATTAACATTTTTACATTTTTATTATTGAATCTACATTTTATTTCGTTAGTTATATTTTATATAAAATGTAGATTCAATAATAAAAATGTAAAAATGTTAATATTACGCATCAAATTATGTTTTTCTTAATACTCACAAAATATAATATTTTTTGTCTTTATTTCAATTGCGTATTCTTAAAATTCACTAGGATTTTTTTAAATTTTCGTAAATGAAAATTCATGAATAATAAAAATTCATGAATTATAAAACTGCTAGTTGTAAAAAAATAACCCTTATTGATTTTACATTAAAATAAATTATTTTATTTCTTTCATTTCTTGTTAATACTACTGTGATATGCATTAAAACATTAAGCCTCATTTATGAAAAACAAGTACAATTGAAAAATGAAATTATCCGATTGACAATCAATTAGAGCGTGAAAAGCGAAGCGCATCAAAGAAAATGCAGTTTTCCAGCGTCGGAGGCTTGAGCGGTATCAAAACACTGAATCTTCCGGGGTGAACGACCGTGAGTGCCTCGTTCCACTGCGCTAGCCCCCGCCACCCGGCGGCGCTCGCTCTGCGTCTCGCTCGCGCTGCCGCTCATCGCGCGAATAAATCGCACGCCGCACTCTCGTACGCGCTCGTGTGCGCGCGAAATGCGTTTACTGTACTAGTATTGGGTACAGGGTCGTTGACATGCACACAAATTTTCTTTAGGCAATTTTAAGTTGAGCTTGTCAACGATGTTTTTTATGTAACTATAGACACTTTCAACGTATAAAACGATATAGATGTACATTAATTTTGAATTGATAAAGACTAAGAACACCTATTTGTAGGATTAGTCGGTAATATATGGTAGATACATTGTATAAAAAAATATAACGTATTTCTAATTTTGAGTTCACGTTAAGTGATTCTTTATTTTGATGTTAAGTCTCTACTTAACATACACAAAAGGCTCTTCTCTTGTGTATATTTTTTTCTGTTTATCGGCTTCTATTAAAGTAGATATTAAAATGCAGTATAGACAGTAGTAGGTTTTATTTACTACTTCTTATTATAGGCACACTTTTATTGAATTGAATAAATGTTCAGAAATTTATTTTCAGAACTTAAGGGATTGGTTTATGTCTTAATACTATAATGAGTATGTATCCAACAGTGTATAGTTAAATCCATGTCCGATTTTTGGTGAAATAGACGATATTGATCCTATTAGTATAAAGCACTGGTTCTGTCTATATCTGTAAGTGTTGGTACCCGCAGTGCAAACTCGATTTCCCCCCTTCTTGGGGTAGGCTTCAATACTCATTCATGCCTTTTTCCTGCTCTGGCTGTCTGACGGCGTATAGTTCGATCTCTGTCTCTTTGCTTCCGTGTTGATGCCGCTATATACGCGCATGAACTACACCTAGCCCAATGCAGCGAATTTTGCGTAGGGTCAATATCCTCTCCTACATCTGTATCAACTTATCATAGATGCAATCGCCTTGGTAAATCCAACAAAATCTCTATATCTAACTTCCTAGCCATTCTCCGTTCCCAATTAGCAGTCGCCTTTTGCCTTTTGCAAATTATTTTTACGGTTCTCAGTGCAATTAAGACAAACATTTTCTATTGCTAGAATAATGAGCACCCTTCTGAGGATATCGAGCTACAAAAAAGTTGTTGCTAAACAAAAGACCTTCGGATTTTATGGTTCGTTTCTAAAATGTAATGAATAATAAGATGCGCTAAAAAATGCCATTTGCGCAAATTGCATTTGTTACTTTGCAAAGGCGAGGACTTTTTAAGTTAACTTTAAATGGCAATAACAATGAGACAGATTAAAAAAGTGCAGACAGTTACCTCTATTTACTTTAAAGGACAGCTAATGTTCACAATAGTAATGTGTTTACTGGAAAAAATGTTTTGTCAGTGACTTTCAGAATTATAAGCAAAAGTTTTTTATATTATTCTTATTATGGCAGTTAGGGTTAGCGGTAGGTTCTAAAATTACTGTTGTTTATCTTTGGTTATTGTAATTTTTTACAAAAACCAAACGGAACATTTTTGATAATATATATTTATGGTATTTCTGAATTTATTATGTCATGAGTAAAATAGACTTTTAAATCTTTTAAATGCTGTATGCATTAGTAGAAATTAATTTTTTATGGTTATTATATGCAACATAGGAATAATGAATAATTACTATATATAAACTTTTTTAAGTGTAATACAACAGAGTAATAGGGTATGATTTCAACTGTACGATTTACTATATTGTGAATAACTTGGGATAAAGATGATATTGATAGATAATTCTAAAAATATAGTCAAAGAATAATTGAAGACTGACGATATATTTTTCATCAATCCATTAACAGTGGGTAATATTTTTTGTGTTAGGATTCATAAAATAGAATGCAATAGAGGTGTGAAGTAATAATCTAGAATGTAGCAAGGGTCAAAAGCCGCGCAGTATGTCAGCGTTTAGTATTCCGTGAGCCCGGGCGGCGCGGCGCGCTCCGCTTCGGCCGTATAACGGGACCGGCCGCCCGTCTGCATCGGCCTTTACTTTCATCGATCGAACAAACCACATCGACGGTTTACTTTCCTTTGTTAGTTTTGGCTTCTATCGCACTACAAATATACTTCAAGTATTCACTATCTGTTATACCTGATTTGACTATTGTGATCAAACTGTGAGAGAACGCTAACGGTGCTAATGCTAATAATTATAATTTATTAAAACCGTAGGTAGCCATTAACATCTACAGCACTTTACGAATGCTATGATTACTTATCAAGGCAATCGTGTTTTACTAATGACATTATATTTCTTATTATTTTACGAAATCTTAAACCATTTATTATTGTTATGATTATGTACCAAAATTTAAAAACCACCATAACTACAATAAGGGTCTGATTAGGTACCGGTAAAAAAATATGAAAAGGAAGAAGTAAGTGTTTGGTTTAACCGCAGGCAGGTAGTATAATGTATTATAACTTGGGACAACTTGCTTTTGAAAAGAACATACCGTTAGATTCGACGAGACAACCATCAGCGGAAGAAATATGATAGACTATTATGCCTTCCATTATGAATAATAGTTTTATGCACCTGTAAAAATTATAGTAGAAATTCTAATGATAAATTAATGGAAGTAATTAATTATTTATATTTATTTCAAAACCAATTTAAAAAAGATAGAGTAGACAATTTGACACATTTTAAGTGCACATAAAACCATATTTCCATCAATATTACCTCGATTTGATTTTTAATTGACGCTGGTTTATATAATAACCAATTATATTTATTTGACATTCTTGTGCCTGTAACTTAAAATTTAACTATATATTTTGTAATCACTTTTACTTTTGATACTCTTTCTGATCGAGTAGTTAGTTAGAAAACTGCTACTAACATTTCAGGTCTTATAAACATGAATGTACCTAAAGCCGAGTTTTGATAGTTATCTCATATATAGTTTACGTTACTACATTATAAGTAAGTTGTTATATTCTTCCTGTTAAATTAAAATTCCCATGGACAGGTATCTGAATAAAATATAACGTTACGTATAAAAAATCGTCTTACGGTATTTATAGGTCCTACTTCCGTTAGGTTGTGTCGGTAAAAAATAAAAATAGGAGGGTGAAATCAGAGCCCAGCGGGGCACGGTGCGTATATACCGCAACGCATGGGCACCTATACCATGTATCATTTTCGATGACCTTCATGAGCCTTTTTAATATCCATTTCAATACAAAATACTAATATTATAAAAAAATATCATAATTATGCCTTTGCTAAAAATTGTTCGAATATTGGTGAGAATTTCCATTATCCGATTTAATTAATCTTATGAGAATTACCATTATAAGATGATAATGGTAATACTCATGAATATCTGTACTAATTTTTTTACGCTCATTGATGAGATGATGTAATCCACAAATTACTTAATATTTGTACACTAGCGTGACTCTACCTTGTTTCCTCATCTAGTGGAAGCGTATTTACTATGTACTGGGGCGAGGACAATGAATGAACGGTATTGGATGTAGGTATATTGTTGGCCGTGCATAATGTTTATGGTGCGATAACTGTTCAATAGTGTGACCACCGGAAGGCTGACGACATACATGTTACACTCTCATATTATTATGATATGCATAGGATCGTGTCATAGATATTTAAAAAATTAGAGTTTCTTGCATTTATTTAATTTGTGTACAAAATAAAATCTGAGGTTTTAGAGTAATTGAGACTTTTACAAGATTTTATGGGTGTATTTTTCAGTATCACGCCTAAATTATAGGAACTCTTTTAAGAAGGGAAATATATTTTTTTTTATAACACAGGGGACAAACGAGCATGCGGCTCAGCTGATGGTAAGTGATTACCGCCGCCCATGAGCACCCGCAACACCAGGGGAATTGCAAGTACGTTGTCGGCCTTTTAAAAAGGAATAAGCTCTTTTATTGAAGGTTTCAATATCGTATCGGTTCGGAAATACCATTGCTGGAAGGTGATTCCACAATGTGGTTGTGCGAGGCAAAAAGTTTCTAGACAACCGTACTGTGGAAGACCGCCATTCATCCAGATGATCAGGATGGTATTTCAGTTTCTGGCGGGTGGTACGGTGGTGAAACTCAGCAGCTGGTATTAATCGGAACAATTCCTCAGAACACTCCCCGTGACATATGCGGTAGAAAATGCACAGAGATGCAATATCTCGCTGCAAAGCCAATGGGTCGAGTCTGTCAGATAGTCGTTGATTACCAATTATTCTGGCTGCTCGGTTCTGAATGCGGTCAAATAGAAGTAGCTGGTATTGTGGTGCTCCCGCCCAGAGATGAGAACAGTATTCCATATGCGGCCGGATCTGCCTTGTATAATTACAAGCGATGGGCCGCCGTGAAATACCGTCCCACTCTACTGAGCACACCAAGCTTTTTTGAGGCTATTTTAGCCTTGTTCTCCAAATGACCGCAAAACTGAACGTCACTGTATATATCAACGCCAAGGACCTCGAGATTTGGCTTCACATCAAGGAGAGTGTCTTGAAACTGAGGAGAGACGATAAATTAAATCTTTTTAGCGGTAATAGAAGAAGAAAGAAGAAAGGAATTTGTGACACAATTATTTAATTATTTTGTTTTAAAAGTTTTTATAAAATTTGAAATGATGATGTTTTAAAAGTGTTCTTTGTATGTGCACTGGCCTGGCTAACAATGTATTGTGGCAGGGCACCAGTGGCAGACCTAATAACAACTTTACCATATCGTGGCGACTTCACCTGGCTCGGATGGTTTCCAGGAGGGACCATGTGTAGGTCCTGTCATAGTACATTGATACCAATGAGGGTCACTCTACTCTACTACAGAAACATATTTCTGACTTACATTTCTAAAGATGTTTCTGGAAACTTAAGTAAGAAATTAGTGAAATTATTCATGTACTCGTGTATTTTACTTTGCAAGGATCCATATGCTACGGTAACCACCTGCCCATCGATCAGAAAATATTATTTGCCAACGAATGTTATCACACTTTATTTATAGAAATAGGTTCAATGAACAGTGTCTTATCAGCAGATTGACGACAATATCAGATTGAAATTTTTTAGTTATCAGCAATTTTAATTATTATTACAAGATTATGTATGTTTACTAGTTTAGTTTTAATTTTTGTGTAATCACTATATTTACTATTGCGTTTATTGAACCCTTAGAATTTATTTAACGTATTACAAAATCTATACAAATATTAAGTATTGAAGTTTTCACAGTGGTGTTTTTCTCCAGGAAAACAATTATAAGATTTATTAAATGGGCTTTCGGGCATATAACCTACTATTATAATCTGGTTAGGATTAGTATAATTAGTATTTTAGGTCTCCATTTATTTCACGTTTTATACGTTATTGTATTAAGGGATAAAAGTTTATATACGCTAGCAGTATAGTGATTCACATATTGTTATGACGTATGCGACAAAGCAGTGAAGCAAGAAAAAGGGCATTACATAATGGGTTCGTAAGCGCCGCTCGGGGCACGATATCGAGGTACCGTTGTTCGAACAGGTTCCACGCATTGACCTCCCCCCATTCCCCTTTGGGACTGCGCGTGCGCGCCGTTTGAACATTTACTTTCTACCCATCAAGGACCTTCCTGGCTCAGTCACGAGAACCCAGTGTATATTTGGTTGTATGTGGTAGATTCTAGAAGATACTAGAGCATTAAATTACAACAACTGTAATTACTTATCCTTCTTCTTTATCTAGCTATAGTAAAGTATATGTAGAGTTTTTTATGTAGAAATAGGTAATAAAAAAGACTTTATAACATAATTGTAAATAATTAAATTTAATGTGTGCCACGGTGGTCTAGCGTTTTAGCACACCGCCTTACTTCCAATGGTCGCAGGTTCGATTCCTCGCACTGAATGAACTTTTATATTCATAAGTACGATTGTTTGTAGCAGTCTGGGTGTTTTCTATTATGTATGTATTAACAAAAAATATGTATCTAATATTTATATCAGGTACCTATTACCCATAATAGAAGCTCTTATTAGCTCTTATTAGATGGCGCTGTGTGAATGGTCCTGAGATATTATTATTATTTTAAATAAATTATTAATTACCTATTTTAAACGGATAAATTTATTTCGAAAGACTAGAAAATTAATATTAAAAGTTCAGTTAAGAGTCCGCTGTGAGTTGTAAAAACTATATGCAGTTGTTTTTAAATCCGCATATAAAAATAATGATATAACATTGTATATACCTATCTGTTTAACAGTCCTTCCCTTCGCGAGTAGTATTATCATCAGGTTCCGTGGGAACGTAAGACTTTTTGAGACATTTTTGAGAATGCTTCGGTTGTTTAACAAAACTATTTCCAGAAATTTAAGTATAGCGTATGCGTAGATTGTCCAATCAATTAGAACAAGTTTACATACAGAGATTACAATTTTGAGTCAAATCTTAACTGTATAAAATTTATTTAATTACATTGCTTTATTTCAATTTCGACTTTATATGGTGCATTGTACATTTCAAAATCGCGTAAGCGAAAGCGGTGCGAAGTGGGGCTGAGTGGCGAGCTCACCGCGGTTCAATGACCGAGTTTTCACGGGTTTGACAGCCTGTTGTTATATCATCGGTCGTTGTCAGTGTCATTGCCGAAACTGCGAACTGCTGCGTTCATACTAAATTGCATCATCTGCTTTACAGCACTGGGCCGATATTCCTTTGTACATTTTAGTTCAGATTGTTTTTTTTATATGGTACCTATAATATTTGCGCACTGTGGAGTGTGTGGTTATGTACTTAATGAATTATGTATATAAGCAAATAATAATTTATGTCCTTGTATTTTTTGTTTCTGACGCATAATAATATTTTCTGTACATTAATCTAAAATAATTATAGAAAAAGAATTATAAGTACATATTTAACATTGATGTGTTTTCAATGCAGAAAACTATCAAAAAGTGCCGTCTTAATTAAAAAAAAGTCTTATACAATATGGGTTAAGGTTCCCCCTGGAAATCATTGTACTCAATTCCTGGTGAAATTGTCATGATGGCATAATTGAGCTGATTTTATGGCCACCCTATCATCCTCTACTGCTGCCCCACCAACATGTAAACATTCGCGTAGGCCGATGCATTATTTCATATTCATCAACACACATCTAGAAGAATTAAGATGATGATGATGACATAAAAGGGTAACAAATATAGTTAATTGTTGCCCTTTTTCTTTCGGTGTTTCAGGCGTCTATAGGCTACGGTAACCATTTACCATCACATGGGCCGTATGCTACCATCGTAGTATAAAATTAAAAAAAAATGATTTTGTCAAACGTCCAGGATTATTGGCTATGATAATTATGATTATACATATTGTGATTATTCGTATAATTTATTCTATGAAAAATCATATTATACATATATGATTTTTCATAGAATAAATTATACGAATAATCACAAAGCACATTGCGAATACTTGCGTTTGGATTATTTAATTTATTCTCCATTGCATTTCCACATATTATAGATAGATGTATGGATGAGGGTGTAGGGGCGAGGGGGGCGGGCATGTCTTACGTAAGAGTGTAGGTAGATCACATGTGTGTGTGATAAATACTCGCCTTGAATTTGAACTCGGAAAGTTCAAGGTTTGGTTTTTTGCACAAAATGACGACGATGTCCTATCAACAATAGTCTGGTTGCTGTATTTTCGACTATTTTTATTTAACCTGTATTTATAATTAATTATGATTTTTATTAGGAAATGAACTTATTTGTTCCTCATATACTAATTATTTATATAGTATACATATCAATATACTGATATTTTCGTAATTGTCTATAATATTGATATGTTAATACATTGGAAGTAATGTATATTTTTAAATGTTTAAAGTCTAAAACCTTTTTATAAATATGTTTCTAAAATAATTAATTTTCTAAATAAATTACAGTTAGTACCTACATATAAGTGCAGGGTAATAACTAAATTAATAATAGCAAAATGAAATAAAAATATGTGAAAGGAAACAAAACAGATTATTACATTATACATACACATAAAAAAGTACCTACTAAAAACAAAAATATATTCAACTTATATCCTAATATTGTTGTTATAAAATATTATTACAATAATATTTTTGCATAAACGAAATAATAGTAAAAATGCATAACAGATGAATTTAAGAACATGCAATTTATAGAAATAGTACCAAAGTGTTTTATAACTGTAACGAATTAATTTTAATACCTAACGTATTCTTATCTATATATGCATTACAGTTATAAAAATTATAATTAATATAAATTATTAGTAACATAATTTTCTTCATGATTATACATATATGTTATAATTAATTTTTACCATTATATTCACAAGTAATAATTGGTATATTCAATAGCTATAAACATATATAATATATACTTTATTAAATATTTGATTATAAGACTGCGTGTTAATAAGATTATTATAACCGGCAAAATATCAAAACAATTGCATAAGGTTAGGTTGTCTGTAAGAAACGCGTTGATGTCTTTTGATTGTAAGAAAACAAAGCCAGAACAGGATCAGGATGAATTATAAGTAATATCAATTACTGTTAGTATTACATGTATTGAAATTGATACAAACCATCAGCCTGAAGAGAAATCCAGAATTGCCAAATATATGAAATCCAAATTGGAAAATCCTCGGGAAATTGTTTGTCACTAGATCTATCACTTAAAATTAATCCACACGTCACTGGTCACTTAAGAATAGAAAAGTGTAAAAATAAGTCTTATATTGAGATCTATGTTGCAGTCAGTCTAGTTAGCGTATTAGCGTTTGTCACTAGAGGGTCATGTCGGAGCGTAGAACACGGCGCGGCGTACCGACACCTCCGGATAACTGATAAAGCGTTCGGTTCATGGTCGGAGACGTCCTTCCTGCGCGGCTCCCGAGCACAGCGTCCGCACATGTACCTGCGCCCGCGCAGCCCGAGCTCTTCCGTACTCGTCGGGTGAATGAACTGTTCGCGGAAAAGAGATAACCACTGATTCTGTCACCCTCACACAGCAATGCCATGGTCGAAGCTAATCAAATCTTTACTATTTCTATCTGATGATCTAGACTAGGTCCTTCGGAGCTGGTTCTAGCTTTAACGTCAACATTACTAAAAAGAGAAAAAAAAAAATTTAGTAATAAGTAGGTAGGTTATGAAATCGCCTACAAAATTTTAAGAAGGAATAATCAGATGTACACTGTGTAGGTGCCTATGACATTTCAATGTTATTTACTATGAGAATTATTTATTAGTAATGTACTTAGTTACACTATATACATATTGCAGAAATATTTGGCGAAATAATAGATAAGTTTATGAATAATTTAGATTTTGGATTATAGGTATTTTTAAAAATACTGTATGAATATATTAAAATATCCAATAAACTTCTTTCTATGTAGATATAATAGGTTTATTGGAAATTTTATGTATGTATATGAAATATATGTATGAACTTTTAATGATATGTAATGTATAAAGATATAATATAAGAAATTTCAGTACGAACGCTAATTTGTCTTAGTTTGAAAAAAAAATGTGTAAATGAATTAAATTAATTATTCTTACTTTATGTAACCTTCGTTTAGCCCTCGACTTCGTACCCATATCTCTTTTAGTTTGTTAAACGATTGAAATATAATAAACATAAAATATTTGAAAAAATGTGTGCTGTGTGTGTTATGTAGTGCACTAGAGAAATTCGCACCAAAATCGGTAGAGCCGATTATTAACGCGCATAATCGCCCAGACTCACTCAAAAATTCTAAGTTATTGTTTTATGTTGATAAAATTCTGCAGTAATAGTTTTTCTCACCTATCTTTCGTATACACACAGAGATGAATTACATTTTTATTGTAGGAGTGATAACAACTATATATATACATATATATATATATATATACATATATATATATATATATATATATATATATATATATATATACTATTAACTAATAAGAAGAAGGCTCTGAAATGCAGTTTATTTGTGTGCAAACAACTTATTGAGGCAAGCAACTTTTGACCCTGGCAAACTACTAACTGAAACATATTATTTTTGAAAATAAACCTAAACAATTCTATGAAAGATATTAACAATGTATTATTTTTAATTGTAATGAATTATGAAGTTACGTGTAAAAATTTAGAAATAATATTATTTCTAATATTGTACTATTTACTGAGATTAGACTAAAATTATTCAGGAATAGCATTCCATCTGAAATTGTAATTTAGTCAGTAATTAGTAATTACTTAACATTATTTATTCACAATCACGTAAATAAATAAATCTGTTAAAAATATTATAAAAAACATCACTAACAACTGACAGATGTTTCAAGCTCTTACATAGAATCGAACATTTCTCTTCATAAAAACTACAATAACGAATATAGTTTCTGATTCATAATATTATCGTAAGATCTTTGTAACAACAAATGTCGAGCTAACATAAGGGAAATTTACAGTTAAGAATACATATTACAGTAATGTGGAACATTCGAATAATAACAATACAGTATTATATAAGACCAATCGAAGCCACAATCGCCGTTCTCGACGAAAAGATTTGCTCTACCTGCTAAGGTTAGCTTTTTTTTTCTTCAAAGGGTGGCCATTATGTTCGTAAAAAATCTAACGGTCTCTCATCCACCCAAATACACATTGCAATGACAAAAACACAATAACGTAGAAACTATTATGTTTCCTGTGATAAAAATATGTGCCTCATTTTGAACAAGAAAAAAACATGTGCTTATTTTTTATTATTTTACAAATGAATATAATAAAATAATACCCATCTTATTTTAATCTATTTGTACACATTTGGATCTCTAATTTTGTTTTTTAATTTTGATAATACAATAAAAATGAAGTGTATGCTTTTTATACTTAATGCATAATTAATTACGGTCAAATTACTCGAAACTACAGATGAGATAATATTGCTTGAAACTGATAATTTTCAATTGCATTTTCAATTGCAATCCAATTTTTAAAATTCTGTTCATGTTATAGTGCTTTATAAATATATATATATATATGAAAAATATAGCAGATAGTAACAGAATAAACCGATAATTGAAGTATTATCTATTCACTAACAGTTTGATTTCTTGAGATACGAAACGAAACTATATACTACATTTAAGAAATTTCAGTGCAATTAGATATCGGATAGTGATTAAAATTAGATTTAATTCTAGATTCGTACTATATTTACATAACTGTAAACATGTTGCCAAAAGATACATTAAATACATAATAATATTTTTATTAAAAACTTTTTAAAACATTTTTTATATTATTAAAATATTTACGTTTAAGTTTTTCAAAAGTAATAAAATTATTATTATTCAAAAGTATATTAAAAAAAACTATAGTCATACTCACAGATAATATGGATTACATTATAGGCGAAAGAATTTTTTAAATAACTTGAGTTTTTTTTTCTATTTTCCTTATACCTCATGTTAGTTGAAATTCCTAAGAAAAATCAGCTTCGAACAATAATAATTTATAAAACAAATATACAATAGCTATGCTAATTTGTCTTGTTATGGCCCGCATGGTTCTATTATACGTGCCTAGGCTACTTGTACGACACAACAAGAAAGTTTTATTACTCAGTAGCCGAAACTATAAAGATAGGGGTATTTCATGGATGGTTATTGTTTTCTTTGGCGTGTAACGTGACCACCCTTAGAGTGGACAATTTATAATCAATTGTTGCTCGACTTTCTTTTTGTGTTACGATTTCGGTAGCTGTTCATTCAGAAAAGGTTTTGTTATCAATAATGTATTATCCTCTTATCTTATTTGGGTAGTTTATTAATTTTTTATAATTATGTTATTTTAGAAGATATTAGATTTATATCACTAGTACATTTTATTCATAATCTCTAACCAACTAATAAGTGTAATACAAATCAAAGCTAGTCAGTTTTATACTTAGACTTCTTCCACGTCCTATGAGCATGACGGCATATTTTATAACGACCTTGGTGTTTGGTTCATGTATACGGGCGACGGTAGCCATCTTTCATGATGTAAGCTATTGATTGATTTTGAAAAGTGGTATTATAGTACGTATCAGTACTTTAAATATTCATAAAATGTAAGTATCTAACTATTCATTTTCTATTATGGCCTGTAATTTTGAGAATAATATACACTATACCTAAAATAATTAAAAGCATCTAGTATTCATATGTATATAGAGGATATTTATAATTATTAGGTATGTATACAAAAAAGAAGTGAACGCCCAAAACTGGCCACTTGGAGACGCCCCTCCACTGCGCTCCACGCTGGCAGGACGCGATCAGCGATTTGGGAGCAACGTCCTCGACCTTGAAACTAGATGAACTTACGTAACCGACGCCTGAGGGCATGAAGCCTCCACCGAAATATTCCTATTGGAGTTTTTGCGCGCCCAATCCAATTATGTGTACCTACTTACTCATAAAAACTAATATCCACAGGCTCAAGTAGGTATAATACTGCAAAAAAGGTCGGCTCATTTCTGGAGTCAAAATATGTTTTAATTAGAGATGAAAAAAACAGTGGATTATGTTGCTAAGTAACATCGATTGAAGATGTAACAGTCTAATGAACTGTGAAGTAAAGCTCCATTATATATTATATAGTACACAACACAGTCGCAAATCAGAAAAGTACTGACATAATGATTTTCAAGAAGATAGAAGATATTGCATTATCTACATTTTATTGTATCAACTGGCGGATAAAAATGACAAAAAGCGAGAGATTTATATGTTTGGAAAGATTCAGTACATCAGATTTTTTTAAATACTGATTTGTGTTACGCAATTTAATTAACAATAGGGCGGAATGTAACTCATATTAGGTTTTGTAGCTTTAAAAGTTTTATTACGCTAAGTGCTGGACTGTGTACAATGCTGATAGCTAGTGCTGCTATAAAGTAGGACAGTATAAAAATCGTGAAGTTAAATTATACGTTAAAAAATTGTAATAATGTATATACATCGGGATTACAAAGTTAAAATCTATGCTAAAATAAAAGACATCAAAAATCTAATACAAGGGCAATATAATATATATATATGAAAAACATTTCTAAAGAGGTTGTTTTTGATAACAATAGCTGATACAATTTTGATTTAAACGTTATTAATATTTTTTATTGTTACATTTCCTTTTTTTTAAACCAGTACTGTGCTTATTTAGACAATATTTACATTACATAAATGTTACAGAAGTTCCTATAATATACAGCATATTAGCTGAAATGTAACATCAATTCTATAATATAATTTACAGGAAAATGTCTACGCAATTACTAAACAATATACATAGAGTGCTGTTTTCAAAGATAGTTTAGTGTTGGGTCGATAATGAACATAGGTAGCGTCGAGTTGCTAGTCAGGATGATGTCATAACCAAAAGCAAGATTGCACAAAAAAGCTATTGTATAGATCGTGCGACTAGTTCGTCCACTCGACGAGCGTTGAACTCTTTTGAGCAACCGGCAGAGTCAATGTCTGCTGTTAGCCAATTTATACGACGGGCTAACGATGTTCTACTGGCTTTTTATATAAACTTATGTATTACCATAACAGAAATTGAACATATATTTTATACCATATAAAGATTCATGATGTGATCTGCTTATTTATATCTACAGTTGAAGACGGGCATGTTTAGTAATTATACTTAAACATTTATTGGAAACTTAAATATACCTACTTGACTATACGACGGTACGAGTAATATGTTGTGTATATTGTAGTTATATAGCATATAACCACAACATACTGGCAATTACATTACCTTCTGTAAGTTCATGTATTGAGAGTCAAACTTTAGACAAAGGTTTACTCTGCTAGAGTAGAGCTTTGTATTAAGCTGTTGCAGCAACTAGTACTTTAGTGGAACTATCGGAAACTTACTCTCCTGTCTGAAGTGTTCTAGATAATAAAGTACTTAGTGAATACGTCCATGTTTAATTAATTTATTGTAATTTGTTTTATATATAAATTGTTACATATGATTTAAAGAATGAAAAATAATATGAAGCTAGTTCATTGGACACACATTCACATTCATGGAATGTAGTAACTAGAGTAATTTATATGAGTGTATATTTTTTTATTGATTCATTTATGTGTTTTCTTTTTTGCTTTACTCTTGTACCGCCTACTTCATTTTAGTAATACTCTCTTTCCTAAAGTTGTCTTTTGTCGTTGGAAGACTTTGCTTAAGCGATAAGACCACCCTTTGAATTACTATTTACTTTGAAATTTGGTAAAATAAAGTATTATAAATAAATAACTCATGTAAGATAAAAAAAAATAGGGTTATTATTGACCAAACAATGAGTAGAATATTCTATGGTCAGAGCGTACCAATCATAATCATATTTCCATTCGTGTGTATTGTATATTATGTCAGTGACTATACTGACCAACTATTAGTCAGTATTAGAAGTGTGTTCCCGCAATTAAATAATGATGTAGGTATTCTTCTGTACTGTTCTATTTCTATTTAGAGACTGCGTCTTCTCTCCCCTAAGCGCTATAATACTTTAAGCCGAAATTGTTCCGTAAATATTTAGTATTATATTTTTTTTCAAATTCATTACATTTAAAACATATTGCATATTTTGTAAAATTTTGATGCTGTCTTGCATTGTTAATGATACCGGTAAAGATAGTAAAGATAGTACATTGATGACTGATGAATGAATAACATTGATAAAGATAGTAGTTGTTTTAGTTTAAATTCTTAAACAAACTTTAAAAAATAATCTGAGTAATCTGAAACTTTATTATTATTTGCCTTATCTTATGGCCAATTTCATCGGGTTTGTTTGGATATTTTAGAACATTTTATCAATTCTATCAAATCATAGTACCTACTTAGCTTTAGCATTTTGTTTCGAGCGATTCTAAGAAGAATAGTTTTTGAGCATAAAAATAATCTTCAAACCAACTAATGTATGCGGTTTGATTTTATAGCCATGTTTGATATAAGCTAAGGATATCCTATTCAAATTAATATGTCTAGCATCTATTTCTTGTAGATTTTATTTTGTATTAAATTTTATTTTAAATTATTGCCATGTAAGAATATTAGAATATTTTTAAATAAAATTTTAAATGATTAGACGGGTGGTCTGATTTAGCTAGTCTACAGCCGCATTCTACCATTACTACTACTCCTTGTAATCGACACTTGTTTTATATTCCCTAAACAGCTAAATAATTATTTATTTCGATTAGATTAAGCGAGATGTATAAAGTAATGAGCAACGAAGATTTGACTACCGAATTACTGTATACTATTTCAAAATCATGTTATTGATTTATGAATATAGATGCCTCAAGAGTACTGTATACAAAGTTTTACATAGCGTTTGAGTCATCTATTCGTGTATTTAGTATATACATTGTACGAATTACAATATTTTTTACTATTGTAATGCTATGGGCCGCAGCTGGATTTTATAGCTTCATCAAACATAAATGTGTGCGAGTGCAGAAGACATTTGAAGTAAAGAAGTGGTTGAATACAAGCTACTACCTGACCTTCCGAACTCGGCAGGATGCTGTCATTTTAACCACCGTATGAATGAGACCAGAGATCGAGCCGACGTAAGGAACTTGCGCGAAGAAAGATTGTATGTTGTCGTTTTCAATTGTTACAGGATTAGTATGGATTTAGTCTAACGTCTTTATCGTACGTAGACTACAGTGCGAGCAAGTTACTATGACTGACTGTAGTGTTGCGTCCTAGACACTAGGCGGGTCGTAGTTTAAAAAGTCGATACGCATATGCAGGTTTGTTTATAAATAAAAATATTATTATTTAAGAGCAAGTCGAGATGTCTGTCCTTTTCTTTATTGCTTAAGGTGTGAAATTCACAGAATAATTAGTCTTTTGTTGGGCTTCGAATTATACTTAATTTCAAGGTGTTTCGTGTAGATACCCACAAAGTACACTGGCGACATAGTGTTGTTTGGTAATGAGTGCTAATTTTGAATAAATAGTAGAATCAATAATGTTTTTCAAATGACAAATTGATATAACTGGAATATAAAAACATCGAGATCATTAAAAAAATAAAGTCAATTGCTCAAAAGCTCGTAAAAGATACTTTATATTCAATGTGTCACATAACAGAAGGATAATATTGTAATGTTTAAAGTTGATCATGTTAGTAAAAGCACAGATAATATAATATTACATAGTAAAAGGTATATAATGAAATCGCTTTTTTTCAATTATCTAATAGCTATATCAGGAATTTTCGGTAGAGTTTATAAAAGTATATGAAAATTTGTAGATATATAGAAAATAAATGAAGAATTTAATGCCTGATTAAGTATCTAATGAGCTATATAGATAGTTGCTTTCCTATCTAGTCTACTTTTGTGTGCAACAACAGAGAAGCGATGGCTACGGCAGCGGCTGCGGCGGCAGAGTGGCGGTGGAGTACGCTGAGTCAAGGTAAGTATGTCAACGGCCTGGTGTGACCTACTGTGGCTCCCCACTATGCGTTCTGCACTCGCGAAAGTTCAACGAACCTCCAGCAGAATTCTTACAGGCATACACGACTGTTACATTACCGGAAAGCAGCTGCAATCACCCACATAGTCAATAGTCGGACGCCACCTCTCTCTCAGACGATATGAATCTATTATGTATTATATTACAGAATAAGGATGCCGATATTGGCATTTTTCAATGTGGAAGATGAATTAAAAAAATATACAAAAATACAAATTTATAAAATTTCCACTAATGTATCAGTATTGAGACTGATTAATGTTTTTTTTACTTACGCGGTATTGTGACGAGCAACATGCGATATCCCTGTAGCTAAATAGATTTCTTGTCCAAGAGCTAATTCTTTTATAAGCTTATTGTACTATAAACAAAATACTTTAGAAATTAGTGAAATGACTTATATTCAATTAAAACAATAAATTATTATTTATCTACTTCTTCAAAACTGATTATTCAAAAAGGTGTTGAATTTACTAGAAATCGTAAACAATATAATAATAATATTCTTCATAAATGAAATGCGTCATCCGGTGATGACATATTAGCACATAAGTTTAAGTAAAATCAAGTTTACTCATTTAGTTCTATGTTAATGCTATGAGTCGTTCGGTAAACATCGTGAGTAAGAGTGAAGGAAAAGAAAGGGGTTTTTAGCGGCACACGCATGGAATTATATTAATTCAGTTTATTATGTCACAGAGCGTCCAGCGCTACGAGTTTTGTGAATCATGCTCTGGGCTTTGCCGCGGCGTCGGCCGCTTGCGCATACGACACGTATTTACCTACACCGTTATTACTTTCTACTAGGGCATGAACTTATCCGAATTTGCTCGACTTTGATGTTACTTTTATTTTTTTTATATTGTTGCAGATACACTATTGACATAACAGTGTTACTGATTTAAAATTTTATGCAACTGATATCCATCACAATGATGACACACGTTTCTTAGCAGCCACAGGCCCTAAATTCCTATACTTGTTAGGTAGCACGGGATGTTTAGACTTTCTTTTCTGTGTTTTTTTATTGGTCTTATGTAATTTTACTTAATTTTCCTAGAAGGCTTTTATACCCGGGTATGAAAAATAATGGTGACAATATCCTATTGTTATTACTACTACTACTACTAAACAGAATTTTATGTACTGTTAAAACAACTGTACTTTTAAATTAGATATTTTCCTAAATCAGTTTAGGTTGTATGTTACCAATATTGTTAATATATGATAAGTTTAAGTTCTTTACATTCATTATAGTCACATTAGTTGACTACATACTTAGGTATTCATAGTTTAAGGATATGGTTTTACAAAAAACATTAACATACATTGCGGTCTGTGAAGAAATTAAAGTTCTTCTAACTTTGTCTACGGTGCTACGACAGTTGAGAAAATCAACTTATTTCCTTCTTATACTACTTAGATATACTTATTAATTTTACACGATAACTATCTTTAATGTAATTTATCTGTAAGTGAATAAATACTCTATTTTCTACCAATGAGAGTTATTTACCAATTCTATACTTAATATTAAGACATTTTGTATAATATTTAGGCAATGTTATGTTTTACCAGAATGTTATTTGGAACTCTATTATTATTTGCAAGTACATACAATTTATGGTGTCACAGTATATAGTTCTAAGTCATTATATTGCCTGGCGACAGTTAGTATAGTATTTTTTCAGTTTCGGCCATACTTTTAGCGAGTTTATATCCGACACTGTAAGAAAACCAAATCTCCAATTTTGCAACGAATCAAATAGACGTAGAAACTTTAAATAACTCCTTCATACAATTGTCTGTATTTAATTCTGTGGTTGTATTAATTCTTATTTATATAATACTATGTATGTAAGGTGTTAATCGAGGTGCGCAGGCGCTGAGTCCGCGCTGTAACGGCGCGATCGGGGCCGTTGAACGCGGCTGGCCTTATTCTGGCGAACTATCGCAAGCGAGAAATGCGACGCGTACTTTCATTGTCACCTCGCAATACGCACACCCCTGCTTCACCGCACCGCAACACAGCACTTTAATGGATGGAATGTAGCTGAATAAGATGATTCTGATTTCAGTATTCTACAATTTTCCTTTCATCATTTACGGTTAGTGAATCGAGATTTAGTGAATGTTATAAAATAAATAGATTTCAAATGTTTGCTCAAGCCAGCAACAGCAGTCATATCGATGTCAATAATATTTATTAATAGATCTATGACCTATTCAGCAAAAAAATGAATTTGGGCTTGAAAAGAAAAAATATTAAAGATTTATTGATAAATGATACCGAAAGGAGAAAATTATTATTATTCTATTGGCTCGCGGTAATATCTAAGTCCTACGGTTATGAGAGTAAAATATTGTAATCATATTCTATTAGGTAGACAAATGCTTAATTCTTTCCATCCTAGTAAAGGATGGAAAGAATTAGCTGGAAGGATAAAGTAAGAACTATAGAAAATAGACGAGGAAAAATATCATGACACTCGATACGATACGATGATTTCATGAAAATTATTATTGAGGGGAAAATAAATGGAAAGAGGGGGAGGGAAAGACCAAGGCTACATCAAATAAATTGAGGACAAAATGGGAGTCGCGTCGTATCAAGAATTAAAGAGCATGATGGAAGATCGCGGAAAGTGGCAAGAGCTCCACCGACATGAGCATAGCTCTTAAATTATGAATGAATGAATGAGACAAATGCCTATACTTTCCGGGCTAAGTCATAGTAACTGTTTAGTATATAAACAACTGTATGCTATGCTATGGGTATCCATAATGCTACATATAGTTTATCTTGCTACATCAAAACTGCTAAAATTATTGAAGTTTGTGTAAGTGTGCAAGTCTATGTGTGCATTTGTATTTTGAGCATTAATATTGTATAAATAAATAAAACAAATAATAATACATCCTATTAGGAGACAAAAAACATACTTAAACTTTAAAGAGTAGCTTTAATATGGCTACTTTTTCTATAGAACAGATATATCATATGTTCCGAAACGAAATGAATGAATGCATTCAAAATTTCCAAATGGAAAAGTACTAATTTAAGCTTATTACAGAGTAGGTCTATCTACTTTCATGAGGACACCTATATTATTGATCTTGTGCTACTCCAATATATTATCTACTTGCTTTACCAATTATCATTAAAATACGTTAATGGGCTAGTTTTATGTGCGAAATAAATTTTCTAAAAACATATTTTTTTAATAATATTTTTAGGGCTAAGTAAAATAATCGTAATAAATCTTGCAGGCTACAATTCTATTCTTTTTCAATTATCCTAAATCTGAGTAGCTATTGCAATATAAGCTTTTCGGTTATGTGGATATTGATTAACAACTTGACGTTTTTCCTTGATTTGATTTCTCAGATAAATCTACCTATTTGTATTCTATATACATATAACAGAGGCATTAAAAATCCGTTTTTACTTTGGAAATCGTAGAAACAAGATATTATGTGAAGTTAGGATACTGAATGATGCAGATAAGACACAATACAGAGTAGATATATTTTTCTCCTAACTTTATTTTTATTATTACACTTCTGGAAGCAGTTGTAGACAACCAAATATAAATTTGTGTATGATTGTCTTAAGCCAATGACGCCGCAAGAGTTGCAAGACGATCAGAATTTTAAACTGAAGTTTTATCATTGGAAAAATCTTCCTTATAGAAGAGGTCAGATACGGTATAGGATTGTAAAAGTGTTGGCAACAATAGCAGAAGTGTTGCTACGACATAGCAGCGAGCGCTACGATTGCGAGCCTTGCTGCCATTGACCCCGCGACCGTGTCAAGTGCAACTCGCATTCACATTGCATTGCACACTTGATCAATTATACAATATGTATACTACACTCCCGTTATATTCTCATAATCGTAAATCGATCTCAGACTTTTATAACATAGAAATTTTTTATTTAATATAACAATAATTCTCATAACTATTCACACAGCGCCATCTAGACCCAAGTTAAGGTAGCTAAAGCTTGTGTTATGAGTTCTACATAGCTTATACAAATATATAGTTATATACTTTTTTCGTAAGTACATATATATTATACATAGAAAACACCCAGATCGATGTAACAATCAAACACATGAATTCAAATATTTGTGCCCTGCGAGGAATCGAACCCGCGAGTATCGGAAGGCGGTGTACTAAACCGCGAGACCACCGAAGCCGTCAATTAGTATTGCATTAATTATTTTAATTTGTGTCTTTTTTTATCGGTATTTTTCAGTAAATAGTAGTAGTATAGTAGTGATTATTATATTTCCACTATTCATATTAATAATTATTAGACATGTTTAGAACAAATTCATTAAAAACAACAGCTATTATAACCGTGGTAATGAACTCTATGTACCTAGTCATTGTTGTGAGTTGTTGCATGGCTCGGTTGTTACAGCGTTGTTTCCGTTTCTCAGTTCTTCAAGAAGTCATTCATCTTTTAGTAGATATTTAAAGAATTATGATAAATCTCATAAATATCTTTAAAGATTTGATTATTATCTGTATGGAAAACTATAACTTTATTTCATTACTTTAATGGTAAATTATTAATATTTTATATTTATAAGAAGTATATCTTAGCAAAGTAGAATATTGTGCATTTTTTTAGTTATGTAATATATAAAAACTGCTACATGTATACATATATTTTTCTTTTAAATGATTAATATTGTTATGGTATAGTTTGTTTAGAGCAACATACTTATATAATATATTTAAAGTGCCCACAATGCAAATTATACTAAATATACCTAATATGATTACTAATACATATTATTGATTTAATATTGACGGCCTCGATCTAGCGGTTTAGCACACCGCCTTATGTCGGTTCAATTCCTCGCACTCATGAGTATAATTGTTGATATCAATTCTGGGTGTTTGGTGCTGTATGTGTGTATATTATGTATGTATTTTAGAAAAAAATATCTATGTAGATATTTGTATCAGTACCCATAACACAAACTCTGCTGAACTTGATAACAGATAGACTAAATATTATTATTATAATAAAATTCTATATAGTGATGATATAGATTTTATTAGTTTATATTTACATACATATATACCTACTATTATAAACCTTTAAAATGTAAAAATAAAATCAACAAGTTTTTCTTTTTCTCTCTAAGTTCGTGTCGGTGAGTGAAAACCACATCGCCGCGCGGACGTCATTCCACTTTTCCGAGGCGTCAGTGGTTTGTAACGTGACCACTATAACTTGACCTTCACAAATCACTGACTATTCTCTATTTATTAACAGATTGAACGTACCTGAGGGGAGTGCGGTGGTCCAGATGATGTTGGCGGGTGTATATCCGCAGAAGCCAGCGTCAACAAACCGCCGCCGATGCAATTTCGCCGCTGCATTGAGCAGTAGGTAAGTGTGTCAATGCACTCCAATCCCCTCTTCCCTTCTCTATGCAATCACTCATGACAAGTTCAACTCGTCTAGCCTCATTGGTCCTATGTAGCACAGACCTAGAAAATAAATATCTCAATAAATATATAATTCATAGAACAATCAAATTTTCATTTTATATGTAAAGGTTACATCGCAGCATTATTAGTTTGGTTAAGTTCTAATCATTTAATAGCAAAAAATCACGTAGATCGAAACAAAATGCATAAAGGTTTTAGTAATATTTGTATGGTTTGTAACTAAAAGTTTAATTATTAATAAATAATAAAAAATAAAGGATAGTTTCATAAGTAAATTAAATTAAGTAAGCGTAAGTTTGAATATTGAAAAAGAAAGCAATCAATCCCGATGAGAATCTACTCTTTTTTAACTCTCCATAAACTGGACGTTTTTGTATGGAGTTTTCAATCGGATAGACCTTTGTTTATTTGTAGACTTTTTTTTATATATGTGATAAGGGTGGGCTGTCCAGAAATAATTTTATAGCAAATTGAGGACTCTGATAGTATTTGCATCCTAATTAACAATATAAAAGGACCGTTAGTACTATGTGCGATATTTCGCTGGACAATCTAGAGACGGTAGTTGAACAAACTGCTGGCACCTATCTACATTGACATCGATGTTACTTCAGTCTGATCGTGACCAAGGCTAGTGCAACCTACTCGAAACGTGGACATTTATTTATCACAACTTAATCGTGTAAACGCGAAAATTAAAAAATAAGTAACATGAAAGGAATTGTGGAAATAATAATGTATTGAGTGTGAGTGTTGCCGAGTGTCGTGAGAAGCTGTTCGCGGGTTCATTAGCCCGTGTCGTTTTCATTGGCGTGTGTCTGCGTTGACTGAGAGTATACCACGGTGGTTGCGTCTGAAAAACTTTCTTATTATCTGAACATCCCGCGATCATACTCATAATTCTCGGATTAGCATATAACCAAATTGGATGCATTTACTGAAGATTGCGGTTGGTGGTATTTTAGATATATTAGAGATTTATTATTACTCGTAGGTACTTTATTAGTTCTATGGTGATCATAAACCGGAATCATCCTGTCACCTATTTTGCTAATCTTAGCAGAATTCAAAATATGTTAGGAAAAATATGTACAAAATAAAAAAAAATTAAGCTGCATAAACAATCCTCATAAATTATAGTATGAGCCAATGTATGATCAAGATTACTTAAGCTTTCGACCAAAGAAACGCATCAAATCATTCATATAGTAGCTGAACTAGACAAAAACATAGGAAGACTTCTACTTTTGGTTCGGTGTTAAAACGGATAGTCAACATCTAGTAATTTAAACTGAACTAAGAAAAAATATATCAGATTTGTAAAGAATCTCTTACTAAGCCTTATCTTATCGATTACTATTTATAAATATTTAATACTTACTTATTTCATTTTATTACAATTATGAATTAAATAAACAAGAAAAGTGATTAATGGGTTCATTAATCAGAATGGTGCACTCGCCTTCCCTAATATACTTATTATTATTATTTACATAACCTAATTGTACAACTAAGAACCTAAAATTAAAAAGCTTAAAAAAATATAATATGATGACTAAAATATATTATTAAAAGGGGTCCCTTTAGGCATTACTATTTATGATCCGCATTTGAATATGTTTTTTTCATTACATTATGTAATTTATAGGAACAGAACAAAATATTAGCCGTCTTGATGTAGAATAATAACTGTTTTTTTCAAAAGAACTGCGTTAAATATGTTTCTGGAAATGAGTTTTTTTTATAAAACTACAAGACTGCTATACCTTTCTGGAATGCCTCCAAATTATCTCGTCTGGTAAAGGGTCGCATCGGCAGGTGGGTGTGCAAGCGCATCACTGCGAGTTTCCTATCTGTATCTAGGCGAGTGACAGTAGCGGCTTGCGAAAGTGCACATAATTGGATCGGCGCTTTAGAAAGGGGGTTATGAGTTTGTAAGTGCAACGAACCCGTGTGCGTTTCCCCGGGGAGATGCAGACACTCGGCGGTTGTGGAAAGCGTGCGATTCCTGGAACCTGCGCTTGCTTTGGTCGCTGTACCGCGCGCCGATGACGGCTCTCTATCACTCACTGCATTTCCATCAAAATACAAGACGCGAGATATGTTGTATTCACTACGACATATTCACATATCAAAGTTGTGACATGACATAATATGTATAAATGTATATTTTTATACAAATACAAAAAGATTTTTGATGCAAATGTCATATGGAATATTTTAACCAACTGCAATCTAATTAGTCTATGTTGCCAAGATTGAATCGATACTGTGTAACTCCGCCAGATTGTATTTGAAGAACAATACTATATTTTTTATATTAATATTATTTTTCGTAACTGGAAAACCGTTTCTCTTGTCGAGTTTACATATATGGTTTCATATGGAACTTAAGGTTAAAAGTGACTACTTGTCGTCTGTCTAAAAAATCCCTCATTGCCTGTAATAAGTTCAGTAATAAAATCCTGTTCAGGAAATGCATTGACTGTAATAATTAGCCGATATTATATTAGAAGGAAAAAAGTTAGTATTAAATTGTAAATGAATATTGACTACACTTCTTCATATTCAAATTCAATAAGTACGTAAAAGAAGAATATGTTGATATATTATAATAACGAGTATTTTTTTTGTCCGTGGTATTATCTATTATGTTTATATACTTTATACACTACTAGCGACCCGCTTCGGCTTTACACGGGTGTACATGTATAAACCTTCCTCTTGAATCTTCTTCTTCTTTTTCTATCTATTTAAAAAATCGCTTCAAAATTCATTGCGTAGTTTTAAAGATTTAAGCATACATAAGGATAGACAGCGACAGCGACTTTATTTTATACCATGTAATGAGTAATGATGATGAAAATTTATTCGCTAGCTACTGGGCTTCCAGTAGTAGAATAGTTATTTATATATTACTGTACTTTAATTCTAATCAGAATCAGAAGACATTATCATCAGATTTAAACAGATAAATTTTGCACTATTTTGTTGTTCATCAGATACGCGATATTTTAGTTTATTCGTCTGAGCAGATTATGAATATAACTTTTTTGATTTGTTTCGTAGTTTTTGAAGGGTATAGGTTAAGAGTTAATGCAGAGAAGCTAGAGGTTAAAAACAGATTATAAAAGATAAAAAACTATTTTTAAGAGAAATTCTTGTATAATAAGTATATATATATAAACAGTGTATTTGATGAACAATTTAATTTACAATAAAATATATCACCTGGTGAATATTGCATCAATATGGTGTTTAAAAAAAACAACAATCTATTATATTCATAACGCAACTGTTCTACTAAGGCCGTATAACGGGGCCAAAGGGTTATTCGACCATATGCTCTTTCTTCAAATACCGGATATGGGTTAAGTAATCAGTGACTTTTTTTGCATCCTCTCCATTTAACCCCTTTCTATTGTCAGCATCGTAACAGTACATTTTAAATAAAAAAAGTCGACATTTGCACGCATAGGCGGCATGTTAATTGAATCGCTTACAATCGATGCTATCACAGAATTTATAAACGGGGCGTGTTAACATCTCTTTTTTACTCCCAGAACCAAATCGCCATATGCATATTAAAGTCGATTATTAATTAATTTAAGATCGGGTACTAAAACGATAGACCAGGAAAGTCGTGAGTTCTAATATCGCGGACAACACAAATGATGTATGTAAATTTTATTTATTACCTGTTGATAGAAGCATCGATAAGAAACCAAAATAATCCGAATAGACTCTGCGCCGGCACATTCAGTTAGATTGAAATAGAGTCAGCGCAATATGAGTCGACGCAAAAGTTGATAAATGATAATTCCTCTGACTACGCTATCTGGTACGAAGGTATAATGCTAATTATGATAATATTTTCATATTAATACATGCATTAATTTATGTGCCAATAAAAATACCATAAAATAGGTAAATTTTAGTATGAACTATAAGGCTCAAGGACGTTTAACAGCTTGCTATAGTTATCACATACTATAACCGCAGAGTACTACCTTTATGTTTTGAAACGAAACAAAAAGCATGGCCCTTTGATAATATTGTACTTAAACCTCAAATTGGTCACACTGCTAAGATAAACGAGCCATCATATATCTTGTAGGCCATTGTTCTCAAAAGTCCGTTGCTTCTCAGAATTAGACATTACTATAGGTCCCGGTTTACTCGAGAAACTGTTATTTTGTAACGGAATCTGTATGACGGCAAAAGTGCATTTTTTTTAAATGCACTGATGATTGTGACGTCACGAAAGCATTGTACGCAAGCTTCTCCCGTTACTCGTACAAAGGGCGCGTAAACAAAGGACCAGTGGTGACCACGAAGTTGCTGCTGAATCTCTATTGTTTTGTATATTGTACTATAAATCAATCGAATAGTAGAATACTTGTTTAGTTTTCTTGTAAAAATCTGTATTTATTTATATACTTCAAATTCATTATATATTTATTCATTTATTATCAATAATTTTACAAAAAGGATGACTATTTTGGTCCAATATATAATATAATAGGAATTTGTTAAATATGTGATTTCTTATAAGCCAACCTCGGTGGTCTAGAAGTTAGCATATCGCTTTACTATCCGATGGTCGCGGGTTCGATTCCTCGCACGGTACAAAAAATTGTATTCATGAATATGATTGTTTGTATCGGCCTGGGTATTTTATTAAAAAAAAATGAATCCATCTATTTATATCAGTTGTCTAGTACACAAGCTCTGATTAGCTTGGGACTAGATGGTGTTGTGTGAATTGCCCTGAGGTATGTATTATTATTATTTTCACTATTGTCGCATTTTCTCAGCTTTTGTTGTTTTTTTACCACACTTACGGGCCAAAACCATTTTTATTATTATTAAAATAACACAACAGGATTTTCTGTTATGATTGTATCATTGTATTGTATTAACGATTAAAGTTATTTTTAATGGAACAAAATTCTAGTAAAATCTTTCCTATGGTAAAACTTACAAAAGCTATTCAGTGTTATTAAAAGTGAACGCATAGCAGGGCCGTTTTATGCTTAGAAAAAAAAGTAAAAAGAAAGGACAAGTCCCGTTATGATCCCGGCGCTCAAGGTGTTTGGGCGGCGTTCCGATGCACCCATGGGGCCATGTTGGACGTTCAACGAATCTATGCGTCACGTTCACCGCATCTGCGACACGCTCTAATGCAGCTTGAGGAATTAGGAAAGTTGTTTAGGATAAAAAATTCTTGTGTTATTAACAGCAGCATTATGCATTTGTTTTAAAAACTCTGATAGCTCAATGTTGTTACTTAATTTTGTGTATCTGTTTTGTATGATTAATAGTATCCACTTATATACTAATTGTATGTTCAGTCATTTTTTTGAGAAATGAATAGCGCATCGGAGTAAACAGTTAAAACAAAGTAATTTATGGAAGGTCGCTGCAGTAAGTAAGTATGCTTGCCCTTGCCGCACGGAGTTTCTGACGATAGATCGATAAAAGTAACTGCAGTACTCCGTCCATAAACCTGCGTATTACACATAACTGTAACAGTACAAGTTCGTATAATAATATACCACAATCTCTATTAGTATGAATATTAAAATAAATTTAATACAAACAGTTGACAGAATCTATCTGCCACCCACCCATTTTGTGAAAAAAGATAGTAATCAGAATAAGAAGAATGACGGTGTAAGTATAGTTAGTTATATATCACAAGAGAATTAAACTTTTTGATGCCATCTCGGAAAATAGTGACAATAAAAAAATAAAAAATAAAAGTTTTAACGAAGACATCCAGTACCTAATATACACAAAAAAATGTATATGTAAAAAATATATAGTTTAAAATGAAAATACACACGCTATTTATTATTCAAATTTTGGTTTATACTAGTAAAATAAGATGTCTTATTTTGTCTATTTAAAGGCACTTGATATCATTATAATGCAAGCGAAATCGTTAATATGCAAATTAAGGAAACAATATTTCCATAATATCTCGTTTGTACGTTGATATATAAGCACATAAAAATATTTATCACATTTGGAAATATGTCGTCCTATCTATTTTGTTGTCGTAAGAAGCTTATGTCAACGACCTCTTTATGTAAGAGACGTTAGTAGGTACATAATGCGCTCGCTTCCTGGACAAACTGGACTTGTAGTCCAAGAGCCAGGAATAGATTAGAGAAAGTAGCATACCTAATAGAATCAACTATGGTCATCGATTATTTATAAATATAATCTGTTATAACAACACTCTAAATGAATGCACTTTACAAGTAACAAGACCATTCATTTAGGTATGGTTGAAGTAATGAAATATAAATAATTGTTAATACATTGTATTAACGGGTATGCATTAACCATGCAGTAACTGTTACATTACCTAATCTAATTATGTTTTATAATTCCCGATTCTCCTTCAGAACTAAAAAGTTTAAAACTTTGAACTTTTAGCACTTAAATAAATTGATACAATACAGTTCCTATCTTTGTTATTACATTCATCTGTAATTGTCAAATGTATTCGACTAAATGTTATAAAAAATACTATTGACTGTATAAAAATATACGAGTACATTATGTTCATGATCTACTAAGCGAACCAATATGCTGTTTTATATTTCATAATCTTCCCCCTCTTCCGCACTAGTTTCAAAATTAATTAATAATAACAACTAACGCGACCGGAAAGTTTCTTACATGTACCTTAATACTGATTTAGTGAATGAACTGCATTGTCGATAATATAGAGTGAATTTGGATAGTAACAACACGTATAACATGTGACAATAAATACGCATTCTAAAATTTGGTTGAGCGCAATTATGGCAAGCTCACATGTTATAGGTACTCGTGGACGGGTGGTGCTTGTAAGAAGTGATATACTCTGACAACTAAGACTGATTTATTTTGTTCCTCATGTAACTATTTATTTGCTTATGTCAAATTTGCTATTTAGCTGTTTCTAATCGCACAAAATCTTAAAAATATAATGCTGAACATCATTTGTTTAAAAGAGCAACACGCAAGTTTATTGCTAGTTCTTCTTGTGACGAGACTGCGTTCCGATTGTGTAGTAGAATAAAAAAAAAATACTGTGTCTATTCTATTTCTATACAAAGACTCATGACGGAATAAGTCTATCCATAATTTGTAATCTACCCACTGCTGAACAGGGTGGTTGCAACACTGTTGATGTATCGGGATAAGTAAGATAAGGGAAAGTAATAACAAGATATTACCACCCATCTTGTTATTACTTTAATCCTTAATGGTGCCGACATCTTACATGTAATCAGTGTTGTCTCCTTAAGGTTTTAATGTATACCTAGTTCTTTAATAGTATGTTGTACCTTAAACACTCTTGAATTGTTATTTTATGAAGTAAGGTAAGTAATGTGTTATGTGTACGTAGATCAAAAATTTAACTATTATTTTAAATTATATGATTTTAATTAATAATTTACTGTCACTACATAATGACATACCTGTCTAATTTTTTTCTGGATTGTCAAACAACAATACGATGCTAAACAAGACACTTCGATATTGTATAAAAAATAACAATTACACTATAGGTACTTACATAAACCATTTATCAAACAAAAAATAATCAATCACCTAGAAAGTAAGAACGCCAGACAAGAGTGTTACTAAGATATTGATAGAAGGTGTAAAAAGTCTTCTTCTGCCCATCACAAACATTATTAAACTTATTAATTTCCTAAATGAAAATATATGTTATTTCTTTAAATTTAACTTCAGGACGTCGACTCCCAGTCTATTATGATACTAATGCCAGGACCTCTCGTCTTTACTTACCGTGCGTTTATTTTCAAAGCTATAAAACCTTCGTTCGGTTTGAGAAACTGGTATTTGAAATGTTTGGTGGTAATATAACCGGATAAAAAACGCTAATTAATTAATTCTGAATAGAGAAAGTTATTATATTCGTAATCTCATTATGTATCTACTCATAATTCTTATAACTTTTAGTTTTATTCAGCATTCAGCATGACTTTGCTTCATTTATTTGTATAATAAGGAACTAATAGGGATAGGTACCGAAATTGTTTCTAAACTGTACACGTACTACATGTGTCTAAATATGTGAACACTGTAGGAATAAGCTCAGAAGAGATATATTGTAGATATGTCAACAACATAATAGAGGCTTCTAGAAATTATGAATAAAACCATAAGTACTATGGATATTTATAATATATATTATGTAAATAAAAAAAAATCTAAATAAAATTTGGTGTAAAAATTGTCTAGTAACAGGGATAAGGTTAAAATGAATTGCTATGACTAATACAAAAGTAAAGTTCTTAATATATAATGTAACTCCATTTTTTTACTTGAGTAACTATTTAATCCGTTCATTAGCATTCCAGTATTGACGGGTCAGTAGTCCAAATGGTCGAACCATATACACACCACAGCACACATGAAACTTTTGAAAAAAAGAACTGTATTGTTATAATTCTATAAATTTAAAATAACTTTTAACACGACGCCGCGACGTCACATCTTGCAATGGCAGTGAAAATTATTAATGATACTGCAACGCCCTTGATATTCTTAATTTTTCAGAAGTAATGTATTATGAAAACGTAACGAGTAATTATATGTACTTACTAGTATACATATCTCATCTACAGGAATACAGTTGTTTGTGATTCAGTTTTATTGATATGGCCTATATTCAGCTTTATAGGCCTTAATCTTCAAAAAGTATTTTAGTTATTTATATTAGGCATTATTGCTGTTATTTCAATTTTTTTTTTGATTAATTTAAAATGACTAAAATTGTAATAGACAATGAAGTTATATTGTTTATAAGCATTACTTAAGTCAATTTCAAATTTTTATGTAAATTAGTTAGTTCATTTCATGATCCATTAGGTTTTTAATATATTTTATTTATTTTCACATTTTTTCGCAATTGGAGTTGCACTGGAGCATTGGCCGATGTGAGGAAAAGCCATAATAGTGGAATAAATTAATATTTTTTGCAGAAAAGTGGCGCGCACTAGTTCCCGTGGCCACCGTGTGCGACGCGTGGCGCTTATGTCGTTCGCAAGCGCATTGCTACTAGGAAAGTTGCTTATGACGTCGGAAAGTGTCACGTTGAACCATGGTGAACCGCGACCGGTGTCTTCCACTATAGCTGGCCTACTCACGAAATTGTCATTCTATCAATCCGTCACCATAACTTTATCTTCACCATCTGACAGCTACACTCGTAGCTCTTAAAAATACTTGTTGTCTTACCGTTGCTCGATATTAACAATCATTTTCGCTGTGATAGATTGTTTGTTGAGCTGAATGACGGAACATTATATACTATAAAAAAGTATTCTTCCAGTTCGCGTTGGTTCCTATTCTTTGTAGCAACCTTCTAATAGGACACTGACCTTATGTGATATTCAAGTTTGCACAACGTAACAATGCTTTAAAATAGGTAGACATCGTATAAATTAAATTATATTTTTACAAACTGGTCTGCATAAATCATACGTTTATTGGTATTTTAACTTATTTCTTTGAAAAATCATAGTGATGTAAGACATAGTTTATGTGTATATAGACCACTAACAGATCTCCTATCTGTTAGTGGTCTATAGGAAGATAGGAATATGATAGGAAGTCACATATATGTTACGTAGTTCATATTATCTCATGCCATTAAGGACAAAGTCCCAGGCATTGCTGGGGATTTTATGCTATTTTTTAACTAAGTATAAGTAGGCAAGGCCTACTGTGTATACTACTCATATTTATTTTTATAGTATGAGAGTAATAATATATATTCAATATTTTAACTTATTATTACTTCATACTATACTAAATATGTAATGAGGTTGTTTGAAAAAGATTGATTACATTGATAACGCAGTTGCTGTGCAATTTCATATATGTAATTTTGATTTCGTTGGAATATAATGATATGGAGGAAATAATAAAGGGTATTATATTTTTCTACAATGTAGGATAATACGGATTTACAATACTCGGATTTATAATTACGAGTAACTTGACTGTACATAGATATATAAACCAATGATAAAATTAAAAAAAAAAAATCATTCAGTTGCTTCTCTTTTGAACTGTGTGGTAGGGATAGTGATAAAAATATGATGTAAAAGTGGCTAGACGTTTAAAGATATTAAATATTGTATTAGTGATATTAGTTCACAGGATATCGATGGATAAACAAACTTTTGAAATATCGCCATTTTGATAAAGTCAGAGTCAAAATAATCTTAGCCTTAGGACTAAATTATGTAATAACTAATATAATATTTAGTATTTTTCACTATTGTTTTAAATGCTGGAGGATTAAATGTAATATAATGTGGTGTGGGTATAATGTGGTGCATACATATAATGTGGTGATAGGGATATTAAAATGTCTACATGGTCAAGGTCTAGAATTTAAATAATATTCAAGAGAGATGGTTAGTTCGTCTTGTTTTATTATTTTATTTATTTAATATTTTACAGGAATAAATAAAGTTATAATGTAACATGATTTGCTTCTTCCGTATCCCATTTTTTGGGGTTGGCGTAATTTGTTTTCCTCTTCCATTCATTTCTGGCCGCATTCATCTCGTTATTTACTCCCTTTTTTACCATAACCAATTTTGTTAATAAATAAGCTCAATATATAATAATATATAAAATATAGGTAGATATGTAAGTAATATGTTTGTATATCAAATCAATTATGTATTTTAAAAATATTAACGTTTTAATATTTAGACTGATTTTATTTCTACCCATTCAATATGAAATTTGTAGTAGTCAGGAAGTAGAAAAGCAGTAAAAAAACAATTTTCATATAGGTATAACATCTACGTAGAAATAAATTGTAAAATTAAATTGAATTGTTGTTTAAATTGTAAAAAAGGTGTTTCAATCTTATTGACACATATTATATTTCATTGTGATTTTATTTTTTATTGAATAATTCACACAGCGCCACCTAGCCCCAAGCTAAGTAGAGCTGTGTACAAGAAAAGTGATAGTAATACTTGGATACATTTTTTTATAAATACATATATAATATACATAGAATGATACATATATAAGATACTCAGACAGATACAAACAGTACATTCATTCTCATGAAAATAAATGTTTGTACCGTGCGAGGTATTGGATCCGCGACCTTCAGGATTAAACGGTATGCTGAGCACCGAGCCCACCAATAAAATTTAATTAATTATATCTATTATACGGAATAGTGTAACCGTATCAATGCGCTGCTTTTTTATGCAATAAAGAAATTTACTTTAGATTGGCTTCTTTCTCCTTCTTTCTCTCTACAATACAGATAGGAACCATAAGGAGACGTTGCAATACATCTATACATTTCTATTAACAATCAGCATTAAGTAAAATTACTGACTTCGAACCCATAATATTTTGATCCTCTGAAATAGCAACATATGTATGAGTATAATATATGTAATATGTTTTCTACGACTGTTTGAGAATGTTACCTATTATATACTTTACATCAGATGAGCTATTAGCAAATTCTAGTTGAATAAGAAAGATAGATAAAATTTAATGTAGGCAAAGCTCAATAAAGCTTATTTCCATCCAACATTCATTCGGGCGAATGGACGCAAGCGCAAGCGTGACGCGAATCGTCGACCTCTCGCGTTTTGTAATGTTCGGTGTTTGTCGGTGGCGAAATAGAGGTCATTGACAAGGCCTAGCGCAGATAAAACCTAAGCAGCTTTTATCAAAACATTTTATTTAATCGATCGATTCTATTTAGTTTGACGTGTGTAAACATTGATAAAAATAAAAAAAAACAGCATTTAAGCACGTTCTTAGAGTTTTTGTAGTTCCGGTTGCTTTGGGGTATTGAGCATTTGGAATCCATTTAGACCTATATCATATCATTTTTCTATTATGATATTTATCGATATCTTAAAACCGAACTTGAGATATGAAAACAGAAATAGGATATCAATTGATCGAATGAACTGGTGATTATTATGCCTTTCCTGTTTGTAAATTATTTTTTCATCGATAAGTGTGAACAATCGTTTGTTGTAATAGTCGTGACGTACAAGTCAGCAAAATGGGGGGCACATGGACAAGAGCGGAGGAGGGGGTGTGGGGGCAGTGATGATAGAGACACTACATCGCAACCAACGAAACAAAAATTTGTGAGGTCGATGAACGCGAATGGCCGCGCGAACAAACGTCAGGTTGATTCACTTTTCATCTACACTTCTTACTCCGAATTAAACATTATAACTTTTTTATTTTTAGCAACTAAATGAAAACTCACTTTCCAACATAAATCATGGAAAAATGACTTTCTCAATTTATTTTGATTATAAGATATTGTATAATATTAAGGACGTGGCCATAACATGTTCATTTAAGGAGTAGGTAGCTAATTAGATAATTAAAAATACACTCGATTGATGCGTGATAATAACATTTATAAAATCAATATAGAAGTTCAATATGCATTGCAAAATCATCCGAATTAAATTGTATTATTTTGGCGAAGATATCATTTAATATAGCCATAAAAAAATATTTGATGGCTTTTATTTTTTTGCATCGAGAAGCTTTTCCTTACTTTAGCAGTCGTCTAAAAATCAAAATTCAATAACATAATTGAGATGTTTTATAAATAAATATATATTTTTATTTGAACATATTCTTGAATAATAGATTGACGTTAATACTAGAAGTGATGTCAGTATGGTCAAATAATTGAGTTCCTATGAAATATTCAAAAGAGAATTATCGATATTCTTATTTAAATTGGCGCTGCTTGAAGGTAAAAAATATTTGTCTATAACTATAGTACATTTCTGATCTCATTAAAAAATTTAATCTTTCAATCTTTCAAAAAATTATTATACAAAAATACATGTAAATTTATATACACGTGACGACTTCACCAATGACTGTTATGTCTATAAATGTACCTAAACTGGATCTTTCTCTCTTCAAACAAATATATATACGAATACTATGATTAATTAGACATTAACAAATACAAGTAAATATTAACAATAAATGGCAAAATTATATTGAAATACGGCTTTGCTCTATCTATCTAAAAATATGAGAATCGGAAAAACATTTTTTAGTGTTTGTTCGGAGAGCATGAGTTTTTACTTTTATCGAGCATGCGAGTGAGGTTGATGAACCTGCGTTCTCTGCGTTTGGCGGGAGTCATCAGTTTGCGACCGCGTATACTGCCACGTGACAGCCAATAGTTACTGTCCTTCTGTTTGCTAGCAGATCAAGGATCTGTTTGCCACATATGTAGACCCCTAATCGCTCATTTGTTTTAGTTGTTGTTTTTCATGAAAATATAATTTTGTATTCAATCTAACCTTTTAATATACTGCATGAAATTAATATCACTAAATTAACGTATCTCAGGGTTATTAACGTATAACAGTATTTATTTTTGTTATATTATAGGCTTTTTATTGCACATTCCGATTTAGTGGTATATATGTACACAAAATGATTTATTAAAAACACAAAATGATATCATAATTTGTTAGGTAAATATATAAATTGTAATTTATTTTGAAAATTTTGTTTACATAAAATTCAAGTTGAAATGACAACGTCGTAATGTTAATTCTTGAATAATAATGAAATCTCGTGTAAACAAACAACAAATGAAAAACAAAGCATTAGAATTTAAAAATTAAGAATACTATAAAAATGTTGTTACATTCAGAATGCTTCATAATTATAATACTTTGGAAGTTTTATATTGTTTTTATTCATAATTGTTTTTAATAAATTATTATCCATTCTACTTTACTTATTTACCTACGTAAAGTAGAATGGATTCAATGGGATACCATGTATCATCCGGAAATAATACGTTTTATGACCATATGAATTACCTAATCCTAATGATCCTTGTTATGAGAAAATATAATATTGAGAGCTACTTATATTAATAGAAATAAAGTTTTATTCATTGTCGTTTCACTGATCAAGCGCATATCGTAGGAGTAATGTCTTGGCGCACGTTGATGTCGTTTGTATAAGACATTTGTTATGCATATTTTCTTTTATTTTATTATAAATATTTCCTTATTCATTTTATATTTATACCTGTTTTACATCATTTTTGTATAGTCAAATAACTTGTTGGATTTTTTTTAAATAGATAAGTAAAAAGTAAATAATTTATAGTGAAAAATGTTGGCTTAAAGTTGGATATAATTTAATTGCGTGTTTTTAATTATACAAATATAATAATAAAACTTAAATTTGAACATATACATCAGTAATTCTCCCATCTTGAAGTCGGTTCAATACATTTTATAAGCGCTGTTAGTTTTTTGCTGCCAAGGTATTAATGTTTATGGTGCTGCGATACCATAAGTGATTATAAAAAACAAAAGATTAACAAAATAACTAGTTATTTTATGTTTTCTCCACTTTTCATCAATATATTAATACTAATAGTAGTGTAATAAACAGTAGTCGTTTTTTTTATTTCGTTTTGTTTATGACTGGAGGGCAATGGCGTGAAAATACATGGTGGTACCGTGTACATAAAAAGTGTTATTTCCGCATTGCGCCGCGCGTTGCTCGCACCGCCAGCACCGTACGCCGCCGCCGCCGCGCCGCGCCGCACCGCCGCGCGGGATGCAGCCTGCAACGTTTCTGCGGCCGGCCGACACATGAATACCAGTGGTTCTCAATCTCTTCATAAAACCTTTAAATATCTTCATAAAACTAATGATAGTGTAATTATTAGTTATTTAGGATCCTCTTTAAATAACATACATAAGGTTTAACTTATTTTTTAAATCGTCTTCTTTCATATGGATTTATGTCTATTTGTTATCTTTGTACCATAAAAACACATTATGTATAATTTATTCATTCAATAAAACAATCATTTTACAGTTTGATGCAGAAACTCTTAAAATTATATCTACTTGTTATGTCAACGTTGGGCGATAATTACTTATTCGATGACTGAAATTAATCTGTTTTTTTTTCTCCCAAATTATCATTCATATACATACAAAGTTCATTACATTATGTAACTATCGGTAGTGTTGAGTTGTCATGATTTTACTTATAAAAATAAATATATTATACAGCAACGGTCATCTGAACTGTCCGGTAGGTTTAAAATTGAAAAGAAATCATTTGTATAAGTTTCTACTGTACTATAAGGAGAAATACTACGGATTTTGACTACCATTATTTTTTAATTTTTCAATACGAAATTATATTGTAATATTTAATGCATTTGTCTCTAGTAATAAATACATAATTTATGGGGTGGTAATGAAAGATTGAGTACAACTGTTGCCATCGACGACTAGCGGTTCGCAAGGTTCAGGTTCACTCGAGTTCATTGCCATAGTTTTGTAACCCTTCTTGTGTAACTCGCTCTCGTCGGCCCTTCTCACTCGCCTCTCACTTGGACTCATTATTGCACATATAGTTTCATTGATTTATTAGTAACTAGCGAACCACCCGGTTTCGCGCGTGTTTTGCAATAATTTACACAAAACCTTCTGTCAATTAATGATAAACCGCATTAAAAACAGTTTATCAATTAGATCATTAGAGATCATAAGATGTAGGTCCCTAGGGTATTTGTTACTTAAAAATTTGGGCTGCCTTGGGCTGCCAAATTTACTCCAGTAACCAAGTAGTTTGTTCAATTTGAAGAGGAAGATATTTCAGCGAAATTATATGGTACGAAGACATAACACCACAGTTTTTAAGAGTGACAATTATCGAGGAGTATTTGCCATATTTATAATGTATTTTGTAATGTCTATATGTCACTAACTAATGTAAAGTTAGAAGGAATTTGTTTACTATTTTAGCACCAAAATAGGGTGTACTAGATTGTATAAGCATCCAGTATATTTATACTGGGTTAGTTTAATTGGTATTACGTTAAGCCTGATTAAGATAATAATACTCATGAAACTGAATAACTTATTCTAACAAATGATACTTGAAATCTGATTATATATTTTATTACAAACTAGGCGGTTACGTGATTCATTTCAGGTTTCAGTACGAACGTAAACATTCGAGACCAGTAGAATATAGACCTATTTGCTTACAAACTATAACAAAATATATAACTACTGAATGTTTCCATATTAATTTGTATATATTATTATTCATAATAAATAATTGAACAAGAATGCATTATCAAGAAAACATTTAGTACATTAACGATATGTGTATCAGAAATACATTAATTTGGTAAGTAATTAAAAAGATTACTTTGTATCATAAAGAAACAATATCCTCAGCCATCAGGGATGATCACTCTAAATGACCATAGATCTCATCTACTTAAAATCCTTATTTATTATATCTTAAAATTCTTAACACAACGAACGATGGTTAACATCGTTGACAAAATTTTATGTATGATACAACGTCTTAGGACAATTCACACAGCGCCATCTAGACCTAAGTTAAGCTAGCTAAACGTTGTCTTATGGGTGCTAGATACAAATACATAGATATATATATTTTTGTAAATATGTACATATTATACTTCTATACATACTATACATAGAAAACAACCGATACAGACAGTCATACTGATGAATATAAAAATTTGTGCCGTGCGAGGAATCGAACCCGCGACCATCGGAAGTAAGATGGTGTGGTACGCCGCTAGAGCACCGAGGACGTAAATTTGTTAGCCTCGAATCTGTTTGTCGAAATATAAAAATAAGTAATGCTGCATGCGTGGGGGTTTCAATTAATTCAATTATATTTTTTTGTAATACGTTGTATGGAGGTTGTTTATATATATATATATATATATATATATATATATATATATATATATATATTCTCTTTATGTTTTTTCTATTTTAGAAGTTGTAACTAACACCACTAACTAATTATATTATTATTTTTATTATAACACAATATAACATTTGTTAAATAAACATTTTTTATGAAACGAGTAGCAATTTATTTTATTTCTAATTAAATTGATGTATTGATGGTAAGACCTGTTTAGTTTTGCATTGTAGAAAAGGTTACAATTAATTATTATAAAGGTTGCTATCAAGTTTAAATTTCTATTATATGCATAGATGAAATGTTTGGACCGATTTTGTCGGGACTTTTTTTGGTAGGTAGCTGATGTAATAAGGAGTAACTTAGGCTACTTTTATTTTAGAAAAGTAAAGTTTAATTCCACGCGGACGAAGTCACGGGAATAGCTAGTCTAAAATAAAAAGGAATATACTTCACATATTATATATAAGTTAATTTCTTGTTTATGTATTTTCAATATTTAAACACTTATATCTACATACATTACATAGGTAATGTAAATGCGGAATGTTTAATTGAGCAGTCGGTGGCGTAGGCTGTGTGTTCCGCGTCTAGCGGCCGTCGACCCCCAGTCTTTCGAGAGTATCGAACCGCTGGGATTACGTCACCGTACCGCGCAAGCCTCGCCGCGTCGCGCCGCGCCGCTCGAGCGCTTCAGCTCCATTGCGCGTGCGCGCCGCCATTCTACAGAGCCAGGCTCAAATCCGTCGCCTGCGCTTGTCTACTGTACTTATATTATTAAAAGCAAATACTTTATTTTCTTTATATAGTACAAAACACCGTCGTCAGTCGCCGCTGCTGTCTGTTCGCTTATATCTTTTAATTTACACAACAGTTTTTAATGCAGTTTTCGGCAATTCAGCAATGGATGGAGTGATTCAAGAGGAAGATTTTAATATATTCGTGTTACGGTATAGGACAAGCCTAGAAATAAAAAATTCTTAATCCGTGCGAAGTCGGGACGGACCGCTAGTAAATAATATACTAAACAACAAATAACTGATTTTTAACATTCTTTCACATGAACAAGGGTTCCAAAACAGTAAGTTACGTGGGCTGTGTTAAAAAAAAGCATAAGTTAATATATTCATGTGTTTTACTTCTACCTACAAGTATCTATATCTGTCATAAACATGCTCATATCTGTGTAAAAGTTTATATAATTTCTAATTATTATTACTATTAAGTAATAAAAAAAAATTAAACTGCTAAATCACATATCTTTGGAACTTCTACTTCGTTTTATGTAAGTAATGTAAGCTTTACCACTGACAACAAAATTTGAATTAGTACGTCAAAATAATAATGATGAGAGGTGAGAGAAAATTATGATGAGCAATACATACAAATGTCATTTATGTAGTTATTATATAATAGACTCAAATATATATTGAGAGACTATAGTGATAGAAATATCTATGTATACAAAATATTATGAAACGCTGTTTTAGCTGTATATCTGATACATATTTATTATGTTAGCTGCCTCAAGTACTGGAATAAATATAGGATAATAATTTTGGGACGTGAAGTTGATATTATCTATTTCGTTAGATAGGTAAGCAAGTACACTCTGCGCTTGTCGATAAAGTAAACACCATCCGCAGTCGATACAGCAGTCATCGACCTGCACTCAACTCGCAAGGCCACTCGCTTACACAACTTGCCACAAAATCTTATCTACTTAACTCTTTTGTGGGTATTTTCATTTCCACCACACTGAACCTTAAAGAGACGTTGTGCAATTACATCAAACTTGCACCATAGATTACAAATAGATGGCAAGTATACAAATAACGGTTACGAATCTGAAGTCAATAGCTCCATTATGACTAATTTTTAAGAGTAGCCTTTGTTTTGAGGAAGCATAATGGCAAACAAGTACAGTGTTCTCAATAAAATGAACTCTTGCGATCGGGCGTATAAGTGAGCGTCGGCACTCTGCGTTCGCCAGCTAACAAAAGTACTTTCGGGCGAGTGAGCGAGTAACGGTACCGCGCGGAGAAATGCTCTACGAAATCGAAACACGCCATCCCGTTAGCCGGCCCTCGCCCTAAGAGCCTGCCGGGATAATCTTGGTAAATCACAGCCGCCCGCCTCCGTTACTCGATGATTGCGCTCTTAACTTGGTAATTTCCGTCATGTTATCCCACTAGAAATGCGTATATTTAAATAGGTACGATGTGTATATGATGTGGCTAAGTGATATTACAAACTTATACATATTTGCTATATTACACATATTCTTTTTTTTATTACAAATACTTTTTAAATGACAATATGTTTTCAGAATTTTAATTAAGATATTCTATTATAAAATGACCATTCAGAAATATTCACAATTTAATTTAATTTAACTTGAGTTACAGATACTATATCTATATTACGTAAGTATTTACATAAAAAAAGTATCTAAGTAATTTTATCAGTGGTTTAGTACCCATAAGACAAGTTCTACTTACCGAGGGACTGAGGGCCCTGTGTTAATTATCCAGAGTTATTTATTAATTTAAGGCATTTGCCACATATACCTTAAATCAACTTAAGTATTTTCTGATATGGTAGTTCTAAAATAGTTTGTATGATTGAATTGAAATTGAATACATTTTCTAGTGCTAGTGCCGTAACATTTTGTTAATATTATATTTTTGCTACGGAAGGAACACTAAAAGATGTCTTAACTGTTAATACACATTAAAAAAGATATTATTTTAAAAACATTTTACTTAACTTAATAATCAGAATTTAGCATTCTTGAACAGTAGAAACGGTTCTCTATATATGTAGAGACCGGTTCTACTGTTCAAGAAGTGTTTTATATAAAATTAATGGTATCTGTGTCGCCATCTAGTGACGTAACTTAGTGATTCTTAAACTATAACTTGTAGTTCTAGCAACGTGTTCACTTACCGCGGTGCCTGCTTTTAACTTAAAATGTGCAGTGCCTGCTTTTATCACCCGTTTTCAGTATTAAGTAATCACGAAATTATTATAGATGGCGCTATAACAAAATAATATAATATTGTCAAACATTCTTGATAAAATATATTGTACCTAGAGTTGCCAGATTTTTTCAGCCTATAGGTGGTAAATGCTTAAATAGGCAACAAAATATGGGATTTAGTTTTTTACCGAGACAAATAAAAAACAATATTATATAGTGACATTCTTTATTTTTTTATATGCTTTTCTGAGGAGCAAGTCAGCTTTGAGATATTTTTATTGGTTTTAACATATTTATAAAAATCAATACAATTATAATTGTAATTAAAAACTGTTATCAACTCGCTTTTTATTAAATTAGGGGTACAAACGTTGCGTGTGTGAGTAAGTATTTTTGTCTGGCATAGATCGATCGATTTAAAAATAAAAATTGGAGCATGGTTCGAATACGGGATAGATTCAGTCCCGCCGCTGGCGCCCGCGGCGAAATGCCCCGGCGCGCCGGGACATTTTAAACTAAGCCTAAAATACCGGACGTCCCGGTATATACGGGACGTCTGGCAACGCTAATTGTAACTATACTATACTAATAGTATATATGTGTTTACTTAGTTAATTAATAGTAAGGTTATATTTTCACTTATAAAAGTCAAATAATTATTAAGAAAATACTCAAAGTATAAGTTAAATTGCTTATTACGCATGTATCTAATATAATAACAGTGGTATGGTTAAATTCATCATAATATGTATTATGATCATGAATATATAACTATTATTATGAATCCTCAAAATATTATCAATTTCAAAATGAATTTGTAAGGGTAGACTATACAAAGTCGCTAGCCTGGGTTGCTCTTTTCCCCAACTATATCAGCCGCCAAATATTTTGTTTATCAACATGTGTTTTCGTTAAAGCACAGATAACATAGTTAAATGGTGAGGTATAAATATGTAGAATAAAACTTAAACTTAGCAATGCCAAATGCTAATTAATATTATATCGATACTAATAATTAAACTTGAAGTGTCTGTTTGTAATTTCAAATTATATTTTCATTAAACGCATATAAAAATGTGTATATTCGACACTAAAACACACACACACACGAAATTTTTTTGTCTTTCTATTTGTTCTAAATCGAACTTGGACTTTGAGGAGATTTCGATTTTCATGGGATTTTCTCTCTCAGATAGCTAGTATTATGAAGAGTAACTTATGCTACTTTTATTTTAGAAATTTTATTTATTTTAAATCTACGCTGAGGAAGTCGCGGGTAATAGCTAGGTAATATAATAAAATTTATCTTACAATTTATAGCCAATTTAACCCACATTTTGGATTATAAAGTAGATGACAATTTAAAGGTTGGGAAGGTCGGGGTAGGAAGCTAGAAGCGGCCACATCTTATTCTTTCTTCTTTCACTGGCCCCGCTACTACTAGTAATGGCTCACTGTTCCACAATCATCAACAAAATAATCTTTATTATTTCTTTTGAACTATTTAATTTATATAAAACATCCCATACTTTATTTGTAAAAAAGAAAAATTATGCAATAACTATTGTAATACTAATATTGATTTATTTCACGCCGATATTTTAGTAACTATGATGTTTTTTTTTATAAAATTCCCTTGTATGTATAATGCAAGTATCCATCTATCATTATGTTACATTACATAGGGGAAGTAACTGACATATAAAAAACATGTGGTGCTTTTTTAGCATTTTTATGTTCTTTATTTAAAAAATGAGCGAATTGATTGGCTGCGCATACCCGCTGGCAACCCTCTTTCTAGCGCGCAGCGTCCCTCCGAAGGTCGACCAATAGGATGTTGGCTACCCTATAAGGGTGCTCACCCTATCCACGAATAAAATGTTAAAAATATTTTGTTGATACTCGCGACAAATTCGTAAACCACTTAATAACAATATTCTGAATATTATTTAAAATATAACACTTAATATTATAATTTATTTTAAATAAACATAAACAATAACCTCATACTAGTAGAGAATAAATTATACAGAGAATAAATTTTACATCATTACTATTATACTTATTATTACTACATACATACTTATTACGTAAAAAATAATTATTATATGTGCTTACAACTATACAACAGTATGTTTTTACTTCGCAAATTATAAATAACGCTTTAAAATATGAGGTGATAATAAAATTGACCACAGTGTACATACTGAGGGAGGTTTGGTGATGATAATACAAAGTATATGCATAATAATATGTAATAAATTTTATAGTATAAAAAAATACAAATGTATAAAAAAGAAATTAATTTGCGCAATACAATAAGGTTAAAATTCAATGAGAAAAATTAAAACTGATTAATTTAATTTTGTAAAGCAATGAATTGGTTAGAGTTCTTCAGTATAATGAACTTGTATTATCTAACAGAATAAGTATCTGATATAACATCAGATACTTATTCTGTTAGATAATACAAAGTATTCTATAGGGAAGGAGCAGGTTGCCGTTATTCTATTTCTATTCTATTTTATTCCAAATCAAACAAACTGACATGTTTTCACAACTTAAACTAACGCTAACGCGTAACGACGTCTGAAGCTAGTAGTATCTAAATTATACAGTTTAAAAACGTAATGTAAAATGTCATCGAAAGATCAAGTGTGCTCTGCCTATACAGCACACTAGTGAATTGTAACTTACACTACGTATGGAATACAGGCCACTTATTTCGTCTACGTTCTATTTATAAACTTCATATAGTACGAATTCTATTCGAAATTGTCACTTCTTTCTATTCTCATTTTCGGTATCCTTTCCTGGCCCTAGTTAGTAGTGTTTTTTTGTATAATATATATATGTATCTTGCGACAATTCCCTGGTTTCCTTTATCGCCCAGACTAACATTGGCAAAGAAAACCAAAGCATTCTATGAAAGTTTTTTAGTTACATGGTTTCATAATATTAATACGTGAAGCCAAAACTTTGTACCCCTTTATCGACAATAATCTATATATATAGAGTGTGAAATGTCCCACATACACACTTATCTATTGTCGTGGATTTTAATAATTTTCATAAGTATGAACATTATTAAAATTCATTCAAAACAGTTAATGTTCTATAGTCAAGGACTTGCTTTCATGATTCATTCATAAACACTTATAATAATAATAATAATGGTCGAATTTCAATCATTGGCAAACTCGGAAAGATTGTACTATGTATAAGAACACAACTGATAAACAAACTTAAATTAATTTTTCCTAACTAAAAAAACCTTACTATTGTTCTCGCAGTGTTCATTCTGTAGAATCTAAGATGCTTGTATGCAATATTGTTTCAATGAGTTCTCTATTAAAATTTTCCAAATACTTTTATTTTTCTTTATTGTTGGTTATAGACTTGAAATTACAGCGCAAAGAATACGGATAATCGTTTAGCATCAGGTATATGTATAGGTATATGTATAACTACAGCAGCCCGACTTACTTATGTCGCGTGACTATGATTCTGATGTTTCCTAACAATTTAATCGTAAATAGTTCCGAATCAATAAATTCAATGATCTAAATATTTAGAAATGGCAATATTTTTGTTCTAAAAATATGTTTAAAAAATCCCTCATGTTTATATATTGAAGTGCTAATTATAAACTGAATATGACGGAATATGTCAAATATGTATACATACATAATAATACTCGGAATGTTTAATTTTTGTATTACAAGTTACTCAACTTGAGAGCGTTTATTTGGCTGTATAAATGGTGACGGGTTCTATGATTGAAATGCATTGTGAGATGGGCAAAAAGTTGTCAATTTCACCCCTGAGTATAACCGCCCCCACGATGCGTTCTCAACTGTTGAAACCCCTGGTTGCGCATGCGCGATATTCTTTACATAGCTTGTTTTGATGACACATCACATTTTGTATTTATTAATTCAGTAAGTATAATATCTAGTAAAAGACCATGTCAACGTTTTACCATTCAATCAATCACCTCAGAATAGGAGAAAGTTGCTAATTGAATTTTATTTTTATATTTATATATACATGCTATCTATATATATTCATGAGATGTATATGCATCAATTCACTTTGATGTTTTATGTCTGTTACATTGTGTCAATTAGATCGTATTTCTCATTCGATAGACCTAACGTACCAAAATTCCCAATAAAAAAGGACATAGACTGGGCCAGAACAAGCCAGGATAAAGCGGATTTATTTGCAGACTATCTAACAAGCGTCTTTAAACCAAATGAAACATCAGACAACACTTCAGAAGAATACGTTGACGCAATCCTGGAACAAGACCTTCAATTGGATTTGCCCCCTAGAACTATATCGCCCGCGGAAGTCATAAAAACTATCAGCCGACTAGACAGTAAAAAGGCACCAGGATACGACCTCATAACTAAAGAAGTGCTATCAGAACTACCGAGAAAAGCTATTGTTTTTATTACTACCATCTTTAACTCTATGCTGCGATAGGGTATTTCCCAAGGGCGTGGAAGGTCTCGGACGTAATCATGATCTATAAGGCCGAAAAACTAGTAACTGACATCTTACCGACCTATCAGCCTGTTACCTACACTATCCAAGATACTGGAGAAAATGTTACTGTTAGAGAGTGGCATGGCACAGTAGAACAAGCCCACAGAGTATGCGACGCCATAAGAATATCTCTTGAACAAAGAGAATACTGCTCGTCAGCGTTCTTAGGTATCCAGCAGGCGTATGACAAAGTCTGGCACAAGGGCCTGGTATGTAAGATCAAGCAGAGTATTTCCCACGCATACTTCTCATTCATCATCTCATTAAAATCTTACCTAGAAGATCGAATATTTTATGTGAAAGAAGGTGACGCTACTTCTAATATTAAAGAACTCTATGCTGGGGTACCTCAAGGATCTGTTCTTGGGCCTATGCTCTATACTTTGTACACTGCTGATCTTCACTTACACCTAGGACAATCACGGCTACATTTGCAGACGATAATGATGGCAAGAAATGGCAAGTAATAAAGATCCCAGACTGGTATCGGAGAACCTCCAGAAAGGCCTCAACAAGTTGGCTCCAAAAATGGAAAATAAGCGTTAGCGCTGCAAAGTCTGTCCAGGTGACATTCACTCTCAAAAAAGAAGACTGCCCACCTGTTAAGTTAGGCCAATCTACTCTACCTCACAGTGACCATGTAAGATACCTTGGCTTCCACATTGATCGTAGACTAACCTGATGATGGAGATATCACATCAATCGCAAAAAGCAAGAGCTACAGCTAAAGTACAATAGCCTATATTGGATGCTAGGAAGGAACTCTAGACTGTCCATGGATAACAAAATCCTCATCTATAAAGTTATCTTGAAACCTGTTTGGACGTATGGTCTGCAACTATGGGGCCGCGCAAGTGATTCCAACATTAATATTCTCCAGCGCCAACAAAACAAAATCTTAAGAACCATTGCACAAATACCATGGTACATAACCAACACTGAAGTCCATGACCACCTTCAAATAAGAACAGTGAAGGAGGAAATTTGGAATTTGGCAGCCAAATATAAAGAACGGTTGATTCATCACCCCAACAAACTTGCTCGACAACTGACAATAGAACAGCATGTGAGACGACTAAAACGCCATCATATCCTGGAGCTAGAAGATCGGCAGTAGCTCTGGGATGCAGATGAGTAAGGTTTCCAATGGGAAGCCGCTCTACATGACAGCATCACAGACCATATTCGCTTATAGTCCTAGGACTGATCCCAAATGTACTCGGAGAAAAAAAAAATGTTTTACGCGGTTGACTATCCTTATGTAGTAAAGTTTTTAATTATAGTTAACAATTATGTTGTGTAAATACTGAACATGTAAAAATGTTAAGATATGTGTTTTTTTTAAATGATGAGAAATGTTAAAAATATATGTCAAATGTTTTCACTTTTTCCATGTTCTCAGTATTTGAAAGTGCCAAAGTGTGTAAAGCTGAAGAAACTATTTTTTGAAACAACGAGGCGAACTTAACCATAATTTCTACATATTGCCTATATTTTAATTTTTACCATGTTAGGTTTACTTATAGGAATTGCCATAAAAAGCGGTTGAACTGCTGTAAATCAACGGTTTAATCCGACAAATTGGCAATTTCGAAATTTATAGCTTATTATCATTAATTTGAGGGGTGACACGTGGGCTAGAATCCAATGAATAGTTCCATTAATATAGTTTTTTATCACAATTCACATTGTAGGTTTTTTGCATTGTTCGATGGTTTCCACGTTTTTACGGGCGGTCAACGAGGGGTCAGTTATTTGGATTTGCTCTTGTGATTGATTGACAGGGAACGGTCATTCGTGGATTACCATCTGTATGCATAACTAATAATAATTCTGCATCAAACTTATTAGCCATGTTCAGATTGATAAGTTGCAAATTTGTACAGTTATATTTCGTTTGTTTATGTGATTACGCCACATAGAAGTCTTGTAAAGTCTTTGCTACAGCTCATACCTACTTAAAATTTTATCTTTATAGAACATAGACAATTGTAATTGATTAATTGAATTATATTTATCATTACCGAATTGGAATCGCCATAAATAGAATAGTCAGACATATTTAGTGACAAATAAAATTTCAATTATATTGTTAACGTACTTATGTATATTTACTCCTATTAAATTTTTAGAAACATCCAAGTCTAAACTCATTTTTTAATTTAAGTATATACGTAGTATAAAGAAGTTATAGCATGTATTTACATTTTGTTCTTCATCGTTGTACTTTTGCATAGGAATAGGATAAGTCTAATAATTTAATCAATAAATGGATATAGTTAATAATACCTACTATATTTATAAAAAATATTTAGTTCGCCATGTCAATCACGACCCCCTCATGCCTTATTAACGTGGTCTGCGATAACTTATTGTCCACTACTATGGAGCTCCTCTTTTGACACGTGCCTGATCATTTTTTCTCGCTATACTTTTTTATCAGATTTTTTTTAGAAAGAGTCCCCTATTTACAAACTATCGGGGACCTTTGATCCGATCGCTTATTAAATGTAAATATTTCATGAAACATTATCGCCCAGTAGAATACATTAATATTTTTTTCAAAGTAGTATCCTATATCTTTTAAGAGATATTTTTTTTGGTTTGAATAATTATTTTGTTTATTTTGTTTATATTAAATAGTTATAGTAATCTAAGACTTGTATGTTGTATGTACTAAAACTTTAATTTTTTTAGTTCTATATATAATTTATTAATAAACTTTATCACCATGATCATAAATATTACATGAGAGTAGTTCTGAATTCTATATAATCTGAATTAACTGCAATTTTCGTGCTATTTTATTTATAAACTGCCTAAAACTTTAAAATTATTAAAATCAAATACCAATGAAAAAGTGTCAAAATTCAGAAAAAAGATACGTTTAAAATTAATTAAAACTATAATATTGCTAAAACGTAGAAAAAAAGTGGTGCATTAGTGTGCTATTCTATTTGGTCTGTAGGGTGGATCATGTATTAGTAGAGTGACCACAAGTTCTTGGAGTATCGCAATTTCTCGATTAACATTTCCAAATATTATTTTCGGAATTCGTAGTATTTAAACCTCAAAATTTTACACCTGTTTGTAAAACTTTTTATTTAACTGTGTTTACATAACCACGTTTTTATTATTAACTAAATATACCTAATAAACTATTTTCCTATCGTTTATAATGTATAATTAATAGATAATCTACTAAAAATTATGAAGTAGTTTTGTTACCTAATATTTATACTATTTTATATATATAATTATTACATTAAAAAAATATCCAAACACTATTATCAGAAATTTGATCTAATATTAAATTAGTCAGTGAGCATGTTGCATAATAAAATATTGAAATGTTTAATAGTAATATTTTTTCGTACGATTTTGTTCAGGAAAATTTTGATTTCAGGATTTTGGATGATGGATGGATCATAAACATTTTGTTATATCTGCTATCAATATCAATAACAATAGTATGAGACTAATATTGATGATAGAAAATAATAAAATATCCTGAATCGATGGTTAATATAGTGGCATTGTGTCCACGAGCCTATAGCTGACCAGCAGATGTGCGGCCGGCCGGCTGTTTGCATTCACTCATACAGTGCGCATGCGTGCCCTAATACTTGCAAATATGGCCGACAGTTTTTCTGAATAGATTTATCCATTTACAATTAACTATAACAATAACTATCAGTGCCTAAAACATTTTAGGATTCTAGGACAGTTTTTGTGAATACATTTAACCATTTACAAAATTAACTATAAAAATAACTCTCAATGCCTAAACAATTTTTGGATTTTAGAACAGATTTTATGAATAGAAACCATTTAGGTACAATTAACTATAACAATAACGATCAGTACCTATCTAAAATATTTTATAATTTTAGGTCAGTTTTTATGTATTCATTTAAGCATTTACAATTGATTATAACAAGAGCGATCAGCATCTAAAATATTTTTAGGACATATTTGTTAATATATTCTATACCGTAATTTCATGTTTTGCTCTAATATAAATAGGCAATATATTTTATTTCTAATTTCTTGTAGCCCAATCAAAAATAGTCATAGAAAATGAATTAGAATCTGTTTCCATGACTGTTTTAGATTTCTTTTCTATGTTTACTTGGTACACCTAAACTAAAAAAGGTTAGAATTTTCTATTCACCAGTTATATTTAGGACATATTATGTATTGTATATATGTATCTCAATGACTGCTCAATGAATACAAAGATTATACACATCTGTATATTTAATGTTATGAATCCATACACGTTTTGTTTCTTTTCTATTTGTATAGGTATTAACTATTCCAAGGACTGAATTAAAATATCTTTAACTATTTTTGTAGTAATATCACAGATAACAAAACTACATGTCGAAACTACAAGTCACTAAATAGCAAACAAATATCTACGTAAAATTTTTATTACTGTATTAACATTTCACATATTTAAATACCCAATACCTAAATATTAGTAGTCTTGGTTTATATATTTTATTGAAGTATTTGTGATTCATATCGAATTAAATAATTTATTTGAATAAGTACTGAAAAGTTAGTTATAATTGTATTATTTTTTATTCTTATTTTCTATTACATAAGGTTCCACATGATGTATGGAAATAAATAATTTAGATTACTCAAAGTAACATATTGAGACGATTACCTGCTTTTTATAAAAAAAACTCATATTACCAATTTACATTAACTGATCGTCTGTGTTACCAGACAATTAACTTATATTTTACTAAAGCATCCAATTGCTAATAGACACTATTGTCAATAATACATTGACAATAGTTTTTGTATGTATAGGTAATTGTTTCAGCAAGTTATTTTGGGTAATCTAAAATATTTTTGTTAATGATATAAAAATAGTGTATTTGTTTCCTATTGATGTTTTAACTGCTCAATTTATTTTTATGATATATGGTGGTTTTTTTGTCTTTGGTTGTAAGCACTAGTACTCGTATGTACCAGTACTATGTACATACTGGCACATACGAGTAGCACCTACTAATTAGTACATTTATATTCTGTGCTACAAAGACACTATCTTTACCAGCGACGGCTGTTACTTACAGTCTTCTTTTGCGTACTTACATGGTCTTCTTTATCCATTTCTATTCATTCTTGGCGTCAATGTCTGTCCAGACAATTGGGACTTCACAAAATTACTATTATGTGTTATTACTATGACTAAAATTTGTCATCAGTATTCAATACAGGTTAATAATTATATATTTATACCTAGTTTGTTTCCGTCTTAGGTTATAATTTATTTATTATGTCTTAACCTATGACACATGTTTTTGTATGACGGTTTAATCATTATTATCTCGTTGAATTATTTTATTGGTGATTAAAATAAAATTCTAGTAATATATAATTGTAAATCATTCATTTTTAACACGAAATATAAAAATAAATTGCGTATCATTTACTAGTAGTAAATGTAGCTAGCCAGCATCCCCCAACCATGCGCGTCACCCTACATCTACGCGAAAGCACCACGCAGTCTTTCTCTAATCGCCCCACGTACCACAACTGTAGTATGTACACTAACATTTTATATTTACGATACCTAAAGCAAAATAAGTTAAATATGCTTTTCAATCAATGAAAAAGGATTTATAGCAGAATACGATCGCGCAGGTCTGCGTTTATTTGGTACTAGTGTCGTAGGCGAGTGTCGGCGGATGTCAAGTGTAGTGTGTTGTATAGATATTTTATTGTATTATGATTTTTTAATAGCGATTCGTAAATCAATGACTCATGATTTCCAATAGACCTTATGTAATGATTTGGTGGGTTTACAAAATCTGAGAGGGGTGCTCCGTTATATATGAAGGGTAAGTTGTTCATGTTTACTGCGGCGAATAGTCAATCACGCGGTGAGTGATTCAATGATTTAATACTTTATTGAAATAGTAATACCTATTATGTTGTGATTGCAAATAAAACATAAGTATGTAGCGTCGATAATAACCTATTATGTTTTCAGTTTATATTTGGTAAAGCCAAAATTAATTAGGTATCGCGTATTTTATTGACGTAAAAAATTATAAAGTATTAACCTATAAAGTATATACACATATAAAGAATACACATATAATTAACAATGTGTTACTCAACAGGATTACTTTTATTCTTATACGAATAACTTGTTATTTCAATTAAGTTGTAATAATATATCATTCTGTTATTATTTACTATGTATTCAATATACTTAATTTATATTCCATTTCAATTTTTGCGTATGTATTATATTAGGTATATAATTAAAATAAACTATGCCAAAAAGTATAGATCTACCCATCGAATAAATAAAACGCAAATCCTTCTGAAATATAAATAAAATGGTTAATTAAATAAATATGAGAATGAAATATGAGAATGTAATGTTAAAATATTGAAAAATTTGAAATAAATCAATTAGAAAATAACTAACATAGGTGAGTAAATAATGTACGTATTTAATTTATTATTAAAAATATTATTTTCAAATATATTTATCTATAAATCAATTTACCTTAGAGTTTCTGTATCCGTAACAAATGTTAATCTTTTCTGTAAATTTAATTCATAGTTACACTACTATTATCCATTTATCAAAAGAAAAAATATTATTTTTGTTTGTAAAAAATAAAATAAAATAAACTTGTCTGTTATTTACGCCTTTACAAGTGTATTGTATACCAGTATACATATTTTTAGCGCATTTGGATTTTATTTAATTTAAATATTTTAAAAATTATATTTCATTAATATTAATGGTATTATTAGAAATTTGACATTAACATTGACTACATATGATTTTTATTCTTTCTACTTCTTCTTCTATTCTTTACCGCTATACTAAATATAAAATGACAATAAATATAATTTTATAGGCATTATTAACTCGTAACGTCATAGAGGACGGGTACAAAATATATCTCTATATCTATACCAATAAGTATAACATTCAATCATAATCGGCTGAGTTATGTGGTCGTGAATAATAATAATTTATTTTATTTCACAAGCGTTGTAAAATTATTTAAGAAGTCCCTGCCTTCTAGCGTAGGTACCTATAGAAAATATCTGTGTTTTAGAAGTCAGTGTCTTCATCCGTTTATCTAAAGTTAGTAATTCGTTTTATGGTATTTGCGTAAGGTTTTATAACAAACTGCCCGCGTCTGTTCTAAATCTGCCTGAAAAAAAATCAGAAACACATTGAAGAGTATGTGGATCATTTAAAATTTATAGCGCTGACAATATTATCTGACTGCACTAAGAATGAGTGCGTAACGGTTTCTATGTTGATTATCGCATGCTTTTTAATTGTTATTATGTTATTATTTATTAAAATAACACATTTATTCAAAACAGCATCACATAACTTGCTCATTCTTCTTGTGATGAATCTGCGTTCCGTTTGAGTGGTACAATAAAAAATTATGACTCTTCAAAAGTGCTTTCCAGTGCTTTTTTCAAAGTTCTATTTTTATATATTGTGGTGTACTTCATGATAATACCTATAAACCTAAAATACACACACATTATATTTATACTATTAAGTCTTTCTATCATTTTGCCATTAAAAAGTACTAATTTCTTTACTATATCTCATTATTAAATCAATACACACCTTGCAAAGCAAGCTGCTTGTAGCAAACGTCAGAAAGATAGAATTACCTACACAATCAAATTTGTACAATCTATTTAAGTAAACAGATTGCAGAATTATATAAATTTGTTATCAATTGTAATTAAATAGTATTTTTTAGGCTAATATATGCTTACATGGTTGTGTAAGGACCCCTCATCACGTCTTAAAACTTATCTATCTTGAGTTTGTTTAGATCGTGACTTTCCAGCAAAGCGTTCCAAATTTAATATTTTTTTATTATGGACAGATTGCAGTGTCTGCGCAGCCGCAGCGGCTGCGGCAGCGGCGGCGGCATGGACCCACCAGGGCACTGATAGCAATAAGGCTACAGCACCACCATCGCCAGCAGTACCCAATGGAACTAGTACACCTGTTTACACAAAAAATTGTAAGTTTTTAGTTGTCCGGAATGGTAACGAATAAAAAGATTCATTAAACGCCACTACACATGGTTGTAGACTTGTAGCCCACTCATGCATAAACGAAATATCTCCTTTGGAAAGTTTACACTCATACTATCTTCACTACATTCACTCATACATACTCAGATTATCATTATTGTCCTTGACAAGTCTATGTAGGTAGCGAATTCTGAAAAAGGGCGAGCACAATAGATCTATGTAGGTCGCAGTGCTACAGGTAGTGTGCTGCACCTGACAATAGCCCAAAGAATCCACTAAAAAAAGAGTACTATAATCGTCACATGATGACGTGACGTCTGTGGCGCTCATCATGTATGTAGGCCACAGTTGCTACTTATATTAAGAGGGCTGTCAGCTTGTTTGTCGATTCTTTAACATAAAATAATCTCTATAAATCTGTAAATCAAGAGGGTACGGAACAGAACCACGTAAAAACAAAATTGACGTTATTTTCTTATAAATCTCCAAGTTAGGGGAGAAACGGTCGTATATATTATAATATGTAACTGTACTTCGTCCGCGTAAAATAGTGACCTTGAGCAAATAATAAAAAATATATATTAATAATCTAACCCAATAAAAAAGTTTCATCGTTCTAGCTTTGAAATTTCCATATAAATACAATTCAATCAACAGCCAAAAACAAGCCTTTCAACTACTATTTTTAAAATAGTACTTATAACCCTTTCTACTATTAACCCCTTATAACCCTTTTTCTTGTTTTTTTTAATGCTACTTATATTAGTGTCATCATGTATTATTTTTATATTTTTCAACAACCTAAAAAATTTTAAGTTTCTAGCTTTAAAAAAACATTATTATTTACAACCCATTTTCGTTAATTATATTTAATCAATTAAGATTGAACTTAAACTTTTAAAAAATTCCTCTTTCAGTCTCTTATTTTATTAAAAAGTAATCTATCTCAAGATCTAGACTTTAAATTTCATTTAATCACAGTTTTGGCTTTTAAGACAGACAGACAGAGTCACTTTCACTTTCATAATATTTGTATTTATTAAATAAATGACCCAAAAAAGCGTAAGAAAAAAGATTCATCGTTCTAGCTTCAAATATGACGAATAACCATAAAAACTTTTATATGCTATTATATTTTACCCCTTGAATGGTGACAATGTGATATTTACAAATTTAAATGTCATATTTATTTATATTTAATAAACAGTTTAAACATTTCTTTAAATTATTATGGCCAATAAATAATAAAATTTTGTTTTTAGATGTGATATTCTAAATTAACTATCCCTCTATTATCTCTGACTCTACTGGCCAGAATGGAGAAACGTATTCCGAACCTGAATAGCTCGGATGGAACGGTAGATGTTGTTTCTTCCAAGGAAATGTTGTTCATATGTTTATTTTTAATATTATATGTTGTTTTATTCTTCAAAAATATTATAATATGTTCTTAGTGTTCTACGCTCTTGTCCAAAGCACATCAGTTATAGGCTTACCAGGATTATATTTATGTATTTATAAAATAAAATTGCAGAGCAAACGTTTATTCATTTAAATTCATAAGGAGACAACGGATTGACAATAATCAGTTGCGCGCGCAACAAAATGCTTATACAAATGACATATATGTTTATTTATGACATATGAGCGTTAATAAGTCGCATATCTAGTACAATACTGGTGTAATTCAGAAATTTAAAATTTTTGAAAATAGACTTAATAACACAATTATAAAGTAGATTTTCCAAAATATCTAATTTTTTAGTTAAACCATTATTATAATAAGTGTGTATTCAACCGCATAAAGATAACCTTGCATTACCATTTTCAACCCCTTACAACCCTTTTATCGCATTAAAAATTAGCCTATGTCCGTCCTCGGCGTCTAGACTATATGGGTACCAAATTTCATTTAAATCTGTTCAGTAGTTTTGGCGTGAAAGCGAGACAGACAGACAGACAGACAGACAGACAGACAGACAGACAGAGTTACTTTCGCATTTATAATATTAGTAAGGATTATGTAACTGTACTGTGTATTTTTTTATTTTATAATACATATTAACTTATTATTGTATAATTATTTTTAATTTTTTAATTAAAATTATTATCTAACTTTAATAATATTAAAACTTGCATGTTTATTTTATTTAATCAGTTATTCTTTAACTTAAAACATTGGTTTGATTTTTGATTATTAAGCTTGAATAAGATACGAATATATAGTGTGCTTAAATAGTGTAATTATTATAAGTAAATGTTTTTAGAGCAATTTAGCCATTTAAATTCTATTACTTTCTATTCGCTGTAGACTTATTTCATGTTCTGAGAATTAAGTATGAAATATTTTTATAAACATTACATATTGTAGAATATATATATTTTTTTTTTAATTAATGGAATGGTGAATATGATATCTGGATAATCTGGAAAGAAGGATCATTATTATTCGTTTTGTGTAATCAGTGAGGTATTATTATTATTATTAATTACCTATATCGCAGATAAGATAATATTGTATTTAAATTAAATTGTATGGAGACAATAAAAATATAGAGGAATAAAAATTTATAAAAAAAAAATTTTTTTTAGTTAATGTATTGCTATATCCGAATGCGATATATGCTGGCGGAGCAATAAGGACGTTATACCTAATGAATATGAAGTCAGATCAGTTAGTCCATAGTTCACAACCACATAGTCCACAACTGCCCTAAATTCATAAGAATTTAAGCAGATTTCCGAAGGAAACCGCGCGTCTTCGCATTTACATCGCATTTTAGCAGCCGAACCTTAATGGTAGTTCTTTTACTTATAATCTTATTCGCCCAGGATTTTTTAAATAAATGAATATGGGTGATGCTCTGTCCTGTGCTCATTTATGGTCTACACAAAATATTTACAATGGCGAGACTACATATAATATTTCTTAATAGTAGTAGACTTGGCTCCACTTCGTTGTTTTATTATTTTAAAATATTTTATTTATATTTGTTACACAGTAATACTACATATTTAATGCAATACCTACAGATGGTATAATGGGGTTGTGGAAGCACCACCCCTTCGCGGGATACGCCTCTATAAAATATAATAGCTATTTTATATAGATAGGTCGCTACGAATGATGTGCTTTTTGTACTGTTCATGGTATTTTATAGTATCATCCTCGGTGCATAGATGGCGCTACTACATTTAACTTAATTATGGTATTGCTGCCATCTACAGATTATTTTGAGCATTACTAAATAGTTTATTAGCTAGGTAATAATACCGCGTCTCTAAGATCAGTTTCAATATTGGGCATTAAATATTTTTTATATTTTAATAGATGGCGCCCTATGACTTAACGTTCTCATTAGTAAAGTAACATATAGGAAGAAGAAAAAGCTTAAATTAAATTATTTAATAGAAAAGTTTTATAGTACTTTTTTGTTCATTGTTCGGTCAGGTATTATCAATATAAATAAATATTGTCTTTAAGATGTGGAGCAAGGATAGACGGATTTAGAATTCATATATTTTTAAGTATTCTTTGCTTTATTATCTGTGCTTTATTGAAACTAATTAAATTTCAACATAATATTACAAAGAGTAAATACTGACCATAATGACGTACCATCGCTAAGCAAACACATTTAACATCGTCTTTATTTTTAGAATTTGGAGACGGAAAATAACACATAATAATTTTAAAAATTCATCCCTTAAAGGATCATAAATCACTTTATCTTATATAGATCACTTTATTTTAAAAGTATATATAAAAAAATATATGCCATAATGTAACATAATATAAATTGACTTAGGGGCTGAAATCGGCAGTGAAAACTAGTAGAGATCCATAATTTTACATAAAATAATCTATTACTTTAAGTTTTGAATCCATAGAATAATATAGGAAATACTTTTTTGAGTTTTTTAACCTATAAATATGTTTATGCTAGATAAATAGCTATAGCTAGATTTGTTTCGTTATGCTAGATACATACTATTATATATGATACTATTATAAAATGATACATTAGGTCTGATATATTATAATATATGTAGATCCATAGAATTAAATTTGTAGACTACAATTCTTTTATACATATCATGTACTTAGTAAGAAACATTTTTGAAAAAAATATTTATATATTCCATTTTAGGATAAAAAGGAGATTGAAAAATTATATCAACGTCGAACTTAACTTTAGAACTTTGTACTCAATTTTTATTACGAATTAAGAATACATAATAAAATTTATCATTGAAAATATTGTTTGATGGGAATTTATGTTAATAACTTATAATATTTTAAAGAGACAATATTTATTTTTTGCGATATCAATATTACCACATAGTAACTATCAAACTTTTCAAGTAACTTTCAAGTACTTTATTTTATAATTTTCTATAAAATAATATACAATAATATCCAATACAGACAAAATTTAGTTTTCTTAAGTTTGGTGCTACCGTAAAAACAATTATTATCTAAGTAATTTTTGACACGTTAAATCGCGGATTGTCTACTATGATTGATAGAGAATAAATTTAAAAAAATTAAATTATTGGTTATCCCTCTGACTTTGATTTTATGTTGTCAAAGAGGAATTCCGACATTTTTAAAGTGGGTACATAATTTAAACAAGACTCAATTTATTATTTTAATTTATGTAATTCTGAATTTACTATCAATTAACTGTATTTGTTATAATATACAAATTTCTGTTACCTTAAGGGTTCTATAATAATAGGCGTAATTAGTATCAATCTATTTTGCATCGATGTCATAGGGAATAAAATCGCTAACAACGTTGTATGTGGGGTGAAAAGATCAGTGAAAGTATTCACTACATTATCTGTACGGTTCTATTATTTTGAAAACTTGTCTTTCTTGTGGGTCGTCTATTGTGAGATGTTGTTGATGCATAATCATATATGGATTAGATAGTGACAAAAGACTTGGCTGGCAAGTTCGTCACAATTTGACATATCTTGAAGGGTCCTCAAATTAGGGCGCAAGACCACACGCTCCAAATTTCGCCTTGCCTGGTTACTACACACTGAAACGTGGAAAAAGTAGATGTAAGAGTGTAACGTACAATAAAATTGAGTTGATATAACCATGCACAGGGGTAAACGTTATAATATTTGAACAATTACCTTTTCATAAGTATTGACTGCTGGTAATGGCAATCATGTCACGGAATTATTATTATTGTATTTGTATTCTCACATCTTTTTCATTTTGTGGTAGGTATGTTATTACTGTACAATTTTGTTTTTATATACCGTTATATTCTTTTATATTCCACTAAGTTCGTACTTACGTACCTCTTCATATTATCATTTCAGCCATTCAAATTTATTACTACTCTACTTTAGTAGTCAACGTATAATTCCCATGAAGAATATGACATAATAACTATTGCTGCCTGTACGGTCTTCAGTGTAGTAGCCACTTCTACTATTACAAGGTTTTTGTCTCATTAGATTTAAATATATATATATATCTGGTAGTAAAGATATGAAGAAAATATCTGTAGAAAAAGTTACTCTAAAGGGGTGGTAGTAGATACAGTTTCTTTTTAATGTCCATGTTGTTATTAATGCTTGGCAATTGCCAAGCATGCTATATGGGTTGAACTAGGTGCAAGTGACAGGCCTATAACTAATTTAAAGTAAAAAAATAACGATTTTAATATGCAATGGCAATGTCTTTAATTGACTGATATTTCTAATATTCAATATATAATTTTGCGGCGCGCGGAAAGTATTCGTAATAATTACAAGTATTATCCTATTTATTTTAGTCCAGGGGCTTTGTGTTTTTATTTTGTAGTAGATATGATTAAATGTCTTAACATTAAATTATAATATTCATTTTGTTGTAAATAATTACCATAATTAAAATATTATTAGAAACCTAGGAACTCAATAGAGCAATCTCTATTAGGTAGCCTGTGATTATTTCAGTACCTGGAACACTTTATTGGGATGAAATGTGTTAGTAATACATGGCCTATTTGTAAGTCTATTATTAACAAATATACAAACATTTCTGCAAACTTTAATGTAGGCTAATGAGATGAATTATATATTTTTTATCTATTATATCCGACAGACTTAATAATTCATTATTATCTTTATTTATGATGATAGAAAAAATATATTTTTACTTAAAATATTCAATTGTAAAAATGTATAGAACCTTTACCAATGACATTAAAAACTATTTATATGTATGTTGGGAAACTCGCAATTGTAAAAAAATAAACGTGTCAGTAAACTAAATCTATATGTTCAAATTCTATTAGACTTTTTAGTCACATAAGTAAGTATCTATGTGAATTATGTTAGTCAGTGCATGATGAGTCATTTTTTGCATTAAAATATCTTTAAGTCAATTAGATAACCATTTCGTTTCTTAATAATTTTATTATACACACATATTAAAAACTATAAGAGACCGGCCAGTAAGCTGACACTGTTTTCTAGAAGTAAAAAATATATTTTTTTAGATGTAATGTAAACTGATTTTCGAAATGGAATAGTTTGTCACTTGACTGAATTACGAGGGTCACAATAACGAGGATTTTTTGTCTATTATTATAAATGTGAATATGAGTTTGTTTTTTTGTGACTGTATTCAATATTTATACTGCAACAATGATTATTTTTATTCAACATTTCCTTGATAAAAGTGCATTTTTTTTACCATATAAGATTAAAAAACAAAATGCTCATGATGTAGTTTAAAGTGAACAAATGTAAAATTCTAAAGTATCTCGATTCAAATTAACCGATATATGAATAAGATACTTATTATTATTATTTAGATAATTATTATAATACAATTCGGCGAATGTATCGTGCATACTTGATATAAAAAAACAGTAAGTAAGTAAGTAAGTTGAGAACCTACTCCTTTTTTAACATCGATGAAAGGGATGAAAAGAGATGTGTCACAAAAAATGTGTCAAAAAACGAAAAGTGGAACGAAAAGTGGAATCGAAATCTATAGTATTCTATAGCTACTTAATAGATAGTGATGTTGGTACGTACAATAACAATAGAAAAACAATTTTGAATGGTGAATAATATCGACTTCTTCACGGTTGGTCTAGATGATTGCTTAACGAAAAGACTTTTTATTAGGAGTGAGTTTGTTGTGAGCGGGTGTTTTTTGGTGATGTTTGTTGGGAGACAGGGTGTGGCGATGGCGCGTGTGAATGGTGCCGTTCACCCTGCTACGTGCCCTTTTCTGATGGAAGTGGCTAGGAAGTTACGTTCTTGAGGCGGCGCGGCGGCGGCCGCCGCATGCCGTCAAGTGACACATTTCGGGTTGGGGTAAAGCGGTCGCCGCTTTCGGCCGGTGCACACGTTCCGTTAGCTTCTCTATTTTAAAAACTACTTGCTTGGCGATATCCGGGAAGGGATCGGCCGCATCACCGCGCCATTGGTATCGACTCTACACCACTGTCACTCATTTTCGATGCAGTCGACCTGCGTACGCGTCGTTGGCCGCTACGCGCGCAAGCGCGTCCGCTCTTATGCACTTAACAATATTTGATAGTTGATAAGATTGAAAAAGCGCGCTGACCAAAACCTTGAATGAACTTAGTAAAAATAAAGTGCCTTTTATTCACGTGAAAGATGGATGTTACTACAAGGTGATATTTGTGGTGTCTGTTAAGATTACTTTGTTACCATGAGCGGGAGGGAAGGCGGAAATGCAGTTCCCTCTTCGAGTAAGTATAGACTACTACCAAAAATATTTAAATTCGCCGTCTATTTATATTACTTTAAGCGATTTGTACAATTTTCAAAATGATATTAGTGCTTGTTATTTGTAGTTAACATTATTTAGTGTATCGTATTGAAAGTTGTCGTAGTTCTTATCAAATGGATTTGTAGTTTATAGAGCCCGGGAAGGCAATCAAAAATAGTTGTTTATAACATTACTGAAATTATTTGAATTGAGGTTAGTAGAGTGTTGTTCACTGAAGTCTGCTCACATGTGTGTAACATGTTTACTATTTGTTTCGACATTACAACAAAAATAAGTACACATAACTTATTAATAATCTTCTGAATATCTTGCGTCTACGATACCCCGATAACGTCACGTTTTACGCAGTTTTATTTTCTTATAATCACAGAACGTATTGAATGCATAAGTAATTTGTTCTAAATAATATCAAAATGGTTTTGTATTTCGTAGTGCATACGTTTATTACACCAGTTTTTCTATGGAGGTATGTTGTAGTTCGTATACATACGTCATAGTTTATAATTAAACTAGTTATATGAGTATATTATCAAACAACAAGGCCTACGCATCGAAGCAGCAATTGTTTACTATACCTACGATTCCGTTTTAGTTACTCGCGTGCGTGTCACTAGCGTGCAATACACTCACCATACGTTCTCTATGGTGCGTGATCTTATGTTCTATAGAAATTGTTTTAGAGCTCATAGACGAATAACCCAAGCTATTGTTCATCTGTGTGACTGAACTGTATTTGTGTGCGTGCTTAGGTAAGACGACTGCATTTTTGAAGAACCTTATTCTCTAGTCCCCACTATTCTTGCACTACGTGTTTTTGTCATCGACATACCATACTTTTAGTGAGGGTCGGATAAGATATCGACGTCTAAGTTTGTTTAATACAAACATACAAATTTACATAAAATTAACTATATGGCAAATATTGCTTTAAGTTTAAAGTTATTTGGTAATTGGGATTTTAATTAACTTTACTTTACTATTAAAAAATAATTTAAACAAAATAATGAAATATGAATACCATTATTACATTAAAAATACAAAGTTTTTAATATTTACTATACTTTACGCTTACTGTGCAACTTGAAAATATTTACTTGGGCGCGATATTTCAAGAAGTGTTAGGAATGTTTAGAAAGTCGATGTTAAGTAACGTTACGTCCCTACGGCAGGGTCTGATTCGTAACCAGTCAATTAAATCTGAATGGTGGTACATTCAACCATCTCTTTCCCACTAAGTTAAAGACCCCATAGCTAAAGCGCCACTTGACGATGATTCACGTTCGAATTCCATACCTACGACGCTACGATTGATAACAGCCAAAACTAGTGAATGGCACGTTTTAGGTCATTTCATTTGCTTGTTATCCATGTGCCGCATAATCAATATAACATAGGTACATACCTACGGATGTGTTTTGTTTACTAAGATTTAAGCAAAACAGCCAGAGTAATTTGTTCGAATGACCTCGTGAACTTTTAGTTTTTAACGGTTTATCATTGCAGTGATTCAGTCTAAACAATTTGTACACAATATAACTGCGTATTTCTCTGTTTCATATCATAGTATCATAAAAAATAGCATGTTTCATTCATAGCCACATGTCAGTATAAATATTTTCTACTATACTATATAGTGCACGGTATGTGTCAACGACCTCACAGAATGGGAATTCTCGTCGTAATGTATCCTACATTTTGTCACATGTTACTGGTAGAATGCGAGCTATCCAGTCGATGTTTAGAGGCATCACAGACATGTGTAGTTAATAGAAGAAATGTTCCTGCCCCCACTCACGTATACGTTGACACGAGGATTATAGCTGAACTAATAGCGTGTGTCAATCAGGTTAATAAAATACATATATAGAAAGATTTTTAATCAGTAACGTTTATCTCTGGATAATTCAGAAAATGTACATTAGACTATAGTTAACACAATATATATTAAGTAATATGTTTTTAAAAATTAACGCTTCATGAAAATTCACACTCACGTACATATATATTTTTATGTATTTATATTTTACGTTGCATGAGTTATATAGGTTTTACTCATATTTAGTATAATGTGGCCAATGTTATTCAAACCTCATAGTAGTAGATATTATGTTATCTGTGGTAGTAGTAAGTATTTTCAATTAAAAATGCTCTAGCGTCTCTTAGTGTCAGTTAAGCTTCTAACTCTTCGCTGAATATGATATATATTAAAGTAAGTTTATTCTTTAAAATTGCAAAACATAACACTAATTTCTATTTAAATTTACAGTTTTGGATCTTACAATAAATAAAATTTTGATATAGAATATGCGTATTACACCTACTAATAAGAAGTAGTATTCAGAATCACATTATCACTACGAGGCTACAGTATTCTGGAAGAAATATTTAAAATGAAATCCTACACCAAGTCCGCAAGGCAAGGCCATTATATTAGGCCATATTAGGCTAAAATTCCCCTCCTTTGGGGAAAAACTCGTATTTGTACGCTACAGTGGTACATTCATGGCTTGTTATTATAATATTAACACATATAAAATTATGAAAGGACAAATAAAATATTATTTATAAAACTTTCTATTTCATAAATCACTTATTCACTATTACTTATCTTGTTGTTATTCTTAAATGTAAACGTAAAAGAGTGGAAAAAAGCTTTGCATTTCTAGTTCCATTTATTTATTTATAGAAATATAATATATGTATGTTTCCTTAGGAAAATAAAAAAGATACCGAATAATGTTGTCATATATATAAGACAGGTATCAGCGAATGTACACAGGGATAGGTTTAAAGAAATTAAGTACTAACTAATAAAAATAAATATTTATATATACACACACATATGAATACGTATAAATAAATATACATAATCAAATATTATATATACTTGTATGTTAAATGTCACAAGTAACAAAGTAGTTTAGAAGGAAACATATTTAAAAAGACAAAAAGTGGGATGACCGAGTTCTTAAAAGTGGTTGGGTACTGACCGTTACGTATGTATACATAGCATGGAATTAAGCTATGGTCCAATTAACGACCTATGTTTAAGATAACTAAGTTATACTACGAATACGTATATAATTTTGTTTATTCCATGAATAGTAGAGCCTAAGTATAAATGTTCTGGTAAAAAAGATTTGCTAATCTTAGTAAGGTGATGTTTACCTATATGTGTACTAGATTTTGAACATGTCGGAAATGTCACTGATAATAATAATTTGTACTTTTTTTAGCTAATAGATTTTATACTAAATAAAGTATTAGATAATTGAATTTATGTACATCTATTTAAAAGAATACATTATCAAGATCAAACATTTGTAAATATTATTCTCGTATTTTATAGTGACAGTCTGTTTTGTTGATATTTTTTGGACATATATGTATAATAAATAGTATTCAGACTAACTTTCTCTACGAGGCATAAGATGAATAATAGGGGTTATCTGTGTTGTTTTAAATTACAAGTAAATTATATTACTTCTCCACTGTTTTTAGAGTAGTACTAAGTAGGATGTATGACTATAAAGATCGGTTAGGTTGAAGTCAAGATCAGTTTCATGCAATCCACAGGTAATTGTTGAGTTGAGTACAATTTGTTGATCTGTTTGAACAAAAACTCTACATGTTATGCATATTAGTTCCTTCTGATAAATAGATACCTAAGACAGTAGTTACTAAAAACTAGTTCTTCTTAATTTTTTCTAGCCATTATTTCTCTAAAACTTATTCTTTAAGCTCAATCCTATATTATTATCTACTAAAGCAATCTTAATAATGGTTACTTTTATGATATAAAATGAAGAAGACGAAGGGACTTATCCTAATTATTTAAGGATGTAAATTTGTCTTTTTATGAATTACAAAAGAAACTATTTTCGGAGTGCTAACACATACAAATATATTTATGCATTACATATCGTCGTAATATGGTCCATTAGTTTCTCCTTAAGAATTAAATTGTATAAACAAATAAAAAGGACAAAACAAAGAAAACAACTGTAGCAACAATTTTCAGATAAATTGTAAAAAGAAATTGTTTATTATAAAATGATTCGATATTTCAATGAAAAGTAAACAGATTTTAGCAGGTTACATGCGCTCATGCTATAAGTACATAAAAATTAATTATTATTACTGCATCTGGTGAACAATAGTACACTAACATCACCACATAATAAGTCGTTGGGGTGAGCACAAGCAGTAAAATGTTCGACTTAAAATATGCGTAGAATTTCCCCTTCCTGCTTTTAAAATAGCACAGGCTTAAATTAACTCGGATTCCAAAATAGTATAATCGCTGAAGGAACTAACAATAAACAAGAATTGGAATTGGCACGATTTTTTCTTTGTTTACATTTTTATGAGCACCTATTTATATACATTTTAATTTATATTTCCGATGTGTAATAGAAAATTAAATTTTTTAATATTACAAAGATACGACACTGTTGGAGTCATATACATTTGTCATACACTTTTTTGAGTGTACTACGCTTACTACTGCATACTAGGTAACGTAAAATTGCAGAAAATCATAATATTCAGAAAAACATGTTAGTGCTACTTATACCTATGAACTACACATATGAAGATAAATTAACACCTACTGTTACCATAACCTAAAGACGCCATTGAGAATTTTACAAAATTCTCCTTACGTACGAGTACAAAATCCAAAAACTTCCTCTGTTATTAATTTTGTTTATTTCGTGTTTGTTTATATATCTTTTAAATCATCCGTTTTCAATAGAAATGTTACTTATATTGGTACTTATTATATAGTTAGTAGAATAGTAGTTCAAACATCACGCTCCATAATACTCAAGAGAATCTATTTCAAAACTGACTCTAAGTAGATTTTTGTAAAATACTCAGTAGTGCCAAATCCCATCAATGAAATTTTTAAAAATACCAAACACAGTAATTTATTAAAAAAAATGCTTCCTGTAACACAATATTAATATTAGATACACTAAACTCGGGTTGATGACCCACACGGGGCCTTGATGGGTTACGTATTAGAAGACATGAAATTGATTCATATAATGACAATTCAGATGGATGATATAACTAATTTAAGTATGTATATATATATAATGAGGGTGGTATCTAATGCAGCAATAGTTCTGAAACAGCCCAAGAGTCATTTCAACAGAACTTAAAAATTTCCTGCGATTGGCCTGGCTAAAGTTGAATAAATTAATGAGAGTACGACTGGGATTAAATTGGCCAGCCGTAAATAAAACCATAACTTATATAATATATAATATAAATATTTTTTGCATGTATTTCTATTTTATCCCTAGTAATATTTTAAGCTGTAAGACGCAATCAGTAGGAAACTGCAGATAGTGATTTAGGTAAACTAATGATAGTGTTTTAGGTAAAACAATATAAATTTGATTATTAATTATTAGTTTATTTTATTATTAATTTGCAGTATTTTTATTTATAAAAATACATATTTATTTTGGTTAAAGTTAACTGTAAAATTATTCCTAAGTTATATTATTTCAATTTTATTTGCACAAAAACAAACTGAAATATATTATTTTTGCAATATACATTTTTTATCGCTGTTTTACGTGTTTATTAAATAAATGACGATATTATTATATATAGAATATGAGTGTTTTCTTCTCTAGTAATTAATAATAGGATTTTATTGTAATAATTGTTTATAGTAGGGGAAATGGAATGCAACTAATGCTTTGAGTGCACAAGTATGTAGCGTTGCACCGAAATTCCAAAGCGCACGGTGGCAGTGGTAAGGCATCATGGTACGCGCTCTCCGCCTCACGCGCGCCGCAGCGCTCCGTGCTGTGTAAACAAAAGTACAAAACAGATACACGCGCCTCCGCTGCCGTCTTCTTACTATTTTAATACAGACATACAACGCTCACAAGAGCCACTTACACACAGGGCTATTTAATTTTATCAATAAAATCATAATTATATGTAAGCAATCAACAATTAACAAAATTACATTTTTTATTTACTTGAATTCTGACGAAACTATAACTTCTTTGTAAATTTCTTTTTAGGAATATAACATTCAAACTAATATAATATACGAAATGAAGAATATAAACATATCTATGTATTATTTTTATTTTAATATTTAGATTGTTTCAGTCATTAAAGTTACTTAACTTTAAATATAGCTATTATTTATGATCTACTCGTATACCTATAGTACATACGAGTAGATCATAAATAATAGCATCAAAAATAACAAATACTTATTTTGCCTTTGCATGATACTAAATTTAAGTTCTACGTACCACGCTATGGAGTGGAATGTTGCATAGAATATTATCGCTTTAAGAGCAGTATTTTCAGGTATTTTGATATCAGCGTTGTTTTCGTTCATTCATCCGACTAAGATAAGATACAGTTATTTCGAGAGGCCACGTTGATGGTATGAGAAAATTCTAAAGTTCATAATAACGTTTTATAGAACTTACAGATAAAATTAAGGTAGTACAAGAAGTTGATTCTAACCTTTCTAAATTATAATAACTGCTGTTTTAGGTCAGATAGGTTTCATTGTTATTGCAAAAGAAAAATCATTATTTATTATAAAATGTACTAAAATACGTGGAATTCAGAAGTTTGAAAGTAGGACCGGGTACAAATTTTTCTTACACTTATGATTCTCATGAGATCTACTATGGGTAAAGTTAACTGGGTTTATAAGGAGTGGCGTTGACCGCTGAGGCCTAGTGGCGTAGCGCATGACGCTGTGCGCCGGCCGAGGCTGTACGGCGACGAGGCCGGGTAGGTGCAGTGTTGCGGCAATGAATGAAAAGGTACCAGAAACGCAACCTAAATACCACACATTCTTCGAATCCCCGCCGCCGTCGCCACGTGTAGCAGCTCTCTTTTACCGCTGCCGCCGCCCGAAATAATATGCTTAGCTTACATACCAACACATGGAAATGTATATCGAATTAGCAAACCTACCAATGAACTTTCAAATGCCCGGCGATGTTTAACTATGTGAATTGGAAGCTTGTTTATTTAAATGTACATTGGTGCCCTTATAAGGACTGCTTCAAAACTATTCGTTGTTGGAATATTATGCAGCATTAATAAGTTATATTTTTGATGGGCTTTTATTCTAGGTTTCATTTGTTTATTTTATTTGAATTAATTATGAAACATAATATTACTCAAACGAAGTAGCTCATAAAGTTTACATCTCCTAGGCATCCTAAAAGGGATCATACTACACTATTCGAGTTTAAAAAGGAAATGGCGAAATATTTCTCGAAACGAATTTTTGCGTAATATGCAATACGTACGATGCAATAATTCTAGGCCTCTACCACTTCTCGGAATCGAGGCATGGCATGGATTACCCATTATCAGAGTGAGTAGAAGTGAAAGAAAATGCATATATGAATTAAATAACAAATTTACAGGATCTCTTTCGAAGATAAATTTGGAGATGATGTCATAATGTAGAGTATCTGTTGTTTCTATAAATGATGTCTTCTTATGAAACCTGTAAGCTATATAGTAACAACAATAAAAAAGAACCTTTGGTTTCTCATAGTATGCCAGATAGACCCAGTTGACATATCTGAGCTTGGTGGAAATAGTTATATATAAGCTGTCGATTAATTCAAAGTATCTTGAACTTATTTGGTATTTGGAAACTTGTTATTTGGAATCAACTACAAGTACTTGTGTTGGATGGGATATCAGAGACATAAATCAGTAATGGAGGTCCACAGTTTTCTTCAGCTTAATTATAAGAGTTTTTCATAAAATTGTAAATTGATCACATCTTTAGTAGTCCTGAGCACGCACAATCTAAAGGAATCGTAGAACGCACGATTCAGTGCGTTAAATGTTTTTTATGCAAAGTTTACATGATAATAAGGATCCATTCTTTGTAATATTGAAACTTAGAAATAATCCTGTAACACATAATACTCCATCCCTAGCAAAAATTTTATTCAATAGAAAACTTAGAGAGGTTAAAGATTAAGAAAACCAAGTAATTGTAAAAATTCGTACCTAAAGTTAGAATTAAACAAACATTGATAGAAAGGACGATGATGAATGAGAAAATTTATAACAGGAATTATGTAAATTTAAAAATGATAATCCTGGGGAAGTTGTGTTGTTTAAATTTAGGATTAAATAGAGATAGGTTGTAATTAAGAGCCAAAGAAATGCTAGATCGTATTTTATAGATTCTGATAATAGAGTATTTTCAGTACCGTGTCATGTTCCGGATGAAGAAAATAATATATTTATTATAACAACTATAGCGGGGAAACAAATAGATAATTGTTAATAATGACACTGCAACCACTAGTGCAGCTTAATCTGCTAAAGCACAAGCACAGTTATATACCCATATATTACTGACTCTAATTCAATAATAATCCTTAGTCAAAGTATAAGTTTCTTTTATTAAGTTTATTTGTTGATGATGAGCACTTTAATTTATCCAACATTGACAAATCAATTAATTTATTTAATTCATTAAGAAAATTGTAGAATATTCTTGTAATGACACGTAATTAGAACTAAAGAATAGGATTCTGTCAAGATCTTAAACTGATATTTTATTTGTACAATATTTTATTTTAAAATATATCATGTCTATTATAACATGTTTATTATAACTATTAATACTTAGTTTACTATTTACTAGTAGTTGCAGATGCAAAAATAAATGAAATTATCTTGCTAAGTCTCTTGTTTGTTCATAATTACTACTTAATACTACGGTCCCAGTTTGGTTGCTAAATTTTATGAAAATGTTGCGCGTTGGTTGAATTTTATTTTATGGTTTATTTATAAGTACTTAATTATAAATTATTTAAAGCTTTTGCATTCCTTTACAATGTCTTTTTAAAATTAAATGTATTATTAAATCTCAAAGCAGTTACTCATCGACTTCCCATTAATGCTTATTAGTTTCTTGTACACTCATGTTACTATTTTGAACGGAAATATCGACTGGCTTACTCATTTCCACTATTTGCTATATAGTGAATTTGACTAATAATGCCATAAATATTTACGTTATTCATAGTAAACAACCAATATCGTGGTATAATTTATATGAAAATTTATTTGCCCAAAATGATTCTTTGAGGTTAATAGCGTTAGTGACATATAAAAAGAAGAATCCATTCTTCAATTTGGTTCCCACGTTATTTTTTGTGAGGGCGCTCGATTGGGGAAGTATACCCTTTCTTAGTCCAGTAAGCGATCGTGGGGCCTTATTTATTGCTAATAGATTTCAAACAGCAAAGTCTAAGCATGAATTTAAAAGGGGACGAATAACAAGTATGTTAGTAGGTACTTTCGTAGGCAGGTAGTGGGTTATTATACAGCAATTGTGAATGTTTGAATGCATTACTATTTAAATAGTCTTCGGTTTAAGCAATATTTTTTAAATAAATATATTAAAATAAATGATGGATATTTGTAAGATTGGAATATTTTATTACAATTAAATTAAAACAAAATTACAAAAAAATTTATTAAATTCGTTTGTGTATACCCAAACACTATAGCCGACTGGTGAACCGCGCTTTATTTTATTTAGAGTTGTCTATTAGGTTCTTTCTACTCGTATATAGTTAAAAAAATACAAATGATCCTTCTTGAGTAATATGTAATGAGTAATCACTACTCACTACATATTACTCAAGAAGTAGTGAATGTTAGTAGATTTTTATTATTGATACTGTCTCTTTAATAGACATAATTAACTTAGTGTTAGGATTCTTTAAGACCTCCGACCTGGAGGTATTTTCTTAATTTGTATATGTACAATATGTAATACAGAATACAGATTCTGTACTAATAATCACTTGCAATTTATGATGCGGTTTACTAGAATTTTATTGCTTTTAATGGTTACAGCAATACTAATGATTGTATTTCGATAAACAAATGCAGAAGAAATAAATGTTTAAATTAAAATGTACTGTATCTATTACAGGCGCCGGTGATGCCAGTGGGAGCGGTGTGGTGGGCGTAACGCGACGCGGCCGATGCAAGTGGTTCAATGTGGCTAAAGGATGGGGGTTCATCACTCCTGATGATGGCGGACAAGATGTCTTTGTGCATCAGGTATATCATCTAATATTATCAATGTATATATACATATAGATAGTATTAGTAACAAAATATAAAACAGAAAATTCAAGCGGTCTTTACTGAAAGCACAAAATTTTTACACATTTGTATTTAAATTTCTGTAGCCTTATCAATAAGCACATTTTTAAAGGAGTACGTAACAATAGCATTTGTTAATTATATGATACATGAAGATTATGTAGTGATACGCTCTAAAATTCTATTAAGTCAAGAGAAGTTAGTTTCCGTAATGTCATCTATAATATATAAAGCTGCATTACGGTGACTCACTGATTTAAATATAAAAATCTAGTCAAAATTATTTCGGTTATAAAACTTAATTATAAAATTAGTTAGATCATTATGTATTATAGTACTGAAGAGAGAGAGAACGAAATGAAAAATACTATTTAAATAGTAGATATAAACATTCCCAAAAATAATAAATTTAATAATAATTTAGTTTAAAAGCAGCTATACAATTCTAATTCAATTGAAATGTTTGATTGGTATCAACGAGATTGTTACCTTCCTTGCTATATTTTTTTTATGTTTTATAACATAATAAAAAATATAGTATACGATATATAGTGTTATGCAGTCATGTGCTCAGATATATGTGAACACTACTACGTTGTTACTACAATATTATTGACAATTTGAAATATTTTAAAATGCATAACCTTAATATTCTATTTGAGTATTAATGTGAAAAGATACAAAAGTGACCTATTTGCGTAGAATATAAACATACTATATTACAGGTGAAAGCTTATGCACATGTAAAGTATTAAATAAAAGAATTAATTGTGTGAATTGTTTGCACGTGCGTTGGGGTGATATAAACTTTTAAGGGACTACATGTTTTGTATTTAACGATAGTTTGAGTACCATTTAAAACACGTCAATTGTAAAGCGACTCGATTCGAACACCTGTTGAACTATTATGGGTACTTAATTATTAAAACGAAGTTTAATGAATTCAGTTTTAAATGAGGGTTTCTGTTCATAATTGGGGAAGATGTTACTGATAATTTTCAAGTTTTGTTTCCTTCCATCCGGTATAAGATCTTGATCAGCAATAACTTTAATTAATTTCTATATGTTTAACTATAGATATATATTACATAGATATGTGTTTAACTATATAAAATATTTAGTGAATACTACTTAGTATTGCATGGAATGGTTTCTAAACATGGTTTCTGGTATATGAAATTAAAATGGTTCTGAATTATACTGCTACATTATATTTTATTGGAATTGGGAAGTTCTTAGAAATTAATGTTAAAAAACTTATCTATGAATAATGTTTCGACTTATATACATTTTTATTATCTGTGACTTAGAGTTAGTAGCATTATAGGCATACAATTTAAACCAAAATTATACTTATATGTGACATTGACGCCTTCAACTAGTTACGAACATAATATAATAATAAATATATTATTCACAATAGTGCGTAGAAGAACATACTCATTCACAGAATATAGTTTCGTATCTAGCGGTTGACCCGATAGTCCGCTTGTTTGTTTGTTCGGCTTATCAAGGCCGGATGTTTTTTCTATACATTTACGCCACTAAACTTGTACTTCGTTCAGTTGCAACGACGCTAGCGGTAAAATTTAATATTAGGTCAAGATTATATTATTGAATGTCGATATGGTTGATTTTTCTTTCTGGCGGCGATACTGTTCTGATTTTAACAATATTCTTATATTCATATATACATAGTACTATAACCTGAATAAATGTATACAACGAATAAGTATTCACATTATAATTATTTTGAATCCTATCCATTTATTACAGTGTCGATTACACTGGAAATAATCGATAGGATTGTACAAAGAGTCCAAATTAATTTACGATTACCGAGGGTATACACATAAATTCTAAATTAAAAACTAAACTAAAATTCTAAAACTTTTTTTTACTAAAACTTGATTTTATTTTAAATATAAAAAATTTCTAGTCTTTTGTTAACGAGATCAAATCGATCTTTAATTAACGGAATTTTTATGAAAATCCGGTTATCGTGATGTTTGTTCCTATATATTTTTAGCAGTATATACGTGTCAATTGGGACATTAAAGCTTGTGCAGAACAAAATAAGGAAGTTCAAAAGAATTTCTGTTCATGTGGTTTTGAAGTTTGAAAGAAAAGAAAGGAAGAAAAAAACATTAAAGCTGCGTGGAGCCATTTCAGTGCATTTTTGATGTAAAAAATGATTATTTTATATTTATTTTTAATTATCTACATGGTAAATTAAGTTTAATTATATGTACATTTTATTTGCTCTTTTTTTTTTGTTGTTTAGGTATATTGTATTTTTTATATTGCATTGAATAAAATATTTTTCTTTCAAAAAAAGTTTGGTATTTTATTTAAATATATATTTCATTGAAACTGCTATTTATTATTTTTTATTAAAAATTTGGTTATTCCCTAAGATATACATTTGGAAATAGTTATTTTAATTAAATATATGTCTTAAATGATAGTGGTCGTTTAATAGAACTATGAATTAATACAATTTTTTGTTAGCTTGAGTTTCAGTAAATATAAAAAAGTGATAGATATAAACGGAATTGTAGACTGAATATTGATAGTGTAATTATTATTTTCAGAGTGTCATCCAAATGCCTGGGTTTCGATCACTAGGCGACGAAGAGGAAGTAGAATTCGAGTGCAAGGAATCCGATAAGGGTCTGGAAGCAACACGGGTATCGGGTCCTTCATCTGTTGATTGCCAGGGTTCCCACCGCCGTCCTTTATCGAAGAAGAGATTCAGAAAAATACGGTATAATATTTGTTCTGATCTGCTTTTGGCAATAGAATCTTCTAATTATTAATATCCTTATATTTAATATATATATATTAAATATGAGATATAAGGTACTAAATATGAATATGACTGATTAGATTTAGAGAGAGATTTGTATTGAGATGTGTGGTTTGTGTAAAGTAGGTACTTAGATAAAAATATTTAACGATGTGGCTGCAAATTGAAACGAAAAGAAGAGATAAGGCTACTAAAGTCTAATAAGAATGAATTAACATAAAGAATCGATAATATCAAATTACATGTTATAATATATAAAAATTTTATTATACATAAATATTTTTAATATTCTAATTGAAAATATTATATTTTATAAAAGATAACAAGCAATTAAATAAACTAAATAAATACATTATGATGTTCTACGAGGATATCTTCTTAATGAAACTTATATCAATAAATTAGTGGAAACTAATATTTGCAGTGATACGAACTATATTTATAGTCGAGTTTATAATTCTGAATATTCTTGTTACAGCTGCTACAATTGTGGAGAATTCGCTAATCACATAGCTGCGAAATGCAGTATTGGACCACAACCAAAGAGATGTCATAACTGCAAGAGCGAAGATCACCTCATTGCTGATTGTCCATTAAAGGTAATTATGACAATGATCTTTTAACTCGTTACCTCCATGTTGCATATAAAAAATATCGTGCAGAACTTTATTTGTGTGTGCATCTAATTTATTTTGGGTTTTTTACATTAAAAATATAAATATAGAAAGCATAAGATTTAACACAAAAGTTAACTATGTGTTATTTTCTATCGTTATATTAGAAATATAGGCATGTCAAGCATTCTGTTCTTGGAAATATCTACAATTGACGATGAGTCCGCCTAACCCAACTGGATTAATGGTCATCATGGTAGGTGTTTGTTTATTAATTTATTATTATATATTATTTTGGTTAGTTGTTAACAACTAAACAAATAAAAAAAATCTAAAAAGTTCTTTCGAAAGAAGTCACTGCTGCTACACAGTATTCAAACGTTCTTAAAAAATTATCGATGTTGTCATTAATCAAATGTCGTATTCATTATAACGTCGACAGTTAACAAGACAAACTGTAAATAAGTATTACACTTATATAAGTAAGTAAACATGTTTATTTGCCGTACTAGTTACAATAATTAAAAAACAATAATATATTAATTGATAAGATAAGACAACGGAAGCAGCTTTGTTTGTCTGAAAATGTTTAGGTTCACCGCATTATGTTCATTGTCACACATATGATTCTTAGTGCGTAAAGACTAAAAGTTCATGTATAATTTGACGTATAGTACTTACTCAATCAGCTAAGACGATAAATTGTCTCTTCATTTAGTATAATAAAAATTATACAGGGAAGCAAGCAACGTGATCATCAATAGTAGTTACGGTATACCAGTTACGTATGGTACGGTATACAGCAAAAACAGTTCCCTTATTACTATCCATCAGACTTAATAACGATATACATAGACAGACAAAATATATGTAACTTTTTTTTTTATTATAATTATTATTATATTTTTAACAATGAAAATAAAGTTTCTATAACATATATAATCTCTACACAAACCAGCAGTCCATGTTATTGTAATTTAAAGTTTTTGTTAAATACATTGTAGAAATTGTATGTTAAATAAGCTCTAGACGATTAATGAGTGATATTTTGTATTACAGAAGAAGGACGAACCCCAATCAAAGAGTTCTGGAAGCTCGCAAGGAAGCCAGCTAGGCAGCCCGCAGTCGTAATCACATCGTTCATTCTAGTTTGTGTTACAAAACGTGATTAGACTTTTTAGTAGCATTTATTTGTTGAAGCATTGTATTTATGTTAAGGATCCTAAAGAAATGTCTTGTAAATTCATTTTGGTGTCAAAAATATATTTCAGTTTCATCAAATGCAATTAATAGACTATATAACTTTTGTAATGTACTAATTATTAAATTTAGTATATCTTTTGCTGTAAAAGCTAAGAGTGTCTACACCATTCTACCTCATTTTGCCCAATAATATTATAATAGTTGCAGTATGATTTATAGATTTAAGCACAAGACTGATCAGTACAAATCCATAATGTAGTACAAAACTTTACACTTAATATTTTAATGAATAGAAAGTTTATAATTAAGTTCTGCAAAAGTAACGTAAGTACAAATTTATGTGTTCGAGTGTCAATATTTTAATTAATTTACTTTATATTGTATTTACCCAAAGTTAAGTGTGTGTCTATATCATTATTATTAATTTTGTTGCTATTATATATTATGACAAACTTTATATTAGTTACTTATAACCATAATTAGATTAGTAGTATTATATCTGGCTATGAATATTGCGAGGAAGTTTTAAAACATTAAACTGTTGTTTAGGATATTTTAATAGTTTAAACACCGTTATAGTATAAATGTTGCATTTTTGCAAAAAAAAGAAGTACCTAATAAACTACCTCTACAAAGGAAAAATTAGTTTTAGGGAATCAGTTTACATAGAATAATTATAAAATAATATCTTAATTCACCTAATTTTACACAATTTATTATTAATACCACCTATACTTCAAATGAGTATTTCAAAGTTAGTATTAATCGCATATCATATAAATTAAAAATTGGTTTTGTTTGAATTATACTGTCATAGTTTATTTCATTCATTGCATTACTATACAAATATGAATGTCTACAAGCCAAAGTAAAAAGAAGTTGCAATAATAGATACATATAATGATTTCTATATATTCAATAGCATATAGTATTTATAGTATATAGTATTCAAACTATTAACTAAAAGTGACATGTTATTGAGAAAGATAATTTTGAATTATATGATATTTTAAAATACTTCCAACATCTGTTTTTATATTATAAACAAATATTATTTTATGTAGAGTGAGTATCAAGTATGACAATTTGTGTTTGCTCAAAAAAATAAGAAATAAGTAAGCAAAGTTATCCATTCATAGGATTTTAATATCATTACTACTAATATTAAACGTAGGAACATTAAAATTTCATACAAAAGAGAAGCCACACATTGCTGCATACTTACGTAATAGTATCAAGTTTTGCTTTCTCTTTTTTTATTGTACATTGCTGAATTATGAAATGAGCATTAAGTAAATTGCTTTGGAAATCATGTTTATAACATATATTTATAGACATAGCATCTATAATTCAAAAAGATCTAAAAACAAAACTTTAATCTAAATAAAATTAGGCAGAAAGAAATATACAAAGATTAAATCGTGTTGTTGCTTTATTATTGTTATTAAAGTTCTTAGACTTCTCCTAGAGGCATTATCTAGATACATATATTGTGCTAATAATCATTATACCTCATTTAATAATTGTTAGAAATACTGTAATAACATTTTAATGAAGGACAACGATAAGGGAAAACTCTGGACTTTTTCCTGTTCTGCTATTACTATATTTCACATTTGATATAAAAGAATAAAACATAGAGGTATCCATTATTTTTATATTACTAAGTATCTATGAATATTTTCTTAATGTTTCACAAAGTTTATCAAAATAACGTACATGTAAACATATGTGTGAACTTATTGAGATCATGAGGGTTCAAAATCTAAAAAATGTAATCATTGTTGTAATTATAATATAGATTTTGAGTCAGTCTAAGTATACTATAACAATAAATATTACCAAACAAATTACTATTTTTAGTAAACTTAAATAGAAATATTTGCTCAATTACCATATTTAGGACAAATTAGACATCTTTAAATTTATTAATACAATAATGCATCTTATGCATGGTCATTTTATAGATTTTATGAATGGTCACTTCTAAGAGACCATATTTTTATTGTTACTCTAATTTGTGAGGTAAATGTTTATGTATGATGTAAAGCTGTAACGTTGTAGTTATTATTGTTACCGTGTACGTGGATGAACTATATTTTGCATATTCTTCAAAGATTTCTATACAACTTTACACAAATTATATAGTGAGTAATATCACTAAGTAATCAAGTTTATTATGTTAATTATATTAATTAGACTCTACATTTAATATTCAACGATATGAATCCACGAAAGCCAGCAAAGTTAATAGCACTGGACTTCGTAGGATACAAAATAGTATTGTACATGTGTGTGGTACAAATTTGTAACGAATGTGTTGTATAGCTGTATAATGATCGGGATGTCATTCAAAAATGAATTTTTGTTTCATACATATCATAATGATATATCCGTAAATAATACTTTGTATTGTTGGCGAGAGTATTCGGATTAAAAAATAATTGAAAATGATAATGTGCAAAAAATATCTTTACTTGTATTTTAAAATACGTATTAGTCACAAATTTAATTGTGAACAGCTTTTATTATTTAGTCATTAAAGTAATATATGTTGGCTATTTCTTGACAACTGAGTTAGGGAATGAATTTTTATGCTATGTTTTCCAAAAAAGCAGTTTACTTTATGCTATTTTAACGAAGTTTCATTGCATTACTTGCATAATGTTTAGTGTTTAGTTTAATTATTATTATTATGAGTGTACCCCATCGAAAAGTCTAAAAAAGTAGATTATTATTATGTAACACATCTCGTAATAATTACAACTGAATGTTTGTTTTGTTATTTGAGATTAGGGATAGTAACGATGACAGATAATAATTAAGTATTTACTCATTAGTAACCAAAACATGCCATAACATAATTAAGAGAATTACTGAATAGTAGATTGTAAACAAATACGGGTTTCCTCAGTTTTCAGTTATTATAATATTCATTGCTAGTGTCTTAATTATTTATAGATAAGATCTAAATGAAAGACTACTTGAAATCGATCTACCTCATAATTTAATTACGTTAAATAGAGTTTATTGATAAGTTAATTAACATTTACAAATTCTAGCATTTATTTTTCCATAATACTATCTTCGCTATGCCGAATTTTTAGGGTTTGTATTTCTTATGTTTAGAGTTTAAATTTGTTTTTTTCTAATATTCAAAGAAAATAAATTTTGAAAAATATGTTGTATATCATTTCATAGCAATCTATCGATAAACTATATTATGTATATTTTTGATTTCTTAACAAGTTACTATGATAATTGTATCGATAACTCACTTCGAAGTGAGATATTCCCGATATAAATTTTTTTAAAAACCTTTGGTACATGAGTTGACTTAACTTTATTTACCAAGCAGCGTACTCTGTAAACTGTGTTTCAGTTTAAAATCTTAATATAATATTATTAACCCGAAAGTTTGTGAGTATGGGTGGATGTTTGTAACTCTTTCACGCAAAAACTACAGAACGGATTGTGACGAAACTTTACCATAATATAGGCTATAATTTTAAAAGATATTATGTAAATTGGGCGAAATATAATGATAAATTTCATGAAATGAAATATGATGCAGACGAAGTTACGCGGGTCAGCTAGTATAAGATAAAACAGTGAAATTATAGGATATGGAGGCATGAATTCTCAGTCCTTCGGAAGGGTGACGCAAGAGTGTATCACAGACGTCACATAATAACCTTAGATATAGCGGCGTAGTGCTGTTCATGTATAAAGACGACACTTATTATTTATCAGCATGTGGGCAGTCAACTCGTTTATTATTTCCCTTACATAATACCTATACCTATGAGTACAACGATAGAATCGTTGTACTCATAGGTATAATTTTATGTAGAATAGAATAGAAATCATTCAACTTACATTGAAGCACTTTTGAATAGTCATCACATTTTTTTAATTTAGCGCTCATTCGGAAAGCTCATCACAAGAAAAACGAGCAAGAAACTTGCGTGTTGCTTTATTAAATAATTTTATTTTTACTTTACATTTTTAAGTTTAAGTGTGTGAATACAAACAATTAAATAAATTCAATTAAATACTCAAATAGAAAAAATATTGAATATATAACTAACTGGTTAAACTATTAATAAGAGAAAATCAGTCATAGTGATTAGAGCAGACCAACCCTCCACCAACCCATGGCCATGCCAACCTCTCGGTTAAACTGACCGAATCTACGGGGAATGCGCGCTGAAAAGCACACAGTCTCTTGACCCCTACAAATTATTTCAACTCCGGTCTCTTCTATCGCACACTTCCCCTTCTGGGACAGCGGACGAAACATGAACGGCTTTGGTGCCGGGAAGCACTCTGTCTTCAGCAGCATCCTCCCTTCTTGAACGCGTACCACCATTAGTCCTCTCGTACTCGCTCCGCCTCCGGTCCCAATGCTCGAACTCCCGCAGCCTCCTAAAGTTCTCCGCCGAAGACACCAAGTCCGGGTAGTACCCCGGACACTCTCCTTCGCCTTTACCGCGACGTATCCCCTCCAGCAGCTTCCTCCTAAGGTCGAATTCAGTGAGCACTCCCACACACACGTGGTGGAGGTCCTCTTCTGACTCCCCGCAACTACAGCTGCTCGACTCGTAGAGTCTCATAGCATGCAGTCGCTTACCGAAGCAGCCGTGTCCAGTCAAGATCTGTGACGTCGTAATCGGGTTCGACCCACGGAGACGCCACTTTCATCAGGAGGATGATAGACGGCCGCTGCAACCTCAAAACTATACTACGTACGACATGGAGATTGATTCGAGCAGACCAGTCCGTACAAGCAGCACCCGTTCACGAGTATGACGGATAAGCCAGCCATCACTGCGCTCGACCATATTTTATCTAGACCACATCATAGCTACTTACAATTGCCATCTGATAGTATAGTATTCACATTTTACATAAGAATGCATGCGGCAATCAAAACAAAAATCGCTACGCTGTCATATTTATAAAATAATGAAATCAAGAAAGCAATGAGATAAATAAATTGTAACTTATAATAATTATATAATAGTAGAAAGTAGCCATGAAATATTCTCGCGTAGCGTTAGGAGTACCGTCAATCCTCACAAATAATAAAAGTATGTACTATGTGAGTAGTAAGTCATTTAATCGTACACGCGAAAGAAAGAAGAGTATGGATGTTTGTTACTTTTTGACGCAAAAACTACGGAACGGATTTTGATGAAACTTTACAATAATATAACTTATGCATCAGAATAACGCATAGGTTAAATGAAATTTATATATTGAAATTTAACGCGGGTGAAACCGCATGCACTGCTAGTATTAAATAATAGACAAGGTAAGCAATTATTGCGCCTTTTATTAATTTGGTGATATGAAAATAAATTGTGCCAAATAAAAATTTCATACTTTAAACATTGTAAAATAATAATTTACATTATACAGCAACTAGTGCTGCAAACGTTATATGTGATACATGATTATGAAGCCAGTCACAGCTGCGTAAGCGTAAGGCAAAAATAAATTACATGTAATTTTTTTTTAATAAAATACGGTACAAAGGTATTTGGAAAGTTCTGAAATAAATTCGGGAATTATAAACTTCAATGTAATCTTTGATAAGATTCATTAATTACATCATATTTATATCATCTAGACGCAAGGAGATTTTAACAAGTGGTAATATTATACAAAAAATTTGTTAATTTGAATAAAAGAATTTAATCATAATCACATATTTACGGTTAAATTCTTTTATTTAACCATAAATAGATTATTTCAAGTATAGATCAGCTATGAAGAGTGAAAGAAACAGTAACTCAGCTCGATTAAAATTCTCGTACGACTACGTCCAGGGAGTTTGTACTCGTTTCATTAGTTTCGAGTGTTACGAATTATTTATAGACAAACATTTAATAATAGAAACTAAATTATGGAACAATCATTGAGAAAAAGAACAATATTACAAATTCAAAGTAAACTATGTGTCTATGATTTGCTGGTCTTTGGTGCTGCTTAACGGATGAACCGAACTATTATAATAATCTTTTTCACCATTGCGATGTTAAATAGAAATTTGTTCATTTTATATATTTTGAAATATTGAAGTTAAAATGTAACATCCATTTATTTATGTAATATATCAATATATACATCGAATACTGAGGTTTTGATATTAAACTAAACATTGATTCCACCAATTACAATAATAAACTATATATGTATATATATAATTAGATTAGTGGTGATAAGTTGGATAATCGCATCAAGGTAATGAATTTCTGCAGCAAATGACCACGAGTGAGTGACGACACGGTCCTTGGGAATGGTGGGGGTGTGAGGCGAGTGTGTGCGGGGTGCGGTGGTCGGGAGGTCGGCGCGGAGATGTCACGTTTTTCAGCGAAGCTGGGCGAAGATGGGCGCTCGGAGGATGCAGCAGTGCGGGGCGCCCCTCGCGGTGCCCGCCCTCGCCCCTTGCCCCTCGCTGACGTAACGCTGCCGTGTCTGCCGCCCGCCCTAGTGTGTGCCGCGCCGCGCTCTGACTGGGCCATCACGCACGCCGCGCCCTGCACCACATCAGTGCAAATCATTTGACGTTTTAGAAATTTCTGCTACGATCCTGGGTTTGATAAGTGAATGAGGTGCATGACGAGTTTGTGCATACGTTTTTTTTGTAACTTCGTATTAGTATATATAAAATCGCGATAACTATAAATTTTGACACCGCCCTTAGAGGCTGGATGCATCGATGTCATTCTGCGATGACTTTTCGGTGTCGCTTAAAGCATTGCATATTTCGTTATCTATCTACGTTGTTACGATTTATTGACTCCAAACTGTTTTTATACATTGGTTATTAGTATAATGATTATAAAATTCTTCCCAAACGGTATATTCAATTCTTGTTAGACTAATAACCAATGGTAAATTATATTTTCGTAACAATAATTGGACTATCAGGTGCATTGATTAGTAATCATAGTTTTTCGTATTATATATTCAATTTTAGGAATATTTCGCGTTGTATAGTACATACTTTTGAATTTTGAAAATGATTAGATTTAAATAATAATAAAAAAATAGAACTAGTAAAACTACTCACACTTATAAATATTGCATAAAATATCCTTAAAAATATTCTAACGGGTTGTGTTACCTATAGATATGTGTATCAAATAAGTCATCAATAAATTCAATACAATAACAATATTGGATATAAAATTCCATTGATATGATCTTATGGTAAGTTAGATGTATCGATTCTGACAAACAGTTTGTAGTGTTATACTAAAGCTTCTTAGTGATTAGAGCCATCATACATTTTTCGGAGCATCCCAGACCAGTCATCTGGTGACTCTACTGACCATCATCCATCCTCATTGTAGATCTATTTATATAGCAGCATTATAAATGGCTTTGAAATTAGATTAATGTGTTTCTTGTTCTGTCATGCCTCAATCAACTGGACTACTTGAAATGACTTGGGATGTGGTTAGATTTTTTATGTAATAAGTCAAAACACAACATTATCAAACATATTACAAATAATCATGTTACGTATGAGATATGCATGAAAATACTAACTTAGTATATGTAGAGACAAACGGATTTGATAGGGTTACCATTTTAAAGACGTAAACCTATACATACATAAATATTACTCCAATGTGTTAAATCAATTGTTACATCACCTTGCCTTACCTATATATTAAAATATAATTAATATGAAGATTATGTAATTATTATGAAGATATTCAATAGAATAAATGTATATTTTTTTTACAATTTCAATAACTGTGTTTTATTACATTTTCAAATGGTGAGATACTTATATAGTGATACAACATGCTCATATATATATGTACATATATGTCATTTCGTATTGCTATAATTTCGTATACAAATTTGGAGACTAGGAGTATAGATGTTAAATTAGGGTACCTTTGTAATATTATCTATTGGAATTAATAATTGATAGTTACTAATTACCCCATTACTAAAAAGCCCCTTCCAACAAAATAAGTTCGATACAGTATACATTATATTTAAGTATGCACACTATGTTATTTGTATTGTTATTTCTATACCAAAAAATACATATCAAATGTGTTGAAATTTGTTATTAATATCACTAGTCCTATATATAATATATATATAATTTACTTGTCGACATCGTAAGTGCAGTTCTATTAGCTAACCTGTGACCCAAATTGCGGTCCTTGAACGTTTTGCACTGAGGTAGGAATCTTCTTTACATGACCTAGTTCATTTATAAGTTTTAATATTTATTATGTCTATAGAGAAAATTAATCAAAGTGTCGTTTATATCATTTCACTTAATTGTATAAAAAAATAGACTTCGACTTTATAATACTAATAAAATTATAGTGCGATAGAAGTAAATTATATGAAAAGATTTAGGTAGTCTTTACGTCCTGATATGACATATGTATATTTTTTTCAAACTATAGACTTCAATGTACACAAAAATCCTATTGAATACAATTTTTGTTTACATAATTGTTCCCAACAATTGTTCAGATTATATTACGTTATCATATGGCTTTAACTCGGTCGATTTAGACATAGTACTTTTACTTGATATACATACATTCATATATAACGTTTGGATTCCTTAGTCTCTACAATCAGGAAAAACAAACTATTTGTTTATATTTCCTGATTGTCCAGAGGAAGGAGATTAATAATGGGTAGGTACTATTTTTCCTTTTGCTATCAATATTCAGACGCATTCATGGTGATTTTGCCACGATTTCATTTCAAACTCAGTTTGTTTTCATTCATTGGCGCATATCAATATCAATATCATAACAAAAAAAAGGGGTTTTTCCTTTGATTAAAATTTTGTGGATGAGTGACATGGAAATTGAAACTCCAAGATCAATACAAGATATCACTATCTACTATGAGATTAAATAAAGCCCTTTCTTCGTCCCAAATTTTTATAGATTTATAGACCTATTTTCATGTTTTGTTACGTCACTTAGTACCGTAAGTAAGTTAAAAAAACACAAAAATGGCTTCCATGCTGCTTACTAATCTAGGTCGTAAAATAAGCGTATTTTCAGAGATTTTTGGTAATATGTATAATATTAGCTTGATTATAACATCTATTATTGTTTACTAGTAATACTACTAGTCCTACAATTCTTAATGTCTTATCTCCACTTCTATTTGCATTATTTATTAATTCTACTAAGGTTTGACTTCATTCCTTCTACCACCTTTATGCAGATGATCTTTAGATTTAGACGCAGGCTCTGTTGGATTCTACTGCTATCCATACAATTAATGTTGATCTAGTTCACATATCAAACTGGTGTAAATCTTTCGGTCTTGTGTTGAATGCCTCTTTAACTCATACTATCATCATAGGCAGCCCTCGGTACATTGCAAAAGTAAACTAGGACTCTCTCGCTCGAATAGTGTTGGACGGAGTATGCATTAACTAAGACGTCAAAAATCTGGCATCCTAATTTAGCCGGAAATTTTTGACCACTGCTGCTTCATTACGGTTACTTGGGGACTTGGGCTTGCCTCCTTCCTGTCCTTGATTACGCTGAGGCATGATATTTAGAACTCACCGAAAACCAATTGAACAACCTTGAGCACCTACAAACATTTATATCAAGTTCATATTTAGACTTTATAAATATAATAATATGACCACATTTCTCATTATCATTCACAGCTCAAGTGGCTTCCTAACTGCCTTCGCCGTGATTGGCATATTCTTTCTCTTCTCTACTCTATTCCTTTTAATCTCACTAATCACTATCTAAATATTCTTATTTCTCAGTGAGGTACAAAATAATGAGTTACGCAGTGCTATAAACCTTAGTCTAAAAACTTCTTCCAGTACATGCTCATTTTACAGTAAATCTTTTCCTGTACAAGCCATTTGTTTGTGGAACTCACTTCCATCCTCTCACTATTTGTTTTCAAGAACTCTGTTAAATCTTACTATCTCTCCAAGTAAACTTCTCTTATTCTGTCATCCAAAGTGTCAAAGTTACATTGTACTCACTCTTGAATATTGTGTATTTATATATAATATGTATGTATGTATGTAAGTAGTATATGGTAATATTATTAATATTATTATTATTATTATTCATATTTAGCATTGCTATGCCTTTTTTTATTTTTTTTTTCTTGCGCCATTTAACACTTTCTGTCTTTATTTCTCTACCCAAATTGCTCATGCGATAAGACTGACTTTTAATTTACATCTGGTGCAATAGAGTAAATAGATTTTAAACAAGTACTATAATCCTAGTTGTGTATTCAGAGTCATTGTCTACTGTCAAAAGAGTCGTTAAGGTAACACCTTTCGATGATAATATTTTAAGGCAAGAGATTTTCAAATAATATCAGCATAAGGTGGTTTTTTATAGCTGTTTTTCATCCCCGGAGTTTCAATTAGATTTGAATTTTTTTAAATCAACACAGGTTTGCTCGCATATTCGTTGTCGTTATATATGATTATGTAACAACATAAATAAAATATACATATTGGTATCGAGTAATTTAAGTCAATATTTTATTTAAAAACACCTATTACTATATATAATAGGCATATGTACTCCATTGACTGCAGAGGGCATTTTAACTCTAAATGAGAGTTTATTATCAGGCCGATCATTATTTATTGAGTCGTTTACGTTCTTGAATTGATAACAGCAATGAATTACCCACAAATAAGTATATTGGTGTCCCTTACTCACTATACCTCTAATATAAAACTGTTTACTACAGGTATTTTAGGTTCCGTGGAAATATTTTTCAAACCGTCTTTCAGGATGTTAAGGTTTTAAATTATACTCATTTTTTATAAACTTACGTTATGTATACTAAACTAAACTTATTTAAATTATGAATTTAATTGACCTTCGGTAGAAAAGGATGGAAGAGGAGCAAAACTCTATACAAAAATTACCTATCTTGAATGTGAGTGAATTTAGTTTCGCATTTTCTTTTCCATTGGCATAGGCAGCATTGTTATAGTACGAAACAATCCCTTCCTACAAGATAAGACCTATATCCAAATTATTACAGCAGTTTTTAAATTAAAGATATTTTACCCATTCTTGACACCAATGAAAAATAGATAGAAAAGATTTTTATTTTCTGGTCAAGGTCAATTACTATCTTCAGTTGGATATCATGTGAATTCTTTTGTACATTACAAAATCGTTAAAGCCAAATAATAATTTTTTTACTTGAAATGCGGACATTCATCCATTTTTCTTGCATGAGCAATGCGGGAAAATGTGAAATGTTTTCTTCAAACTTAGAGATTTAAAAGAATTCCCCTAGAATGATTATCGAAAAGAGTACAGTATGTATGAATGCTATGAGAGAAGAATTCCAGAAATAAAGACTAATGCAATGTTCCACGTTCTTAATAATTTCTCGAGAAAAAGATACTAAGGTGAACCTAGATAAGACATAAAACTTATGTTTATGTCACACCTACCCTGGTAGATATGGAGTGCTTAGGGAATACTATTCAAAGCTTTCCGCTTACATACTTAGTGAAATTCTTATGAATCGATAAGTTCAATTACAACAATTAGATCCGAATACTATGTCCCATGTTTGTGTGTGTGAAATACCGTTATAATTGAACATGAGAGTATTTAGCAGATGTTAATTTGTTGACGACTTACGGAACTGAAACATTCCCGTTACTGCTGGCTGTATTAGGCAGCTTTAAATCGTTCAGGGAGAGAGTTATGCTAGAAGGTTGCTATGTAACAGAATACGTAGTAAGGAGATAGAGGCCACTTTGCTTCTTCTGTAGAAGAAGTAAAGTGGCCAACACTACCTTAAGGATTACGAATCCATAATAGCAATGGATCTAATCTATATTATATCTATCTCTCGATCTAGCATATATCTATATTGAAGAACTAACAATCGAATCGGTCGATTAACATTCAATATCTATATTAATATTATAAAAAGAGTGAGTGGATTTTGTTATTACAAAAATAAACTCCGGAACCACAGCAATATTTTAAGAGTAGATTTGAACGCTTCTATTTTACGGTTTTATATTATAATCATTATTTTAGAGATAACGTATTACATTAATATACAAAAAAACCCGCAAATTTATTAGTTATAATGATTATTAGTTAATAATATAATATCCCAGTGCATAGTTTTATAGTATTTAAAACAAATATGATAATTGAACTGGAATAATAACCCTAGACAAATTACACGCCACCTGGTCCTAAGCTGAGCATAGCTCGTATTTTTGGGTACTAGACAACTGATATAAGAACTTTAATATATATTTTTTGTAAATATATACAAATATATATAGAAAACACACAGATCGATAATCATATTCATCAATACAAATGTGTGTACCGTGCAAGGACTCGATCTTGCCACTAACAGAATTAAAGCGGTGTCGTGAACAACTAGACTACCGAGCCCAATAGCTCAAAATTTTCTATAAATTTTATGTATTTCCCTATTAGAACTGAAGAACAAAATTTTTGAAATAATTGTCAATTTTGCTAATACTATACATAATATAGTACGTTAGTATTAAATGAACCAACAAATATTGTAGTAACCATACTTTATTTTTAATATTTTTTAATACTTCATCATCATCATCATCGCAGCCTGGAAGACGTCCACTGCTGGACATAGGCCTCCCCCAAAGATCTCCACGACGATCGGTCCTGCGCTGCTCGCATCCAACGATCTTGACCAGATCGTCGGTGGCCTTCCCACGCTGCGTCTTCCGGTCCGTGGTTGCCACTCGAGGACTTTACTGCCCCAACGGCCATCTGTCCTACGAGCTATGTGCCCTGCCCATTGCCACTTCAAAGTCGCAATTTTTAATACTTATGTTTATTTAATTATAATATAATATAGTATAGCCAATATTAAATTAAATTTATTTTATATATTTTAATACTATGTCAATGTAAAAGTTACATTCATAAATATTCTCATTTTTGACGGCCTTAGTGGTCTCTAGCGGTTTAGCCTTACTTCCGATGGTCGCCGGGTCGATTCCTCGCACGGCACAAACATTTGTATTCATGAGTATGATTGTTTGTATCGGTCTGGGTATTTTCTATGGGTGATATGTACAATATATATATCTATGTATTTGTATCAGTTATCTAGTACCCATAACACAAGGATCAAGCATTGAGGTGAGATTATTATTATTATTCATTTTTGTTTTTTGTGTGTAGTGAAAATCTCCATTAAGTTCATGCTATTGCAGTAAAAATCCGGGTATCTGGTATCCGGGTATTTAATACTTGTGTTAGAATCTGGAAATTGAATTTCCTACGTCATTAGTTGAATAAAATTAGTACCAATATTATTTTATGATTTATAAACCATTTATTGGCCTTTCAGTAGATTTTCTCAGCTCCTATCTCAGTTTTACAATGTGACACTAAAATCCTACAAATTTTGAAAATAATTATTTCTAATTACTACTAATAACCATTATGTTTATTCGTGAAGCAAAAACTTTGATTTACGAAAATTTCGCGAACAGAAGAGTATGATATTTCGCGTACTTATAGTTTTTATAGAGAAGGAGTATGCTAGTATTCTTTTAACTACATAAAATATATCAATATATAAAAAAAAATATTTATTATACACACTGCCATATATTTAACACACACATGTATAGAAGCCTTTTGACAATTAATAGCCTTTGATAATAGAACGGTAATAATATTCTAACATTAATAATATTCTCTCAGGAAAAGCTGAGAAAATGAACTAAAAGAATAATAATAATAACCTATGACAATTTTCGATTTTTGCAAAACGTCAAGTCCAAGGCCTCTAATCAAAAAATGTACATAGAAAACATCTAATCCATACAAATATGTACTCATCATGAATAAGATTGTTTATATCGGACCCACAACCATCAGACGTAAAGCGGTACACTGAATGTTAAGTTACTTACCATTTTATTTGTTTTCTGCATAGCGAAATTTGGTTTGTTACCTACCTCTTTACTAATTTGTCTATAACATATGTACATACAGATCGTATTATCTAGGTAGGTATAAGTACCAATTAGAAGTGTTTGTTATCTGTTTTAGACTCCTATTGTTATTTGGGCTATTTCTAAAATACTTTCTTTGCCGATCCTTACGATTTTAAACCATAACTTTAAAATAGTAAGGATCGGCAAAAAAATATCATTTTTTTTAGCATTTATGCTTATTATTAGATGAGCTGTAGATTAAATTGCTATTATAATAGTTATTTACATTCATGATTGTCATATCAAATAGGGTAGTGAAAGGTTTTACTAACAGTCGACGTCGTGATGAACACAAAATTTGACAGGCTCACATTTTAAAGTATAGCCAGGTATATGTAGTTCTAATATGTACGGGGCTACCATACTTGTTAAAACTACATATCCCTGGTTGACCGCCGTCTCTAGAGTTAATGTGTTATGTTACCAATTTTTCCATTATTGAAGAGTCAGTCAGAAATATACCATAAAGTGTTTTGGTGAATGGTAGATTCGTTAATTTAGGAATTTTGGAGTAGCAAACTACTTTTAGTTACAGTTACCAATAATTCAGTAAATGCATTATTTTAATGACAATTTAAATTCAATGAAAAGTAGGTACTTTGGATCAAGTCATCGGTAGTTGATATCAATCTAATGTGCTAAGGCGCTGATGCTGATAATTTCTGATGATCCTTTTAAACTTTGCCATTATCGAACATGTCAAAGTTTAAAATGATTATTAGCATCACAGTATATTTATAGTCACCACTTTACTTTACGTAAATTATGCATTAAAATTGAAGTATTAAAATTACTAAAATAATAATTATCATTTATCTGTTACTCGCGGTAATAGGGAATTGGAACAGGGTGCTTGAAAATCGATAGTGAACCGAACCTGCATCTGCCGTATATGTTTTACAAGGTTCTACCCGTGCCTTCTTCCCTGTGACCCGGTCATATTGATTGACCGGGATTAAAGGTACCTAGACTAAGACCTGCACCGCGCTAAATATAACTAACTAAGACTAATTTTCGATCAGCGATTCAAAACCAATAATTATCTTATATATCCTTATTGTGAGAAACTCTCTATACTAATTGATAGTTTTGGACGTGATCGAATGTTATCTGTAGGTAATGTTATAAAAAAATCAACGACATATCAAGAAAACAAATAGTCCATCTATTTGTTTTCTTGGAATGAAATATTACAGTAATTTTTAAAATTATGAATAGAATATGCCTACACTAAATTAATAGACATCGTTTGTCGGTATAGACATATCACACGACTAATTCATAACACGGTTAAATATTCTAATGATACATCGTAACAGATAATAGAGCCTTGTTTATCTTTACGTTGATAAGTTGTAAATATGATAGAAAAAATAATATAAGATAGAAAAAGTTTAAAATATCTTGTTTCTTAATAGTAAATAATAATTTGATACCAATTGAGGAATTGAAGTAGATATAAAATGAATAAAATGAATAAAGATATAATGATATTTAATTATATAAATGAATTAATTCGATTTGTGTGGGCATTGTACTGTAAATACATCGGTAAATCAAAGTTGGCTATTAAATCATATAGACACAGCTTAAGATAATTAAATACTAGAGGTATTTTTATCTGCATTATGTGACTAATAGTTGAAATCGACAAGATGATAATATAAGGATTAGGGAAGCATATCAGGTTTTAATGGGTTAAAGTGAAGCAGGAAATAGATAACCTGACCCCCGATAGGATGTACAAATGAGATGCTAAGATTCAATCCCAGCACAATAAGTATTAATTCTTGATCTTTTTAGTGGATATGTCGAACTGTCAGGGTCTCTGGTAAATTACATCAGAGGCTGTTGCGTACAAAGAAAATCCTTATACAAACAGTATTATGAAAAGACTATTTGCTGACATAAAATGGTAAATTATATATATATTGTAATTCAAAATTTAAAAAAAATTAACTAGGCGTAGAGGCATGAATGTTTCATTATTCTTTTTACAATCGAGATTTTACTCACATATAATATATAAATTTTGTCTCGATTGATATTTTAGTAATGTATGTACCTTCAAGTACGCGAGTAGGAACATCACACTTTTTAAAATGCATATATGTATCTTTTGATTACGTCAACACTTGATAATGGTTGAAAATAATGTTATAGAGTAGGGATTTTTTTATCTAAATATTTATATGATATAAAGTATAGGGCTGTGGCTTATGAACGATGGCTTCATGAACCATTTGATATATGAAGTAAGAGAAAAGCATTAATGAAATTATATTTTTAAATAAAAACAATCTAATTGATACAATATACAATAAGTATTAAGATAATCAGGCTGATGATATTATTGTTTTTTTTTAATCGCGTTGCTATAAAGAAATTATTTATATCATTAACATAAATTGCAAAATGTATTCTTCGTCTATGAGTTTCACTTACAAACGCTAAGATAGTCCCATAATAGTATAGACGAGGAGATACATTATAAAAAAATATGCACACATGATGTGTATATGTCTCAAACAAAAAAATATGTTGGTCATTGATATTACCTATAATTGACTATGAAGATGTGTGCTATACGAATCTTAACCAAAACCTCCTAAATAAAATGGAAATTTATTCAATAATTAGGTACATAAGCTTCATATTCGGTCTTTGTAAGTATGACCATATATGACACTTCATGTCTGAACTAAAATAGCTTCCTATTCGCTAGCGCAGGAGTGTTATAATTCACCGTAAACTTTTTTTTCTGTTCTATAGGATTCGCTAGATTATTAGTACCTCAACGTAAGATTTCAATTTGTAAGTTCATCATCACATTCTCGTGATCTTAACTCTTTTTCTGTCCTTCTTATCATTCTAATTTTTTATCTCAATCTGTCACTATTTCGGCATCATCAGTCTTTGGAATTCACTTTCTGGTGACCTCAGAAGATGTTAAACCAGATTCTCCTTGAAATAGTCCTTGGGTGAATATTATTCAAAATTTCTCTGAAAGTAGTATACTCAGCCAAACCATTATTCTATATATATATATATATATATATATATATATATATATATATATTCCACGAGACTATATGAATATTTATTACAGTATAATTATATATTTAATTTGTAAATACTAATCCATGGGGATATGCATTTTGCTTATTTATAATGTAAATATCATTATGTTTGTATATTTGGATATATAATTATTTGAGAAATGTACAATATTAATATGTATATTAAATTCTTTATTTATTTGTTACTATGCCTTAATATCATATCATCTTAATATTAATAAATCACACTGCCTTATTATCTCTAATCAAGGCGACGCGACGGTTGACTGGTAGAGAATGGAATCAGGCATTAAGTCCGACACGTATACAATTTTGTGTGCAAAAGAATAAATAAATAAATATTTTTTTATTACTTATATCTTCTGATTTTACTATTAAAACACTTTATTGTACAAATAAAATTACTATTAATAGTAATACAAGACATCGTTATAAAATATACAGAAAAGATACATTGATGAATTTATGTTAAGTAAGTAGTAGTAGTAAGTCTGCCAGTCAATCTATCCCATTCTGATGTTAGTCAGAGCAGTTTTTTTTTATTATTAACTATGTTAGGCATCGAAATATAATATGGTGTGCTATCATAAAGCGTATTGAAGTGCAGTAAATAGAGGATATACTCACAATGATGTATGAGGTGATACAAAGTTACGTTAAGTGTTTGACCTAGTCATGTTTGAGTAAATAGTTCGACATGTACAGTATCTATATGTATGTATATCTGTATATTAACTGAATAATAATAGCCTAACCTATCTAAGTTGTATTCTACAAAATACTAGTGTACAGTAGTTTAGTATTATTATTTTGTTTATCTCATTTTTAAATTGGTTTACTTTATAAGGTTTTGGGTAATAATATATTATTATTACTCAAAATTTTATAAATTATTAGTTATTATATATACTAAAATACAATAATTTATAAAACCTTATAATTATTTATATTATAGTGTATAATATATATATTACATACATAACTTTTATACCAGCAGAAATATGAACTGAGCGTGACCTAGTTCGTCACAACTTATTTAATTTGAAGTTCCGCAACTAATAGTGTGTATTTTAAGTTACAGTATATATAAAATTAAAAATAATTACTACCTATTGAAAAAGAATTTACTTTATGATATCTGCTCAACTTTGATCATTATGATCAGTATAATAAATAAAAGAATATGAGTGGGTGAAGTGATGGTAACAATTGATTCATATACACATAGCTACTTATAAAAACACATACTACACGTAAAGGTATATATATCATTAAAATAAAACGGATCTGGCAAATTAATAAGCACTCGTGCGCTCTGTCATAGTCTAGAATGAACTATTAAAGCTCTCGGTGGGCCACAGTAAGCATCCAGCAGTCATGGACCAAAATCGAATGTTGTTTCGGTAAAAGTGCGCGCGCATTACCCGCCCCACACCGCACCATTCCGGACGTCCATTGATGATCTTTTTAATCTTAATGATATGAAGTGTAATTGTATGTCCTTTTTTGTTTATGTCTACTATTTGACCAAAAACAAATAACGGATTATTTAGGATTTTTTAATATAAGGATTTTAGATTGAAATTTATGCCGGTATCATGTGTGCATGATGAGATGGAGGGCGCTGGCCGGTGGCGGCGTATCGTTCGCTAGATTTGGGCGTCGCTGCGTCTCGGCTTTCGGCGGGTGGCTGGTGCGCGGCGGCGCGACTGTGCGCACTCTGTGCCGCCACGCACGCTTGGATAGCGACCCAGTCTGCTCTGACGTTTAGGCAAACCGTGTCGTCTGACACCCCGCTCACCCGCTGTATTAATCGCACATTTCATCTGCGCATTTAGATATACAAATTAAATTCCAAATAGTAATATCGCCTCGGTACACGTTAGGAGGGAACCGCAGAGAGTGCGAAGCTGTGCGGCGATCGGTCTCGATAGTAGGTGTGCGAGCGTGCGGGCGAGCGGCGTGAGCAGTCAGGGCTGCGACGACTCCGCGCCGGGCCAGCAGCTGGCGGTGTTTACACGCCGCGCCTGCACCCGTGCCACCCTTGCGCCACCGACCGCCACCGCCAACGCCACTGTCACCATCGCAGTGCCGTGTGCGCTCGCTCGTTGCAACATACACGACCCCTCATTTACTATTCAACGCTGTGAATTTTTAACTTTGCGAACGACCGACGATAGAGGTATTTAAATAGTTATTAACATTACTCTCTCCAGAGAGAACTGTTGTAGTGCACACTAGTGTCACGAAATAAGAAAATAACACATTGAAAACAGATTTCCATACATCATTTAAGTGATTTCACAACTTCATAAACATGGGTGCTAAAGAGAGCGTGGAGGCTGCTAAATTTTCTGCGCAAAATTGGAACAATTTCGAGGTTCGTAGTACCTTTAAATTAATTTGCACATGGAGTGTTTGTACCCCCTCCCTCCTCGTGAATGTCTGTATTATGGTCATATTGTGCCATTAAATAACAAACTAATCAATACCATATGAAATAATAATAGAGTTTCGTGCACAGTAAAGTTGTGTCAAGTAAAATTATTATGCATGTTCACAATTTTGTTTAAATAAAATATTAAAATAAAGCTTAAAATTTATAACGTAAGGTACCATTATTTAATATTGAGTGCTATTATTAATGTTTATATATGTATATAGAGGCACTGTACAAATTGAAGTACTAATATTTGTATTGTGCAATTTACTGCGCATAAAGCTGATTAGTTTACAGAAATCGAGTCGTTTTTACTTATATAGGATGTGATGTAGAATTGAATACTTTATACAAGAAATTACATGACAATTCACGACGATCGTAATATAGTCTTCCGCAAATATTTTTATTTATTTATTTATATAGTTCAAGCTAATATGTTATATGTAAACAATAATGTTATATATGTGTCTCCCTTTTTATATTGAAAAGACGTAAAATGAGTAAGTTGTACATGTAATATTTTATCAGGCTATTAAGACGAAAGTGACTTAACTATAACTTGTTGTAACATTAAATATCAGATCAATCACAACCTTTTATTAAACATTAAAATTATAGCTATGAAAAACTAACGAAAATTCTATATACTTATTTAAAAAACGTTTAAGGGAATAGCTTTTATATAATTCGATATGAGAATAATAGTCTTAGACCTTCTAATGTGCGTTAATCATCATAATAATCGCAGCTATAGAAACTATCTATTAGTATAGCAAATGCAGTAGAACTTTTATGGTTTCCCAACCATATCAGAATATTGAGCTAGGTAGAAGCTATGAGCAGACACATTTACAGATGTCCTTTATATTGCAAAACGTAAGTTAGACAAACAATTTAAATATACGAAATGTTATTTATAGAGGTATGAATTTTGCGGAAATACTTACTATATTTCGGCGTTTATTTTAAATAGACTTTGTGCAACATTCGGTATGAAATAAAAACTACTTAAATATATTGATTAAAGTTACACTGACAACTTATACTTTAGAGTAGTTTGACTTATTCAAAGGTTGCTTTTTGTAAAGCAAAATTATTTGGCCGCATTTTAGAAGAACTGGCATAGTTTCGCCGAGGAATCACTTGGTAATGACTAGCACTTTTGTAATAGAATCAAGATCCATCTAACTTGAAGTCGAGAAATATTTAATTAATATGAAGCGCTGACTAAAAGGAATGTTGTTACTGTATTATATTCACTGAATAGTAAATATTAATAATAATACTTAAGTAATGACCTTGTTGCGGAATAACTGGTATTTAATATCAGTAATCGTCACGGCAAAACAAATGAAATGGAACTATTGGAAGGATATATCAATAATCGCAACATGAAGTTAATTAATACGAAACTAGACGCATAATGCGTCTTTAAAGATTGGTAATATTTACAAACACCGACCTAATCAGCTATCTTTGAGGATAGGTTCATTTTTATCTTAAGTAATCTTATTGCCATCACGTCAATTTCATTGACTACTCCAACACATTTATTATTGATATTTATCATTTTATTTACCGTATGTAATTTATTCGACTTTATTTCTTAATTTTTGCTGTCGCTCATACATATTAAGCATGGATTCGACTTCACCATCGTTGATCAACATTATCTAATTCAAATGATATAATAATATTTAATTATATTTTTTCAAATGTAGTTGCACCGTTATAGATTATAGTAAAATTATTAACCTTTGGGATATAATGCGATGTGAAAGCTTTCTTAATATTAATATTCTTAGTATTAGCTTTCTCTGTTGCCTGTTTACTGCGTGGACACAGAATAAAATTTTATAAACATGTGTCCACAGTAATTAATAGTAGTACTAGAAATTATTTATTGAGTAGATTTATGGTTGGATACTTTAATTTATACATCTGTCAGATTATATACATTATAAAGAATGGAATAGAATAGCAGTTTAATCAACTTAATTTATATTAAATATTTACAATTAGATAATAATAGTTGCTGCTTACAAATTGTTACGATTGTTACTAAAAGGAGTTAGGGGAAAAAGTTAATAATATACAATGGTCAAAATATATAGTTGAGAGTTTAGGACTGTACATAAATGTTTCATTTACATAAACTGTATATATATTATAGGTAATAATAATATATCATACAAATCATAAATAAAGTTTACTTAAAATTCACTTATTCTACACAAAAATATTTATTATGTGAAATTGTACTAAAATTATTGTGTAAAAAATGTAGTCGTATATAGTTTTTTAATCTGTTAGGTATTTTATGACTTAAGTAGCAGAAAATAATTGCTATATAATTGTTTGTGCATGACCACCTCACTAACCATGCTATCAATTAAATAAGAAAATAAAAAATATAAAATCTAATTGCCACTCCTTTTTTCAATATTTAAAATATTTTTTAATATATCATGTTAACTTATTTTTATTTTACATATGTAAAAATAAGTGTATTGAAGTGGTAATTCTGTTTTATTTGCATGCAATAAATAATTATTACCTATCTAAACTATGAACTTCAAATTAATTATTATTTTGTTTTACAAATTTTAGAAATATATTAATCCAATTCTTTTTTATACTCATGCACACCGCAAGTATTAAACTGAAAATATAGAATTTTCAAGACTGATTTTATGTCATTTTACTGCAATATACCTTCGCCACTGAAAAACAGAGGTACTTTATAAATAATTAAAATAATAGTTGAACTGTTTTATTTTTAAAATTTATGTTCGTTTTGGCAATAATATTTTATAACTATGGACGGGAATTTAATTAATTTATTAGATTTTCAACTTTCGCGACAATTGACTTCTGACTTTCGACTTCATCCTGCTGTCTGAACTAACCACAACAGCACAACTACAACGAGCGGTCGCACTCACCCTGAAGAAGACTTATCAAATCCAGTTCCATACATAGTTATAAAATACTGAATTTATTATTGATAAGTATAGAAGATAGAGAATGAAATGTATGGTGTTACAGCATGGTGTCGTGAAACATCCGTACCGACACGGCACTCAACGTTCCCAAAGTCTCAACCGCGGACATTCTCTATCGCGCTCCGATGGAACCTGGTGACATCACGGGACTGCGGGTAATTATAATTCCGTTTTATATAGACTACTAACTTCAAAAAGAAGGAGCATGTTTCTGAAGTATTTCTTTAATGTGGATGTTACTTGATATCTTGAATCGGTTGATGTTATTTTCTAGATGAAAGGCTTGAATTACAATTTGTTTCTGGTAACAAACAAACTGATATTTATTAACAATAATTAAATAATAAAAGACTAATCGACATTCATTCAGTTCTGGTGAAAAATTTTATATATTAACTTAAAATAGAATAGAGTAAGAGTATAGATAAAAATAATAGAATAGATAAGACTGCACAGCTTGAAGAAATAACAAGGTTCAAAGTAAAGGTTTCTGATGTACAGGCGTTAATGTAGAGTTAACGCAGCTGGATTTAGCAATGATCTAGTACATTGCAGGAAGTCAATGGATAAAAGACTCAGGGCGACTTCTTATTATGTAGATTTATGAAAGGCTATGATTATTAGATCTATGACACTATGAAGAAGTATTGTACATATATCCCTAAAATTGACATGAATTAAACAAGAAATCGATACAGAATTTAATTTAATAGAGAGAATCTCTACGTAAATGATGAGTTGCGATGGTATTCCAAAAAAAAAATTATATTCGTAATTAACAAGTACAGTATATAAAGTAAAATTATTAGCTCTTTTGAGTAATAGTATGCCTCACTTAGTTCTTTTCGGCATACTTCTATTATTAAATAGTTCTGTGAATTTATATGCAGGTTTATTATTAGTAAATCATAACAGATATATATGTCATAACGATATAATTGTGTATTATCTTATTTACATATGCGTGAAATAATCTGTTTTTATGTTAAATTTGACATAAAAACGAATAGAGTAAACCGAAATTTTCACATGTTGTTAAATATGGACCAACCCCTACCTCTTCAAGGTTATGTATTATATTTTTTCTTATTAGTTTTGTATACGCCATATATAACTGTTTTTTGTTGTTTGATTATAGTCAATAAATATCGCTTGTAAATGTATACGAGGTCGAAGTCGCGGCACCACTAATTTATTAATATTGAGATGTTAATCAATACCGCAGGCAGCATAGTGCAGTGCGCCGAGTGCGGTACGCGCACGATGGGCAACAAGCTATCGTCGTGCTCCTGCGCGCCCATCCTCCGCAAGGCGTACCGCTATGAGGATAGCCCGTGGCAGAATTCACGTCGTCGAGATGGACACTTACTGAGGTACTTAAGATGAACTTCTTAGCATTCTTCTTCTTAGAATCTATCATGTGGCAGAAAGAAACATCAAGTAGTTTCCAGGACTTGTGTCTCATGAGTAGGTTTAAGATGCCTCTTGGCCGACGTACGTCAACACTCACCCTTACCGCTCGTGAATTTCTCTCCCTGTCTAGCCATATATGGTAAAAGCCTGCTAGTGCAGCTGTAGATATACGTTCTAGTAAAGAACTTACTGCATTATTAATGAATATAAGTTACTTCCCCCGTATGTTTGTTTCTTTTAGTATTTTGTCTATGATTGTTTCTATCAATTTGGGTACAAAATATCCTGAATTTCTAAAGAAAATATGCATTATTTTATATTGTAAATTCACTGGTAAAAGTATGCTAAAGGTGAACAGATAGGTATAAAATAAGGTTTATTTTTCATATATATATATATATATATATATAGAGAATGTGTCTGCCCATAATTTACCATCTACCCGCGGCTCCTCAGTTTACCTTAGATCTTTAGTGATTGAAACACTGCGGAAAAATAGGGAATTCGATAATATCAAACTGTGAATTATTAATTTACTAGCTACTGGCCCCGGCTTCGCACGGGTGTATACGTATTATATATATAAACCTTCCTCTTGAAGCACTCTATCTATTGTAACCGCTTTAAAATCCGTTGCGTAGTTTGAAAGATTTAAGCATACATAGGGACAGACAACGACAGCGACAGCGCCTTTGTTTTATACTATGTAATAATGATGATAATGAATTTACTTTGATAAGATATTCTTATTCTTATTTATGACTATATAAAAGCGTCAAAAGTCTGTGGGTAACAGTTAAAAAAGACATTCAGTAGTTGACCTCCTTAATTGAACTCGCCCTATCATGACATACATTATATAAGGTAAACATACCAGAATAGATAAAGCAAACAAACTCAGGTTGCCTAATCAAAGCGTCAAAATTACATTGCGATGTAACCATAGTATTTCTTTCTACATATTTGACATCGTTTGCAACATTTGATCTGCAAATAGCATTGTTTCATATTTTTCTCCATAAATGATGAAATGTATAATTTTTAAAGCAAAGCAAGCAAAAAAAAGGTTTTTCTGAAATGAGTGTGCAAATCATCTGTTTGATGGTAGGTGAACCTTACATGCTCATAAACTGAAGACTAAACTTCCACTGTTCCAAGATTGTGACAATCAAATGTTGAGTCATAGCAAACGGTGTTAATACAAAGATTTAATGTTCACCTTTGATACCAAAATACCATATGCAATTAAACTGTTTCGTGGTGAGACAAAAATACCGACACTGGCGACTTTGTACTTTACATTCTTCTTCTAAGTAGTGAAACTATATAGTTCTAATCAATGGTCAAATTTTGTAATATAATTATTTAAATATCACAGATTATTAATTTAACATTATATTCAACATATACAGTGTAATAAGTATAGAAACCTAATTTAATCGCCTGTGATAAAATATGTATAGAATGTCTCATGTTAGAACTGCACGCACGCAACCTACAAGTACGTGGGCAGAGTCGAAGGACATCCAGCTCGTCTAACTTTATTAAGGCAACACGCAAACTAGGAAATGGATACAAAATACTGCACGTCCTACACGAAATAGCTGTCTGCCTTTGATACCAAACCAAATTAGCTGCAGTCTGTTATATTTCGCTTGACCTAATTAATGTCTACTTTAATGGGACGTATGCTGCTATAATCTACTATCTCCGATGAACATAAAATCAGTAATATCAAAGTTTTACCAATGCAGTTAATTACGGTAGATTGCACCTGTAATATGTATATAATTTATATTTTAATTATCTACCTTAATGGATATCAAAAAAGCATACTGATAAGATTATGCATATCGTTAATCACCTACTATTTTTCATTACTGAAAATAAATATTAGTCAACATAACCTTAATTAGTACCTCAATAATCTATTTCTGAATATAAAAATTTGTACACATCTTTGAATGTTTGTTACTCAAACACGCGATGATTTTGTTGTTGGGTACCTCCCATTTGGTAGTGAATTTACATTACTCGTCGCTATTACAGCGCCGTCTTCCGCGCCAGTTTTAAATATACTGTAACTAAGTGTTGGAACAAGTTGTCCCCGCCTTTGCGGTCCGTTAAATCTTATAAAATTCAGTATAAAGTAGTACTATTCAATCAAGTACTGTAATTTTAATAGACACTGGCTGAGATTAATTTGTACCTGCAAACCCTTAATTATACACAGTTAGCTTATACATATATTCTTTGAGTTACTTACTCAGTGTATTTACTCACGTTATATGTTTATTGAATGTACATATAATAATACAATCCATTCACCATATATTGTTTTTGTTATACATACCTTAAACTATGTACATAGTCTTGTATATGATATTATATTAGTTACATTATCTGAACATATTTTTATACTACAACATTGGTAAACTTGTATTTGACTCGTCTGATGATAAACTGTTACTGTAGCCTATATACTATACGTGCGTGTTGCCTTTAATAAACTTAATTTATCCCTCTTAAAAACATCAGGCTGTAGTCTCTCGACAAAACCACGGCAGGTAGTTCATTTCACAATCTAAGTGTACGCAGGAGTTCCTCTGCTATTACAATGTCCAAGATCACTTAGGTTCAACATATAGGAATGAATTACATGTCTTGATGGCAACTGTTGCAATGGTAAATGGTAGCCGTGGGCATTGAACAATTCATCAGAACACAGTTCGTTGTAGGTTGTATGTTTCGGTACCATCTGAGAGATCGAGATCATCGACAATTCTTAAAGCACGTCTCTGAACTATGTCAAAATGACTAAGCTCGTATTCAGTGGCTCGTGCCCAAAGATGAGAGCAGAGCCTCCATATGCGGCACGTAATGATTTTATCTCCAATTTAATTTATTTTTCCTTACGATTTATATGATACTGTGAGCATCATCGTTGTTGTGTTGTGATTTGTGTTATTAAATATATTATACTATTCAATTGAAATAGAAATAAATATAACATAATTAATAATTTTAATTTGAGTTATTCAGTTAAGTAACATTTTTCTTTACAGGTTGTGGGCAGAGGTTTTCCATGTGTCTGCAAGTGGCGCAGGCACCGTTAAGTGGCAGCAAGTATCCGAAGACCTAGTGCCAGTGAACATCGCTTGTATCCAGGATTCTCCAGAATGTGTTTTTCACATTACTGCATACAACTCGCAAGTGGACAAGATCCTTGATGTACGACTACTGCAACCTGGTACGTTTTTTATAACTTTGAATATTTTTTATGTTTAATACTATATTTGTGCTTGCGCAAGTATGCGCTAGCAAGGCCCTCCTTACTACTACTACAAATAATACCTATTACTATAAATATCGTAAAATTTCTACTTTATTACTTAATATCTACTAGTAAATATCACAAAATATTTTATACCGATATTACCTTTTTTTATATTCAATATTTGTAATTCATTAACTAAAAGTTTATAAATGTATAGTTCTGCTTAATATAGCTTTTTCACTGTCGGAATACGCTTTACGGTATTTAGTACGAGAAGAATGCTCCAGCACTCGCTGTAACCTAGTTTTAAATATATACTGAATAGTAACTTTGAACGAAATCTGACGTGAATAAATTTATTTATATATACAATTGAAATAATGATAATATATAAATAAATTTTCTTCCATTTGTTCAACAAAGAATTTTTTTATAGTTTAAATATTTTTGAAAAATTGTATAAATCATAATCTTGTTACTCCTTATACTGCTCATGCGTTGCAGTCTACAGGAATAAGATGTTATGCCTGTTATCCTGTAATTTGGCTGTCTCTATCTTATTTTTTAACTGTAATATAGCTTATAAAACACGATGCTACTACGATGGTAGAAAAGATGATACGCAGATGACTTTTACTACCTCGAAAATGTTTCTTTCACCATTGATGTTTTATTGTTTTACCGAAATAGGAAAAGGGAGGTTACGAATTTATATGAAACGGCGTTATTTCTGAACTTACACATATTTTATTTTATATTTACTTGTCTCATATCAAAATAATAAAAAAAAACAACATCTTGTTTTTTCCAAAGTAATTTGGTTTACTAATTGACATCCATTTTTTAAACCAATGTATTTCAAATTTCAGGTACACGGATTGGGCAGGCGTCCGAATGCTTCGTGTATTGGAAAGACCCGATGACGAATGACACCTGGGGCCTAAACTTCACCTCGCCTATCGATGCCAAACAATTTCGAGAATGTTGCGTAAGTTACACCAATGTTATAATCAGGAAAGATTATATGTTTATGTGTATTGGTTTGTAAAGAATAAATTATTGATGGATATAATAAAAAAATATGTATGTCCAATTTAAGAAAAGATAACTCATCTGTAGCTACAATTAATACGTGCTGTATTAAAAAAAACAGAGATTCAATAATAGCTAGATTCGTATAGGTTGGATATTTCATAGTTATATTCTACGTATAATATTATTTAATCTGTATAGCTTGTGCTGTAGTTACTCGATCTTACTCAAGATCAAGTACTGATGTAACCCTGTTTATGAAACAGGGTTACATCAGTCTACAGACCGATTTATTTTTGGACAACGACATAGATGTGATGGATCTAACACAATTTGATAATCTGTGTTGATTCTAGTTCATGTTTATGCCCAATGTAGTTGGTTTTTATTTTCCATATGGTAGGGATTTTCGTTAATTGTTACAAAAATGTGAAACCACTAATTTTTAATACAATGCATATGTATATGTATACATAATGCCACTACATATATGTAATTATTTAAAGTTCCCGCAAATATTTTTCATCTATTAAATAACATTAAGTATTTTGTCACTTTGTTTTAAAGGAAGATGGAAAGTACGTGGGTAGAGTGAAAATAGACACCTATCTATCTATTTTAGCAATTATTTGACGTTTTTAAGTTGGATAGTCTTTATACAATTTTTTGTAGGAATTTGAAATCAGTATATTTTTTTTAATTTTGTTTAAATATTTACCTCTGTGACAATATAATAGAAGAAGCATCCCTCAGAGTGAGTAGCCTTTTACTTACGAAGGTGCAAAAGATATGAAGGAAACTTCTTGCTACATTTATATTAATCCTCTAAAAGCTATGAATGCTATTATTTATAATAATTGTCACAGATGTGATTTACTGTATCATTTCATGATTTTAGTCACCATCATTCAAATTCTCACGTAAGGCATCTTCAAGCTACAGCCTCAAACTGGAGCCGCCGGGTAACAAGCAGAAATTTAAAGCCAAACGGAAACCACTCTCCACTCCTGCTAGTCCAAATCGATCAAGGTAATATTATGTTACCTTTTATATTATTATTAGCATTACATTCATATTATAATATTAATTATATAGGTTTAAATTTTGATCGAGTAGGCATTTGTAAAAGGTCGTCTGCACGAGTATCTCAATCTCATCTATTTCAGCCGCCAATCAATTATGCTATACCGGTTGTAGGGTGAGATTAGGCAGTGAAAATACAAGATAAGAAATCTGATAACTTAGTTTTCCGGAATGGTAATGCAAAGGTGTGTCGGACTGTGTGTAGGGCACTGGAATCTGTGCAGCCAAAGGTGGTGGAATTAAAGGGGAAATATGAAAGTATATTATAAAAATATATGTCGTAAAACTATGTGTATTGTTGCAGAAGGTAAGGGGAATGAAAACCATGATAACAATAAAATATTCATATAAAAATATAAATATTTAAAATTACGTAATACGCCATGCCAGCCCGAATGTCCTGTACAACGGGCGTCACATGATACTGTGATGTATGTGGTGACGTTCATGTATATACGCGACATTTATCACTTGTTATCAAATGGGCCATCAATTTATTTGCCGTTCCAATTATTATACCTATTATAATTACACCTATATTTATCTATTTTATGTACGTTGACGAAAGTTTAATAATTTAGTTACTTCATTGCGCTAAAATTATGTTTTCATATTTTTTAGTTTGACGTACGGTCGTGAACCGCAGTGCACTTGCATGACACAAGAGCAATATGCGCGCCTGAGAGCACAAGATCCAAGATATCGTAAGTACACAATATTCTGGAATTCACTATAGTACCAATTAGTGGTTATCACACCAATAATATTAGATACATCTTTATAGATAGCTACTTAATTCTGATTTAAAAAATATTTGTACTGCTTTCATGCAAATATGCTTTAAAGATTTTTGTTTTATGACACCTAAACTATATAAGCACAATATTTTGACGTTAAAATCAACAAAGTTTTAAATAATAATAATATAATGATAATGATAACGCTACCGAGGTAAACTTTGCACGTAGTGGTCTCCATGGGTACCTCTGATTCACCTATTCCACCCAAGCAGTTTTGTAAGATCTATTTCTGTTGAAGAGTGAGATAAGGTAGTGGAATTACAGGATATGGGGGCATGACATCTTAATTGTCCGGAATGGCAATGCATGAGTGGTGTTACTGGTGTCACATGCTGACGTGATGTCGTGGTGCTCTTCATGTATGTCGGTGACGGTTAAAACTTACCGTCATACTTACTTATAATTACGTGGGCCGACAGTTGTTTATTATTCTTGTAAATAGAAAAAAACATTTCAACACTTTTAATTTTCTCAAAAATATGTAGATCAAAGAACATTAATACATAATAGGACTATTGTAGATATATCATTAGTGATGAGAACTAGGTTTTTCTATTAGATACCTAGTTTAATATTAAAGCTTGTTCACGTACGCCCGCATTAGGCTCGTCCACTCTGCCGCGTACCACGACCCGTGCTATCGAGACGGAAGCGGGCGCTGCCGGCGGCGCCACAGGCCGGACAGACAAAGTCGCTGCCGCCACCTCATCCACATCGCTTTACGACAACGTCACCAATTCGCAACCAGCACACCAGGCGCCGCCTAAGCGTGAGCTTCTAATAGTACCATTTTCCTTGAACGTACTAGGAAAACGACCGTACTGTATTTGCGTTTGACATCATTTCATTAGTATATTCAGCTTCTCTGATAATAGAATTTCTAGTTAATACCACATTTATTCAAAGCTTTATTGCTGTAGTTATTTATGAAATAGGTGTGCAAAAATATGTTACAGGTTATTATTTGACCAGTATATTGAATATTAAAAAAGCCAAGAATCATCAAAATAAAAATCAAAGTGTTATGTGAATACCAACAAAATGAAAATATAATAAGAGTAGAATTAATGTTATGTACCTTATTGAATATTACGAAATGCGACATTTACAACACCTTCACAATATTTAAAATAATACTTCTATGTATATTATTCACTTGAAGATTATATGTAACTGTATTTTATTATGTAAATTTAATATTACGATATTTTTTCAGCGGCGGCTCGTCAAACGGAATCTCAACCACCAACTCGGCCTCCGAAATCACAAGAGACTTCAACCATGACTACAAATACTTCCACAGCCCCTAAGACTGTTACTGCCTCTGTTGGTACACATGGTTCTAATGTGAGTAATAATAATTTTATCAATTAACACAAGGAAATATTACGAAATAAATCAGCAATATATAAAAAATTGTAAAAAGTAATAGTAGATCACATAATTCTGCAGATATTAAGAATTTTATGATTAATCTTATGTAAATATATGTAATATAGATATTATGTAATGCACTTATTGTTTCTAAAGGACTTAGTAGATACAGGGTACTTAAGAGTTCTTCTTTTTATGTTTGTTTTAAAGAATCTATTTCTTTATATTCTAAAAGTATGTTGCATTTATTCCCTTTTTATCTCGTACTCGTGATTATAATAGGTAATAATTTGATTAAAGATCATCGATGAGAATCAAGCCGTTGGAGCAACTGGAAATGCAGCTCAGCATAGTCAAGATCTGAAGTCAGAAGGGGTACAAGCTGGTGGAACACTGACTTCGACCAAGTCTTCTGCTACTTCTACAAGGCCTGGGAAAGAGCATCTGCAACATATGCCGAAGAGCGTCGACTATGGTGACGGGAATGAATCGGTTAGATTGATTTTGCCAAATATTTAATGTTATAAAAGCATTTAATTAATTCATATTAGTTAATATTCCATATATATATAAATATATATATATATATATATATATTTAATTAAAATGTGAAGGATCGCTACCTGTACATGATATACTAATGGGAAAATCTATAATTAAGAGACTTTAATAATGTAATAGAACCCAAAAGAATGATTATTACAATTATTGTCTGTGTATTTATCACGTTGTCTCGGAAATGACTTTGTTTTGGTTTTGTGGTTTCTATTAATATACTGTGGTAAACAGCTTAACTTAAATTTTAGTTTATTTTGTTATAAATAGTTTAAATAAATAAGAACAGGGAAATCCTATGTTTTAATATTTCATGTTACAAAAGTGAATTCGACTTACCAGTACTTATTTACCAATTGAATACGGCAGGAAAAATAAGGATAAATAAGGGTACTTACAGTAGTATGTAGTAATTGTGTTATAGAATATATACGTATTATATTTAAAGCCTATTATGCTTAGAGCGTATCTCTTGTGTCATGACTTAGTGATAATATTTTGCAATTTAAACTTATGACTATGGGGCTATTTTTGGTTAAAGAATTAAGAATTAAAGAATTTATTTAAACTAAAAACAGTTATACCAATAACATATTAAACGTAAACAACTACATTAGTTTACAAAAAACTGTGTTGCAGTTATTTGCGCCCGTCTCCAGAGCATTGTATTGGTTATTAGGTACATAGATAAAATAATATGTTATTATAATTTCACCCTAAATTTTCCATAACTGAACGTCAATTTCCTCCAAACATTTTCCTAAAGACTTAATATCAATTGACGTCTAACTACTGAATTTGTGTATCATTTATGGTCATCGTTGATCTTTATTTTAGTGCGTAGCTGCATCTTAATGTGTCTGCTTTTACACTTACCCAAACCTACTCGAGTATTTACACGCTTCAATATTTAATTAAAATATAATGTATTTTATCTTCCAGTCACGGGAGTCAGATCGGCATTCAGCACATCATCACAATGTTGTCAACAATAATACATCTGGCTCACGGCGCACTAAGTCTAAAAGCACAGAAGATATGAATATGGGTAAATATTTGTATGGCGAATATTTAGTTTATACTAACTGCATATATAATGCATCAGTATTTAGTCCCCGTCAATATCTAATATTCTTTCTAATTCCTATATTAACATAATGTGCATTTGCCCTAACCGAAGTACCTGTCCATATGTATAGAGGACGAAAAATATATATATTTTTCGTCCTCTGTATTATCGTAATTAACGTCTCAAGTCAGTAACTAACAATGAAATGACTCGCCATATAATGAAACAATAAATGTGAACTTGATTAAAAATTGGTAAATATGCATTTAATAAAAAAAAATTACCGATTCTTTAAAAGATCATATAATTCATATATTCGTACCTTTAGAAACACTGATTAAATAAATGGTGATTTTTATATTATTGTGATCTTATTCCGATAACATTATATGTTACCGTAGTGATAAGTTATACCACGACATTATTCGCCAAATAAAAATTATCATATGTATAATCATATAAAAAGTCATCAATCCTATGATCTGTCTGTGTCTTATATATATTTTATTCCTATTCATTATACATTCTGCAGTATTTGTGTAATAAGGTCATAAACATACATAATTATATACCTTGTAATATCTACTAATAATAGAATCTTCTTTTGTATTTAATATTTCTTCTTCTATTCTTATATTCTTGTATTTAAAAAAAAATGAAATTTAAAAAGAAAAATACAAAAGATACAATATCATTGTTTTATAATTACAGATTCCAGTACTTTGAAGCGTATGTTAAAGCCGATGCCTTCTACTGAAAGTCCAGTGACATCTCCTGAGATGGGTCGCCGTAGGTACGGTGGTGCTGCACCATGTCCTCCATCTTGCGGATCGCATGGTCATCGCCACCCGCAGCACTCGCATCATGGACATTATTCTCATGTTGTCAACAATAATAGCAGCAGGCAGAGCTCGCAACGGTATTTGTATACTAAAGAATTCTACATTTATAGGAAGATAGGCTCAGAAAGACTTCTCTTTAACTCTTAACTCGAATCTGTAACCACAGCATGTCATTTCATACCATATATGAAATGACATGCTGTGGTTACAGATTCGAGTTAAGAGTTAAAGGCACTAATGTTTTGTCATTAATTGTGCCGGAATGCCTAATTTATAAAGGACAAAAAGTAGGATAAGTAGGTCTCATATTTTAAGATTAAATAGTTTGTATACTAAATAAGTATTAAAGTCTCGATTAAGGGCCCTTTAGCACCATGGTACTTTTAACTCATACAGCTTTATTTAAATTAATTAATGTTAAAGACAAAATTAATTGAGCTACATTATAAATAATGATTATGGTAGTAAATAAACTAAAACTTATTGCATAACACAGTCGCGGCGTGGGCGTGGGTGCTGCTCCAAGTGGATACCCGGGACGCGGGCTTTACTTGGAGCTGGGCGGAGGTGAAAGGGATATGTCACCACCTTCAGATAATGTGATGTTCGATAATCAATGTTACGCCACCACGCCTTCTTCCTCCAATGGCAACTCCGATCAAGAACCTTGTCAACGCAGGGATGGTAGGCAACATCATCACGGCGTAAGTATCAAATTTAATAAATAAAATTCTCTTTTCTTCACAATTCTTGTAACAAAACTTGTCCAAAACAACTTGATCGATTCTTATGAAATTTTGTGTGTATTTAAAACGATGAGGGTGGTTCACTTTTTGAGGAAAACATGTTTTATTATATTTGGGCATAAAATATACATACAACGAAAATTTTCACTCTTCTACCAACAACCTCCATTTTTTAATATTGATATTAGTGATTTAATAATATTTACTCGGGGCGATCGTTTTCCGGGTCAGTTAGTAATAATATATTCTACCAGTTACAGTCAAACTGTAAGTATTTCAATTTAAACCGAGTTTGATTTTACAATAAGTCTGTCTGCCTGTCTTCTACCTCCTATTTTAGACGCCAAGAACTTCATTTATAAGCTTTATATCGATTAAAGGGCAGTCAAATTACAGAATAAGAGCATAACATCTTAATCCCCCGGAATAGGAACAAATTAAAAAATATCACTTTCGTCACAAGACATCTGTAGTGCTGTTCTTTGATATATTATAATATAAGAACTATAGTATTTATTTTTGCATTAGTTTCATTCAAAAAAACTTGAACCCCAAAATAAATCCAGCAATTGATTCCTAATTAATCCATATTATCCCCATTATCTATATTATGACATGTTGAGATAGAATAAACAGAACACCAATGTCTACCTTCATAGTTTTTCTCAAGTCTGTGATAACAATCCAATCATTATGGATAGAATCAAGAGTATTTGTAGACCATATTTATTTTTTGAGATTAATACTAATTTATTATCTTTTCCTAGAAACCGTGCCTATCCCGGCAAGCTTCTCAATCGAGCGCGACACCCGCGCCTGGCTCTCCTACCTCTCGATTACTTCTTGAGTATGAAATGCATCTTCGAAATACTCTTGCTAAAGGCATGGACGCTGAGAGTTACAGTCTTCACACTTTCGAAGCATTGCTGAGTCAAAGCATGGAAGATTTAGGTGAGTACATAATGTACGGTATCGTAAAATATTTGTGCACAGAAAAAAAGTCAATTTGAGCAGGAGTGGTAAGAATCCCGTCGCAGGTAGAGTGTGTTTCCCAATATAATCATCGTCTCCTAATTTGGTTCTGATTAATCAGCGGGTTCCAGTATCCTACTTCTTTATAGCAACGTATGTTATCGGGGACTGATGAGTAGATGATTTGACATGAGATGACAACATGACATGGCTACTAAGCCATGTCATGTTGTTTAAATGATATAATAATAAACAAAATGTAATGATAAAAATTATAAAGGCAAGAGTCTAATCCAATGTCTTATTGTCGTAACTTTTATTTTATTATATTCTTGATTTATGACTACAATTTTCTCTTAAAATATATAAAACATCTTTACTACGGACAGAAAAAAATAAAATGTATGAGTAAGTATGAAAATGCACAGATCGACTGTTGGTCGTACGCTCTGAGGTTTCAGACTAGTATTGAGTTTAAATTGTTATTGAATTCTGTCTATTGCAATATCATCTTGTGTGCATTTATCTTATATAGACCCATTCTCTTCAGGTTATAGTGTCCACAAGAGTTTTCTTTTATTACTATGTTTAATTTACTGTTTGGGACCTGACCTTGTTTTGTAATGGTGTATAGTGTATCTTTTGTAAATTGCAGTACTATTATAGGTTACTAAAAACTTAGCAATAGCTCAAACTTCTAAATACAAAAAATAGTGTACCTATGGAAGCTGTATAGCTATTATATGTTCACTTAGGATACCTTCGAGAATAAATTCTCAAAATAATATTTGTAATCGTACCAACATCCCTAGCGTGGTAGGCAAAGCATTCTAAAGATAAATTTGTAATTATTTCCATCACTAAAACATATCTAGAAATTGATGCTAAAATATATTTATCTTCTGATTAATTCTGTTGCAGAAATTGTCAGATCTCTTAATTGAGTTGGGAAATTAGAGCAAATTCATTTCATTTTTGTTTTTTAATTCCTTTGGATTGTTCCAATTCAATAACATCAAAGTCCTCATATTCTATTGTTTCTGTACTCTTACTAACCATTCTTATCTTTGCTTTCATTATAAAATACTGGTAGATGATCTGGTTAGATAGGCTATGTTTATTCATTTTAAATTTCCTTCCTTTCATATTAGTGTTTAATGTATGTGCACAAAGATAAAAACAAAATTTATCAAAGTTATATTTAGGATAATAAATTATAAAATAGTTAAACTATGCTACATATAAATATGTAACCAGTAGGTAGAAATTAACTAGCTGTTGCCCTATCATTGTAAAAATCATATTATCTGATCTAGCAACATGAAGTGATCAAAAACAGAACAACGTAGCAAAAAATATATTAATAAAATATAAAAATAAAAATATATTTTATTTATTAATTCCTTTATACACAAAATTGTATACATGGTGGACTTAATGCTTTATGGAATTTTCTACCAGTAGGTACATAATGTAACACTTAGTAAAAACCAGTCAAATATATTAATTTTAAATAATTTATTCTTTTTCTTTAGAATACAATGACAACCTGCCGCCAAATCAACGAAGCCCCTATCCATCGCGGCGTCGTAAGTATTATACCTACATATGTTTACTATACCATTAAAAAACTTACTTAACGACATTAGAACACATTAGTGTATCAAAATCCATGTCAAGTTTAGTATTAACTGTTTATGAGTAAAGAATTCTAACATACTAACATTATATACAATGAACAAGGAGCAACTATTCATCACTCACATATGAAATATGCAGCCAACCATGGATTGGTCAATTTTAAAATATTGATAATAAGTTGCAAACTCACTCAGATATTTATTACTAGGTATTTTGATACTTAATTTCAATTCCATTTTTGTTTTTTGTTTTGTTGAGGACCGACCCAAGAATCCATTCTACACTCTTTGAGAAACCTTAAGGAGGCTGCATTAAGGGCTAGAGGTGAAATAATCAGTTATTTATTAGTATACACCATCGCACATTATTGGATCAACTTCATTGATTCTTAGTACTTCTTCTTCAACATATATTTAGGTTATAGTAGAACTTCTAATTACACTCTTATCACATTTATATTATAAAACATTTATAATATATTTGTGATTTTGTAACTCGATACTATACTACATACAAAAGAGTATAAACATCAACTTACCGTTTCGTTGGTTTCTTGGAAGTTTCTTGGAAGCCTTTATTCTTTCAAAACAAATACAGCTACTAATAATAATTAGAAACGAAATGGCTGATATGTCTGAGAAACTTTCGAAAATTATTCTACATATCCAACACAGTATTAGAGTATTAAATGTGATTTTGATGTTGTAAGTAAATCATGATTTTGTTATTTACAGTAACGCATTACGGTATACACGGTCTAAATGTGTTTTGTTTATTATTGTGTGGATGTCCATGTATTTGTAACCGTATGCATATAAATCTTTTAATTACAATTAAATAATTATGTGCAGTTATTAACCAATACTTACACATTAGTTCTAAATGTCTGTTATAGTTATTGTTTTGAAATACGTATATGTGTTTACTTATATTCATTTTAAGAATTAAATTAAAATATTAAATATTTTAAACTCCTCCATGTCTCGTCTACTTGTCCATGGAACTATTTTTAATATAAAAGTAATTAAGTGGTTTATTTCTGCACTTGAATTTTATCCAAATCCATGAAATTAAATAAATTACGACTAAATATGCGTATATAAAAACAGGAAGATTCATGCTACCAAAAATACTGATACTGCGAGTTTGACAGAGAAAAATATTCAGTTGCATGTACACAAGTAAATTAGTTAAACTAAATATGTAGGAAATATTCGTGTGTGATAAAAGAAGAGAACAAGAATATGTTTAAATCTACACAAAAATTATAAGATTAAAAAAGAGACAGATTTAGTAAAAAAAAACTTTGTACTAATTCGTTAGCATGCAATGTCACAGTGAGTATCTTTGACTCCCACGCATTTCTACCTCCATGCATCTGTATTTGCATGGCTTTCCTGTTTATTTAAAAGTTAAGGTACCTCACATGCGTGCCAATAGTATATGGCAAAAGGCAGTGAAATCATTGGTTCCGATGGCACGCCTGAGAAGTACCGTAGGCATTATATAGGAATACAATGTGACACCAGTGCCTATGATGCCACTACAATATTGATGACATGCATGTTGCATGGCGCTTCTTTCTTGGCTTATTTATAAAATACTAGGTATATATCCTATTATATATAGGTGAAAAAAGACGATAAAGTATTTTTTCAGTTCTCTTATTATCTATCAATACAAATAAATATATAAACAATAAAATCCTTTATCCGCCTATATACTCGTAATATGCATATATCATATACACCTACTTAACGCAAAGATAACTATGCAATTGAATACAGTGAAGTAAATGGAAAAACCTGTGCGTTGCCATATCCGTCAGTTTAAACTATGTAATATTATGTTATGTAATGGTTTAAACAGAAACACAGTTTATAAAGCAAGGTACTTGGTGGAGTAAATAGGTGAGACAGAGGTACCCACTTAAACGACTTAGTACAAAGTGTAACGTAGGTAAACTACATTAGGTATGCAATCTTAAAAAAATATATATTTTGATATTGTTTGTAATGGTTGCATATATTTTAGTGAATAGTTGTATTGTACTGGATCAGTAAAGGTACAGTTTGTAGTTTTTTCTTTTAAGACTATATTTAATGATCAGGACCAGCTTCACAATGCTCGGGCGGAGGCCGATCAGATAGATCGTCAACTCTACCGTTACCACATCGACTGACCGTAGAAAGGCAATTGAGTGCTCGATCTGATCGTGATGGTTATTACAGGTATAATACATTTCTTACCACCCTTTGTGTATAATATATACGTCTCATTATTAGGATTATTTATCTCTCATCTCATCTTGTTATTTGAATTATTTAGCAAGTTATGTTTTGTAACTAACTTAAATAGATCCAAATCAATTGATAATATTGAGCGATACTTATTACTTATTAGTGTGATTCTCTAACAATATTATTTATCGTGTGGTATTTCAGTACAATGACAATCTCAGGAATTTTATTCATTAAATGATCTATCAGTTGTTAACTGAAATCCTTAAATTTAATTATTCATCAGAACTTCATTCAATTTATGTTTATGATTATTTTTCGAAAGTTAATCATCCAATAAAATTATTACTTAAATAAACTACCATAACTATTGCTTATCGCATTATAATGCACATTTATATTAGAATTCTGTTTATGCCTCTGCTATTGTTTTAGTGATCGCAACGAACTAATGCGGGAGCGCGAACGGGAGCGAGAACGTGGTTATTTGAGTGATCACAACACCAGGTAAATATCTGATATGTAAAAATCGTGTTAACAAACTTCTTTGTTATAAAACAAACAGCTTAACGGATTTATAGTGATATTTGGTAGGCCTGAGAATAGATTGTAAGCTATTTTTTATAATCCACTGTATAAGGCTCGCCTTATCTGAAAGTAATTTACAGGGCGTTTGCAGAATCTGTAGTATATATATAATTTTTATTCGTTTGTAATGGTAAACATGTTGAATACGCTAAACTCAGCCATTCGGTCCTCACAAAGCTTTTTGTGAGGATCAAATCGCTGAATACTTATATGAAGGCATCGATTACGTAATCAACACCTTCATTATTAATCAATTACGTGTAACTTTCTGGAAGTTACGCACTTTCAGTATATGTAATTTAATTCATTATTATATATTAAATAAATATATCGATACCAAGAGTGTTAGGTATCGCGTTTTAGTATCGTATCGCGAGTGTTAGGTATCGCGATTATTCGTTGGATAATCTACTGATGGTAGTTGAACAAACTGCTGTCACCTACCGATATTGACATCGCTGTACTCCAGTCGGCTTGTGATCGCGGCTACTGCAACCTAGTCAAAATGTCGAGAGAGTAAATAACTTATTTATCATAAAATTTAACCATGTTAAGAAGCGACTAACAATATAAATATTTAACAATTTTCTCTCAGAAAATTTATAACCCGTAGATTTAGGCCAAAAGTAAAACGATTTTAACTATTTTTATGTATTATTTTGTTATAGGGACCGGGTTCGAGACCGAGATCAAGGATACTTAAGCGACCATCAATCAAGGTGGGAATACTATTTTATTACTACTGTTATTTATTACGAGTATGGTGAAGCAGGAGGGTAACTGTTCTCACCTGTAGTAGTATGTGGCATCACAATAAATTGTACATGGCTTGATCAGTAGATGTATTAATAGTAATATTGTTAGATTTTTCTTCGGGTTCTCTTGTAAGGACACGGTAGTTGGAATTACTCTAACTCTAAAATTATGCCTCAGATGTGAACGAAACATATTTTCTTTACATACTACATTTATACCCAAAACACAAAATATATCATCACAATAATGCAAATAAAATATAAGTAAAAAAACTTCGATTCCTGAAACATAACGTCCTAAAATGTATGAAATTAAAATATGTCCGTCTAAAATTGTTGATCGTGGTCGGAGAATATTTTTGTTTCATACGTGGTTGGCGTGATTTTTCAGTACTCTCGTATTTAAATACACTACTCGTAATTAAGTAGTTAAATATTAGTTATATTATTAATTATTTATATGTATTTCTGCTACCAAGAAGTATAACAATATACAATTTACAAAATAACACAGGCTTATCTATTATAATTTATTACGAAATAAAGGTTAATATTCAAGATTCAGCTAGATTTGACAAAATCTATAAGCATGTTTCTATTGTTATTTTGTTGTTTTATAAAAAGGCACAATAAGAAAGCATGTTCCGTGAATAGGTGTCCAATCTGTGTTTCTTTCAATCAAGAATTAAAATTATGACGCGTAGAACGCTTAGTGATGCTCTCAAAATAAAGGAGTAAGCCTTCAACTGTACCCGATTTATGGCCTCTACTGGTTTCAGTGCCCTGTAGCACTATAATTTTAAAACAAATTCACTTCACAAATAATGTAAAATGATAACCCGTAATATTATAACACTATCATGAGGCTTTATATAAAAATATGACAAAAACTGATAATATGTAATACTTCTTTGTGTTAGAAAAAAGATAAGAAGATAAAACTATGAGTGAGTAATAATTTATGAACACGTATTAAAAATAGATGTTAAAAGACGTTTCACTGCGTATCTACGCTAACGGTATAAGATGGCAAGTATGTATATGTTTTAGGCGTTCATAGTCTGCGGTAACTATTTACCATCAGATGGACCGTATGCTTGTTTGTCACCACCGTAGTATAAAAAAAATAATTAAATTAGCATAGTGAATTTTCTTGAAATGTGGCCACAATGATTTCTATGGAGGACCGTGGGAAAGCCGACCTGACTCTACTACAGTGATCAGCCACTAATTCCCATTACTAACATTTTCTTTCTCTCATAAAATCTTAAGCATTCAAAATCTACTGTCTGTCTTGTGCATGACAGACAAAACTGCTGGTTATGTAACTGTTCATTTATGAACCAATGGTATTAATGTATAAGTTACATTAATTAATTTATAATGTATTATTAATGTCAGTATTGTATTTTTCTGTGTATAGAAAATATATAGATATAAATAACATTCGACTAATTGAATGACTATAAAAAATGAAATATCATGGTACATTTTTTCATATATATGGTATAGGTAATAACCATATTACCTATACCATATATATGAAAAAATGTAATGCAGAAACATACAATATATAAACAATCCTAACTAAGTCGAGCCTGTGCTATAGGTACTATATAAGTAATAAATATACTTTCATAACTTTTTTTTGCATAGATATTATATATAAAAATACTTACCCAGATCAGTACAAATAAATGTACACATTCTCATTACTACGTAAGTGTTGCGCGGGAATAGAACCTGCGACTTTATTGGAAGCAAGACGGTGTGTTAAACAGCCATACCACCGAATAATATTACTAATTGTTATACATAAAAAAAAATATTATTAAGATAAAATAATATCGTTTCTTCAGCGATTTGACTGATCATTACTACGTTTTTGTATTGCTCATCATTATAATACTTATTTTATTGTTTTATACTTATGAATGTAATGTACTAAAAAGAGATTTCAATTATTTGTTGACAATTTATAAGTTATAAGTGTATATCAGTATTATGTAGAGATATAGGGTGCTGATAATAGCAACATATAAATATTTTAGTTCTATAGGATAAAGTAGGTCAACACAAGATACAGGATATCCGGATAGATAATAGTGTTATTCGATAACTTACATCTATGTACTTCAAAGCTTGTTTCTAAGCCACACTATTTTTAAGGGGGACTTTATTTACACATATATATAAAATTGGAGTGTCTGTTTGTAATATTGAAATAACCGCTTTTTGCTACATGCATATGAATATAAATACGGTACATACACCAAAATATTTTTTTTTTACAATTTTTGTCCGTCTGTCTGTTTCGGCTAATCTCTGAAATGACTGTACAGATATTGACAGGACTTTTAGCCCTTTTAGGACTATTAGCAGGTAGCTGATGTAATGAGGAGTAACTTTGGTTTAGATTTATTTTAAATAAAACTAAACCAGAAATAAAGTTAAATTCCACGCGGAGTAAGTCGCGGGTACAGCTGGTAATAAATATAATTACACAATTTACTAGCTACACCTTGTTTTTGTTAAGGTAGCAAACTATTTATATGTATGTTTATTTCCGATTATGCCCAAATACGAGATTAAAATATGGAATAGTACCACTGAATATAGATAGAAAAACAACCAGAATAATACAAGGAGACATTTTGACAACATAAATGTCAGTATTTTGTAGTTTATCAATAACGCTGACATCGCAGGAATCGTCTCGATGTGAAGGATATTAAATATAAAAGATAAGTAACTACGTAAATAATATATGGCATATAATTTATTACTTTACTAGCTATGCTTGCGACTTCGTCTGCTTGACTTTTAATTGATTGATCGGAATACAAAATAGTTCTCGTCGTAACAGTGAGCAAGTAATCACTACGTTTTTAATTCATACAAAATATTGCGCCTTAGATCGATTTTCTATCCCATTTCGACGGGGATCGAGATTCCGACGGACTGAGCCTAGGTTCGAACCTTTAACAGTAACCTAAGACATTCATCAGCCTTTCATAAATTCTATTACGGCAATCGAGTACCCCTCACCCTGCCAATAACATTAGAATAGTTAAAATACATATACTAAACTTTTACGACTATAAAAAACTTCAAACGAATTCACATTTACAGACGACATACGAGTATAAATACCAATGGATTTACATTTAATAATACATATTTCGAGAAAGACATTTCGTGGCTTTTTACGCTTTCGTGGAATCCGTTTTAACGGATTCCCAAGAAAATCCAAAACTTCCGTAATTTCGGATATCCTAAACATTGATTTTGTGTCATGTGGATTTTCAATGGGCGCTATATAAGAAATCTGGGAACAAACGAAATTTCAAATAACTATATATATAATTATATAACAAACTAGCTGTTATCCAGGACTTGCTTTGCACAACTACTATTGCCCTATTCTAGAATATTTATTGAGATAAAAGATATTCTACATTTGTCCTCGTAATTGCTTATATCTTCCTATAAAATTATATTAAGATCCATTTAGCCATTGAAATGTAACAAACAGACATACTGGCATACTTTTCCATTTATTATATTCGCATGAATATCTTTACCAATATAAATTATATAATATAACCTCAAAAAGTTTAAATATTTACTAGTGACATGGAATCAGTGAAGGATGATAAATTAGTATTATCTCATCGCGCATCGTGGTGAATTTAGTTTCTAGAGAAACTACATGGAGGTCAATCTGACATGTCACATTGCTGACAATAGGGTCAAAATAGAGGCCCTAATAACTTGCCCATAGCTATTAATTTTCTCTCTCCCAAACGGAGTATTAGACAAAAACTACAGAAAGATCTTATGCCAGTACTCAGATTATTTTGTAAATTTACAGTGTCTCCATCACCGGAAGGTTAGTAAGATATAAATTGGGACACAAGTTGTTTGGGTCAAATTTCAACTAACGCCATTGGAATATAAGTCGGGCTAGTGAATTACTGGGTCATGATAGTTTTAATTCTTCTAAAATATATTTGTATAGTACATTATTCGTATAATAATATTATACAATATATGTCACTACCCAAAATAAATGTTAATAAATTGAAGCGAGCTCATATATGTTTACTTCCTGATCCATTAGTTTCAGCTTTTAGCTTTGAACAAGATGCCAATAGTGCCTTTGTGGATAAAATATTTTCGTTAGTAGACGTTATACGTAGTTATTGATCGTAGATTCCCGTATCTACTCTAGTATCATATCTCAGTTATTTTCGTAACATTTTTCGTCCTGTTTGCCCTGGGGTATACCCATTCCCGACACAGAATTAGCCAATTGCGTAGCAAGCAATTTTATGAATATTGAAGAAGGTAAAATAATTTATGATGGTGATATTACATTGAATCTTTTTGCGCTTCAATAAAAAAATGGTAAACCAAGTTCATTAATTTCAGACGAGGGCATACTTTTATCAATATTATGCTTATGAGTGATAGTATTTATTTATTTTATAGAAGATATAGCTATAGTCTGTATAACGATTGTCTTAAATAGACAATCGTTATACATACCTACTTATATTTTGATTGGGAAAGGGTGTCTGTCTGCCTGTCAATCTGTCTGTTTGTTACTTTTATATCACTATATATATAAGGCTATGCGAATCTTAATTTAATTTTACGTGAAAGTAAAATGTATACCTCTGAAATGGTATCTAAAGTAAAGTTATCGTTTTCAATTAATTGGTATTAACTTATTAAAACATCATAAGATTGCTTAACATCGGGATTAAAAGTTAATAAATATGAATAGACCCATCGCACGCCTCCATCTTAATAACTCTATTGTATCTAACACTTAATGGATCTAAAATCATCTACGTTAATCTGACAAGGCACAATAGTACCCTAATGGGACTTCCAACAATGTCTATTTGAAATTAGTTCGGGCTCAATTGTTTGTATAGTATGCATATTGTTGTTAGTTTTGTTTTATGAGATATTGTATTTGTAAATATACAGTACAAATTGAGTATATGTTTCATAAATATTTAAGTATTATGACAGTATCAAATAGAAAAAATACAACAGGTAACATACATATCTATAATACAGGAAAACGTAATTTAAAATAAAGTAGACCAATTTCAGATATGTAAATTACAAATAGAACTTCAAATTCAAAGTATTTATTATCCAAATTGATGCAGCTATAGTACCCAACATTGAAACACATATTCGTATTGAGTACAAGCAATCTGATTTCCCTCTTTCAATGAATCTAAAAATTGATAACTTGCTACGCTTGTATATTAAAATTTCAATACCGTAATCTAAAATCGATAACGGATTATTTTTTGCGCCGGAAAATATACAAGTCTATAGACATTTTCGTACGTACTAATACATATTCTACATATAACCATAAGTCTTGCTGACTGACTCAATTGGTTTTATAAAAACCAAAAGCATAGAGTTTTATGTCTAAAGGATAATAAGGAAATATGGGATTACAAATTATTTTCGAAAATTTATTCTATGAAGGTTACGACCATGACAATGTGAGAATGTATAATGGGATACATTATCACGTGGTCTCAGTGGTCTTACTGCATATCACCTATATCCAAACATTTGCATTTATGACTTTCTTCTTTGTCAATACAAAGAACCCTAACCTAAATGTATATGTGTTATCTATATAGGTATATATTTACAAAAATCTGTTACTTAGTACCCTTAGTATACATGCATAGTATAAATTTAATAAAACGTTTCAATAAAATTAAACGTGGTAAGATCCCGTGATTATAACTAATTATACATACAAATGTATATTGAAAGTAAATAATAATATATTGATTATCCTTTATTATTATTCAAATAAATAATTTCTTTTGAATAGTCATAACAATTTGTTTTTTAACATTCTTATAGATACATTCTTATAGATACTCAGAAATTTTTATAAACATCACAATCATTATATGTGTGAGCTCCAATATCTTAAATATTGGTTCCCATATTGTACATGGCTTTATCGTAGCAAACGTTAATCTGTTAAACGGGTGCTGCTTGTGGAGATTGGTCTGTTCGGGTTATTTCCTTTAAGCAAAAATGCAATGTCACAACACTGTTTCTAATTTAATTTAAAAATGAATCTTTATAATTGTGACCATGTACAAGCTCATTTGAAAAGAATAAGAGTTGAGTTTCTTGTCAGTTCTTCTTAGCTCGTAAGTGCTAACTGACAGTAAATTTGACATATTGTAAGAGTCTGTAATACCTATACCTACATGAATAAAGATATTGATTGAAATACTACTAGGGTAAGTATTTATTGTGATGTACCTATACACTAACAAAAGAGGACACAAAAACTAAAACTTGACCAAATTGATTTAATTTTCATACATTTTAATTGAACTCACTACATATTTTTCATAATATGAATGAAATACTAATGTTGAATTCATAATAATAAATTTGTGTACTTCGAAATATTATATCTATACAAGAATCCTCGGAGGGTTATCAATTCTGAAGCTGGAGCACCTGAACATGATTCTAATAATATTTTCATCGGAATTACCTATGGGAATAGGTATGTTGTCAGTCGGATTGAGTACTTTAAACCGGAACGCTGGGACACTACTCATGAAACTGAATAACTTATTCCAAGAGTTCTCCAAATATAGTGTAAAAATAATGAACTTTATATAGAAAATATCAATACCCTAGATAATCGGGAAACATTAAATTTAAAATTCTATATGGCTTACGCCCTACATATCCATTCACAAGCGAACATATGATAGTTAATACAATATGTTCGTCTTAACAATTTCTATCGGCTCACTCAAGCAAGCATCTTTCCTCATAAGAGGAAGCTTTAGTTTACCCTAGATATATGTAGGATTTAATTTCCAGTTATCCCACTCTAGCATAAATGTATTTGTGGCCGCTTTCAAATCGCACAAAAGAAGTAGAGGTAAATTGTTTTCACACTCCGTCATTGTACGGAGTATAATTACTATAGTGTTTTTCATTTTTTAAAGATATTTTTTGCTGTGCGATTACGATTTCTTTTGAGAATTACTTGCGACGGGACATAAAATTAATCTCTAGTGGCTCCATTCATGTTATAGTCTAGATTCAAAATAACTGAAAACCGTCCCCGAAAACATTTTGTAGTTCCCTTATGGAGTAAACTTTAACTTTACTATTGTTATCTATTCAGTTTCGTGAGTGCGTCCCGTTGCGCCTCTTGTATTGGCGAATCAGCACGTCAAGCGTGGTACCGCCACTCAGACGGTTGGCGTGGAGCACCGCCGCCGGGCCCGCGGCGCTCCCCATGGGACTCTTTGCCCAGTCTCCGACACGAGGGCAGCCTTAATGACTCCGGCTATAGGAGCAATCGGGCTGACAGTTTCGAACAACGGTAATCATGAAATTTTGCTTGGCTGGGATTTGCATGTCAGACAAATCTTAAAGCTTTAATCTTAAGAAAATTAGTATGTAGCCAGTTAGGGAATATAGAAAATTATAAATATAACTAAATTAATTGCAAATTGGCTAATAAATTATCATAAATTACACTACACAGCCGAATTTATTACACTCTCTATTATTTTTAGTTTGTATAAGTTAAAATGTTTTGCATAAAATTTGATTTTAACTGATTAGTAATTATTATACTTTTGAATAAATGCAATTTACATATTTGTTTTTTTGTTCTAGAGGAGTATTCGATCGCCAAGATAGCGTACGGTCAGAATACACGAGTGATCGCGAATCAACCCGTTATGGTATCGTTCAGCAGGCTTCCATAGATAGTACAGACTCAAGAATTTGCTACTTAACATCGAGTGAGGTTAGTATTGTAATGTCTTTATTTTATTTGTATTGATTTTTATTGAAATTATGAGCACGTAGTAATAAAGTAAAGTATACATTTTATTTATTGAGTACTTACCTGTGGAAATACTCAATTATAAATTATAAATGGAGTAAGTGGAGCCTATATCTGCAGTAAAATACGAAGTTCTCAGACGACATGCTGTTATCTTCAGAGCAAAAACGTGTTTGAACTATTTCCTATAGCTGCGATATACAACTGTCGCTTCAAGATTTTTTATAATAATAATATAAGCCCCTGAAAAATCACATAGCATCATCTAATTCCTCTCTTCCTCTAGAGATTTTGTTATGGGTACTAGACAACTGATATAAATACTTTGTATTTTTTTGTGAATGTATAACAACAATAAGTTTTAAACCAGTGACCATTTTAGTTAAGTTACAATAAGTAAGTCGGTGTACTAAACTATCAAAATCCAGGAACATAGTGGTTGAAAATGTAGTTATAATGCACAGTGGATTTAACAGCAATAGCATAAACATTCAGGACGATATGTGGGTGTTCAGATATCCACAGACCTACCAGATGGTCACGGATTTGATCTGCGTACAGTACAAATATTTATTTAAACTGATGAATATTTATTTACATTTAGATTTTATTGGTAGAATATTCTTAGGTTCGAATATTCTATGACTCCACGAGTGCAATAAAAGTAAGTCACAGTCGCCTCGCTAATGTGGTAAACAATATCCAGACGGCTTGTATATTTGATAAAATATTTTCTGCGTAAGTGTGCTCAATTTTGTTATAAACTTAAAAACTGCTGTGCGATAATGTGTAATAGGGATATCTTACCAAATGTATAAGAAATAAGTACTGTAAAGGTACTAGTTTAAGAATAGAAAAATAAAAACGAATTCTCCCAAATCTTCATGGATAATATAGCATTAGCTAGTTAAATCGAGGAAAGACCCCAGCTTCTAGTAGTGGTATATTTATGAACTGAAAAAATGGATATATACCTACAAGGAAAATTCAACCCACGCGCGTCCATTTATAAAGATACACCTAACTATTACGTAATTAAGTTATATCTTGATAAGCTCATTGTCCTGGATTTTACGCTTCAGTAAGTTTTACGGTTGTTTAAGTTTTACGATAGTATAAGGCACTAAAAACTTGACAAAATATGTTGCAACTCGCACTTTGGGTAATCACCCAAAGCTGAGCTATTTCAAAGGGTCAACGCTTTCAAGAAAACTTAAAATATTATAGTGGTTCCAGTAACGAAAATATCATGTTATAAAATATATGTTTAGTTTTATTTAATGTCTCTTATTTACTATGGTTAGATTATCGGCAGATTTATTACAATTATATAAATATATATATAGGGTATATAAACGGGATATATTATATATCGAGGTCACGAGGTGAATCGATCTGTAACCAGGACGCTTGTAATAGTGTTGAAATACCGGGAGCTCATCCCGTTTACATAATGTGTTTCTTCAATTGTAAAAAACCCCTTAAAAAGAACAAAAGATTAATATTATATTAAAGTATTAAACGTTATTTATTTTGTATTAGTAGTTTAATAATTGCATTTTATCAAAAACAATATGACTTAAAAATTTTAAAACAATATATACGTTATACCTTCTATAGTTATAGTATACTAACCTACACTTATAGAGTCTACTAAAAGAGACTAATGTAAATATTTTTACAAAATAACAAAGCACTAATTAAAACATGCCGAATGTTTACTAGGAATACTGATTCCTCGTAGTTTACAACAAAGGGCATCGATTTGATTACAAATCTAATTGAGATTCCGACAAGCTGCAGCGGATAATGCCTGACTCAGCCTTGCCTTTGTGTCTACAGTTTGTAGGAAATTGCTTTATTATTTATTCTACGTGATGTTTATATATGCGTAGGTGTATAGTAAACTATACAGAATACTATAATAGATTTAGAGCAACATCTCTATTTTAATTATTCTATCATTAATTATTTATCAAAGCTATAAAAGCTAATTCTTTATATCAAAGCTATAAAAGCTTATTAATTTTAAAATTATATTCTAGAATATAATTTTACTACTAGTAGCTAATTCAATCTTTGTTCAGTCTGAAATTCCAAGTTCAAACCAATTATAAGTGCTATAGTTGAATAACTGTATTAAAATATTTTAATGTACTACAATAAAATTTTGCTTAAAAAGAAAATATTTTTCATATTGTAAAAATGATGTTAATTTCTTATAAAAAGAGACGAAAGTACCTCACTGATATCTCGATTATACTTCGAGAGTAAAATTCTTAAGATTCATAATACGAATATGCTGTTATAATTGTTTAAAACTTAAAATGTGTTATCTTCTGCGCCTGCCAAATATGTTTTCATATTAGGCTTTCTGCTTTCATATACAGATTTAGGAGGATCAAAAATTATTAAGGATAACACGTGCATATTATATGACATGTATATTTAACATAAGTCTACATACTATATACTGTTAGTCCAACCAACAAGTCATAACAGTTTCAATTAGTTTAAACGATATTAATATATTATTCGAAATTAATTTATGTTCATTAACAAGTATGTACTCAAATCATCGTTACATAAATACGTGCTCTAGTCTATTAAATTGAAATTGAAATACTCTTTGCAGAGAAAAAATCTATTGGTATTAAATAATTCAATTTCCTTACTCAGCATTTTTAAATAATTTTCATCAATGATATTTCATTATAAGGCAAAAGAGATTTACAGTAATGGACTTAACTTTGATTCATTTAATATACATTTGTCTTTGTTTGAATTTTCTTAAAATATTTAATACGCAACCGATAAGAAAAATACCAAATATTAAAAAAAAGACATTTCAGTTGATAATAGAGTTATTATGGCTTTTTAATATCTAGTAAATTTTTTTGGTTATTCATTAAATAGCTTTCCTTAACCAGATTTAGCTTTCCTTCCTAACAATCTAAATTTTGATATAGGTAAGGTGTAATGGTGGTACTATTAGAATAGTGTACTATATAGTGTAATGTGTGTTGTGTAAGATTGCAAAAAAAAAAAGTTTTTACAGGCCGGTCTGAAAAGTTCGTACCGAATAATTCTGTATATCGAGAAGTTTTTTTATAGTTTTATGGATGTAAAATGAGTCGTAATTAAAAAGAAAATATTGTCTCTTTTCTACCTGTCAATAAGGTGTATTATTTATTATTAATTTCGAATACAGAAAAATTAATTACAAGTTACTACATGTAATCTATTAGTACAAACTCTTGGAATAAGAAATGTTATTTTTATTGCTTTAATGGTAGGACAATTGAAACTCAAAATAAGGTATACTACGTATGTTTCATTAAGTATATAATGCTTTACAAAATTTGTCTACAACATAAACATTTAAGATCACTGCTAGGTGACGTTAAACTACATCATCTTAGTAAAATAGGTAACAGTAAATTCTAACTTCCATTGTCTACGCTTCGTTGTACATAACATATATACTTATGTAATGCAGCATAATGTATACAGGTGTGATATAAATGTAGTATGCAGAACCAGTCTATAATGCCGTAGCTATTGTCAGTCCGGAGCAAGGTCTGGGATAGTTCGGCCATGATCGGTGTCGATCGGAGGAGTTTGCGCGTTGGGGCTCGCGTCGCTGCACCCCAACCTCCTCCAATCGTATCCTGAACGTAGCATCAAAAATATTATTTTGAGGTTAACATCTTCCACTTATAATACAATGAATCGCGGCCAATCGTGGGTTCCGAGTGTATAGGTACCTCGAATAATTGACGTGTCGAATGTCGCGAAAGAGAACTCTCAACCGTAAATTGAGACGTTTTGTTTGTGTAAATACAAAGCTTTTACTGTCAAGTGCACGGACAAAGAAGATTCACGTCGTTCTCGCTACATTCTAGTTCATCTCCAAAACTTAATACATGGTTGTTTTAGGAAAGACTGTACCTCCCAATAAACTGTTGTGACATTATGCGTCTCAGAAACATATCTCATGTGTCAAAGTGAAGTCAATTCTCAGGCCTATTTCGATGGGATTGTTGTCAAACATAGTTAATGCCTCCTTACTATACCAAAAGATTAAAGTAATTAGCGAAAAATCTAATTCTATTAGAGTTCCTGCTTGTATAATGCTTGATCCACCTGTGATAATTCATCTTGTTAAATGTTATCTTTGTGTGTAATTTCCAAAGCTGCCAATATTTACTACTAACGTTTTATTGCAATTCATAGTGTTCAATGTTATTAATAAGTAAAACATAGTTATATAATTGTCAGATGGTTATAGATAATTTATTACTAGTTAAATTGTATGAGACTTTCAACGCACAGATATATACTATTGTTGGATATAGATAGTTAATTTAAATATATAAAGTTGTTCATTTATTGAAGTTTGCAAAGCAAATACGTTATTACTATGTTTGTATGGTAACTGCATGGGGGCCATCAAATCAAAGAATGCTGTTTTTATGAAGGTATTGTTCAATTTATATTTATATATAACGTTAATATTAGTTACTATTAGTGATATTTTACTCAATGCATCATTCTACGTTATTCTTGCTTTACCTTTAAATACAATATACACAAAAGTAAAAACAGTATAAAATAAAAAACTTAAGCTTAAATTTATATGGTCAAATTACAAATTCATGGTTTCTGAAATAGGCTATTGATATGACATTCAGTCGGATGGACAGTTACAACAAAAAAGGTATATTAGTTACAATAGAGAAAATTTTTGTAAAGATTAATTTTAAACTATAACGTACTAATATTATAAATTCGAAAGATTTGTTTTTTTAGAAAGCCTATATTCTTTCTCATAATATTAACTTCTTTTTATTATCTTCATGTCAAATTTCATTAATTATCGATCAGCTGCAGGCTTGAAAAGGTTAGACAGGCAAACCTATATTAAACAATCCAGAAAACCTTATACCAACAAATAAATATACCCGCGACTTGTTTACTGTGTTTTTGATATAAGATAACGTATCACTCCCAAACTCCCAACGTCAAATTTCAATAAAATTCGTTCATCCTTTCATTTGTTAAAGGTAGCAAAAAGTTATACTATCAAAGAAAACGATCAATTTAAAAATCATGTGAGCTTTATAAAACTTATTGAATCTCCAAATATTAATCAAATTAGTAATGTGAGAAAAGAACTTTTATCAGATAATATTATATTAATTGTATCTATATCTCAATCAATATAATATATCAATATTAAAATAATTAGATAGAATATTTCCTTATATATAAGATATTATATTATGTAAAAATTCTTAGATTGATATACATATTTGATATAAGATATGTTTTTATAATTTTTGCTATGTTAATACTATTAAACATAAAATTCGGTGAGTATCGTAAAAGAGTGTGTAAGAGAAATTCAGAGTGAGTAAGAGAGAATGCTTTTTTTTATATTATTTTAAATAAAATATCCTACTTTGTTTATTTAAATGGCTTCCGTTTCAGAAACATTATCTAATGTGCTCCAAACTACCATGTATTATCTATACATATATATAAAATTGGAGTGTCTGTTTGTAATATTGAAGTAACCGTTTTTACTACATGCATATGAATATAAATACGCTACAGACACCAAAATGACATTTTTTACTATTTTTGTCTGTCTGTTTGTTTATTCCGGCTAATTTCTGAAATGGCTGGACCGATTTTGACGGGACTGTTATTGGCGACTTTTACCATAAGGAATAACTTAGGCTATTTTTATATTAGAAAAAAAAAAAGTCAAATTCCACGAGGACGATGTCGCGTGTACAGCTAGTATTATATATAAAAAAAATTTGGGATCAAAGCGCAAAATATATGGTGCTGGATATATAATAAATTCTTTAAATCCGTAAAAGTCTATTAATAAAAGGTACCTACAATTGATAATTAGACTTATTCGTGGATATTGCTCAATACAGACTATTTCGAAGGGAACTGCTGGTATAACTGTTATAATCACATTCATTACAAAGAAATAAAGATATCATCTTAAATGATAAATAATATACATCTCTTAAATGTATATAGCTATTATATGTACTATGTCTAATATATTTCAGTTAAGCCGCAAAACTAAATTGGTCTATTTATAATAACAGTAACTCCTTATTTATGATAAAATCTCCCTAAAAATACAACCTGAACAAAATGAGGCCGTTAATTATCCGTAGAGGATTCCGGTGGTAATAAATTACTTGGGGTGGACTGTGATAACGGTAGACGTGTATCTAAGGAATTTTGTTCCTACTTAGCTTCCCAAAGTCAATGCACGACATACAATACTTATTCGGACTCATTTATACTTGTACCAGGCTTTCCGTGTTAACTAACTTTGAAGACATAATTGTTCTCACGTGGAATTTATTTATATTATTATATTTTCTTCATAGATTCTTTACCGTGTCATTCAGATATGTATGTATATACATACATATCTGAATGACACGGTAAACCACGTATCACCTACAATATTGGTAGTTTATTAATAAAACTACTATCAACTCCTCTTCTCGACATTTAAGTTATAAAAAGGTAACTAATATATAGACAGACAGTCGTACTTCATATTATATTAGTATGGAAATGTGGATTAATCCATTACAAAATCAGCATATGTAGTTTATTTATGACAGAATATTTGTCCAAAGATATCGCTATTCATTGGTTTTGCTCCGGCATTCTGCATCAGTCAAATTTTAAGATCTCATCGAATAAGAAAACAATATATAGAATAATTAAGACTGAGGGTTTACCTCATTGTATTTTATTTAATATTATAAACGTAAAAGTTTGCGAGTATGATTGGATAGATGGATGGATGTTTGTTGTTCTTTCACGCATAAACTACTGAACAGCTTTTTATAAAACTTTACAGTAACGTGGCTTATACGTCAGAATAACACAGAGACTATAAATTTAATGCGTAAAATTTAATTTTCCGCATTAAATCGGGTGTACTGCAAGTTAAAAATAATTATTAATGTAGGTTATTCAGAATTGGTTAAAATATTGCATACTACAGTGTAAAAAATACATATTATAATTGAGAACCTTGTCCTTTCTACCTACACCAATTTGAAATGCAAATTTGTTGTATTTGTTTCACACCACCCTTTTCTACTCGTATTTTATTGTAATAGGAGCCTAAAGGCCTCATGTTTATTCTTGAATGCGGTCGCGAAACGCGTTTGCTATAACGCGGACACTGTAAATTGTGTCAAGGTCGACTTTCTATTGATCCCACTTCTTTCGTAGCGACAGCCGACCCATCCCGCATGTTTTCCAGTTTATCCCTGCTAATATATATAAGTAGTTTTTGCATCCGATTCAAACAATCAATTTGATTACGTAACTGATTTTTCTTTGATATGTATGTAATATGATAATTATGCTAATTACGAGTATGTATAATAATTGAATAATGAGATTCAAAAAGATTAATTATACATGTATATTATAATTTATAAATTATTTGGGAAATCTGAATTCATTATCTTAATTTTAACAACAATAATATACCTAATATCAACGACAATTATTTTTTTATAATACCTTATTATTAAATAATATCATATTAAAGTTTACATTTACAAAGGTAGAGATATATACTTTTTTCCTATAATAAAATTAATGTTAAACTTAATTCAATTCAATGTAAGGTACGTTACCTTACATTGAATTGAAGTATAAAATAGTAGTTTCTAGACAAATATACAACATTTTTCGTGCTAGCTAAATAAATGACTGAGAAAATATCTCAACATGATATATTTCCCCAGGAAACAGGTTATACGATGAAAGACAGGTTATATATTGTACGTAATGTACGCCATTTGGAGGGTGGCTTTTAGAATATCTTAAAATGGAATTTTCATTTTCTTATTTTGTTTGCTAATATTATTCTATATATATCGTCTAAATTTAACCAATAATTTTATGCTATTTTTACTAGTTGCTACTTTATTAAATATTACATAAACATAAGATAGTACTTATAATATGCGATAATATATAAGGATTTATTACGAAATATGCATCGGACTTCATTTTCAAAAAATTCTTATATGACTCCATGATTTTTTTTGATATGAATAACTTGATTATTCCTGCTATACCGACAATTGTCACATACAACATATTGTCACACTGCAAGCTATTTAGAAGCTTCGTGAGACAAATTATGCGATGACACGCACATGCTCGTACCTAAAACAGCGCGTAGCATTTATATTCCTTGCTTGGGCGATTTTGAGCTTGAGTCTCACATCGACTTTAACATAAAACTCTATATATCAGAAGTCAGTATCTTCAAAGGATTTCTTGATTTATTCCAGCAAAAGCAATCGACGAGATTCGCTTTACATCGAAATAAAGTCACACGATCATAGATTTGAGACCTGATCATTCTATTTGATGTCTGAATTTGTGACAACTCACAAATTTCGAACGTCAAATCTACAGTCGTTGATCAACTACGGATGAGAAAGGTGCCATACGAGCACCCCAAGAGCAATCCCAAGATTGTGATGATTGCTGAGTTGCTTCTGTTTTATACTCTATAATAATACTTATATAATGCAGTGACAATATACATAGTTTCAAATAAATGATATAATTTACTATAAGAGCAGTAGAATATGGTCGTTAGGAGAAAACCTTACCTTACCAGTGTTTTGACCTAGAGCAGAATATTATCTGTACATATTATAGCTTATAACAATATTCTTTACTTTTTATACAAGAATGGTTATTAATTAAATGTCTGAAAATGTAGAACGCGAAGGCAAAGAACATTCTAATCATTTGGATTAATTAATTCAATATTTATATATTATGAAACTATGTACAAATTATTTCGTTCTAAATTTTTGTATAATGAATGATTTTTTATACCTTTTTTTTATTGTATAATACTTGTAAATTAATTCATAATGTCTAATTTATTCCATTTTATTTGTTTCAGGTAAGCAAATTAATCATTTCATAAATTTACGGTATTGTTTTTTTTTTGGTGAAAAGGTAAGCACACATTTCTTTTCTTTTTAATGATAGGATTATGGTAGGTAAGTATTACAATAATCTTAATATATTATAATTCTGATATGTACTACATAAACCTTTTGGGCAATTTAATTATGATTAATTCGATGATATGGAAGGTGTTAATTTTCCGACAAATAAACTTTACTTATAATATTAAGAACATTCCTGTTAGCATATTAATTTGAATATAAAATATGTACCTTAAAATAAAAATTTTATCAATATACATTATATTATCATTATATATTTATACTTCATTATAAATTTTATACTTCGAATATGTAAAGCAAACAAAAAAAAAAATTAGGTGTCGCTGATGCTTAAATTTAAATAGTTGCCCATATCAATTGTGTAGTAGCAATTAAATACTGTGTACAAATTGTGCTACACTAACCCTACAGAGCTGAAAGATATAGTGCAGGTGAATCGTTAAGTAAACTGGCGTTGCGTAAAATAAATGGAATACAGGAATTCAACGAATGCAGGACTCAGACAGAACCTTTACTTAAATACCTATGAGGAAAAATCTTCTAAAACATAAGATAATCTTGATAATAATATTATCTAAACCTATAAGTTTTGTCTAGTATTATCAGATTCACCAGCATAATTGAAGCCTATACAAATTAATTTATACAGTGCCCGCATAATTATTTCTGTTGCGTCGATAACATATCACAGCCTCCGCAGTCCCTCAAACTTTCTTACTCTAATGACAGAGTAGCAGCGCTGCTGCTACGTAAATGCATAAGGCTATCCCGCTCAGAGGAGCAGTAATGGATTTCGATACTTATGTTAAAGCCACACAGAGCGCTCTATGTGATCGGTGCAATGACGATGTACAGTAGGGAGGAAAGGGGCAAGAGGGGAATTTGTAGAATTTTCACGCCTGCGCCCCACCGACGTTACAATATTCTCTTGTAACATAGATTGCGTACGGTTCGTTTGCTCGGTCAATTATCTTCAACGTATCGAAGCAACGACATAATTAAATTCAATACTGTACCTACAAGCATTAATCTTTTAGATTGAAATTCATTATGTACCTAGTATTTATTTTATCATTCTTTTGTAACCTCCATTGTTCATAAATTATAATGTAATACAACTAATAACCCTTTAGAAGTTAAGGTATATAATAACGTTTGCTGATGTGAGCGCGGTTGTGCCTTTGATCTAAATTTTGTGCGAGAAAATGGAAAATGAAGACCGTAATTAAATTGATAATTATGTTCACTTAGATGAGTAATAATAAGAATTTATGATTCATTTACTTACTTACTCTAAACTTTTATACCTTGTCGACATGCATAAGTAGCTTTAAACTACATACCTACGTAATTATAGACATGAAATTTTATAAATTTAATACCAGCTTCAAACGTGAAAAGAGATTTCCTCTTTGTAAAGATGGTTTAAAGTAAGTAAGCAGTAGCTTTAAGTAGCTTATTAGGTAATAGGTAGTAACCTATTACCTGCGACTTCGTTTGAGATAGAAGAGGCAATCTATGTAGGTACGAGTATGTCCTCGCAGTACAAATTATCTTTACATCTTTCATTAAGATTCGTTCGGCAATGGAGAATAGGTAACAAATAGACAGACGCTTTCGCATTTAACATGAGGTATATAATTTCTCTTTGCATTAAATTTTCACCGATTATACAATAATTACGGTATCTAATTGTTACATTTAGTGAAAAGGGTCTATCTATGTACTTTCAGGATGGTCTCGTTACTTTGTGAAAATTTAAGTAGGTTGTTTCTCATGAATAATAAATTACATTAAACGACAAACCATTATAGTTAAGAAGCTTGAATGTTTGTGATACTTACAAGTTACCATATCATGAACAGATGAAACGTTACTTTATTATAACTTTTTCATAAGGTAATCTCCAAAAACATATGTATTGAATTTTTTATTTCTAAAGCTTGTGCACGTGTGTTTGCACTGGAGGAAAGTAAAAATGACTGCGAAAATTAAAGACTCAGATAAAATCACACCCAAAACCGTCACTTTTTGTAGATTGATAGATTATTAACTGAGATCTTCTTTTATAATTTTTTAGCTTAAATTATGATAGGCAATATTCTTATTCCTAAGGCTACGGGCAATTTTGTGAAATCATATTATTATTTCGTTTGTCATAACGAATACACTCAAGTACCTATTATTTTGCCGGACCGTCCTCTAATTTAACTGTTACAAATTTAGAATGGAAATAACGAGGTACTCCTAAATAATGAGTTCAGTCCAGAGGAGACTCTCTAAAATATCTATTTATTAGAATATAACTGAATTACTTTAACGTTATAATAAAAGATATATTATCAGTAACAATCATTACTGAAATTGGATCGGAAACCAAACTGTATAATGAGTGAAAATGTAAATGAAGTAATGATAACCATTGCCAAAGAGCACAATGAAGACTATAGAGTAAATAGTGATACCCATGATGTCGCCAGCCGCCAAGTTACTTGGCGGCAGGATTAGATGAGACACCTAACAAATAACTAGGAATTCTCCTTCTAGTAACCCATTTCATAACGCTCTTTTAGAAGAACCTCGGTAGTACGCTTATTGCAATAGATGAGTATGTACAAGACCATTTAAAGAGAGAAAATTTAAAGTTGGGTTTGACATTCTGGTTGATGATAAGGAATAAAATGCTTGTTATCTCTATATGCATATTTCTTAATAACGCTGTGGATGGTATGAATGGAGATAAATATAGAGAAAGACTATATATGTATATATATCCAAAGGTTCGATACGTATAGTGTGTAAACCATTAGTGATTGATTTTATGCCATGTGATAAGACCTTTGAGTGATATGTGTGTACTAATTTAGTCGGTCATATAGCCTATTACTTTAATTGATTGAAAATAGATACATACGATTCATTTCTAAAGTGCTTCATCCGAGTTTTTAATGCATGAAATAGTGTAAAAAACCTATATTATAAAAAATAAGTTAGGTCTATTGTACATAGTTACTATAGGTTAAGTCGATCAAAGTATAATTTGAATCGAAGAACTAACAAGAAACTCTACTTTAACTCATTTCATTCGAGATTGTTTAGAATTATAATAATACATAACCGCGGCAATGTCTGCTTTACTTGAGAAAGATAACATCTCCGTCCTCACTTTTCCTTAAATTTTATTAAGATCCGTTCAGCTATTTAATCGTGAAATGTTAATAAACACACAGACACACACTTTCACTATTATGTTAGTATACTTAAAAAGAAACATGCATCGGTCTTTACGCTACTTACATTTGCGATGACATTGGTCTGTCACTTCATGTCTTATGTTTGTCGGCATTACCATGTCTTAGCGTACTCGCCGGAGCATGTAAACATTCAAGTTCAAATGCGACCATAAAACATCAAAAGGATCATTGCGCTCAACGTCTCATAAACTTGTCTACAGACTTCGACAAGCAGTGCTGAATACGTAACAAGGTTTCCTATTTATGCCATTCAAGATTCTATTTCTAAATGGTTTAACGATAATGTAAGTATGAAATCAACTTGTTCTGCATCTCATTATTTAAGATTAAAGCGAGCGATGTTATAGGTGGATCTATTTAGTATCGAAAGGCAGGAAGTACGACGTAATGTTTAAAACTTCTTAAAATTTAGTTGCGACTTTTATTTCTACTGACTACATGAATTCTACATTTCTACTCTCAATGTCAGTCTCAGTCTCAATGAAATTCACGACACTTTTTAGGCCTTACAATAATCCTAATTTATATACATATATATGTCTGAAAAATATTATAAATTCTCTGTTGATTTAATATTTCTGTAGAAATCATAAAGAAACCGAACTGTGAATGATTCAATTGCCATTTTTTTGTCATTAAAAGATAAAGTTTTAAAATAATATTCTAAATATTTTAACTCTTCTCCTTTAATTTTAAAGACCTATTAATTCTTAGTTGCGAATGTGGAAAGCGTCAGACATCCGGAGACATGCGACAACCGCATTCCCGTCTGGCATGTCATCCCCATGCTAGAACTATTTCCCGCTTCATAGCACAATCCACTATCTATTATCCACTTACAAATTAAATTTGGTATGCCAAGTTGGTGCTTACTTATTCCTTATCATCAAAACCGACGCTTACAAAATGATTGACGTCTAGTAAAATTATATAAGATTTTCCAAAGCCGAAACTGGAATTAGGTGATGTGATATAACAGGTGTTATAATAAACTGTTCCTACGTAGACTTATTATAACCACAAGAAGCAGTTATATTAATCTCGGTGACAATAAATTATGTATGTATAACAATATATATATAATCACACACAGTTTTTGCTGTTGCCATTAAAATGCGAAAAATGTTTTCCGTGTGGTTAAGGGAAATCTCTAATTAGGCTGAAATTCCGCTGCGTTAGTCCGCCTTAGTTCGACTTATTTTATTTATTCATCACAGATATCCGCCGACTTTTTATATGGAGCAAAGATTGATGACGTAATCCCAAAAGTTTGCAATAGCGTTGTCAGAACTTGTTACAACCAATATAATTTGACTTAAATTAGATTTTATAGACTTTCTTTTGGCTCCATTTTTAAACAAAGACTTATTTCTAAGCCTCTTATATTTACAGTTAAAGAATTTAAAGAATATTAGTTATCAGTATTGTATTTCAATAAATAAATAAATATGTATAGTACAATAAATAAGTAATATCGAATCAGATTACTACTTAATCAGTAATAAATCATGGAAATAATCAACTTAACGGAATGTTGATTCCGATGCATGTAAAAATAAATATCCGAATGGATCGTGCGTTAATTTGGACGCGATAAATTAAAGACTAGGTTGATATAGTAGTAGGCGGGTAGAGCGGAAGAGCGGGGCACACGGGCGCCGCCCGCCCGCAGGCGCGCGTGCTCCGATAGCGCCCGAGGTGGTACGATCGTTTCACTCCGAATCGTAACGAAGTTCGACGATCGCAACCACCCTCCGTCGACGCGTGCTGGCTGGCTCCAGTCGCAGCGAGGGCCGCCAGGGCGTTGGAGCGGTTCAGTGTGTGCCAAGTGCTGGGTTATGTAACTCAAAAAACTTATTTATTTAACAAGTTAAACAATTGGACTAGTAACGTGGTTGCACTTATATCGATAAATGAAAATATTAATATGTAGTCATCGCGTTTAATTAAACCTATTATTTTATTATGTGTAGAAGTGATGTGTACGCCTATCCTCGCGGCGATACTACGTCAGAACAGGTTTATCGTTTCGTTTAAAAATGTGTAGTTAAAGATTTTTCAATTCAATTTTTTTTTGCTATTGTTTCAATACTTTATATTATATACAATTAAATTATCGATTTCTTGAGTGTTATTAAGACAAATCCTTTACTTTTAATTGTAAAAATATATATTGTTGTTCGTAATTAAGCCCAAGGTTTTATCTAATGTAAGCTTTAATTGCAGTCGATTGACGGTAAACAATGTAGGTTAAGTTATAACGGCGGGGCGCTCGACGATGTTGTTCCAATTAAAAGAACAAATAGAACCAAACAAATGGGATTTTGGCGCAATGCAGGACGTTGGTTGATAACGTCCACGCAGTAGCGGTGACTCATTCCGAATCCATAATTGCTTAGCCGATCCAATATACGATTTAATTCTCTGTACGCAATGATTGTTTTCTCTGTATAATAAATGTTTAATAGTATCCAGTACGAAAATTTTATATTCGCTCGTATCTCTTAGTCCACAAATACGGTGTAGAATATTTCGGTTTTTCTATTACCTATCTATGTTCTGATGTGTAGGTATATTATAATATGAAAATATCAATAAATTTTAATCAGCAACAAAAATGGCTGAAAATAGGGTACAGAGTGATTCTGTTTCAAGTAAAAGAAAAATTTAGTATTTCAATTTCATGGCATACGATTATGAAGCTCATAGATTTAAATAACACAAATTTATATTTAATTAGGTTTCGTAAAGAAACAAAATTATTCTAGATTGTTTCATTTATTATGCATTTATATCAAAAACATACTCATATTAATTGTCTACATTTCCATCATTCATAGTTCATTGCTTAATCGGCATTTATTTTTCAATATTATTCGATGTCATGGTCACAATAAAAGTTGTAAAACTATATTACAAAAACAATTTTTTTTTTGTTTATTTAGGAAGATTAACGGTGTAATTTTACATGTTACTTGTCATATAAAATTATCCTATGTCAATTAATAATCTTCGCCAATAGTATTACCAAATTAAATTTTTCATTAGCCAATTTTAACATATTGAGACAGTGTTTCAGTTGTAGTTATACAGTACAAGTAAATAGACCAACAATTTCATATTAAACTGTAGCGAGGAAACCATAAAATGCAATATATATAAAACTCTTTAAAAGTAATCTTCTTATCTTTATTGAATACTATTGTAGATGCTACAATATGCTACTATGATAAAAGTACACCTATTTTTATTCCAATCTTCGACATTGTTTAGTTTCAGTTAGTAAAGTCTAATATCTTTTCATTTTATTAGGTTATATAGCAAACCAAAACGTTTCGGCTCAACATTCAAAGAAAAAAATAATAGATGCGGTAATTTAGTAATATAATAAATAACTTTAGTTTTCAAAATCTAATCGGATTTTGAAAACTAAAGTTATTATATTACTAAATTACCGAATTCGTGTCTCAATGGTTGACTGGTAATATTATGCTAACAGCATATAATTTTCCTTTTGTACATATATATACAATATATACAAATGTGGTACAGAACTTAATAAGGGCATTCTGAAGTTGACGAAGTAAATAGTGAAGGGTTCACACATGACACTAGATCTGTGAAGTTAAGATGTAAATTATTGCAACGAATATAACGATCATTAAAATACTATCTCGAAAATATTTATATTTATATTTCTGATATTCTCTAAAGGATAGGCAGAGAAGTATGGAGAAGAATATATAAAGAATTATCTACGCTGACATATAGAAACCCAATTAAGCTGGCACCTGTATGAGCAGATTACATTAAGCCTACGATATAAATTTAATTCGAATCATATATTTTATTTATCGGTAATTGAGAATTAATATCCAAATTATTAATTAATATTTAACCTGTATATATATTATATAAAGTTTTAAATTTTTCATAGTCTTCAAATGATTAGTGTTGTTTCAGTTGTGTTCGAGTAAATAAAAATAGACTGTCAAAACATTTTGCAAATCATAATTTAACTTCAGGCTAGATACATAACAAAGTAAATAGAGCCAGACGTATTCTTACATACATTTTTCTGCTTTGTTCATATTTGTACCTCTGTTTTGTTGAATATGTTGGAGTTCCTAATACTCAAATTGAAAAAAATACATCCATCTACATACATCCCCAAAAGTCAAATATTTATACTTAAAGCAAAACTCCCTTGATCAGTAATATAATAATAGTGGGTAATAATAGACTGGTATCTTTATTTTTAGAAAAAAAAACAATATCTAGGTCTAAGTTTATTATGATAGCGAGATTTTTCATAATATATATACAATCTGAAATCTTAGAAAACTTTTCTTATATCAAGTCCAATTAAAAAATATTGCAACTTGGCAATGGCACAGAATAAATCACCATATCGAAGCGAAAATAGTTTTTGTTGCCTCTAACTAGACTTTACTGTAAAATATTTTTTTATATCTTTTGAAGTTTGATGCGGTCTCAACAAAATAATGATATTTTACTAAATTTAAGAGTAGATGAAGATGCCGATAATTTAACACCTACCCGTTACTCTACAGTTTACCCGTAATTTTGGCTTACAGTTATTTTTTTGTGAATAGAAAGGTAATTTAAATGCTATATACATTATATGGTAATTTAGATACTTATTATTCAATTATTTTCCATACACTGTGTTTTTATGAAACAATACAAGTTATTTTTCAGTACTTTATATTTAGTTAAGAAATAGATGGCAAGTAGTTGGACAATCAATAATGTAATATAATATTATAATTATAATTTACTTATTTAACTACATGTTCAATTTTTCGCTCTTTGTTGAATACCTATAATAAATAGTTTATTTTTATTTTTCTATCTAGTATAGACTTTAAATTCTAATGACTGTAGAATATTTTAATTACTATAATGAGTTACGGCTTACTATGGATGATGCAGGAAGATATAATATGACCATGATATTGTTATATTTATTTGTTTAGTGTTTCAACATCCAAGTAGATTTTGCTATATTAATATCTATTTATTAGTATGTAGTGTAGTATTAACTGGTATGTTAAGAGCACTTTGTGTAGTTGACGAACTGAATGCAATGTCGCTTTGGTGCGGCGTTTCTCGCCCTACTTCACTTGAGAAAGTTCGCGCACGCTATTAGCGTAATTAAAACGCGACGATACTTCAAAAAGATACATCATACTTTACATCATCTGTCATAGTTTTTCATTGTACTATTATATAATACGGTATAATATAATATGTACATACTTATATTATAGTATTCTATAGTTTTATAAAAACTTATAACTAATGTTAATGACAAATAATGAATAACCTTGGACCTAAAGATCAGTAATGGATGACGAGATGTAACTCGAATTATTGAATAATGAATTTACCTCACTCGATATTTCAGATACTACCTACATATAATATTATTTACCACCTATATATATGATATGAAGTCAATATGTGGATTGGTGCTACATTGAATGTACGATTGCTGAATGTCGAATGTAATACATAAAGCTGAATACTAAAGTAATGAATGAATGAGTTAAGTATAAAGGTAGACTGATTAATAAAATAAATTATATAGGTAAGTAATAAATATTGAAGGAATTAGTTAATAAATAGGTGAATATCAATGAATTGTAGTTACCTACAATATTTTGTCGTAAGTTTATAATTATTGTAACCATACAATTACACTACAAATTATTTTTGAAAAGAATCTAATATATTATAATAGTTGAAACATATTAAAAAACAAATCATTGATTATATCTGTGCCTTCTTTATTGAAATATATCTACGTATATAGAAAACTTGGCAGTAATTTTCAATGAGCAGAAATAGCTACCTACAGTCTTGACAATTATTTATACCGCCTGACAGCTTGTTAAAGTCTCCGTAGAGAACGAGCCACTTCAAATGCAGACCGTTTACATCAGATTCCCAATACAAGTGCCTATTGGCGTGTTTTCCTTCATTTTTCCTTCGTTTACTACGGGTTCTATGTTTACGGGCCATATTTTGCAGATGTAGTCATTCTAGGGAAAATCTATTGATTTTTATATACAGTTCTAATAAGCTGATATTAAATTGATTACTTATTATTTTTATTTACGATTTTTTGGTATTGTTGTTGGGTTGTTTGCCATGAACATAGTATTTATGAGCTTGCGATATTTTGAGGCTGTTAATAACGTCTTGTTCACGGGTCGACTGGCTCTTAAATAATAATATCGTGGAAAATATCCTAATTATATAATAGAATGTATTTATTAAAAAAATACAAATGAAACAACATTTCATAAGAAACAATTATTGACGGTATTATCAATTTTTTAACAGTACCAAAGTAATAAAACTACCTCCCGTGCTAGTAAAAACTGTGTTTTTTGTTATGTTTACAAATTGAATGTGTTTACTAGATCTTAGTATCGTGAATTTTTAACAGACAGTATTTTGGGTAGTATTTTATTTTATTATGCTGTGTACGAGTATGACATTAGGTGGAGGTTTTCTTCTGTGAATTATGTAATCCATCAATCGAAGATCATATATTATGGAATGTAACTTTTATCGTGTTGAATGTAATCCAACATAATAGATACGTTGTATATTACATTATAACTATATTTCTTTCAGACATAATACTTACTACTCACTGTTATAACTTGTATGCTCTGATTAATTTTATCATGGCTTTCGAGACAGAAAGTTTTTTCCTCAGGACTTTTTGGGCTTCACTATTCATTGCAATCTTAGGCTATATTAGAAATATTATGTTAGCAAAACAAAATTATGTCATATCTAGAATAATCTGAAATGAAAGGATGAGGAAGACTTAGCGAGATGTATATTTAGTAATTTACATTCATTCAAGTACCATTTATATATTTCAAATACATTCTCTGAAATTCAGTATATCTGGATTACTATTAAGTATTATCTGGTAGATAGAAAAAATATCAAATTACTTAGGACTATAGTTTGATGTAGCCAAGGAGATTAAAAATTACATATTCGCCAACTGAGTGGCATTTAAAAATAATATTCCTTCGACATAAGATTACATAGAAAATTATTGGGATAAACACATGTATTTTTACACATGTTTATACTTCTATTATATAAAATTGTCTTAATAACACTTTGCATTTAATTTATTTAAAGCTATTATATACCTAAATAAACATATTACTAAATGTATAAGACAATGAAAAGTGTGATTTTTGTTGATTAATCTTCTCCCAGTGTTCATTTTTTATAAATTTTATACTCATTCTTATTAAAAAAAAGTTTTAACTGTACGGTTATCATATAGTGTTCATGAAAATGACTTTACCGCTAATATATACAATATGTCACATGTGACATAATAACGTTGACAAAAGAAAAGTCGAGGCAGGAGCGGAAGACCGGGAAGTGGAGTAGGCACGTGATGAGGTGACGCTCGAGCGCCGGCCGCTGACGCCGCTCCTCGCCAATGATGGTGGAGACGCACCGCGCGCCGCCGCCCCGATGTGCGCGCGCGCCCGACCACCGCACCAAGCCTGCCTCTGCTTCCGCACCTCCTTCGCTCGCCGGTAGTGGTACTGTTATGCACCTGCGGCGCCGAAGGCATAAGACTGTACATTTCGGCGAAAACCTATTGATGCAGGTTTGCGCCGACCGTGCGCACTTGGCGGCGTTGGGAGCGAGAATTCCCGATGTGTCGTTTTGCCATAAAGCTCATACGGGACTTCAAAAGGGAGATCCGAGATTCTGTTGCGTTGCACATCATTGTTGTCTCGCTGCTGGGGCTCTAGTGGCGTTGACGTCGAACGGTCACCCGAAGCCGCGCAGGGAGCGTAGTGGCGATTCACATTCAAGTGGTGGGGAAACAGGTGATAAAGGAGATGGAGGCGGCAGTTCAGTAGCTAAAGAACCCAAGCGAAAGACAAAACATCATCATCATCACCATCATCATCACCATAGAATTCATAGTTGTCCTTATCACGATATTGCACCACCGCCGGAAGACGAACCCGATGAACCTGAAAAATCAATTGTGCCGAAGAAAACCGTTTCGCCTTATCTTTACATACCTAGCAAATTAGAACCAAATGTTCAGCAACTGTTCAGCTTTATAGAAAGTGTATTAAGTGCTTGGGCTGCAGAAGAAGGCTTGACGAGCACAGGTGAATACTCGGAGCCTGATGAGCGTATAGTGCGTCGGCGTAAACTGAATAAATACAAAAAACGAACGGATGTTCTAAACATACGACGGATAGTGTACGAAGTATCGATGTTACATGGTACGAAACTACTCGGCAATGTGAGATATCGACATTATCATTGGAAAGGGACTGCACAAACATGCAATGAGGCTTTCCTCAGGAAGGTAAGATTTTGAATGTTAGTAGTTATATGAAATAAAATTTGTTTAACAAACTTTTATTCAACTTGTTTGCATTTGAATTTTATACTATATTTTAAATTTCCGTTAAACTTACTAGTCTAACAACTACATACAAGTACATATATACAACTCAAATTTGATGAATGAAATCGTGTTCAATTCTGAAAAATATATGTAACAAAAGTTTAATATTATGGTAACAATCAGCCAGACTAATAATGAAAGAATAAAGGTGACTAGACATTATAAACAATAATGCCACGCCATAGAGTGTAGACTGATTTGTTTCAATGAATACCTAATGAAATAACTACACGGTCGGTAAATATTTGCTTCTGAAGGTGTAAATACCTGTTTTCAATAAGTATTTTAGATATAATTATTTTACATTATATCGAAATAAACAAACAGCTTACGTCTATTATGCTACGGATCAATGAATTGACACAAACCGTTTCAATATTTTTAATTTCTGAAATATCTATCTCAGTAATATTTATTCATAAGTAGCAATAAATAACCTTTACAATAAAAGCTACTAAATAAAGAGTCGACTTCAAGGTAGCAACACATATGTACATTTTGGCCTTATTTTAGTTTCTTCTCCAAAGGAAACTGCAATTTCCTCTTTTGCTAATGAGGGCTTTTATTTTCTTTTCTCTATTCGGTATCTTTGCATTTTTTTGTTATTATTATTGTTTATTTGTACTTTTAATTAGTGTAAACAAATATAGCTAAATAATGAATGAATGATATATGATATACTTTCATTGCAGTAATTCTTATTGGAGATATTTTAAATAAAATTTCATAATGACGTGTTGAAATTTTCATGTCTTTATTGATTTAATTTTACGCAATATGCACAATATTCTAAAGTATTGATTTGTTTTCAAATTATTTATACTTTGTGTAAAGTCATAGAGATACAGACTTTGGTACTTCTGATTTTAAAAACGTAACAGTATTTGTTATATATAATAAAATATTATAAATAACAAATACTGTTACGTTTTTAAAATAGGAAAAATCAAATATAATACGACCACTTCATTAAATAAAATGACCTTATGAAATGTAGACCACAACTCTGTTCTAGGTAATTTCTAACTTAACTCATAAAAATACATGACTGAATTCTTTTTGCTTCAAATTATAGTAATTAAATTTCCTTAAACTTTATCGAGACCTTCGTCCTCAAAGGATCTGTACCTGGATAAATTGCGTACGTTCCGTGCATTCCTATGATTCCAACTGATTTACCTATTTAATTCAGGGATTACAGTTTCCAATTAAATTTTCATTTGTGGTTGTAGAATAAACCTTAAGGTGAAACGTGTCGGATTGATATTGACTTGGAGAAGTAATAGTAGTTTTTATTTCTTCCTTTAATTGCATCCTACAGTTAGAAATTTTAAGTAGTGTGAAAATATACAACAATATTATGTATACTTACTATCAGTTAGTCCGACAGCTTCGTTGCTAATGTGATTACGTAAAAATATAATTATCTATCTAGTACTATTTTATAATACTATATCAGTACTACTATTATCCTTGCTAACATTATAAACCAAAATATAAATTGTATCTCATACAAAACTATGAAATATATTTTCGTCGAGGAAAGTCTCGTACCTACTACAACCTATATTAAAATTTGATGTTAAGTACGTAATGAGAACCATTAAAAAATAGTGCCATAGTCCCATGTGCATAAATGACTAATATTTTCCAAATAAATGCTTCAAATGAAAATACAAACTCAGAAGTATTAATTCATGGTACATACGGGTGAGTATTGGCAATAATAATGAATATAACCATGACATTTTAATCTAATGGTTTCTTTCTGACCTTTCTACAGTAATCCAAAACGTTACAATGATAAACGACAAGTTTCCGTTTACAAAATTTCAGCTTAATGCTTTTTTACTGTACAAAGGTCTCACCCAACCTTTCTGGCTATGATGATTTGCAGAAATAAAGTGTTCCATGACTAACAGTTTTCATATCTGTACGGACGGATACATTAGCTACGGTGGCGTTAAATGATCCCAAAGCAAAAGTTTGTTTCAGCAACTATGATTGCCCGTTAACTAAGCGAAGTACTTATGTCTTAGTATTATATTTGTAACTGTGCTTTACTGAAGCAAGTTCTGAGGTGCTAAATACGATTATTATTAAATGAAATTTCATTTAATGCAACAGTTAGCAATTCGCTGCTTTGAAACTTTAATCTGTGTATAAATGTAGTGGACGGCATTATAATATTGAGTAATATAAGTGGATAAGTGACAGTATTTTATAATGTAGGTATGTAGTGCAAACAAATTAAGGGGTTGTATTATATAATATACAATAGAAGTGGAAAGAAAATTATTGATAAAAAAATAATATTAAGGTTATAAAAACGTACTTATAAAAACTTCCAGCTAACCATTATTGTTTGAAAACTATACATAAGTAAAAGGTACAGTTTGTATAAATTCATCTTCTACCTCTGTCTCAACTATTTCCAAAACAAAACCGTCAAGCAGCTTATTTTATAAGATGATTTTCGGTTGAAAGGTGCAATAAGACTCTCAAGTTTCTGCATGAATGCATATGAAGTTATTTTTATTCTACGATGGTGGCAAACAAGTATACGGCCTATCCAGTTGAAAATGGTTACCGTAACCTATAGCCGCTTGAAACACCAGGATGTTATGCCAGAAATAACGCGTTACCGACCCTTAAGATACCTTAATATATCTTGAAAAGCTACTATGATGTACTCGCTCAAGAGAAGTTAGTAGTTTCCAAATACCATATAATGGTACTTTTTAATAGACTATAGTGGATATTTGTCACTGGGTGGACCATCAGCTTGTTTACCATTCCAGCTACATAAAAAAATCCTTCATTCAAATTTAATGGAAAGATTTATGTCTCGTACTGAGTAACGTCTATAACGAAAATGCTGTTCACTTTTTAAACATTATATATGTATTTCAATAATAAAGACGACGGATACCTATGTTTTTCATTTTACACTTGTGAAAGGCGGAAGCGAGGGCGCAGCAACGGCGTCAAGGGCCATCAAGCCAAGTGCGCGCTACCGTGGTCCGCATGCGCCTCAAAGCAACTCTTTCCTTGTTACATTGTGTCTTGATCAAAAGCGCAAGAGACATAGACATATTACTTTTTATTTTATAGTATATTTTTATTTAGAAATTTAAGTATTCATAAGTTAGGTGCATACCTTTGATTATTTTTACTTAAGATGAAGCAGCCTAGTTCCTGTGGATTATTGGTTACCCTTTTATCGTGCTTATTTTATAACAAAATATATTAGACAGAAGTACATAATTTGAAACATATGTATTAATGTTATTATACATTTTTCCAAACTTCATAATCGTATTTATATACAGCAAGATTTATTTACCTACATATCACATTATTACTTTGTCATTTAACTGGTCATATAAAAAAAAAATTAAAAGCACTTGTTAGATTAAACATTATTTCTCTTAAATCTTGTATTATGAGAATAGACATAATTATGAAAATAAAATATGAATAAACGTCTATATTTAGATTTCCTTAAAAATCAAATTACAACATGAAATAAGGATTATTAAAATTATAGACCTTCCGTCCAATTCAGTAAATATATTCAGTTTACTCTGCTCTGCTACCGTAATCACATTCATAATAATTTAAAATATGGTAATTATTATTTATGTGATTACGGTAAATAACAATATTTTTAATAAATTCCACAAGAATTACGACCTCATTGTAAAAATACGAGGCTTTATTTTAGTGCATATAATACAGGAAGGTTTAAAATTTACTTCTGTCTTGATCTAATTATTTCGCCGTGAGAGATGTTTTTTATGAAAATATACTACTGTATATCCAATACTGTTCTTATTGTTGCTAATTTTAATAACAAAGATAAATTGCTTAATTAGTGAGCAGTTTCATGAAAACTTCCAAGTTAAATGACTTAATTTAACTTGTTATCTTTCAGGAAACTTTCTTGCAATTGATGTTGTTTTTGCTGCAGTTCTGCAACAGCGCATTCTATTATTACTTCTTGTGAAAGTATGTGCTAATTTATTTATTAACTTTCCAACTAGTCGTCGTACCAGTTGCCCCAGTTTCGCCTTCGTGCAGTATCTAATAATAATTGATAACCCTGGACAATTCACACAGCGCTATCTAGTCTCAAGCTAAACAGAGCTTGTGTTATGGGTACTAGACAACTGATAGAAGTACTTCAGTACAAGGTTTTATATATAATACACATAGAAATACACCCTGACCAATATAAACAATCACGGATACAAATGTTTGCATTGGGCGAAGAATGCAACCCGTGACCATCAACTCAACATGATACAAAAACACATTTAAAGTTAAATACATTTCTAGGCTCTCGTTTTGAATAAGAAATTTGCTCATGTACAATATTTTTTTACTGATAAGTAAACAGAGTAAAATAGGTATTATTTAGTAATCTATAATAGCCAAAATAAAAGATAATAGTTTATTTTTCTTTATTTCAATAAAAATCTTCGGAATTGACTTCAACCTTTTTACAAAAATATAACATTAGCGTAGGTAAATGTTCAAAGTAGATATGTTCAATTAATTATCTAAAATTGATCCAAGAAATATAAGCTCATATTAGTAATGAAATCGCTAAATAAATCACTATTTTATGTTATAATGAAAGTACAAATAATAATGTATTCATAAAGCATGATATGCTATGGATCTCTAGTGTATAAGAACTTTATTTCCAATTACTAAAGTTTATAAATTTGCCAATAGATATCGGATGATGATCGCATGTCGCTGACCACTGCGGTGTCCGACGAAGAGGATCCTGGTGAGAGCGCGATGAACTCTCCATACAAGGGCAAACAGACCGGCGCTGCAGCGGCATCATTCAACTGCACTGGGGCAGTCAGAAAAGCTGGGTCAGTACCTTTCTTTTTACCAAATACAATTTTATAAGTATTTATAATGGTAGCATAAAGTATTCAATAAGATCGAACAAGTTAACAAGGTATTTTCACACCTGAAAAGTTAAAAACACAGCCATTTACGAATTACATCAGGAATCAATCCGACGTAGTACGAAATGTAATAATTCCAATATTAAATTACCACAATTATTTTCAAGAGAAGCAAGATTGATAAATAAAGAAAAACATTAGCTTTAAATCCCCCGAACTACAGGACACAATTAATCCTATAAAATATTCTCCGCTGCCATTCCGACGAAATAAAATGAAATTGCATCTATTTTCTTACTTCCCAATGACAGTGGGTTTAATTATATTGGTTATCTAATATTTCAAACTTAGCGTGACAGATCTTATCAAATACGCAGTGCCATAATGAATACTTTATAATTTCATTTATATATAACTTTTTAGCTTCCTTCTCGTAAAGTGATATACATTTCCTTAAGAAATTAGCAGTACAATTGACTTAACGGGTCATATTGTAACTCGTAATATATAATAACCTTTAGGTAGTAATTACATGTTGATATCAAAGCAAAGTTTAGAATTAACGGTAATAAATAATAAACTACTTAACAATTCTTTATTACTTAGATATTTTATACATCTACATACGAATTTCCACACTTCTGAGGTAGGTATGAAATAAATACCTGTGTTTCTGGAGTCAGTGTCCTCTTCAATGTGATAGTATTTGTGAATTAGTTATAAAATAATTAATTAATTAACACAGACTAAATAGTGTCAGGTATGCATTGAGTTCTCTAATACGTTTTCCAAACATGTAAATTATGGCACTAATCTCCCATGAGAAAATAATATGTACTGTTCAGTGTTTATTTAGGATGGAACGAATGGGCGAAAATTTGCTCGAATATTAATCGTGTCTTCTATTTGAGTTCTCTTGTTATTATTAGTTAATTATTCTAATCACTTAAGTAAAATGAACATTTCGTTTGGAGTTACAATAAAATGTATCACAACGTTTTATCCTCAGAATAATATTAGAGTGTAATGGAATAAATACGCATAGACCAAAGAAAAGAACAATTCAACCAATATATGATATATTGTTACCACCCAGCTGGGTGGTAACAATTATGTGGGTATTATTAGGTGGTAACAATATTACTATTCTAGTAGCTACTAGAATAGTAATATTCATAATAATAATAATTTAGGTAAATAAAACAGCGACATCATAAGTAGTGCTTGTACTATCGGTCTAAACAATAAACAAAAATACTTATGTATTATTATAAAACTGCTATCTTACTATCTATTTTCCGGTCTTTTCCACCCAAGTTTGCATTGCATTGATGTTAAAGTGTATTTCATATGATGTTGATTCAGTTGAAAATACAAAAAGCATTCGATATTTTTGATGTTGTAAATTGAATTTAAGTTATTTTATTAACGTTAAATCTATTCAAGAAATTCCTCAGAGACTACTAATTTTTATTTATACAGAGAATTTGTGATTGCGCCGTGTAATTACGCCGCTCCGAAATATTAATTTTTCTCGTTTTAACTCTAAGGAACAAAAGGGAATACGAGAATGACTGTGACCCTTCAATTTGATTGCAAAGCGGGATTAGCAATATCTTAATAAAATATTACTGATATTTTATTAGTCTTATTTATACAGTGTTACCAATGTTGTATAGTGTATATACACACATTATATTCTGATAAATTTTAATTATTTTGTAATTAAGTGAATAGTTTATTATATTGTATACTGCTTTATATAACAATCCTTTTTATATCCACAGATTCTTGACTTTCATTCCAAATAAAAAACTAAATATAAATAAAAATTTTCATAAAATGATTAACCATATTAATGGGAATCAATAATGAAGTAATTCTGAACATGATATATAATTAATATCTTTGATTAGTTTAATCAATTTACGTATATTTTGAGTCCTCGCCTTCATGCGAACATACATATTATTATACTGAATATTTGAATCGTTAATTTTTAGATTCGTAGAAGAAATGACTATTTCAATTAAGAAATTACTACTATTAATGACTCTTCCGTTTATGAAATGTTATTTGTTTTTTATTTCATTAAGGATTTCTTAGACATTATAATTTCGAATAGAATATTATTTTTATGTATTGATAATAATAGTGTTATTGACTATTTTTGCTCAGTTTCATAGATAAAGTAAAACAATAAATACGCCTTTTTATTGTAAATGTTTTTCTGAAACACCTTCTCCTGTCTACTTAAATCCACCCTTCGCTTTTACAACGAGTTTGAATGGGTCATGGCTAAGATTTCCCTCCGGTCATTTGGGATTCATGGAAGAAAAATTGTAGCCTCAAGGAACATAAAGGACGCCGTAGGCTTTTTCTAACAGAAACTCGTCAGACTTATACGACATCCTTTTATTCGTTCAGTTCTATTTTTCTTACATTTATTTCAAACTACTTGTATCCGCGACTTTGTTCGGTTGTATTCTAAACATACAAAATATTATAAATTTCTCCGGTAAGAAGAAATGATATAAATTCCTTCCAAAAATGTATTATATAATTCATTACTTCAACGTTAAATTGAAAGCGACAAGTATATTTTGTTTCATAAAAGAAAGTAGCAATATTCAGAAAATTTACTTGGGAATGAAACGGAAATAATTTCTCTATAGATATTATATTAAGAATAAATAAATACATTTGAACTTATAACGTCAGTCTTTTAGCAGTCTGAGATAAATTGTAAGTGTATGGAACAACAAAGAACGTTATATATATATACATTTAGTATTAAAATTAGGTCACAACAAATTAATAACAGTATTAAAAGTTTTTAGTTACATAAATGCTTAATGAATTTGAACGTACGCCGCTCCCTCCAGGTAATTAATTTTCTATACTAAATTCATTTTGAGTTAAAATCAGCAAAGCGGTGAATTGTAAGGCTAGCACTTAACTTTTATTCAATCATTTCTAATTCCCGAGTCTTTTAAGTCATTTTATAAGCCCACCCTTCTTATACGCCGTCATTCTCATGTATGATAAATGACTTTCCCGCTTCATTTCGCATGAAGCAAACAGAATAGGTATATAGCTGTTTGTTGTGTGGTAGGTATATCACTAAATTCACAAATAAGGATGTTATTCATGTCATACGACTTAATATATTTGTTTAGTGCCCATGCTTGAGTAAAAACAAATGTAAAGAGAGCTTAATTTGTAATTTCAGTATTACAATGAATTTAATTACAAATTTCAGTAATTATTTAATAAAAGCCTTTAGTCATAGATTATGTACCTTGACTATGTATGTATAAACTGTTATCGTCCAATTGTAAAATACAAATGTATGTATAATTACGATCTCACTTCCAAAATTTGTTTTGTGTTTTAGATTCCATTTCATTACGAGATACAAAACATTGTTACTTGTTTACAAACATACTAATTACAAAAATGCTATTATTCTACGCGAGACTTTTTTAAAGTTATATTAATATATAATCTATAACTAACAAACACATATGTAGAAAAAAAATAACAATATATATCCAAATTTATTAAATATGCTTATTTTATGCCAAATTTATTATTATGCTATTCTTTTAAGAAACAAATCCACGACTATATCTTTAAATAATATGTAATATTATAAATTAAGGATTCTCGGTTTATATTATATAATGTTTTATCCATGGTTAGAATATATTTAGTATATATATCTTTAGTATATACTAAAGATATTCATTTTATTAGGAGTTATTTTTTCTAGAGATCTCTCTCTACACACTAAACCATACATTTACGATATGTGGAACCGTACATGCCTTGAAAGTCGATAAAAGATAAAATTCTGGGTTCCTGAAAGTACTTTTTGCTTTCTACAATTTTAAAATGTCAACTCTAACTATGCCTGACATTTTAAATAACAGGAAATTTCTTTCTATTTTTAGTATTCTATGAAGTAATATAAATTATTATAGCTTAAGCTCTTAAGTTTGCACTATATTTTGGTATCTTTGAACAAGTAAATACCTATATCCAAACCAAAAAATGATTTTTTCCTCTAAATTGTATCCGACAAGTATATTTTTTATTCGCTGTAAATAAAAATGTTAACATCCTAGAATGTTTTTATTTGTAACGATGATTTTGAATTTTTTAATTAATAAATGAATTAATGTTCAAAATCAAATTCAAGTTTTCTAAATATTTGAATAATGAATTATTCATTTATTAATTAAAAAAACAAAATATTTTACTATCAAGTAATGACTCCCCGCCCGAACTACATAGGTATAATATATTTATATAATATGAAACTTTAAATCAATAACATCCTATATCTTAATATTATGATTTAATAAGCTAAATTAATATACAGTAAAATGTAACATTATTGTGATACAAACGATCCGTACAAATGACGCAATGTAGCATATGAGATATAGAGACGCATTTTAAATCCTAAATATATTTTTTATTCGTTGCCAATTCTAGCCACTTTTTCTTAATAAGTATTTCGTTCGTAACAGTTTCCTAAGCGTGAAGAAATGGCTACTACGCAAGAAGCATCAAATTGAACTGGCCCGGAAAAGGGGCTGGAAGGGATATTGGGTTTGCTTGAAAGGCACCACGCTCCTATTCTACCCGTGCGATTCAAGGGAGGGACGCTCGGTAGAAGCAGCTCCTAAACATCTTATCATTGTTGATGGTGCTATCATGCAACCTATACCAGAACACCCTAAACGTGACTACATATTCTGCCTTAGTACAGCATTTGGGGATGCTTACCTATTTCAAGCACCATGTCAGGTAAGTTATGTTTATTTTAAACTTTTAGTTTAGCTGTGAGTGTAATAGAGTTCCTTGTTAAATTATACAACTTAACCTTGAAACACCAACTTACTGATTAACGTAATTAATACGTAAGGTAAATATATTGCATTCCTTACTTTATTACTGTGACATTAAGTAAAAATAAACTGTTTTCCATTCTTCAAATTAAGTATTTAATATAATTTCATATCAACGTAATAACATTACAATGATCAGAAGTAGCAGTTTTCTACTTAGATATTCACTGACTAAGATACTTACTAAGATATTTAATTATTTATAATATTTTAGTTACATCTCAATCTACAGTTTATAAATGAGTTGATGTATAATAAAGGTACTCTATTAAAATATAATTAAAAATCACAGGTGGAACTCGAAAATTGGGTAAATAGTATACACAGTGCATGCGCTGCAGCTTTTGCTCGCCATCGCGGCAAGACAGGAACTCTCCACCTACTGCAAGAAGAAATTTATCGACTTGAAAAAGCTATTGAATCCGTAAGTATATTATAGTATATGTAACCTTCGACTATCACACTACGTCCCACTACATCAGTCCTAAGCTAGCCAAGGCTTGGGTTAACTGTAATAGGCAACTAAAAAAAATACTTAAATGTATATTTGTATATATGCATAATATACATATAAAAATAGATAAACACTCATACTCATAAAAACTAAAATATTTGCATCATTGGAAATATGGCGGTGTGCTAAACTCCTAGACCACCGAGATGTCATATATACATATATATATTTCATTATTACTTATCTCAGCAGTATAATAAAGCAGTTAACAACTTTTCAAAGCACAAACCTAGTGCAGAAATTAAAATATGCTGAAATAGCGTACCTTGTAAAATACCGCTTGACCTGCATCGGCCTGAACTAACACAGAACCATTGTTCAACTGCCACGAGGCTCATAAAAACGTTCATAAACCGATCTTTAGCTGGTGTGCAATTTTAATATACTGGTAGATATGACAACTTCAAATATACTGTCGCTTCTCATTGTACGCTGTCAACTGTCTACATTACAATGTAGGGAAGTGAACATATTTTCTGAATATTACGAATACATAATATACTCTAACAGTTATTGCTTATAGCAGGTTACTTTATTGCAATCTACGACTTGATCCTCATAAAATAACTTATAATCGACCCATTCAAATGCTGATAGTTAGACGCAGACTATGTCTATATTCTACATCTCAAACACTACCAGTAAAACAAATTTTATGACATTAAGCCGTTACGGTGCCAAGCGCTATGAAATAAATTCAACAGACACGCAAATCGTTATTTAGTGATTTGTTCAATATAATAGTATAATAAGCAGTTTATATTCATTGTAGAGCTTGAATCATTATTTTTACCAGACAAATACCAAACAGTTAGGTATTAAACAATCTGTTATGTCTGTAACATAACAGTTTATTAACTGTTATGTTATTATATCAACATAATTTTCAATCTAGTTTCATACTCACCATGTCTACTCTTGAATGTTTATTACATTCTCTTGAATTCGCTAACCGACGACATAAGTTTCGAATATATTAATATTATAAAAGGAGGTTTATTATTACCAGCTGAAGAGAATGTTCCGCGTGTTATAAACAAATATTGTTATCTCAAGATTGACTTCCCAAGTCTTTGCAGTAGAATATGATTAAACAAATTATAGAAGTAGGTACAATTTATTTTTGTACATACATATTTAAATAAATAGCACGCACATATACGCACATGTAACACTAATAGTAACCTGGAATAACTCTGTGGTGACTACACACTTTCATTTTCATTTATTTATTTACGAATTTCGATTTTAATTTCCGACAAATTTCATTTTAACTTACCTTAGAACCATTCCGGTAAATATAATATTGTAGATAGGTTATTATATCCTACACAGCAGCGCTTACAATGAACGCCACTCCACGTCTTGTAGATGATCTACATGAGCATCGGGTAGTTATTGGATTATTATGGTATCAACAATACATATAGTAATTAATAATAATTATAATTATTATATTAACGTGCATTCTAAATAAGTTTAATGATATATAAAAGGCATTTTAAGATTGAAGTATTCAATCTAATATTTCGATACTAGGAGTAATCATTATCGACTAACTGTTCGCATTTACAATAGTACTATTGCTGAGTATAATATAATATGCAACATGTTCGAGGACGATGCCGGCATACGCTGTGTGTGCGGTTTACAATGATCCTCGTGTAAATCGCGCTAAATTCTGACCCGCACCGGGTGACCGCATACACATCAAAGCCTGTGGTTATCTCACTACATACACTCTTATTGCATATGACATGTACACAGAGTGTAGATATTCATATGTAAAGTAAATTACAGTAGCAATTTTCATAAAATGAATTACATTTTCTTTCTTGCTTTACAAGATAATATACATTGAAAAATTCACTAATAATTTTGAAAATGGAAGCGGAAGCTTGCATAATCTACATATTTTGCTTCAGTTATGAAATATTCATATGAATTTTATCCATAATACAGGGTCCCAAAGTATGAAACAATCCATTTTATCGTTGCGATAGTTATCACAGGCAGGTATGCGCTTATTAATATTCATGGCATACGTCGACTTCGATATTGAGTTCCTAGATTGGATACACTGCAGAAAATATGTAACATACACGTGATACTTGGAAAATTTTACTTTACTTTATAAAACTGCTCCATTCAGAAACATAGTAGATGTACATAAATATAATAATATTATATATTCACGACTCGATCAGTATGCGGAAGTGAGAGGCAGTGTCATACGTCAACGTCGTGATGAACATGCTCACATTTCACTAGATTTACACGACAGGAGGCGAACCTACCACCGTCATTCTGATTGGTTGCTATTGGTGTTTCTATCATCATGTATTAAATAAAACGTCCAATTTTCAACGATTTATTACTCCATAACAAAATCGGAACAAATGGATGCATTTTATTCGAAACAAAAGCTATATCTTCTGAACATTAAGAAGAAGTCTTATATACGCGTCACTACAATATATTTTTTACTGGGAAAATATAATATAATTATATAGGATTAGAAAATTCAATAGAATTAAAAATAATGATTTAATATTATGGTAACAGGTCTATTGAACAACAGCCTTTACTAAGAATTATCTCTGTAATACTAATATACTAAATTGTGAAATTTTTACTTCGCTGCCTTTACATTTAGATCATGAAAAGAAGTAGCAGAGTGAGGTTTTCTCGAGAGACTACAGCAAGGGGTTTTTCAAGAGGGGTATATTAAGGTTTCTTAAGGGTCGGCAACGCGTATGTGACACCCCTGGTGTTTCAGGCGTCCATAGGGTACGGTAACCGTTTACCATCAGATGGGCCGTATGCTTGTTTGCCACCTAAGTGAAATAAAAAAAAAAGATGCAGTAGGCCTTATTTAATGGTGTATTATTTATATAATTAAGTATACATATACATATGAATTCTGCGAGTTTATCTTATTTTTTTCTCATTTATCGTAGGATCATAAATTGAAACAAATGGCGGATTTGCAACAATCAGTGGTGTCTGATCCTGAGACTCGCGCACAGCTTGTAGTCCAAATGTTGCAATGGGAGGAAAACTTGGAGCGATTGCACTGTGAACAGTTCCGTCTGCGCTGCTACATGGCTAGTTTACAGTCCGGTGAACTGCCTAATCCGAAGGTAATTAGTCTGTCTGATATAACTGCAACACACAATTACAATATAAATTATTTCAACTGTTAACCTGTGTTATACAATTAATAATAGTTAATAGTTATTCGAACTATTCATTATAATTCACCGTAGTATTAAAGTAAGACAAAAATATAGTAAGTCTGATTTCTTAAATGTACAATACATATCTCAATTATCAAAATAGATAACGAGTTGTAGACAAAATTAATACAATTTGTAAAATATGTAACAGATTTTGATAGGAACAATATCAATTGATAAATCTCAAATAATTCTATTATAAAAATTTTCAATTTTCAAATAATTTCAAGTAAAGACTTTAATAATAGTGATTATTGAAAACAATAACAAGTTTTAATGTATATTATATGATAAAGGACGAAAACACGTTCGTACATATGTTGTCGAATGATTTCGCAGTGATGACGACGAAAGGAAATTTGTTGGAACCGCTATCAAATTGACGGTTCCGCAGACCGGGAGCACGGGGTTGGAATCTGTTACTCCACACGACCCATGTCAAAGCACGTCATAAATAGCTTTCCAACACAAATAATAAAATTGCTTACAATACGCGCAAAAATGGACTTGATTAACGGATATATCAATATCCTTTGCCGGATGACTTGTACTTATCTACTGTGCACGCGATTTTATATAGAAATTATATTGATGGAATATTGTCATAAATAAATATTTCTTAACAAATTTTAAAAATCTGTCGCCGCGTCGATCTGCGAATTATTAATATCCCGGTTAATAATAATGTAAATTAAAAAATATTTTAAATATTAAGATTATTGAAATACTGTTCCAAATTCTAAAAGTATATTTCTTTACAGTCACTGCTGACCCACGTTTCTCGGGGTACGAAGAGTACATTGAATAAACTGGGCGTGTTCACGGTGTCATCATTCCATGCGTTCATATGCGCCCGGTCACCGTCGCTGCTCAACAATCTACTCGCAGGCCGAGGTGCTACAAAGCGGAGAGCACCAAACCTCTCAAGATCTAATTCCGGCTCTAGTCGACGTTCCATGCAGGTATGATCTATATATTCAATACATTGTACGGATTTTTTATAATATTATTTAATTTCAATGTATTATATATTAGTGAGATTATCCTAGATGGGTTAGTCAAAGACTTTGCCAATTGTAGACACTTGACATACCAAAATTTCAATAGGTATGTATTTTTTAGGTATATTTGTTATCGATGTTGTAGCCAGATAGTCATTCAGAAACAATTTAACGGAAGAAAAAGCGTTAGATTCGAGCTCACTACTTTGGTAACAAATTACGGTAAACCTATTTGCCACACCGCTCAATTAATATACATAATTAACTTTTTACAGTTGGTAAACCTAGGTACAGTAGGTATTCTTATGTTAATAACATAAGAATGCTTTGATAGATATTAATTATAATATTATATAATTTAGTTAATATTTTTTTACGAGAACTAACGACTCTGTTTATCTAGCTATTGCACACAAAATAATTTATAAGAATTTAATTACATATCCCATTTATTTTAGGTGTATTACAATAATAATATTAATACAAAAATATATAATATAATATTTTATACAAAAAACTTTGTAATATGTTCTATATAATATATTTAACATTACGTATACATAATATTTGCCTCCCTATATTTGGTATAGTAACGTTTAACCGTCTGTTACCAGTGTCTCCGTTACTATTTTGAGGTAAAAATAACAAACTCCGTCGTTATGGCACAATACATGCCAAATTTAATTTGGATCCGTTCTGTCTGACGTTTAGACCATTTATAATATGTAGAAAGGTGTTAATAGAGACATAGACTATAAACTACATACGATTACATGATAAATATCATAAAAGAAAAATAAAAAATGTCGGCCAATACTTCAAACTCACATCGCGAATATAAAATCTGTGAAACGTCATTTTCTCAATATCCGCTCGTATTACCTTTTGCTCCGCATTACCCTATTTCCGTAACCTCATTTGGTACGAGACATAAATGTTACTTTCACTCCAGAAATTGTTACTCGGTAAAAGCCATATTTTTCTCAGTTTACGTCACGTACGTCAATCATAATATAAAACGGTATCTATATACGATATCACTATATTTATGAATAGCAAATGTTACGTCAGGTAATGAACGTTGCCTACTGGCATACGTAGTACTGATTAAATAACAAACTAATTCACTGATGTTAGCTTTCAGACATGAATAACTTCATTACTTAATTGATTATATTAAAATAGGCCTCGTCCCTTTCTCGAAAAGTTTGTTGAGATTATATAATGGTATCTGTATAAATGTAGTTATCAAATAGAATCCTAAATATAAATAAACTGTAGGTAATAGATATATATATATATATGACATATAACAATAATAACTATAACTTTCACTAAAAAATATGCTTACAATACTCAACATATTCCTGTGAGTTTAAATACTCCAGTTCGATTTAGTTCTCTTTAGGAAAATCCATATCCTTAACCAGAAATAAAGAAAGCGAAAAGCAGAGCAGGAAACATTAATACAATTGAGGACATCGAAGGAAATTGTAAAATGATCCACCAGCTCGTAAAATAATACGAAATACGATATCAATGCAATAAAATCCCTCCTAAAGTTAACTTATTTATAAATAGTACCTACTTCCTTTACTAAAATAAAGAAATAATACTGCTGAAAAAATATAAAAACAACATAATTATTTTTCACAATTTGTCTTTGTTATTTGTGTTTAATTTGTGTTTGTCACAGTCTGCATATTCACAAAGCATATTTAGTGCGAATGTATCTCCGAATAATTTAGATAGATTATAATAGTCTTTGATTTATATATAGTACATACATACAACTAATAAATGATAAGCATCCACAGATTCACTTTGGTAGATCCTGTAATACTCATGCATTATTAAAATCACATGCGATAAAAATAGAACTCTACCCAGTCCGTATTTTTCTCGCTGTTGTTAAACTTCTTCCCTTTCTTTATTTAGATTCGTTTTTATTTGCTTCCTGATTTACGTAATCAAATCTTATAAGTTAAATTTGACCCAATTTCCGAGCTTCGATTGAAGTAAAAATTTACGCCTACCGTGAACCCCTAGCATGATCGAAAACCTCAAATGTGTAGCTGGATATAAATTATTGCAGACGCAATTCAGGTCTATTCTTCACCACTGTTTATGAGGGAGACCAAGGATTTTCAGCAATAATCTGTGACATTATTCACATGGCAATATTTTATTTAGGCGGTAAACAATGGATATGTATTATGTTATTATAATTATGTCATAAAGAAATTTGAATGGAACTATATAATAGAAACAGAAATTAAAATATTGTTCAGTTTAGCAAAAACTAGACCTTTTATTTTTTTAAATTGTCTTCGTAATTCAATTCGAAATGTCAATAATTCATATCCATGCATTTACTAAGTATTATCGCACTACCTCAGGCATCAAGATACGACTAAGATTGAACGACGACCTCAGAGGTCATTAAAATATTGTACCGAAAGAAATCCTTTATTATTAGAAATAACAATAACTGTATTGACAGATTTTTAAAAGCGTCTCTGAGACGGGAATAGTACCAAATGTAAATTAAAATAAACACCTTCTATTTTTATTGTGCAGATCAATAGAGTCTGTGTTTGAAATGATTTCTATGAAATAAATATTGTGTCTCACATTTAAGGAAAATCATGGAATTCATCATTCACAATTCATCATTTGTTACGTATCGATGTATGATGTACGATGATGTAACAAATGGATATGTACAATGGAAACCTTCCTCTTAAATCACTCTATCTATTAAAAAACCGCTTCAAAATCTGTTGCGTAGTTTTAAAGATTTAAGCATACATAGACATAGGGGCAGACAGCGACAGCGACTTTGTTTCATACATGTATAATGATACCTTGTGTATAGTCTTATATGTCGTTCAGTACAAAATATAACTACAACTATTTTCCTAAACACGTAAGTTATAATATTTATTTGAGTCCACTAATCTTTAAACTTAAGTAGCTTCTAAGTATTTGTGAATTATAAAATTTTTGTTGTTTGCATTTTCAATTAGTTTGAACAGTGTCGCAGGTAAGCTTTTCAAAAATTCCCAGTAAACAATTAATTTCTAAAAATAAAAGATTGTTTCCTTTGTGTTTCAATGTTTAATGAGGCACTTTTCCTCCAGGGCTGTTAAATTTTTCGATCCCCTATACATTATTCAAGAATACGGATATAGTGTACAGTCCAAGTGAAAGAATTTTATATGCTATTAGGCTTTTCTAGAAATATTACATGTTTTTTTTCTTTTTCCTACATGGTATTACTATGTTTCAAAGTTATTATATATCTCTTAGCTTTATATAATGAATTTTACAAAAAAACATGTAGATTTTCAGAGGGATCAAGAACTATAACATATATTAAAAGATATTAAAAGTTGACGCACATTACTTAAATTTTTTTTTTATAAATTAATAACTTAAACCAACTCTGTCATTAAGACTTTATATATTAAGTTAAAAATAATAGTTTTAGATATCAAGTATAAGGTGTAATTTTGCGTTATTAAATTACATTAAGTATCCGTAATATAAATTACAGAAGTGATACAACTACGATATGGTAAACGTAAGAAAAAGGTCGTACTGTCATAAATTAAGCTATGGAAAATAAATTAACGTATGAAATGCACTAATTACAGCTGTGTACAGAGTATACTATTTATTATGACGTAAAGTAAAATAAAGCCCCGGTGATACTGTATAAGGAAGAAACAAAATTCACTGCACTAAGGGAAAAAAACTTTCACAATGTTTACTGTTTACCTACTATAATATTCGTATCAATGTTTGTTTCTTTTGATGATTTTATTTGTAGCCATGGATTTGAATAAATTGTATCATAAGTACATACCGAGTTAACAACAACAGAAAAAGTACATTATACAACATGATTACAATAAATTATGCATTAAAATAAAGCTCGCGTAGACGCAGTCACGAGAAATGGTTCAAGACGTGGTGGATAGAAATACGCGTTCGAGTACAATTTCCTTTTGAATACTAATACAAATTTTATTCAAAGCGCGAACAATAACTTATATATAAAAATAATTCCTAATGTTCTTTTTGAGTTGAAGTTTAAAATAAAATGGATGATAATGCACCATAAATACAAACTTCAAATGGTTTTTTTAAATAACTTGCTTCTAATTTATAATTTCATATATATGTGAGAATTTAACATTTCTTATAAATCCAGACATTGGCTGAAATATACTTAGTTGTTTTTACTTTTTTGTTTTGACAACACACGCTATCTAGTCCCACGATAAGCAGAGCTCATGTTATAAGCACTAGATAACTGATATAAATACTTCGTTTCTTTTGTATATACTATACATACATAATATTTGTCATAGAAAACGCCCAGATCGATGCAAAGAATGATACTCATGAATACAAATGTTTGCACCGTGCGAAGAATCGAACCCGCAACCATCGAAAGTAAAGCGATGTGCTAAACCGCTAGACCACCGAGGCTGTTATGAATCTATTTGTTATGACATTTTGTGACTTTTGTACAGATGTCGCGTGAGGACGGCGAGGCTGCGGTGCGGGTATCATTGCCTGAAGGCACTACGGCTACGGTCGGGGTGCGAGAAGGCATGACCGTAGAGGAGTTCCTTGCAGCGGCCTGTGCTCGCCGCTCCCTAAACGCTCTTGAACACTTTGTGCGAGTCAAGAAACGACGGGACATGGAAGATCATAATTATTTCGTTCCACATCGCAGCGACCTCATAGAGACTTACGTGAGTAATACTATTTCAGAAATATAACATATTAGCTGACCCGCAAACGATCTATTATATAAAAAAATTATCGCTATTAAAAATAAGAATTGATGGTAGAAGGGTGACAATTAAGGGCTATGTGTATTTTAAATACCAAAACTTAAAAAAAATATCACTTTAGCACATAAAATATATTTTACGTCATATCCTCGGACTGAATATACGCATAAATTTCATAAGAATCGGTCAAGCCGTTTCGAAAAAGTTTTTTCTGGAGAACTCCACTGCCCCGTCAGATTTTTGTTTTTGTTGTGTAAATATACAAACAGGACGGTTTTCCGGCGTGTGAAGATGTGATGTAGAACTTAAGGAGTCAATTTAATATATATTGTCGAATTCGTCTTTTAACTTCGATATTCATCTGTAACATTCGTCCTTATAAGGTATAATAAGTACATATATATAAAGGTTATACCTAACATAAGAATAAGATACAAGAAGAATATTAATATTGTACTCCAGATTTTATCACCAATTACCAGTTTAATTAAGTACCTCAATTTTCTTAGTCTAGAGAAAATAAGCAACTGAACAAATCGAGTGAAGAGATCGTTAGGGTATTGTCATTGCTCTAAAAACAAGGGGAATAATTAAGTTAATTACTCTACGCCATCTACGACGAGAGCCCCGAGAGAGCGATTTATTTAAAAAAGCACCATACAATTTACATTTTCATGAGAAACCTGGAAACCAAGAGTCACGTTACTCTATTCCATTTGTAAAATTAAAATATCAGTATGACACAGGGCAAAACGTGGGCATATTTTTTAATTAAATCCTCCAAGCGCTACCACTGCGGAAGCAAGAGAATATAAAAGTATATATTAGGTATAAATGTTTTGGTACCGAAATTCTTGTGAGTAGGGTTTGACGGGGCGCGCCTGTATTGTGTTACCGTTCGTATACCATGTACAGTACCAGAAGAACTATATAGATTACACCTATTGACATCGACATGTGAACAGTGACGAAATTATCAAGTTTAAATGCAGTTGCTATTTTACTTCAATTTCTAACTCCCGACGAAATAGAAGTGTATAAATTTAACATTTCTAACTTCCATAGACCAATGTAGACTAACAGGACAAAGATAGTTTTGTTATAATTACGAAGATCTGTTAAGGCGTTTGAAGATTATCATACTACATAGTTAAAGTGTGATTATTATAACCTTTGTTGTCGGGTTTTTTTTTTATTTTAGTTTCATTGTACTTTTCATTAAACTATAATAATATAGATTGATGAATATTATGGTATAGATACATGAATAAAAATCACGCCGAGTACAAACTAACGCAATACAACAATAAATCAATGTATTTGTTGTTTTATTTCAAATTTCCTTTCCTAATTATTTTTTATCCCTTGGGGTCTACTTTGATTAAGGTCTGACAGGATGTGGATTAGGCGCCTTCTAACGTATCCTTCCTAAATCATCCTAAAAAAGTCAACTAACAATAGGTCTTTTACATTGAAAACATTTAACCACTCTGCAGTATCATTTTCTTTACTTACTTACTTGAATTGTTCCACTTAACTTCGTTAAATACTCGTATCACACTCAATGAAATAGATACTTAACTATTTAATTATGCCAATTATGATTTCCATATACGTTTACTGTATTAAATTTGATGTTATTCAATACTTGTATATTCGAACTCAATATCGGTTACTATAAAAGTATTTTATACATATATCAACATAATATTATATGAGTGTAATGTGTTAGGTACTAATCAGCCCCGTTATATTATTTTTCCTTCATTGGAACTACCATTCTCAACGGAATTACAATTCAAGTCATAACATCCTTTAATATCCTTCAGAACCCAATGGAACAAACGGTCTCTTAATTTCTTTTCTTTTATAGTAGGTATTGGTCGTCTTTATAGCCAATTAATTCTCATAAAAAAATACGTTTATTATTTAATTCTGTTAATTAGGTGCAGGTCTTTACGTGATCTTCTTTTTTCTTATTTAGTTACATACCCATGAAGTTGTAGAAGTGTGTGCCAAAATCTTATATCAAGTGGAGTTACAACGTACAACTCTTGAACAAATGTGGGGATTCAGCGTGGAAGCCGAGCTTATCGAAAATGCAGAGAGGCAAGATGAACTCTGCTGTTATGTGAGTCGAGTCGAAGATAAGAGCGTCGCTATGCAAAACGGTAAATTAATAAATAGAATATGTTTTACATTTTGATTATAATATTGTTAATATTTTTGTCATTGTTCAAATCATAACATAGGTCTCAACAACATTTTCTAGACAACATAGAAATAGTGACTTATTACTATTATTATATACTTATATATATATGTGTTTTAATGAAATAATTTAAATCTTAAAGACGTATTCGTAAAATAAATTTGTAGAACTTGCAATTATTATTTGCAGAACGTGCAATCTGATTTGATAAATGAATCTAATATATTTTTTCTCAGACAGAGAAAAATGACATGCGATTAATTTGTCTAAGTTTCGCTTCGCAAACTCTTGGCAAATTTGTTTTTAATTATATAAAATACCTACTTTAATTCTGTTTACTTTTTGTTTGTATCCAAACAGAGGGTAAATAATAAATACAATAAATAAATATACTTACGTAATACATTTTCTGAACATTGTTCCCTACGGAAGCGCAAGCCATTTCGAAACTTCTTGTTTAAATATCCATACCTCTGAGAGCCATGCGAAGCAAATTTCCAAATGGTTGCTCAACTTGGTTAACTTTGACGAATGAAATCATCATACCGAATCGCTGCACTCGCAGTAAGTCCTGAAATGCGGTAAATTATTAAACTATTCCCGGCTTTGCTATTTACCAGAAGTATCTAGATTTGTTCACAAATTTAAAGTAGTTAGAACTGAAATGGAATAAAAAAGTTCTTAATTTTCTACTAATAAAACGAACTTTTTACTTCCACTAACGTAATTTTCAGACAATAGACAAGAAATATCGCGTCTTACTCGTTCAACATTCTAAATCCTCGTTGTGACATTTATTTACAAAATCTCGGGTATTTGTCTTGACAATTGCCTTTATACGTACCAATATCTCATAGTACAAATTTAATCCTTATATAATGAGGTCTTTTTGAAGATTTATTTATATCCCGTATGGTTCAGATCAGATAATATTTTTTTATTCTACATCGAAATCCCGCGGCTATAATTTACTAATTTTGTAAAATAAAGCTTACAAAAGCTTTATCTATTCTATTTATTTTTTGATATTATTACATTATTCAATCAATCATAGTTGGTACTTACTTTTTTTATTTACATCATTCTTTTGTTAATCCCAAAAAAGTGTAAGAAATATTAATTACAATTACGATTTTTCCTGTGCCAGGCATAATCAAAGGCGACGAGATAATGGTGATCAACGGAGCGATCGTATCTGACCTAGATATGATGTACTTGGAAAGTGTGTTGCAAGAGGAACTCTCTCTCGTCATGATGATGAGGTATTTATTATAATCCACATGTCATTATGATAAAAATATTTCGAAGGTCGTTAATTTTACTATTATGAAAGTATGAATATTATTGTTCTTGAAATGTATTATTACATTTTCATTAATTTCATTCCATCTACAATCAATACTATATTTAGATTTCCAATATTAAATATTTATGTAAAATAACGCATAAATTGATTAAAAGTAATGTAGAGCTTATATTATTGTTTAATGTAATGAAAATATTTTATACAAAAAGTACTTAAGTATTTGAAACAACTTTTTCCGAAATTATAGCTTGATAGCTGCTTTGTTGTCTACCTAAAATTTATGGAAATATAATGGTTATGGGTAAATTTAAACGGCATTTCCTGGAACATTACTAAAGTCGGTAGTAATTTTGTTCGACCAGTGTACCGTTTATTTTATTTCCATGTTAATGAGAAATCGCTGATCGTCAACTGAGTTAACTGGTATTCATTAATTAAACGATCCGTCGTGGCGCATTCGTTACCATTGAATTAGAATAAATCTTGGTAAAAGGAGTGAAACTCTTTCAGTCTGCAACAGGATTTACCCTTCACAATATTTAAAGGGAAACAGGAAACCGAACGCCTAGCGCTTAATAAAGCGGAAGTTAAATTGTTTGTACTTCTGCTGGGTCGGTAGAAGACTTGTTCATCGACATTTGCCGCCCTTATTCACCTGACCTTTTGCGATCACGACAAGTTTACTGAAGCGCTTATTGCGACCTACATATACCTTCGACTTGCAATTCTTCATTACGGTGTAGCCAACGTAGCGCAGTTAATCATAATTTTAGGTGCTTTATTATGGTAATGAAATTATCCGTAATACTAAAACTAGGTATGCAACATATTTTTTTTTAAAAGCAAAGTCAATTTATTTTCATATATATGCATCTTTGATGGGTAAATTATGTCAAACCTACCAAATTCAAATTTATATAAATTTATATAATCTATATAGATTATTACTAGCTGTCCCCGCAAACGTTGATTTGCCATATAAATTAATAACGCTATAAAAAAATAGGGATAGAAATGTTTAAAATATAGGGTTATATGTATTATTTAATGACACAAAAAAAATTGCCCAATAAATAAAAAAAAATGTTACAATAAAAAAATAATATTACAACCCTTATCACTTAGGGATATGAAAAATAGATAGTAGCCGATTCTCAGACATACTGAATATGCATATAAAATTTCATAAAAATCGGTCAAGCTGTTTCATAGGAGTAGTCTAATATTATTATATTATTAATATTATTATTAACATTGTGACACGAGAATTTTATATATAAGATATATATATGTACTGCGCTGACTCTATCAAACTCTTTTACATATTAATAATGTATATATCTACTGTAACCATAGGTACTTATCATAAATGAAGCAAGTACTGTACAAGTTTTCATTTCTTTTAGAAAATATACAAGGAAAAGTGAAATACTGGCTTGTCAGTTATTATTCTGTCCTCGAATATAATCGTCGCAGACGGTAGGGCAGGTACGGCAGGTGACATAGTTTACTTGTTAGAAGTTGGCAGTACCGCCACACCCCGCCCCGAGTCCATTGTGACCGCTCGAAATTGAGCCTCTCGACGTCACCGCGCCGCGTAAATTAATGTTCCTCAACAAATGTCATCCCGAAATAAGCACTCGCGACACGATATTATTATTGTTGTAAGTTGTTTCATCTCTCTGTTCATATGATAAAGCCGTTCCGGTTGTAAGACGGTCGCTTTTATTGTCTCGTTGAACGTGGCGAAGTTTTCAGGAATAATTAAGGTGTTATTTGGCTAATATCTCGAGAGTTCGCCCCGCTTTGCGGACACGAACGATAACATCGTCAAATTTTATTCATAATACCCGACAGTTGAGACTGAAATTGTTGCTTGTTTGTTATAAATGTTTCTGTGTCCAGAACATATAGCAATGTAATAACTTTCTCGTATTTATAAAGGGTATAATTATATTATCTTGTATATCTATTTTTAGCAAATTTAATATGAGTATATTAAATCTGCAGAACATGGTATTTATTTTTATTCATTCATTCATAATTTAAGAGCTACGCTCTTGTCGGTGGAGCTCTTGCCACTTTCCGCGATCTTCCATCATGCTCTTTAATTCTTGATACGACACAACTCCCATTTTGTCCTCAATTTGTTTGATGTAGCTATTCCTTGGTCTTCCCCTCCCCCTCTTTCCTTCAATTTTCCCCTCAATAATAATTTTCATGAAATCCTCGTGCCATATCAAGTGTCCTAACATTTTTCCTCGTCTATTTTCTATTGTGTTCTATATATGCCTTGTTTCTTTTGCCCTGTGTAGTACTTCTTCGTTTCTTACTTTATCTTCCAGCTAATTCTTTCCATCCTTCTCCAACACCACATTTCAAAAGCCTCCAGTTTGTCTCTTTCCTTTTGATTTAATGTCCATGTCTCACACGCATACAAGGCTATACTCCAGATATAGGTTTTAACAAATCGTTTCCGTGAGTTCTTTGATATTTTAGCGCGTAAAAGGTATTTTTTGTTGTTAAATGCTTTTTTTGCCATGGCTATTCTTGTTATAATATCTGTGGTACATCTGGAGTCGCTGGTGATTAAACTGCCTAGATATTTGAATGTGTCTACCTGCTCGAACTGTGTCTTGTTATTTCTTGGATTATTTTTATTACGGGTCTTGACTTTTGTTTTGTCTTGACTTGATTATTTTTATATTGAATACTATATTATACATATACTTATTATATTAAGCTAAATCATATAAATGCTTATTAAGTCAATAGTGTTGTGATTGTGATGTACATTGATTTAATAATAATTTATATGATTTAGCTTAATATAATTAGTAAATACTGTGCCAAATAAAACTAAACCAACTTTAAATTTAGTTCACATTGTCATTATACAAATTATATAGTAGACTTATAAAATAGAGCTTTAGAATTGTTATATTATTTTTCTAAAAGACTCCATCTTTGTAACTAGATTTGTGAGTACATATACAACTAACTTCTCTCATCTTTATCCGTTTATCCATGATTGATCGCAATTGATATTTGCCAATTTCCTTTGTCATTGTACGTGTTAATTTCGTGGCTAATTTTCTGATGATTGGTAAATGCATGAAAGCGTAACAAACAATCTTTCTTTTCGACAACCTTTAGTTCCAATGGTTGCGGGATCGATTCCTTGCACGGCACAAATATTTGTATTCAAGAGATATGATTGTTAGTATCGGTCTAGATGTTTTCTATGTATATTATGTATCCATTTACAAAAAATATATGTCTAAGCATTTATATCAGTTGTCTAGTACTCATAACACAAGCTCTGCTTACCGTGAGACTAGATGGCGCTGTGTTAATTGTCCAGGATTATTGATTTATTCATTTGCATTTATAATACTAGTCAGAATGTAAATGCTATGGGAACAGGTCGTCTCGAACGGAACCACCGGAGCTGTCTGGTATGATGCGCGCAGCCACTGACGATATAATCGATTCGTTGGTGTGCCCGCCGCCGCCCAGCGAGCCGCCAGTCATCTCCGACGACATGATATCCGGACTTATTGTACCAGCACCGGCATGGAGTAAGTATAATAGTTTATGCTATCTTCATTGGAAAAACACTAACTGCGCACGGAAGCAGTATCGTTCTTTCTTAATAAATGAAGAAACGATTGTTATTACATACCTACTATACAATTTACCGTGTCTGATCGTTAGTCCAAAATTTTTTTCTAAACTATGCAACGAATAAGTACGCAATTTTACCTATAAATAGACTATATTTAAAAAATCCGGATGTACTTTATAACGAAATACATATAAATTAGTCGAAGTAAACAAAGACAAATTAGTCGTAGTTTTTCAAACCACTTAAACAGTGGAGACACTTCATTTGGTGATCGGTAGGTAATGTATGTCAATCTATTGTAACAATTGCAATCTCCACAATGTTATAATACTAAAATAAAAGTACTGAAATAAAAAAAATATACTATATCATAACCTATTTACAATCAATAACATTTCGCAACTGCAAAAATTATATCGCCTTGTAAGATTTATTGTAATATTTTTTTTATTTCAGTACTTTTATTTTAGTATTATATGTAACATTGTCCGAGATTGCAATCGTTACAATAGATAGATACACAGACATTTTCTTTTACGGTTCAATTCATAGCACTCACCCCATCGCGTGACGAACTTATATTTAGCTTGATTCGATTTCAACAAACCACGCAAAATCTGAACATCAACGTTGTGTATAGATAAAATTATGTTTATTTTCTACATACAATAGAACCACACCTTATTCTACATTGTATTGATTGATTATTTATATATAATATTTGAAAATTACATTTAGGGATTATACTAAATCATGCATTTAGAGGGTATGAAAATATTCAATATTCTTTTTTCATTCGGGTACGAAAATTGTAGAAAGGTCGTGTGGATAAAAACTGTATTTTTCACTTAAATTTCAATCATAATACATTTCAATCAAAGTTAAAATGAATTTTCTTTACCTAATACATAATTCCTCACTTAAATTGGAAAAAAAATATTTTTAAGCATTGCTTTTTCCTTGTTGTCTTTGTTATGTTTATAGGGTTTTAATTGACACTTTTATAATACTACCTATTCAAAAAAATCCGTGCAAACGAATCACCTGTAGTGTTTAATTTCGTCGATCATACTCGTATATGAAGTGACATAAAAGATAATTACGGCGACGTATCGACTCATGTTATTGTCATTTGTTTTATAAGAGTCGACACGAATATTGGAGCGAGGTTTTATGCCGCTCCCGAAGCAATGCGGAATTGTGGTGGCGCTCGGAACAATAGTACATATACCCACCTTCTCACACCCGCAAATGTTTTATACATTTATGATATTTTCACGTAACGAGACTGTGTTCCGTTCTACTAATGACACGTATTCAATATATAGGAAAAATTACATTTTACTTCCATTTCGTTCATTCTAACGCTTCTGAAAATATTGCAAGTATTTACAATTCAGATTTCAGAATAATCGTATGTAACATACATGTATTTTTTGTGTATCAGAAATCGTTGAGTATAAAATATATTTCTACATACTTTGAGTAGGTATATAGGTATATATTTATTTGAATTTATTAATTTTCACAATATTGAAATTTACGTTCTATAAACTTACTCAACATTCTATCAAAAATGTCGAATTAAAAAGCAGCAGTTAAGTAAAGTGTTGTTCTAATTTCGGAACAGAAATAACCGTCCTTCAAATAAAGGCCGTGACCCAACCTCGAGCTATTTGCTTGTGTCCCGTGTTGACTTACTACGGCCAAAAACTCATTGTGGAACATCTTATTATAAAACTGCTTCTGTATAAATGTTTCCAAGTTATTATATTTTTTAACGACATTGGTAGCTGCACTTCTTTTGACTGATACTTTTTGTTAAAATAAAGGCATAGTATTGAATATCTATACCATCAAATATTGAAGTAAAGTATAGTAAAATATATAATAGATATATTAGGTATATTGTAATAAGGTATATTTAGTAATATATTATAAGTATATTTATCAGTAGTGCACATTAAATGTTTAAATTCACTTTAAATTGAAACATATCTACGTCAATAAGCTATTTTGATACATATGTGTGCCACCACACATATGTATCAAAATAGTAATGAATAATGTTACCATACCAACAGATTTTCTTAGATGACTTCTCATATACATTGATAAAGACATTTACTGTCTAGTGGTCCTTCTCAATACTTTTGATAAGGACCACTAGAAAGTAAATGTAGGCTTTGAGATACTTGAGATTTCTTAGGAAACTTTATAATCAATTAAGTAGGTAAACTATATTATTTTTTTAGAAACTGTTCTATTGTTAAAGTTACTTACTAAGTACTACATATTTATAAAATTATATTTAATTAATAGCGTCGTAGCATACTTTACTACCCGACTTCAATCACAAAGTAGCCAATTTAAACCTGGCCGACAAAAAAGTCTTGTGTATCAAATGTATAAATTTACAACTGACTTAATATATCTCAGATGATGGAAATACCCATAACAAACCAAATTAAGACAGAGAAACGATAATAAGCTGGCACCCTGCCGTTTTGAATTTTGACATACTTCGCGATGTCATATATCGACAGTTGCCAACGTCTGTGCAACTATCCCGGGATAGTAGTAGTGAAACTTATTATTATATTTTTTTATCCAGGTAAAGAGCTATATAGCCCGGACGCAGATCCGCACGGCGGCAGCAGCGAAGCAGTCTCCAGTGGCCCCCCGAAAGTCAGTTCTCGAACCAATTCCTTTGAGATTGAGAATCTACTCAAGGTATTCCAAAAGAGTATACAAATTACATTACAATCCTCATCCGCACAGCTGTGACTTAATTCCGGATTCAATTATCCATTTTCCTAGGGCCGTTTCCATTTTATTTCGTTACGATACCCGCATGGTAATGTCTTTCTCGAAAATAATAACCGTCTCCCGAGAATCAAATGGGACACAATTTAAAGACGCCTCCTATTATATACCTATATTCACGTAGATTGTATCCACCGTTCTTTGAAAGTACGGTTACAAGAAACTGTCAAACCCTCCGCGTAAACCGCACTTTACCCTATTATGGTAATCGTTGAAATAGTTTAATAGATTTGAAATTAATTTTAAGACTTTCTTAATCTTATAAATGAATATATTTTAAATAATCCATATTATATACAATATATACTAATACAATATATTACTTATAATATTACTGAAATTTCGTATTTATATATATAATACTGTATAAATTATTAAATAATCATCTTTATAACATAAAAATTACGATTAAAAATTATTTGTAAATAAACACACTTTTTTTTATTTACATACAAATTTTATGTTGAATTGTTTGTCTACGATTTGGCTTCCTAATTGTATATTATAACACTCTTAATAACGGAATCAGTTACGTCTCTGGGGTAAAGTATAGAGAGAGATAACTGTACGTACTACATATAGAAACGACAACGTGGTTGTAATCAAAATAACATAGAATAGTAGTTTTGAACATTGTGGAAATTAAATAGAAATGTGGGGGTGTGCGTGTGCGGCAGAGCGCTGAGCAAGTGACGGGTTGGTGCCGGTCACCAGCAGAGACGCGGCGCGGCAGCCCCACCGGCAGCGTCGCCAGCGCCGCCGCCGGCACCCCCTCGCGACACCTATCCGACGCAGACAAGCTCAGGAAGGTGCTACTCGAGCTGGTCGACACCGAACGCGCCTACGTCAAGGTTCTTACTTATTTAAAACTAAGACTTATTTCAATGACACAAATTACACACAGAAAAATAAAATACAACTAGTATTTTATTTTTCTATGTGTAATTTGTGTCTGTACGTACTAAAATTAATTATAAGAAATCTGTAATACTAAAAAACTGGGCAAGCAAGCCTGATAATATATAAATTGTTATATCATCATTATATCAGTTCTCTAGTACCTATAACTCTGCTTACCGTGGGATTAGTTGGCTGTGTGTCGACTGTCGGTGTTAATTATTTATTTTATTTTTAGAAGTAGGTATTGTCAGAATTAATAATAGTATTATATTAGTCATTTTACGAGTTAGGTATTATGCCAGCAGTAGCATGTCACATTTTAGGCGTTGTACTCAATTTGATATACCAATTTAAACTTTATAGATACAGAAACTGCTGACATTCAAAATCACTCTTGGTACAGCCATACTAATGCTTACATGTATTTTAATATATTATCTAATACTTATTGGACCCTCCCATCACAAATTGTTTCCATATATAATGCATGTTTTGATTGACTTCTTGTTTCATATAAATATTCATTAAGCTAAAAAGTTCTGATGGATTTATAAAACGTACTTTAAACTTTATAAAATCAGTCGCAACTGCCGTCACACTCATATATTATACTTCATTATATATTCATATTAAATATATAGTTCTAAAAAATACCCAAGAGAATTCTTGTAATACAAGTACTTTAATAATATTAAAACTTACAGCACCTGAACAACTTACTTGAGAACTACCTAGAACCACTGAAAAAAGAAACTTTCTTGTCAAATGCCGAAATAAATGCACTTTTTGGAAATATTCAAGAAATTGTAACATTCCAAAGGCAGTTCCTACAAAACCTAGAAGAGGCTCTAGAGGCAGAACCAAACTTCCATCACTTCGAATTTTCAAATCAATTTAGAGTAAGTATTTTCTTACATTCCTACAATGAAAATGCAATGTTTACGAATATAACTAAAACTTATTTTGTTTTTTCATAGAATGTACTCTTCGCGGTTGGCAATGCTTTCCTGTTCTACGTGAATCATTTTAAATTGTACAGCTCATTTTGTGCTAGTCACAGTAAAGCACAGAAGGTTTTACATCCTAGTAAGTATAATAAATTCCATAATTTTTTTCAATACATTATAGAATATATTTCATTTATGAATTGATATCAGAAAATCACAAATATCTTTTTTACATTTAAATCTTACTGAATATGTATGTATTGAAAAGCAGCATACATGTACGTAGGCTGTTTCATTCACAGCTGTAAAATAACAATATTTATATATTAGCACTTATGACATATATTTGTACATAGTCAAGATACATTTTCCTCCAGATGAAGGCAATCAAGCTTTACAAGAGTTTCTGGCCGCTAGAAATCCTAAACAACAGCACTCGTCAACTTTAGAGTCATATCTAATAAAGCCTATACAACGGATATTGAAATATCCCTTACTATTGCAACAATTAAGAAATTTGACTGACGTTAATTCTGAGGAGCATCTACATTTAGTGGGTAAGTCTATGAACAAAATACTAGTTATTTGTATTCTAATGACAAATTCCTTAAATTATAATTATAATTTTTATTTCAAGATATAATATTAGAATAGCTATTAATATTGAAATGAATCTTTTAGAGGCTCTCAAAGGAATGGAAAAAGTTGCTGAACACATCAATGAAATGCAACGAATACATGAAGAATATGGTGCTATATTTGATCACTTGTTTAGACAACACCAAAAGTCTTGCAAGCAACCTATAGATCTAAGTCCTGGTAAAGAAATATAATATTAACGTACATAGTATTAATTTTAGCCATATTACTATGTAACTAAGCGTTCACTATTTATCTTTCAGGTGATTTGTTATACTACGGTGGTGTAGAATGGTTAAATATTTCAGACTTTTTAGGAAAAATAAAGAAAGGGCTAGAATTACACGCTATGTGTTTTGTATTTAAATCAGCTGTTGTCTTCCTATGTAAAGAAAGACTGAGACAGAAGAAAAAACTAATGGTGAGTGTTCTAAAAGCATACTTTACATTTATGTGTCCACACGCATTAGTTAAAAACTTCAGAAAGAGTAATTTTAATTATACGATCGTAAAAGTTTTTCTTAAAGGTATAATTATTATACTGTAACAAATCTTAACCAGAATCAAGACGGCCTGAAGTTGAAAGTTGAATTAAAGTACAAAAACTTTTAGGATAATATTTCAAACTTTTAGGGAGTGTCGTCAAAGAACAACTCAAACGAAGTGGAAATCATCAGGTACCAGGTACTAATACCTGTGACTGAAGTACAAGTACGCGCATCCTCAGCAAAGGATATGGACAGCCACTTTTTGTGGGAACTCATACATCTTAGAAGTCAACTTCAAAGACGATCTGAGAAAGTTTACGTTTTGTCTAATAGGTAAGTTTTTTACATACATATATAAAATACATTTTTATTAATTATGATAATAATTTATGCTATTATTCGATACGGTACCAACACAAATATTAGAGGAGGTAAAATTCCGAGCGTAACTGGTAGCACGTTTTAAGTAATTCATAAATTGCAAAATAATTTCAGTCAATTTTTTTTTAATGCAGTGGTGTAAATGGTCAACCTAAACAAGTTTACAATGTTACTAATTAACCAAACTGTCAAGTTTTCGGAACCTACTTATTAAAAATACAATTAAGATTTTTGTTTTATTTTGTTTTTTGATATTTAATATATGCAGTTAAAACCCTCAAGATTCGAATGAATGTGTTACTGTTTCCATTTAGGGAGGGCTTATATAATAATATTTAATATTTTTTTGTTCAATTCTATTGAAACGGAGTATAGATGTAGTCTACAGGCTATTCCCCAAGATTTCTGACTTCTTGTAAATTTTCTTAACATTATTTTTTAAATGAATTTTATGGTTTATATACTATATGCAGATTAGCATTGTTCTATGAACTCAAGGTTATACCAATTTCGTTGGTTAATAAAATGAACCTAATTCAATGCATATAGCATATACTTGAGTAAAATAAATCACTTTTTCAAAACGCAATTCTCTTATTACGTAGAAATTACAATATTAAGTGAAAAAGAAGTTTAATTATATAAAATAAATAACTGATTTAGCACGGCGGACTTCCGCAACGCGTTCCTGAAGACGATCCGTCAGATTATCCGCGAGTCGGTCCGCAATATGTCGCTGCCGAGTACGCGGCCGGCGCCCGCGCCGCCTCGCGCGCCGCACGCTCCGCACGCGTCGCACGGGCCCCACGGGCCCCAAACGCCCCACGCGACCCACACGCTCGACCGTGACCGCGACCGCCCCAAACATCAGGTATTTTATTTATCTATAAACTGTATTTGAGTTTTTATTCGTACTAAAATATCTACAATATTAAAAAGAAAGTACGAAGTATTACAATAATTACTACCAGATAATATAAACCTAACTATATATATAATACAATAGTACCTAACTTGCTCTCTCTGTATATGGAAGATGTATGTGAAAGACTATCACATCATACTTTATCTACATAAGAGAGAATTGGTTTCAAATAAAAAAGCTATGAAATGTCGTTGTTCCCACTCTTCTGAGTGTTCCTGATAAACCAGTAAATACTACAAATACAATTACTTTTTTCTTTACTTTAACTATTATCATAGTTATAACTTATCGAAATATGTCATTATTTATTTGTTTTTTATTGAAGGTTCAAGTAATGCAGGGATCCCAAACTCTTGGCAAAACGAAAAAACCAAAGATAACTGGGCAAAGATTGTCAGCTGGCAATATAGAGGTAAATTCAATTTATCTGTATTCAATATTATTTTACTTCATTTACATTAAAAACTGTGTTTAATTTAACTATTAAAATCTCTAGGTTGGTGATCTGTCACGAGAAAATTCTCAGGATACAGAAGATCCTCCTCAAGAAACAACTGACGAAGAACCAACTTTTAGACTTCGCAGCAAAACACTAGGCGATACTACAGGTAGGTAACAGATTTATTAAGAGATTTTCTCATTTTATTCACTAACACTTCTCAATCTGCCTTCGCATCATTAATACCTAATATTTTAATAGAGAAGTAGGTACTATTTATTTACTCTTTTCTTTTAAATATCAGTGTAACAAAGTTGTACCTACTACTTGTATATTTTTGTACCCATTAGTAAATCCTGAATTGTTATTGTTAAATCAACCTGCATGTAAATAATATTCGTAATAATTATACGCCAATAAAATCATATCTCAGTTTATGAACATTAACTTAATTTATGATATATATATATAAAGGAAATGGTATCATGATATCATTTTTCGACTGAAAAATCGACTGAGTTCAAATTGAAATATGATTTGACTATAAATTATTGATTTTATATATTACACATATATAAATTGAGACATGAATGTGTTTACACCTTAATACACTAACGCATGTTACGCAAGTCTAACACTAGCTTGTGGTTCCTCGGACCAGAGAGTAATGCAAAGCGCGCACCGCCGCCACCACCGCCCGACGCCGACAAGTCAGACCCAGGCTCCAAATCCGAGGGTGAAGATGAACAACCGCAGCCACCTGCCAAACGAGGGTTAGGCAGAACTCCCAACCACCTCACGCTAAGGTACCAACATATGTATGGGTTATCATCACAATCGACCACACTACCTACACAATCGTAAATTGGCACCAGTCTCCTCACACACTAATAAATTATACTAAACTAAAATTTATGTAATGTAGGTCTGTTCGGCTCTACTCATACATATGTCAATCCTGATATTCACGCCAACTTTGAATATAATGGTATGCTTATATATATAATACGTTCTATTCGCAGTACGACATCGACGCTGAGTGCTGGCAGTACTGGTAGTCAGGCGAGACTTATTCAATCATCACACCAACCAACTCAATATCAACCCACAATGGTTAAGGAATTAGGTAAGCAGGAATCTCAATCTCTTAAATCTTCACCTGAAAGAAAATGTTCGTCAGTATCTGATAAGAAAATCAAAGTGATACGTTCCTGTAGCGGTAGCAGCATTAACAGAGATAAATCTCCAAATAGATATGGAGATCATGTATCGCCTGACAGGGATCGCGTCACCAAAGTTATTGTTTGCAAATCACCCAATAAATCAAGTCTGAAACAAACCAAAACTCTTTACCGCTCGCCAAGAGGCAGTTTTGATCAATCGAAATCTCCTCGAGGTTCTATCGATAAGTCTCGCTCACCACAACAAAGCTTTGATGGATCTAGATCGCCTCGTGGAAGTATCATGAAGTCCCGCGAGAATAGTATAGATAGATCAAGATCACCAAAACCGGCTCCTAAAAAGGGGATAATGCGAACGCCCCAAGCAAGTTTTGATAGATCACCATCTAAGTCTCCAAACATAAGTCGTCGATCATCAAAATGTAGTGGGGAAAAATTAGCTCGACTTGGGACTAATTCCTTGGACCGAATGACACATTATTCCCAGTTAGCAAAAGCAGAAGATAAAGCTATAAAAATGGGTATTGTGGTCTCTAAATCTACAGAATCTATCGCTAAAACTATTGAACATCCCACTTGTGTTCAGTGCTACCTGTCTGGTAAAAAGCAGAGCAAAACCTCCTAGCATAAGGGGAAGGGCAAGTCCCCCAAATTTCGTAGAAAGTCTCTGGCTTCAGTCAATCATTCACAACAAATTCTTACATCATCGGATCGTAGCAGTTTGGAAACTTTGGATGATCCATATGAACGTGGACGTTTCATTCCATCACGAAACTATGAAGATAGTTTATTTGATCAAATTCATGTCTAAACATAAAAGTACCTAATAATATGTATTACAATTAAACCACAAAATAGACGATCGCATAAATAGCATTCGTATTATCTTCATTTTCATGCAAATGCTGATATTTGTGTGGTAGCGTGTTCATCAGGTTATTAATTACGGTATAATATTGTTTTAATGGGTGTTGGTATTATACAATTTAACTAACTCACCCTACAAAGGAATTGAGTAGTTAACAATTTAAAAATATATTTCTCATACTTATAAAATATAAATTATAAGACGTAAAGTTGCTCTAAGCAAGAATCGTTTCAATGCAGTAATATTTATCAACGTAACGTCTACCTTTACAGACGTTATAAGTTAATTATATAAAAACTTACATAGATGACATCACCAAATTACGAATTACCATTTGGTTCCAAAAGATTCTTATCTAACTTGAAAATTTTTGATAAGAAAATTCGAACCATTCGAATTAAACTATTGCTGTCAAAAATATATAAAAAGTAGGTATAATGAGTACCCGACATAAAATGGATATATTGAAAATTTGAAATATACAATAGATAGACGGTAGTATGATAGTATTTTAGTGACCTACACCGTTGATATTAGTATAAATATAAATGCTTTCGTGGTTTGATTGCAAGAGTTTTATATATGATATGATATTATATAATGTCCTACACTTCTTAGAAAGAGACACGCTTATTTTTATAACCCAAAATAACTTGACATCAATAAACTTGGAAAGTTTTGATTATAATTTAATCAATATCAGTAGTGGCACTTCAATTATCTATGTATAGCTAGACTTAGATTATGCACAAACAAACCAAAAAACCCCTATAGATAAAATGAAAAAACCTCAGTGAGTAGTTATAGGCCCCACGTAATAATATCTACTAACACACGTATCTATAGATTTATAAAAAACGAAATTAAACGTTCACCAAACATTCAACTATTTGTTCACGAAATATGTAAATTTATATGTAGGGCACGAAAATAAACCACAAGAAACTATAGCCTAATTCAATGTTGGTTAGCAGTGAAAGTTTATTTTCTTATACTTTTGTGGAAGATTCTTTCACAAAACTATAAGAAAGTAAATCCACTTATGGTCATGAAAAAAAAAAGTAACTTTTTGTTATTTTCTTATGTGTAATCTATGCGAAATTTTTGTTGAAACAAATTACCATCTTTTAATCTATTTACATAATCTACCTGAAGTCTACCTGATTCAAAGAGTGAGTTCTTATGAAGTCTAGTTCAATATTTGTATACGTAACGTTGTCAATATTATTTCCACCAATTTTAGAAATTAGGAAGAAATTCCGATTAACGCGTACTAAAGTTATACATAAGTTAATTGCATTACTAAACTATTACTGTAATAAAATATAATATAATTACTAAGGATGTATTAAAATACAATTTTATCGCATATTAGATAGATACATTATTCTTAACCAAACTCAAATTTTAGGCGTAGGTAATGTTAAGTTGTTATATAATAATGGCTGTGGAATCGTACTGATGATAATCCTTAATCTCTTTGGTCATAATGTCTCTCTTAATAATTTTCATTCGACTATATTATATTGTATCCCGTTAGATATTAATATAATTATTATTACGTAGACGACCATGGATTTGTAGTATGTAACCATTAATTAAGTCTTCCATTTCGAAATACCTGTAATTAATATTAATTAATTTACTCTCGCATTATTTATGTACCTGCTCAACTTAGATTTAAGTTCGATCTGTTTACTGTATTTTGCAATTACGTTACTATTGTATCTACTCACGTATGTATTATATAATATAGTTTCTACAAATCGATACGCAGTCGGTGGCACTAAAACTAAACATTATGATTCACATTGATCTACGCTACAGGTACTAGTACACTCACCATAGATGAACTGCGAGCATGTCCGAAAAATGTTTGTATACTAAAAAGCGACCGAATCTATAAATAATTCAAATGTTACTTTATTAGAACTATTTTTACACTAATCAAATGTTTAGTTTTCGTCATAAACTGACTAATTACTTATAAATAAAATACTCTATATTAGCGTTAGGTATTGACTGGTTTATTATTAATAGGAATCAATTAATTTGTTAATTATAATTTATGTAAACTATCGTTCAAAAATATGGTTGATATAAACGCATACAGGTATGCCCGGAAGAAAACATGCTCACAGTACAATTAAAATTATGTAGACACAAAACAACTATTGTGAAGAAAGTATAATGTTGTAATAACATTAATATTATTAAAATTAAAAATTACATATAAAAAAATAGTAGTCTCTATATGTATTGTGTGTACAATGTTAAATAGATGAATGTAATGTACGAGTACTGTATCCTGTAATAATAAATAGGTTAACCCAAAATACTCTAAAATATACATGATATCAATAAACTTATATCTCTTAAAACATTAAGTAGAAATATATATATGTTATTCTTCAATCACGTAGCGCTTCAATTAGCTATGCACCGATTCTCTATTGACTTAGATAATGCACACATGGACCGACAATTTGCCCAATGGTATTTAAAGATAGACAGAAAGAATATCATCGATTGACCTGCTTATCGACTGGCGCACGTTAGCTCTTAGAGTAATCATCTATACGTACATTAATCTATATAGAACACGAATAAAAATAAGAGTAGTTAGATAGTATATATATACGATATAAAAAACAATTGTAATTATTTACAATTTCACTATTATTTGAATGTTCGATGACAATGTTGACCGGCGTAGATCCGCGTATCCTCCACGACATATCCTTAACCTCCATACATCAAGCACCTTCCAACTATATACGGACGGGCGCCCGGCCCGTACGATTTCTACGAGGGCATGAAACCTACGATACATTCATCAAACATTCAACTCTTTGTTCGCGTAAGCGCGAAAAATTTGATGATCGGTAAAAGTTACATTCGAAATTTGCTCGGTGCACATGCGCCAACTGGCGATATAATTATTTATAAAGAGTTCGGTGTTTGGTGTGTTGTAGGATCGCCCGTGTGGAAACCGCGCGACATGTTGCCCGAGGCGGGCACGCCGGGCGCTCCGCCGGCGCCCACCACGCTGCCGCGCTCACAGCGGCCTGCGCCCCGCGCTCTTCACCTCTCCGCCAGCCGCAAGTCGCTCGCGCCGGACCACCGCCACTAACGCAGCTCTCGTCAATATTCCTCGCGCTCCGGTATTCTTACAGAGTGAGGGGCATGTTCCAATCCGCTCGAAATTGGCCGATAGCCTTCCTTCCCCGCCGCGCAGTCGTGCTGGTATCCGATTTTTCCCGGCTCGAGGACCTTTTACGATCGGATCTTGCCCCGTTTTTCGCTCGTATTTTCTCTTAATGTACATGAATGTACAAAATTATTATCATGGAATATTACCCCTTGAAGAGACGCTAGGGTATGCTAAAAGATAAGTGTTTACGAACCATTTCCTATGCTGTGCGCTTATCCTAATTCGGTACTACCCTGATCCCTTCTCCTACTGAAATTGATATGTCTGTGGAATAACTGCCGGTAATCGTTGTTTGTAACGTATGTACGATCCATATACGATTTTGGGTTTTCAGTAAAATTCAGATTCCAGTTGAGCCTATGAGAATGAATCCTAAGGGTAGATATAAGAATGTGTTAATTACAATGGCAATTCTCATAATTTTGCATTCACACACCGTATATATATATAGCTCATGATTGCACAATTTATTATAATATATACATAGCTTCAATTGAAAAATCTAACATATTCTAATTTCTAGTATATATAAATATGTATTTGTTTTTGTCTTAGCGTGGCTCAAACATCGTACTTATAATAAACATATGATTTTTTCCATAATTAAAAAGACTGCATATGTTTAATACGTATATTATGACTTTACATACCATGCACATAAAATTAAATTTAATATATATAATACTCACTAAACAATCAAATTCTAGTCACTGATTTATTACTATATGTAATTGTGCTGGTATTTAATGTTATATAATTTGCCCAATCAGCTAGTATATATCTATATATATATATAATCACAGACAGTTCGCTATTGAAAAAACTAAGTATATACAGTTCTTCAGAATTGAATTCCATAGTAGTTAAGTACAGGTGTATACATCTATTTGTATTTACATTAATTTTGATTCTTACATAGTACAAGATATAAAAGTAGGCTGTTATATGTAATTACAAATTAAAAGACAATATCACTAATAAATAAAATGTTAAAGATAAACAGAGGTTACAAAATTACTCACCAAATATCTTCATCTATTCTATTCTATGTGTAATAACTTAAAAAATATCAGTCTATATTGAAACGGTTTAAAATCGTACACATGAGTAACGTCATACTTAAATGTATTTGTAAATGAGTTGCCAAATGGATATTGAAACAAATATAGATAGATGAATACTGTAATGTAACACGTAATAAGACATATTTTATGTGTTATAGAATCGATTTTGTAACCACTTCTAATTTAAAAGACTATTTAATTCAACGCCTTCGAAGTGATTAATTATTTTAATATATTAAGTACAATTACGATCTCACGTGTCATAACAGGTATCTATGCCTCACTTCATACACGCACCTTAAAAAGAGTCACAATACTAATACCCACGTTTAGTTTCATTCTAAGATGTTTAAAAAATAGATTTAAAAAAGACTCATGTGACTAACCGATAGGATAATCTATAAATTAAGCCCCATAACATAATTAGAAATAACTTTACCGAATTTCCCATGTACAAGATATAAACATCATTTTGTAAATTCCGTTTACATTAAGTTTCCATAATTTACGCTAAATAAATGCTCCACTACCTCTGTGCCAAATTAGGTGTATACTCCTACACGTGTGCTTGTGAACATAACATTACTGAATAGATAAATTGTGGGAGTAGTTAGTTGTAATGTACTTACGTTTCATTTCACATCAGCAACTCAACACTCACTACCCTATAGTTCAAGATGCACTTACCCTATGAAAAATACACTAGGTAGTTTTGATAATAATTTCTCTTCGAGATCAAATTCGAAAGTTCTATCATAGGCTAGGCGAATGATATAACATTTATCCTACATTTTAGTTTTTTTTTATTTACCAGATGAGACTCATACCACTGGGTATAATAATTTTGTTGATGTTGTTATAAATGTGTTGTTTAAGATCATTGAAATTTTGTGAGTAGAACGGAAGTGTGTGTATCCCGTATGTATTTGTAATACAAAAGTTACGTAACTGTAAGGAAACAAAAGTTGTTTATAGAAAAATGATGTATATTTATTGTATTGTTAATGTATTATGTGAGCAGTAATATACATACTGAAAAGTTATAAATATTATTGATTTTATTAGTTGCAAGGGACCACAGTTCATTTTAAATCACAAAATAATATAAACTAACTCACTGTGTGTACTCTTCAGATGTTTAAATTTTATTCAGTCGATTGTTGCATAGATGTTATATTATATTAATAAAAGCTATTTAATTTCGGGACATATCACTGAAGTGCTATTCCGTTCAAGCTACAATTTTTCAAGTGTTCTCATAAACAATACTTTATCAACACTTGGTATTAATCTTTAATATATTTATATCTATGTTGTAATAATTCTATGTAGATTATGTACTAATTTATTATTGTGACCACAAATACACACAAGCATTATATATATATTTAATATATATATATATATATATATATGTACACATATGTGTATAATATGTTCGCGTAATAAATATATACATATGTCCTATATATTATAAATTGAATTTTAAGTATTGTTTATTAAATGATTTTGTGATTTATCGAAATAAAACCTGTTTATTAATATACATATGTTAAAATATTCGAATTTAATAATTACGAACTTATACACTCAATTTATAGATATTATTATAAGAAAATATAATTAATAAAATGAATAAACAAATATGAGTGAAAAATGATGATGAAGGATGAGCTCATTAATTGCGATTGTATTTCATACTTCAATGACATTTGAAAGTAATGTAGGAAATGAATGAATATTTAGAAAGACTTATTGAAGTAAAATACGAAGGTAACTAATGTTATAATAAGTATTGAACTTTTATAATTTAATGTTATGTTTCACGTTGCGTTTATGTTTATTGTCAAATTTATTGCCAGTGTATAGTGAATATTTCCTCAATGTTAACAATAATTGACGGTAACATTATTGGCAAACTATTTCGATAACGGCGCATTGAATTTGCAGAAATGTAGAAAATTACTGTATCGTAGGTACCATTATTTAAATGAGATTATCAAGTTCAATTATAGCGGAAGGATATTAATTTCAATTATAATCGACATAATATATAACAATATTTTTTGTATTTATAGGCAGAAATTTGTTTAATTAATATTTAGAATTGTGATATAATATATTTCGAATCATAAAAGTTTTAAATACATCATCAAAATGCCTAAATTTAAAGTGCCTTCACAACGATTGAAACGTAAAGTGCACGAGACTTTTCGTAAACTGAGAGCAATGCAATCGTCGCGTAAATAGTTTGTCAATGATTTTGCCAGACAATGTACACACTAAATCTACCTTTAGTGGCTTCCAACACGATTAGTCTAATTTACAAATTAATGTATGTATTCTTATGTTTTCCTTTGTATTGGTATTATACGTTTTATGACACATACGGATATTACTTTTTATTGCTTATGAATAAACAAAATAAATTTATGTCTTTTTTATTATGCCCATCATTATATACCTACTGATTATTGAGCTTAACCTTCGAGCTGTATGTGTATGTTATTTAGTTTAATCACGATAATCTATCTGGACTTGTTTATTGAGTTACTATTATTTAAGTTTCTAGATACTGCGTTTTTTTTTATCTATTTTAATGCTGTTGGCCGCAACAGGATTCTATACCTTTACTGGACGAAAATCGTCAGTGCAAATGTCACTTTAAACCCGTATAGGGCTTGAAACGGATGAACGCCGACTCATCCCTACAATACGACTTTAGTGTAAAGGTACTGCTAAAGGTTTAAACTTCGTTAAAATGGTTCAGAAGATCAATCGGAGGAGTACAAGATCGTGTCAAAGCTCTACAATATGCGTTGCCACTCCGGAGAACTACGATGTCATACCTCTAATTTCCTAAAACATAGAAATAAAACCCCACGCAGGCGACTTTCTACAAAGTCTACCTTTGTAAAACTAGTACCATATAAAGTTCCTGGTCCTGTATTGAAAATGTTGGATAATAACAATGTAATATTAATATTTTTGCCATAAGGCAATCTTGGCAATCTGCGCAATATAGTGTACCTAATATTTTTTAATAAATCTCTAATATTGTCTATATATATGAATAATAAATATAATAAATTCATTAGAGTTTCGCTATTTGTGAGAATTATGTTTATTATGTTCACATATACAGTAACATAGTTTGTATGTGTGCAATAATTTTATTCTGAACCAATTTTTACTATGCCATTTACTCACTTCCAATCTCATTCTTATTCCTTGCTATAATTTTCATCAGAAAGAAAGCAGCTCCTTTGGAAATTACACCTATGAGAGTGAAATTACACGGTGCCATATCGGATATGTCAATGTATAACGGAGATACTAGAGGCGTCACATGGATCGTGATGTCCGCGGTGCTCTTCATGATAGGCGATGGTTACCTCTTACCTCTAAATAGCCGTAAATTTGTTTGCCATTTCAGTTACGTGAAAAGGTTTCACATTATCAGCCTAAATGTTGGTTGAAATATAGTCATACTTTGCTAAGCGAATGAAGAAACTTCGTGTTGATAATCAAGGCATATCATATATATATTATCAGCATGATATAATTTATAATAAGCACGTGAAGCAAGTTAAACTTGCAATGACCAGGTTGGACACCAATGATCTCTTATACAAACCGATACAGGCAATTTCAGTAAAGGGCGACCTCCAATTAGATGTATGAATGATATCCAGTTACTGATATGCAGATGGATGAAAACCTTTCCATAAAGCATACATACATAGACATAAACTAAATATTTTTTATGTCTAAATAATAATAACGGTGTTCAGTAAAATGTGTTTATTAAATCGTACATTGACGTTCATAAATCAAACAAATCAGTGTTTTCGGATTCAAAACCTTAAAATTTGCTAATAAAACAGTTGATCTAGATTGATTGATATGAGTGAAACGTTCAAAATATAATTAATTATTTACAAGATTAATAATAGATAATTATAGCTAGATAGATATATAATAATCTTTTTTATACTTTTCTTCAGTACTTTGCTGTCTCAATAAATTCACTTAAGTATCTAAATTTTGTTGGCCTAATTTTTCAACAAAAATATACGTATTTTTATTATAACCGATCGAAATAAAAACTATAACCGATTAAAAATTGATACGACACTTGACAATATCTTTGACTCGGACTACTTCAAATTACAATAGACTATAATAATGAGAATATGTGTTTCACCCCACATTATTTTTAATTTAATATGTATGAAAATACTTTATTGCCATACAAATTTTCAGTGTACGGAAATACCACACCTTAACTCCTACTCAAATGTAGGCAGTCTATTTCTAACTATCATATAACTTCCACATGAAGCATTACCAGCATATTATCATCAAATTGATTTTTTTTACTGTAATGTCATTGCGATATTATATATAAACGTCTAGAGAAGACACCGTACTTGATACCCTATCTCAATTAATTACGGTGATATCACCACACTTTACTAAAGTCATTCATTGTACATCTGCCAGAACAATTCATTTGTGTAGCAAATACAGTATGGGCCATAGTAAGGAAGGGTAACGGTTGCCTAGTATACACGAACGAACCCACAAATAGCACAGAACTCTCGTGCCCATGATACCCATTAAGCATTATGAGCTCACTGGATTTAGGTATTATTCCTAGGTAATAAAAAACTTTCGCTGACAAAATGTCTTTCTTAAAACTGCAGTGCAGCTCTCTAAAATGACAAATGTATTTCAAAAAGTGTAAATAAGTGCAAAAAACATTCCTTTCGGTACGCGGAAAACGCATGATGTTTTTGCACTGTACCTTCTCTAGCACGTTAGTACTATAAATACTCAATGTACCTATACATAATATTCCTTAATTTTTACTTTCAATATTATCAGGAGTGGCTGTAACCATAGTCATAAGAACTTTCCATCATACCTTCAATAGTATCTATCTATTTTTTTCTTCATATGAAAATAAATGTTTATATTACTCATATATTAACTTCATCATTGAATTTAATTATAGCTGTTAAATTAAAATAGATAGATACTTGAAATATAACCTGTCTCTATATTTTGTTCATGTAGACGATATACATAATTACTCTAAAAATAACAACTACTGTATTTTGTATGGGAAATTAAATTCATACGTATCACAATAATAAAAGACTCTGACAAACTAACTGCAATGGTAGACACAGTTGTGGGATAATCGGGAAGCTCTATTCGTGGAACACCTAAATATATATTATACTTTAATTTACGGTCTTTACATACTTCTACAGTAAAATTATGTCCCTAATACTTAAAACAAATAACAATAGGACTATCTACGGAGATGTATAATATCGTATATACATATTATGTGGCACAGACTACTTTTATCTTATTATCATAATAACCAAGTATTTCTTAACTATAGAAAAGAAGATTTCATTAAGTATAAAATAACATATTTGATCTGCAAGTCAACAATAACTTAATCTGTATGCGGCAGACATGTTATCCGCTACAAATTTCATTAATTGATACGTAAATATATTTAGATATAAATAATAACTAACATTTAGGAAGAAAATGGAACTCCATTGACTAGAATCTTAAGAACTACAAACTACGTTGAACATAATTGGAAAAGACGAACGTCATGAACCTTGTACCACAAAAACCTTCAATCTACAATCAAAGTAATTCATTCCAAATTACTGTGTTAGTGCACATCATGATAAATTTAGGTGTAGGTATTAAATGTATATTATTTATAGGTACCTTTGTAATTGTATAATATTTAATTGTAATTATTATTAAATAACTTTTATTAAGTTTATTACATTATCTACTATTAATGAAACGGTTCAAAAGAAGTTTTATTACGCTATTATTTTATGGTGTTTCGTCAAATTATGCTAGAATAATATTCATCCATCCTAATTTCATATCATATTAAATACGTAAGGCACTCCATTAATTTTGCTGCTTTTTTGTCGAAGAGAGAAAATACTGACACACACAGAACTCTCTATAAAAGTGAAGACCATTGGAAGTTACTGGTAATTAACACGCACCGGACATTTATAAGACGTCATCATATAATTAGAAGCTCAAACAATTACTTAATTAGCCGACTGTAATAATTTTGACTAAAAACAAGTTCAAGCATTAATATATAATATATATGTATCTAATATTTAAATCAAGGCAGACGTTCAAATATTTTTGTTTTTCATAAATAAGTATATATATCGTTTTATACCTATTGAAAAATAAGTACAATAATATTGCTTTGCCGAAGAAATTTCGTTGTGAATGGATTAATAATGTTTTCGTATAAATTAAGAAAATACAATATGTATTTTATTATGGGTAACGACGTAAGTGTAACGATATAATTTAGAAACTTAATTTGTTTAGATTTGGTTTTGCTATATTGGTATAAACTCAAAAATTAACATTTCATTTTATTTGTTGTCCTACAAAATAATGTTTATCACAGACACAACTAATAGAAACGTATAGTTAATCCGTTTATTTTGAATATAATACTCTTGTAATATATTGTATGTATTTATACAAGTAACAACCAAGATAACATTATTATAACAAAGAACCAATTAAATACCAATTAATTTAAATTCCATATAGGTACAGTTTCTATGATTCAGACGATGTAATCTCTATGTGACAAATTAAAACCACAACAAACACTTTACATCGACGTTGTTGGACCCCTAATATTTAATTAAAAAGCCATTTATTCATAAGTAATCTCTTTAAAATTTTTATCAAATTTAACTACCTAAATATACCTACATACATGACTTGTTTCATTACTTTCTGAAAAATTTCGAATGTTAATATAAGTAATCCCGCGCGACGTCTGCCGTGCCCCTTCAAATATTTTCGTGATAAATCGCCTTACTGGACTTAGACTTATATTCAGAAATTATATTATTTTTCATTTATTATTTTAAACTTATTTTGTCCATGTCCATCAGGTACTTTTACAGGAATACCTATTCATTTTAAATTTAGTTTCGAACGCTATAAAATTTATTCACTTGTTTAGAAAATTATGAATAAATTCTTAACATTTTTAGCAGGATGTTAAATACCATTCTGTCTAAGGTATTATTGAAACATTAATTACTATGGCAAATAATATGTATATAGTAAAATATTTTCTATCTAACGTGAAATGCACAGGTCTAAGACATTGAAATGACAGTAGGTATCTATTAATTTAGTTTGTGATATAATAATTCCACAAAAGTTTCGTTGGGCTTATTACGCATCAATTGTACTCGCGACAAAATCTTGTATATATTTGTCTAAACGTTGGTCCCTATAATTGCTATTGTAATTTCTGATAGCCGTAGTGACGCGGAGCAGGATGGGGCATTGACGCCGCGCGTTCTGCGGCCGGGCTCTCCGAATAAAGGCACATTGAGTCATGATTCATATTGTTACTCTATGTAATACAGTACCTAACATTCGCATATCCCTTAACAACATTGTTTCTCTTCCTTTTAAGGTCGCTCTAAAACTAGTTAAAGGGATTAACTAGGTAATTAATATTCTACTTTATAATGTATATATGAATTTATAATGTCACACCACTACTCCCTTCGATTAATTATCGCACACTATAACGAATTCGTTATCACATACTAAAGTTCTATGACATCAAACTTCCATCGTGACTACGTCATTTTGGCAACATGGTGGTGGAACTAAAAATTGTCTAATTTGCTAAGTGGCGAAACCGCCAATAATTAGAGCTAAAGTGTGGACAACTAAAAGTTATCTTCACACTTGATTTCCCGCGACGTCGGTTGAGTCGACCACTGCGGCTCCGATGGAACATCCCAGTCGGCGAACGACTCGTAAGAAAAATTATCGCTCGTGACTTCCTCTAAAGCCACCTCTGTGCGACTGAATGCTTCAGCAAATTTTCCTATTTCAGTCGAGCCAAATGCTTGCTGAAAGGCGGGCAAGGGCACCACTGGCGGCCGTTTCTCTTCAGGAGGCGAACGCCGTGGTTCTGGATAGAAACGATCTCGTACCATCCTTGTGGATTCCGTAGGCATGGCTCTGGCTGCCGAAAACTCGGGCGTGTTTCCGTGTCTGTTGCCATTTTCTCCAGCATAAGAGTTCTCATCGTACGGCCTAAAGGGTGTTGATCTTCCATCTTGTATACATGCTGGATTTTGAGCATAAATATGTGGACCCTGAAATGAGAAATACACACGATAAGTGAAGTAGGTACATACCATAATCATCTATTAAAATCTGCTGCCTGTGACGAAATAATCGCTATAAAAAGAAGATAAATATAGTATAGGTAATATATATATACCTACTAGACTAGCGAAGAAAAAGAGACTTACGTTTCGAAACTTCCTTCTTTTATGTTTCGTCTTTTGAGGCTTCTTTTTTTTACCATTTGGTTTCATTTTTTAACTATCTCTTACGAAATGAAAAGCAGAGCTTGACAGATGTAGATATTCTTGCGTTGAGTATTAGCGAAAATTAATTTCAATAACATAAAATCACATGCCGCATTCCTATGTATCCATTGTATGTTATACAAATTAATGTCATGAGCACAAAAAATGAAAACTGTCATAGCGGTAATAATATATTATATATAGGTTACCTTCATAGAACGGCAATCAGAGGGATAACGCATATTTTCACGTGAGCACGTGTTGCGGGAAGTCCACGTGCCGTTAACTGCGTTGGCGCTGCTCCAACTTCCACCACCGTTCAGCACACCCATCTTGAAAAGTGAATTAATATTTCAATTATAGACTGTAATTGCATTAATAGCCTTCACAGGTAAAAGACGTTTTAACCACAGGTCATTCTTTTTAAAGAATGATTGTCGATTTCGTGTTCTTATAACATTTTTGTTTGTAAACTGATTAATATAAGGTAAATATTAGTATCTTAGTAATATATTAGTAAGGTTAATATATTAGTGAAAACCGCATAAAATTGACTAAGCCCTTTCAGAGATGAGCACGCACTAACGCACATGTATACAAATAGACAACATTTCTAACAATCTTTCTTTTGGGTTCTATCCGTGCAGTTAATAAAGCCATCCAATACGGTTTTTCCCATATATCTCCCACGTATATTATTTATTAAATATATTTAGAAGATCGGCTGCACTTGCACCGAATTTCCTTAACACAAAATAATTTTTTATGACATTTTTCTTGTTTCTCCTCCCACCATAACAAGTCTACTAACTTTACATTACCAAGCCATTTAGAACACGGATAATTTGATAGTATATATTTGTTATATTCGTACTGTACTATTTGGTGATGATGAGAAAAATAAAAAAGAATTATTAATTGTTTATAAATGTTCGTATCCTTGCCATATCTCTTTTATTATGTATTAATCGTCAGTCTTTGGAGGATTGAAAGATTACCTGATAGTGAGGCCACATCTGTGTCTCGCAATAACCAGAACCGCGTCCGTTTATTCCACATTCTAGAGGAGGCTGTAAATAGAAGAAAACAAGAAATAACATTTAAATTTTTGACAACTCATTTTATTAATAACTAATTAGAGTCATCAAATTAAAGAAAAAATATTTGCAGTGATGAAATCTGTTTAATTGAGTTATTGTCGCGGAGCCAAAAAAGGTACAGTAAACAACTAAATTGAACTAGAAGTAAACTAAGAACCATGTTGCTACACAACAATATACCTACTGAACAATATAAATTAAATAAATACTTTTTAAAAATACAATTTTTCAAAATAAACGCATAGAATATATCCAAATACATACGCCACTAAGTAAAGACTAAATATTTAAAAATTCCTTGTAAATATTTAGACTTGGTTGTATGTCATTGAATTGTGAAGTTCGATGGTGCGAAACGTATGTTCCGTCGGGTATCGATTCAGAGGCCGGCTGAAAGTGCCGCCAACGAGGCCGCCCGGCCGCCGCGCACAGCTCGTCCTCGACAACACTGCCTCCCACTGATATACTCGTACTCTACACGTACATATATAAACTTACACGTTTATACATTTCAGCAAAATACAATGCAGTTATTGTTTACTAATATGACATGTATAAGTTTACATGTCATATTAGTAAACAATACTGCACCTGTTGTTAGTTCATGACATTACTTTCACTTTCTATACTTTATATTAGATACTGAATACATACGAGTATACTGTACACATAATCGGTAGGGTACCTATAGCAGCCTCTAACAATATTTCAATGTATAAATAGTTTATTATGAATTATTGAATTATGTAACAAATTTATTAACATTTTTATTGCCGCCCCAGCTTCGCGCTAATATTTGGCATGTCAAATGTACTTCTTTACGCAAATTATTTATTTTATTTATATTTTTGATAAATTGTCGATTTTACCAACATAATCAATGATTTTTATGATCATCTTCTTCTTCCATATTCCACTCATTTGTGATACCTAATTTTGTTGTTGCCGTATCTAATAGTATACATAAACAATGTCTATTTTTAAAGAAAAGATATATGTACTAGTTCTATATCTATTTCTGAACAAATACTTTTCTGTTTACAACTGTTATCTTTAAACTTCTGACGCTCTAAGCATTGTTAACAACTGGAGTTCAACCAACATGAATAATAATAATTGCTTTGACTTACACGTACCTATTGGTAACACGAACAAAATAGTTCAACTTGTGAACTTAAGAGAGCTCTATAGTACATAATAGAATCTCATTATATTAATAGTATATTTATGAGAGTTTGTAAAGACGTTGTTACCCAATTTGTTTACTGTTCAACGAATTATTTAAATTTAGTTAAATAAATACTTTGGAATAATTTTGATTGTAATTCAAACAGGCGAAGTCGCGGATCGTACCTATTAAGTAATTTGATATTTGAATTATATATCGTGGAAAGTATATAATCTGTAGGTACATGAGATAATGTTTAGTGTGTCGGGCTCGGCTTGGGCGCGGGGTGGGTGGTTGGACGCGTGGCGGGGTGGACTGGCGCCGATCGATGTCCGTCACTGACTGTGCACCGCGTTGCAGCTACTGCATCCATCACAATTCATATCTCAGCAGACGTCGTTAACCCTCGATCTAACTGACAACGGATGAGACATTACATCGTACCGTCTGAATTCCTTTCTCTGCGATCAATATGCTAACGCCTTATCTTCTGTACATGAAGGATTATATTCTTTCCTTTTGTTAGTAACGATAATATGTAAATGCAAATACACAGAACATTATTAAGGTGTATTATTTGCGGTTTTTTAACTGTTTATCAGTTATAAAACCGTAAAGTTATTTGTTAATTATACAATAAGTAACAAATTCTAGTTGTGATATTCTATAGTATAATAACCACTCTAATAAGATTAATATTTCAATAATTCTGGATATAGCTTATAATTGTATACACAATTAAACAAGTTTTGTACGCGTAGACCCACTGAACCTGCTACAAAATTCGTAGCGCAGTCTACGCTAGGGCGCGCTAGCGCATTATCTCTGTTTATTATTTAATTAAAAGATTTATAATTGAAACATTATTTTATTTTATCGATATTGTTATTGAAATCAAAAACGTATACAGAAGACTTTTACTTTATGCTGATACAGAGATATTCTTGAATCATAAATGTCATATAATCATAATATTTGTTGATATTTTAAAACATAGGTGGTGTGTTTATACAAAGCACAACCTTATATGATGGCAGACTAGTGGCGGGAGATTTGCGGAGGCCAACTATTGAGCGGCGAGCGGTGAGCGCGCGCGACCCACGTGACTTATCGATCAGCGAGGCGCCCACGACACTCGGAAAAATCAACCGCTGACAGCTTTCACAGACCACCTCACCCCTCCCCCCTCCTGCCTGCTTTGCTTCGCGCCTTACTCCTCACAGCCATGCCACTACCCCCGCCCTCATTAGCGCCTTTGTACCGCTCACTTGTCTTGTAATATGATGCCGTAATGATACCACTTTTTACAAGATTATTCAATGATTTTTATTCCGGTAGATAATATTACAACTGTAACTAATTACAGTTGTAATATTTTCTATTGTACCTATATAAATTTAACATTATAAACATACAGCTATAGTATGTTTATAATGTTTGTAATATATTCAAAACCTTGTCGGTTTCTCTAGTTTCGCGTTGTTTAGCGACATTAGGTATATGTGGTGGTTCTATGTGAAAGATAGTTATAATTTGAATGGCATCCCGTTAAATGCAGCGTACATATCGATTCCGATTTTGGAACATAAATACGTAACATGAATGTATAAAATAGTTGAATGAGTAATCAGTAACATTATATATAACCATACATTCTGTTTTTATCAAAAAGTAAGTCACTGAACGATTATCTCATTTATATCGATTTATTATCCAAACTTCGGAATGAGAATCACATTAACATATTAATAAATCACAGAAACTGTTACCCGTCGGGATGTTGCGACTCATACTAAATTAAACTTTATGTTTACTGCCTAGGATTGATAGTAGTTTTTATTATAAAGGAAACGGACTGTGGGGATGTCGGCTGTCCTTTGACACTGACCTACATAACTTTGACTAGCCTTTTTGCTTTGCGGTCACATTTTCATATTGTCACAAAATTATTGCTTTGTTCACATATGTATTGCAAGTTGTAGTTGTATATATTATATTATTTTATATAAACATATATACAGATATATATCTTGGGTATTTTCTAAATATCGCCCTATTTCAAAACATACTTCAATCAATATATACTTTTACTAATTGACAGCTTTTATATAAATTCAATGTTAATCTTAAAAAACTTATAAAGAATCCACATGTTTTAAATATAATAGTAGACTGTTTTACAAGTCGAGTAAAACTAGACTGAATAGCGTAACTTTCACTTTCGTATAAGAAGTTATGATAGAATAATATAGATATCAACAAGTTCTGAATGTAGCAGTCGATCAATACCTATGCATTCATCAAGTGTATTATTTCGCAAATTAATATTCTCATCTCCTTTATTATATTAAAAACATAATTTTATGAATTAGAAAATACTATGAAAGTGAGTTTGTTTGTTTGTTGGAGCTTTAACAGTTCAACTAACCGTTATGAAATTTGGCACACGCACGCAATATTTGGTATGAAGGACATAGGTAGGCCACTTATATCCCGGTCAATCAATATAAAACAATCATAAGGACAAAGTCGAAGGCGGAAGAATGTAAAATGCCTGTCATAGTGACGGGGGAGCCATATGCTCATATTACTAAAATTATATTATCATTAGGCTTATTACTGGCCTATTTTTAGAATAAAAAATATTTTTATGTTAGCGACATGTTCTCATCTCATCTCATCTCATCTCATAAAGTGACAATTAAAAAATTACCCGGAAAAGACGATCAACGACGACGACTCATACTAGTCAACCAAAATTTATAAATGTATGCGCACCGGCTTATGTAGTTAGGAATAAAAACACAATATGAACTAAATATTTTTGTACTGACCGTGGACGGGTGCGGAAGTTGTAGCGCGGGAGTGAGTGCCCGCTGCTCCCTGCGAGCCAAAGCGCGGCGCACGCGCGCCTCCTTTGCCGCATAGGCACCATAATCTACAAAAAAATATACAATACATTACTATTTTACTTATTTATTTATTTGTTATTGCACAAGAAGTAAATTATAAATTATATACCTAAATAGAATAGTACAAAAGACGGTATTATTGTATAAGCAATAATTACATCAAGTTGTAACAATAGAAAGCGAATCTTTGTAGTAGCTAGAGTAAAAAACATTTTAGTGTTCAAAATTACGAGTGACTTTATTTTAATAGAGATTATTATTTAATTTATATTATTTTTAGTTAAGATTTATCAGCATATAAGCAGCCTTAAAAATGTGTTTATTTTATATTATCATTCAGTTTTCGTACTGATTATAATACTTAATACTGGTCATGATACTAACATAAGAACATTGTCAAAAATATTATTTTTTGTAAGTAGTATTCACTTGATAATTATTATTTATTACTCTATTTAAAAATCTATTAAATATTAATTATATACTCTTTATTTCTCATGAATTTTTTAAACCAAAATATATTCCTTTTAATCATATTTTAAAAGCAGCTATGTACAAAAGAGAGTAGTTTTACACTAAAAGCTTTTTGTCTAGGATTATGTGTTCACTAAAATAGTCAAACTCATAATTTATGGACCGTAAACAATAATTGTCTAGGTAAACCATTAAATACCGCGCTATTTACAACTTTGCATCGTCAGTAGCGTGCTGTATACTCTAACAGACGTTTAATTTTAGAATTGACACTAGTTTAACGTAAACAGAGAAATCACATGGTAACTCTATATTGGTAGAGTACAGGGAAAGTGATTTCTTCTCTGTCGATCTACAGCAAAACGAAAGAGAGGCTCGCAACGGTGAACGACTTTTCTTTCTACGACTATTTCCACACTTGTGATAGTAATATATAAATAATATTTTTGATACATTAATAATTAGAATTATTACAAATTAGAATATACGTAACCAGTATAGGAATTAAAATCAATAATCTAATTACATTACCAGCTAGACTTATATGTTTAACTTCAATTAAACATAGCATAGTGACTTTTCAAGTAAATAAAGCTTCATTTAGTATTTAAAAAATTATCAAATATATATTTTAGAATTGATGATATATAAAGTAAATCTAAGACACTATCTAAAACAAGACAGGCAGAGTTTTACAGAGTGCAAAACATATTAACCATTGCAATAACGTCTAGTGAACTGCACTTAGTGACAAATTTTATGATCAAAATGTTTTCACTCACGCTGAGAAAATCAATGACACTAGCATTCACAAGGACGTCGCACTTCTATCGTGTCGCCACGCCAGTAACCCTAAGGACTGACATTTATGGGCTTGAAATTATGCAAAAGCGGATTTAATGTTGATTTTATGTTATGGAAATTATGTAAAAAGTGCCTAATAAAATAAGCTAGTACCTAGCCTTAAATACGTGCTCAATGTTGAATTGCTGAAATTCAAATTCTAACTCGACGTCACGCAATTTTATACTATAAAACTGTAAATAAATTCAGAGGAAAATTTAAGAAATATCTAAGTAAACAAGTAGTCAACAACTCTACAACTTATAGCTATTCTACGTTAGATGCCGTTTTAATCTGAGACAAATTATAATACAAATTATATCTCGAGTCTCGACGAATTAAACAGCGCAAAAAAATCATTTACATATTCATTAATCGTCTATTTAATCATAATAGCTTCTATAAAAAAATATAGGCGTTTCAATATACAATAAACAACGTAAATATACATATTGTTTTAGTTATTTCTCATTTGAATAAAAATGTGTATTAAAGTATGGGTGTTCATTCAGTACGATTATGACACATGACGCCACAACATTGCATTATTTACGAAGATGTAGCATTTATATGGATAAAGTTCGGTGTGAATCGAGACGCGGGCGTTAGTAGTCCGGTCAATATGTAGAGTGGCTGTGCGGGCGATCAATCGCGCTGCGACCGACGCGGGGGAGGCTCGACCACCTGTAGCGCGAGTCGTCCCCTCCGCGCGCCTCGCGGCTCACCCCCGCGCCCTCCAACATCGACACGTGACGTAGACGATAAGAAATCCGCCCAAACGTAAACATTAATTCTTACTTCATTCCTCATTGTTCAGAATGTCGCTTCGCGCCACGCGCGCATTCCGATCTCTCTTATATTGGTAAACAAATTACAGAGCGACGCGTCATCAGCAACTTTGTTGTTGTGAATATTACCTACAGTGTATATATATATATATACCTGCCTCTAACTAGTACGTTACTGACTTCTAACTTAATTATGTATATGGAATCAGAACTATATATATTAAATCTATAGATTCGTTGTTTAAGAACAAGTAATTATATTCATCAAATAGATAAATCTATATGCAAAAATTATTTTATTTTATTCGTAAAATAGCTCTATTAAAAATATTATGAATCTAAAGTGTGTCTATTTGATTCTTATCTAAGTTATTCCGCTAATTACATATAATTTAATATTTATGTATTTATGAATGAGAAATAGAGTAAGAAAGAGTAATTTTTATCTTTATTAATTGATAATAACTAATTTGTCCAAAAAAAAAAGGAAATCACAGGTATTAACTAGTACCATTATATAAAATTACTAAATACACCTGTTCAAGAATATTTCGGGCTTTGATGTATGTAAAGAAATAGATATTAAATAAGTACCCTTGTTATTATGAGGTCAGACAATGTGCTAGCAGATATTGATTTTCTAATTTTTGCTCTTTAAATCCATTACATTAAAAAATCTATTGTACGTATACTTTTTTAATACAAAAATATTGACGTATTCAGCTATTTATACCGATAACACATTTTTTTAATAACATCCGTATTAGACTCATACTTAGTAATTAAGGTAATTTTAAAAAATAGTGTTTTTATTTTGCGCAGAAAAAACATTATCTATTGTATACCTAATTTCCGAATATACTTGATATGATGTTACTTTTATAGAAAAAAACAAGATAATAAATGATTTCCAAAAAGTCGTTTAATTAATATTTTTTAGAAAAATGTAATTTAAATCTAGATCTTTCGTGTTCATGTGTTTTGTGCTCAATCATACATATGCACTTGCATTTACATGCAAGTGCACCTACCTACTTCCTACGACAAACTTTTGACTAAAAACATTGTTACGTTTATGGTACCAATTTTATCATAACAAAAAACAACCAGGTGGGTAGTAATTGCTCTACAATTAATTGTCTCTAAAGTACTAAGCCATTAAAGTTCAGGCATTATCAAGCCAGCTTAACTTGTACTGTTTAGTGCGACATAACAATATGAACTCCTCAATACCAACCCATGGGCATAACATGTTCAGCGTGGTGCAGATGGTGAGAAGGGTAGTCGTAGCGGTAGTAACGGGCGTAGGCATCGTGCGCGGGCGGCGCGTAGTATCCGTGAGCATACGGCGCATACGGCAGCGGTGCATACGGCCCGTAGCTATCCCAACCTGCGCTCGCGCCGCCGTACTGCCCGTGGCCGCGGTATTCGCCGTAGTTGCAGCAATCCATTGCTCCACGTGCCCTACGCTCCTGGCAGCGCCCTCGCTCGCCGCGCTACTTTCCATCCTCGCCCTAACCCGCTTCGCCACATCACACTACCCTAGTACTACACCTACCCAATTTTATTTTTCATACAGCTCCTAAATGCATCACGACTATCCCACTCTATTAGTAAACATTCTTCGACTAGCTCTATATTACATCAAACCGACATATATTTACTTTAAAACTATTGAAAACAGTTATTCAAGTGCATTTATCAATATCAAAAAATATACTTAGCAATGTATTGACGTATTTTCAAGTATACGTCGGTATGACGCTTTGCCGCGTAGAGATCGAGCGCAGTTAGTTACGCGGCGGGAATCGGACGCGGGTGCGACGTTAGGTAGCGAAAGGAGGTCGTTCGAGTTTGCCGGCGACGGCAAGATATTCGATGGACGAGGGCGGAGAAGTGGCGCGGGCCGCGAGGGAGGGGCGACGCCCGCTCGCCGGCGGGTCGACGCGGCTCGGCGCAGCGCGGCGCTCGACAGACGCCGACTGAAGGCGCCGCGGAATCGATACGCCGCCACCGCCCGCCGCACCGCCATGCCGCGCCGCCCGCAACCACTACCTGCCTGCGCCCGTATTGCGCGGGAACTTTGTCTTCCCCGATGGAATTTTATATTTAGAACCATGGTGAAACGATTGATCGATACTTTGCACTATTAATTAGCACACACTTTCACTAGAAAAAGTCAATTAATTAAACCCACGTATGCTATCTCTATTAATCAACGGAATACCCAATACTGTTCTGATACAAAATAAATATGAAAGAATACAAAACTATATTTTTGAATAACCGCTAACTTGCAAAATAAGTGAAGAAGTATTTCTGGGATTTCGAATTTAATACATTATTTATTTATATTTTATTGGAGTTTGTAAGGAATAATAAGTTGCGCTTATTATCTAGATACTTGCAAAGTTTTATCGAATTGCGCGTAGGCGGCAGTGACCCATATCACCGGCAGTGATGCGGCGTGCGGCGCACCACCCGCGCCCTTCATCCTTCGCTCGATTACACCGTTGACAACTTTTTGTCAAGTAAAATAATATAAAACTTATAGAAATAATATCAAAAATGTTTTGAAGAAATTCTAAACCTATTTGATACTAGTCGAAATGTCAAATCTGGCTTTGAAATGCAGTGTATTAGAAAATATAAACTGATGATTTCCACTACTCTTCAGATTACTAATGTTTGCGCCCTCCGCGTTGTTAATATCTATATTGTAACATAAAATACTTAAAATAATTTCCAAGATAGAACACAACACTGTTAATTCTATCTCCGCTGATAGGAGAGTCAAATAAAACCACATGTTTTTTTTATTTTAGTATATAAACTTATTATGACGCAACAGCATGAATATTTAAATATTCTTCACATAATTCATGTAATTATTTTTTTGATGTTGGTTATTTTTCGTAAGGTAATTTTAATACGATTTGCCTACATTTTGTTTGTGTTTTGGAAATAAGCCTTGCCGTCTGAACTTTAAAGAACTGAATTGTTATAAAGCAAGATCCAAAATTTTATTAGCGAGTTTGAGAACGCTACATAATTATCCAAATATTTTGAGCGCCATCTAGCAACGAGTAACTGAACATATAACATCAAAAGATTGTAAGTCAATCATCAAGAGTTGTAGTTACCCTATAAAGATAACACCTATAAATCTTTACCACTAAGTACTATAACATTAGTAAATTATTGCAATGTTATTTAGTTTTATTACTTAGGTACTGAGTAAAATTTTACTATATGTAATCTCAATTTATTATATTTTTCCTAAGGTCTTTCTCTTTTTTTCATTCCCTCGATAATTTTGCATTTTTGTACAGCAACGAAATTTAAAATATAAATGCGATATCACACTACCTATATAATTGAGATGAACTGATGATGAAGTGTCGTGGAACTTTGAAACAATTAATAATAAAATTATCAAAAAAAGAAATTAAAATTTAATTGTTCCTTCGTTTCAATTTTTTAATAATAATTGCATTATTTATTTCCAACACCATTAAGTATCAATTCTATCTTTCGTGTCTGTACACGAGTTGGCGCATGCGCAATGAAAAATTTCGGCATACAGATCTGAAAAATCGTCCAATAGAAGTAAGAAATATCACTGCGTCCTCTGGCGATTCTTGAGCGGGTCGGATTTTTTTTTATATAATCAAAATGAAAAACAAGCTTATAGCAACCGGTAACTGTGTCCAATATACATGAACAGAACTTATTTTTGCATTAATTCAGTGAAGGAATCAGGTCTCTTATTCTTTCGAAAGTGTCGGACGCTTGCTGGTAATGAAAGAATACTGAAATGGTATTTTGAAGACGAAACAATAAACTAAACTGTTACATTTCTATGTTTATTTGTGTAAAATAGGTACATCATTTACGTACTTAAAATACATTTTGAAAGAATCGATTTGCAAGAGAAATAAGTATTATTTATTCATTATTTTTTATTATATTTACTGCTAGTTTCAAATTAAACATTGCGTAAATTGTATATCCATGGTACAACATAGGCAATACTTATAGCATATTCCACGGTGTAGACAGTCAGCTTATTTTCCACAGTACAGTTAAAGAATTCGACGAGTACTGAAACAATTGTTCATAATATATTTACTTCTATGATAATATATTCATATAAAATACAGTAGATATGCGTGGTTATGCCAAATTCTTTTTGAGGTAGTTGGAATTGTGTAAAACTTTTTTTTACTCATTGTTCATGCTAACAGAACAAAAGAGGAAAATATTAAAAGTATTATTTTTTTTTATAGAAGTCTACTTATTTTGATTTCTTTTTGTAGGTTTACAATCATACGTATTATGTATGGATTATATAATAATATTTGGCTGTTTATAATATCGGATGCAAAGGACGTAAATTGCCATATTGAAACAAATGATCTATTTGAAAATTACCGCATTGAATTCTAATTTCATTAATTGAATAATCCATATGTCCTGTAGTCTACGTTTTAACTTAATTTATATTATTATTGTTATGTAAATGTATATGTATATGTAATATATATTATTTTTATAATAGATAAAGGAAATCCATGATATATTTTATAAAGTTAGATCATTATAAAAAACTTCGGGGATTTTCTCTCTTTATTCAGGGTTTTCTCTCTTTATTCTCTTTATTCCCATTATTCTTATATTAATTCTAATAATACACTTAGATTCATAGCATGCAGCTACGTGTAACCAGAACCTCTTCGTAAAATACTGTACAAAAGTCTGTTGTGGTGGTGGTACTTCTACCTGTATATTTCTATAAAATTAATTAAATAATTAAGTACTAACGACATACATGCTTTTTGGCATGATGAATATCCATATTTTCTTAAATATGTAAGTAATTACTGATACGAATAGTTGTTTTGTTACAGAAATATTCATAATTCTGTAGCTACTTGTGGTAGGAGTAATATAGTAGATATAATATTAATATAATACAACTCCTACTATTGAAAAATAGGAGATATATATACTGAGCCGGATTTCACCGAGTATTTACTATAAGCACAGATAACATAATATTACATAAGAACTATAGATATCGCATCACGAAAATCGGATGTCGAGATATCTTTGATATACTTACTTGCACAGTGGAGAGATCATCAATTATAAAAGTCGTGGAGTGCTTGTTTCAAAATTAATTTAAAACTTCATACTAGTTCATACACAGTAATACACAAATATACATTTATGTGGAAATTTTAAAAAATTACGTTATACCACAATTATCTGTTACTTTGTTCTATAATTTATTTATTGAATAAATATCTATGTAGCACTTGCGCTAAATATTAAAATTACTTTATTAAAGTATACAATGTTGACATTGTAATGTATTTAATATTTTTTTTTTGTATCCTGGCATTATATTTTCATTTTGTATTTACATTGTATTATGTTATCTACATATCAACACGTACATATTTGTGTACTAATCAGAATAATACCTATTTTGTGCACCTTATACTGAAACTAGACAAAACGTAAGTTAATAAATTGTTGCTACAATGATATCATCCGACTAGTGGATTGATTATTGTATCTTAAAACTAGCTATGCACACGGTATCACTTGCGTGAAAATACTCAAGATATTGTAAAGTTTCATTAAATTCCAAATGTTTGAAAAAGTAACAAACATGCATCCGTGCATCTACATCTATAGCTCACAAATTTCCGCGTTTATAATGTTAGTAAATTTTTACATCTCGACGCATATAAAAAGTTGGAATACAATTTTTTTTACCGACACATAGCGGTCCTTATGCACACGTTGACTTCCAATACAGTTCATAGATGGTAATTATAATAAAATAAACAAATGTTGATTTTTAAGAAGTTACAGTAGTTATGAATAATGTTAAAATTATAGTTACAAAATATTTTGCATGTAATTCTAAACTGTTTACTTTTAAAGATATGTCAGTTATTGTCCATTGAATACAATAATAAGGAAATAGATCCAATTAGCTATGTATATCAAATTCCATCGTTGACGTTACCGGTCCAGACAATCGGTGCACAATAGATAAGATAGCACCCTGTCATAATGGCAATATAACGTTTATGGATGTATGACAGTAAGTGTGTTCTAATGTTGTGTAGTAGAGAAGCCAGGCGCGGGTTATCATGCAGATTGCGGGCGAATCAATAGGGGCGCCTCGGCCACTGACGGCGGATGACGATCAATAGCGTCCCAGCGGAGCTGTCTCCGCATTAAGGGGCTTCCTCAAACGCCCTTACACCTACCCACAACCTATCTATGCTTCGTAGGTATGTCACTCCACATTCATTACAATGTACGGCTACTCAAGCACAAAAAACTGTCTGGAAAATAATATTATTTTAGTGTAGATTTCTTTACGATAAACTAAAGTTGATAATGAATTAGTAAGTTTGAATATGTATTTAACTAAAATAAATTATCTACTTTATATAAGTTTGTGAACAATACTACAATATATAATTTGTCTATCTACTCTTCATACCAATTCCGATCGATATTGGAATGCGCCATTTCTCATCCTATCACACATACTCCAGAATTGTATAGTAGTAACCTATTAGTTCTAAATTTCGTGATGGTGTCGTTAAAGTCGTAACTCGAATAGATATCATATAAAGACAAATATCGCGATGATTCGCGACAGATGGTTTAGTGAGTTATCCAATATTGTAGGTACATAGTTGACTTATTTGGTAGATTTTTTTAGTGACCCTACCCGACTTTGTTTAATTGCATATAACACGTGACGTATTCTACAACTAGATGTCTAGCCATTATGGCTTCTAAAGTCATTCTATCTTAGAGAATAATGTACCTTAAATATTTTTTCAAACAAAAACTACTTTCGCTCTCTTTATTTATACCTAAAAATAAAATTGGAGTGTCTGTTTGTAATACTGAAATAACCGTTTTTACTACATGTATATGAATATAAATACAGTACATACACCAAAATAACATATTTACAATGGCTGGACCGATTTTGACGGGACTTTTTTTGGACAGGTAGCTGATGTAATAAGGAGTAACTTAGGCTACTTTTATTTTATAAAATCTCTTTTAATTTAGAGAAATAAAGTTAAAATCCACCTGGACAAAGTCGCGGGAACTATAAGCTATTATTAAATATATTTGTATATATAGCGCTTTAAAAGAAAGGTATATAGGTACCTTTGTGGATTGAAATCGATATAGAGATCATATAAAAGTAAAGTTACTTACATGCCTAATATAGAGCGTGCTCTATTAGAAACATAAGTATGATCACTAAATAACCACTAAACAAGTAACGATTAACAGGTGATTTAGGTAGGTACCTGCATAAAAATATTACAATTTTTATCTAACAATATAGTGTTTATAATTAAATCGTTGACCATCATTACGTACAGATTACAACTACAGATACTTTGGTAGGTACCTACTTGGCTTTGGGTTCTGTGATAACAATATCGGCAATCTTTCAATGGACAATTTCAATTTTTTCACTACGTTTTGCTGTATTTTCTTTAATAGATAAAAATGTAATTATAATAGCAATACGTTGACTTCACCCAAGTAATGAAAATTTCATCAAAGACAAGTACCTAATTCCTGATTTTGAAATACAATAGCTATATATAGGGTCCACCTACTGTATTACGTAAGAGAAATTGTAATTGCCTTGTGTATACAAGTACAAGATTCAACCTACTCTCGAGCTATGCAGAGCTTGTGTTATAGCTGCTGGACAATTGATATAAATACGTAATCACGTCATGAGCTGTTTAGTAGCCATTTTTTTTTTGTAATCACGAACTTAATATACCTACATAGAAAACACTCAGATGGTCAAACAATCATACTCATACTATTTATACCTTGCAATCCAACCCGCGACCATCGGAAGTGAAGCTGTAAGCTAGACATCTAGATCATCGGAAATAAAGCGATGTGCTAAACATCTAGACTATCGAGGTCGTCAATTACAACTTCTTTGTATAAATTTAGTGTACCTAAATATAAAGTGAGTTTGTTTGTTCCTTACCATTGCCGAATTAACGACTCAGCCGATAGTCATTAAACGTGTACACATAGCACCTACTTATTCAAGATAGGCAAGAATATAGGCTGCTTTTTATTCAGGTCAATCAATATATCTCGTCAACATAGAAGAAGTCGCGAACAGAAGTTTGTCTTAATAAATACATTATAATAGGTAATACCTAAGTAGCATACACTATTTTTGATTCGAGTGTATGTATGTAGGTGTTATAGGTACCTTCAATTCTTATAACTCTACACTCACACAAGTAGTACCTCAGGCAGTGAGCGGCAGATATCACGGCCGCTCACTGCTAAGCATCATGCTAATATTATTCTTATATCGCATATTTTTCTAATGCACCAATGATAGATATATGTATATTTTTAGGTATAAGTCACTGTCTAATTGTAGACTAATTATTTCTAGAAATGTTTGCACAATAATTAGTGAAAGCATACGCATATTGTATATATTTATTTTTCGATGTAAATAAAATAATAATATTATTTATAAATAATACTAATATGTATATATGAATAAACCTCTTTAATACAGTAGGTATGTAAGCTATTTTGAATCTTGGAAAAATAATTCTGTTAAACATTTTCATTCCAATTGAGCCAACAGTGAATTGAGAAAAATATTCCTTTGAAAATGATAGCATTATCATGTATATATGTGTGTGTGTGTGGTGTCGCCTTAAGAATAGGACCACCCTCTCTCATCCCGTGGGTGTCGTAAAAGGCGACTAAGGGATTCATCGACCAGTGGACGGGCAGCAGCGTTCTACTGAGTAACTACCATCACACTGCGATCGCCAACCCGCATGCCAAGCGTGGCGATTATGGCAATATCCCCCGAAATGGATTTACACCCAAGGCTCCGGCCCCCAGTCCCCGGCGGCCCCGCTAGTCTTGACCATGGTAGCGGTCATGGAAACGGCGGGGCAGGGGGTGCGAAGAATCTCCGGGTAAGACCAGGCTACCACAAACGACAACCACAGGCCCTGGCAACATACAACGTTCAAACACTGCGGACCGACGAAAAGTTCCGAAAAGGCTTCAGTACCATAGACCACATTCATACGCTGCGGCAGGTAATTCAGAATACCGAAGAATACAACCTGCCACTTTGCTTGACGTTTGTGGACTATGAAAAATCCTTTGATTCGATCGAGACGTGGGCTGTGCTACAGTCTCTCCAGCGGTGCCAAATTGACTATCGATATATCGAAGCTTTGAAATGTTTGTATGAAAACGCCACTATGTCAGTTCGCCTCCACGACCAGAATTCGAAGCCTACCCAGCTGCAGCGAGGTGTCAGACAAGGCAATGTCATATCGCCAAAGCTGTTTACCGCTGCGTTGGAAGATGTTTTCAAGCTTCTGGACTGGAGCGGGCTGGGCATCAACATTAACGGCGAGTACATCAATCACCTTCGATTTGCCGACGATATCGCAGTCATGGCTGAGACCCTGGAAGACCTTAGCAAAATGCTCGAAGACCTTAGTAGTCTCACAAGGAGTAGGTCTTAAGATGAACATGCACAAGACGAAAATTATGTCAAACACCCATGTCGTACCTGCTCCCGTAAAAATTGGAGATTCTACACTCGAAATTGTTGATTACTACGTATACTTAGGGCAAACTATCCAGCTAGGTAGATCCAATTTCGAGAAAGAGGTCAATCGTCGAATCCAACTCGGATGGGCAGCGTTCGGGAATATCTTTTTGTCCGATATATCTTTTTGTCCAAATATCCGCATTGTCTCAAGACGAAAGTTTACGACGAATGTGTATTGCCAGTGATGACTTACGGCACAGAGACGTGGTCGCTAACTATGGGCCCCATGAACAAGCTCAGAGTCACTCAGAGGGCAATGAAGGGGGCTATGCTCGGAGTTACTCTGCGTGATCGAATCAGAAATGAGATCCGCAGAAGAACCAGTGTGACCGATATAGCCCGAAGAATTGCGACTCTGAAGTGGCAATGGGCAGGGCACATAGCTCGTAGGACAGATGGCCGTTGGGGCAGTAAAGTCCTCAAGTGGCGACCACGGACCGGAAGACGCAGCGTGGGAAGGCCTCCAGCAAGTTGGACCGACGATCTGGTCAAAATCGCTGGAAGGCATTGGATACGAGCAGCGCAGGACCGATCGTCGTGGAGATCTTTGGGGGAGGCCTATGTCCAGCAGTGGACGTCTTCCGGGCTGCGATGATGAGCATGTATATCTTCTTTGGCATTTATATTAATATTATTAGTTAAAAACGCTAAATTTGTTCCGAATCGTCAAGGATTTTGTACTTTACACTTAACAGTATCCATAATATCTACAATAGTAAAAATTACAGTGCAGATATTACAATATCTGCACTGTAATGTTTGACTTGCATAAGTGACTGCCTTATGTAATAAATAATTTTTGATTTTAATATGTAATAAAGGTCCGAAAAAAAACGGTAATAAGCACAATTTTTTATTCATAACATAATTTAAAATGTAAATCTTGTAAAATTCTTGATAAAATATTCAACAATTCTTATTAACATATATATCATTTAATTACAGTAGTAACTTACTTATAAATTTTCAATAAGTATATTTCTTATTTATAGATCTTAATTATAATTTATTTTCACTAATGGCATTCGACACTAGGAATAGATCTCATCAACTGGGTAATACTAGCTATATTTATTTATAATAACATATCCATTAACGATATTACATAGTTCATTAATAATAACGCTAAATAGCATATCGTAAACTTATTAAACATAACTCGTCAATATCATTTTGGCACAAATTACCAAATGATTGAATTAATATCTTGCAATAATAGTACCAAAACATAAATGATTCATAGTAAAACTGTCTATTTACTATTTTATATAGTTAAATGTAATTTTTTTAAATATTTGGATTGATTTAGTTTTAATGACAATCAACTATCTTCAACAAAAAAAGAGAAAACATTCATTTAATAGTCTTTTACCATATAATCTTATTAACTGTATGAATAAATTGACTTTTCCACCTTGCGATTTCTTCAGTTTACCGTGACCTTTACACAAATTTTATTATGATTATATAATAATGATCGTCTTAAACAAAAAGTGTTCATTATATAAACATATGATACTAGAAAATAACGTTAATATTTTATCAATGACGATGTTTATTTTCATTCGTATTTTAAAATACTGATGTTAGTATTAAGAGACAAAATAAAACTATTAAGCTTTGGAGTAGGTATATACCTACTCCAAAACTTTGGGTATTGTGTAAGTTTATAATTTCACATAGGAACCCAATTAAAACTTCTGATATTATAATAAGGATACACTTCGGGAACATTTTTCTTTCACGTGGCTACCAGGTGAATTTAATATTTTCCATACAAATATTTCAAGAATGATAACACGTTATATTATTGCCAAAACTTTTCTACCGAGCAGGTCAACATCATTTCTATACAATTTACCTTTCTACTAGGTACATATAAAGAGAATATTCCCTTTCTTATACATTATATATTCAGCCGAAAGACAAAATAGTCTACACATCAGAATATCACGTAGTTATAAAACGCACACGGTTGAAACCGCGGGCACAGCTAGTAAACAATAAAATAGATCTTTGTTATTTACATTTGGTGTCTCACGGTTGAATAATAGGTGTATAAGTAATAAATAAACACAAATTGACATTGTTAAATAACAATAAACACAATTTACTATAGGTGTTATGTACTAATAGAAGATACACCGCACCCTACCGAAGTCCTGCTACATTGCGGCGTAACATCGCAATTGACCCTGTAATTTTAGTAACCATTTTTAGCATATGCAGAGGAACTAATTTTTAGCTCAAGGGTGTTTCTTAAATACCATAATACTTATACCTCACAAACAAAGCATTATAGCGTATTATATTAATGGTAACAAAAGACACAGTAGGTATTAACCTAATTTATACAATGGAGACCAACGTAATAAAGTATGTTATGTAATACACTATGAAAATATTAAAATTACTTTAGCACCAATCAATATTTAATATTTGGTGGAATAACAGTGCACCTAATTTATACATGTATATACAGTTCCGGCACTTTAATTTGTTGAAAATAATTAGGCTATTTGACTAGTTCAATAATATTAAAATTCATTATCATTCAAGGTAATTTTTTAAATTCCTAGTTTCTTCCCGTCATTTTTGGCAAATTGTGTACAATATATTCCCCTATGTAGACCCGCACAATCAACGGGTGAGTTCTGGTCTAGTGATATATGCTTCCTACCTAGTTCAGTTGTTCCCTGGCTCATACAATCATAAATAGTTTATGAAAACTATTTAAGATCTCCATATGATTGTGGCTTAATAATTTTTATTACTATATAATGTTCCCAGTAATATCTAAAATACGTAATCGAAAATATTCGCAAAGGTGACATCTGTTCGAGATACCTGCATAGAAGTCAGGAATCTACGCTTCAATAAGGAGTTAAGCTCAGCTCGAGCCTCAATGCAGAAAAAGAAGCTGTATTATTCATCCCTTTACATATACAAATACTAATTTTTAATTGGTGCCAATTGAAATGCAAAGTGTGCGTTTAATTATTACCTAAAACACAGTCAAATAGCCCTTTGTATCTATAATTATAAAATGTAATGAAACATATTTAGTACAAAATACTTATAACTCGTATCTGGGACGTTATGTCACGTTGACCTGACCATAGTACGTATCTGACCTGCAAATTTTCTCCGAAAGGCTTATCCTCATACCAAGGACAGAGAAAATAATATAGGAGCAAAAATTCACACTATTAAAATTTTCTGATTTTCTGACTTCGATGAATGTTAGAAAGTTATTTTAATTTACATTTCAAAAAAGAATCAACATAGACTAATTGCGAGGATTAAATACATATAAAAAGTAAATCTATAATTAATTTAAAATTACATCATTATACAAATAAAATTATATCAACAAATGGAGCTTAGGATAAAACAATTATATAAATCAGAAGAATATACACATTTTATATTGAACATATGCTATGCTACATCCGCTATACTGTATCAGCAAAATCTGGTCTTATAAAACAATTATATTATTTTTATTACAATAATAATAGAAGTCTAAAATATAAAACTTTTATATATATTTGAATTTCAGTTCAATCAATGTCTTCTTTCATCATTTGATTTCAGCTTCACAAGGCACATCAAATAAGTCTCAACACTTTATATAGCTATATGAGCCCGGAGGTTCAACAAACAAAGAATGAAAGCTAAGGCACACTTCATATATAAGAAAAGAAATAAATATTAATTTCTTTGACCATGACTGGTCCACATATGTTCCTTGAATGTTTCCCGCATAGTAAAAGATCTTGGACAAAGGTAACAGCAGAGTCTATTGGTTAAATCTGAATGCATAAGCCTCACATGATACTTTAGTGCAGACTGATTTGAATATTTCATACCACAATGAGGGCAATCACCACAGATAGCAGCATGATTAGATTGTTGGTGGGATACTCCTTGCGATGTTGAAGCACTACTGCCCAATACAGGAACGTTCATACCTGCCAGCAACAATAGAGCCTGTGATTGGTCTTGACTATATGTACTTTCAGAATCTGTACCATCTTGGTGTTCTGATAATAATACTTCTGGCTCATATTCAATTTCAGATTTTGGAGATGGGTTTTCAGGCTTCACAACTGTTTCTTCAGATGATGGAGTTTTAAGTGGACTTTTGACAACATTGGTAAAGGTAACTGTATCTGTATTTAAATCCTTTGCTCTTATACTTGGTACATCCGGTATATTTGTCACTTTTTTTATTGTACTATTGGCACAGACTTCATTTTTAGATGGATTTATACCTAAAACAAATATACCTATATATATATATACAAAATAATCCATAATGCAATGTGACAGAATGAACTTTTTATTTTATTTTATTTAAATCCAAGAGATCATGGTTTGTATTTACAATCTATATGGCAATATTAGAGCTAATTATAAGTTTCAATTAATTAACATATAGTACTACTAGTAGTATATGTGCTTGCTAAATATGAAAAATATCAATTAATGAACTTTAATAGTAATTACTAGGAAGTTTGTTAGGACTTCATAAATTTCAAAGATAAATATCATAGATACTCAAGATTTGGCATGAAAAAATATAGACATATTGCTTTGTGCAGTGAATGAGAATGAAATGATGAGAATGTTTACACAAATGAATGACAATGTTTACATAAATGAATGAATCAGTTCCAATGAAACTTACCTGAGAGCAAAGACCTTGCTAGCATGCTATTTTCGTAATCTGGAAGACTATCATCATTTTCAGAATTATTTAAAGGACCAACAGAATTATTATCTTCAGAAAAATTATCAACCCGTTCAGTTTTAATAATAACAGGCATGTCTGCTTGTGTGTTCACCTGGAAAGAAAATACTTTATTACTGCTTGCACCAAAAGATTTATATATATAAATTTAACATCTGTTCTTACTGAACATATATAAAATTATTTGTACAAAATAAAAAATTGTTATAATTATATTAAAGTCACTGACTGGTTTATTAACATAGACTAAAAAAATAAACATAAAGATATAAAAAAAATAGAGATCTATGTTTACATATCTGTTTCTGTTTTAATTTACCTGGACAGATGTAGAACCTTTTCCATTAGTTGTTATGACTGTTTGTTCATTTTTTCCATCAATCTTTTTATCTACACTATTTTCAGATACAAAAGCTATATTATTGGTTTTAGGCAAATGTGAAAAACTATTTTTATTGTATATATCACATGTTTCCAAAAATTTGCCCTTCTTGTTACCAGTTTCTCCAATATTTACATCATTTGGCTTATCAGATGTACTACTTCGTCGTTTTTTCAATGCCGGTAGTTTTGTTTCTTTGTGACCAGAACCACATTGTGACTTAGCAGATATTGTAAGTTGTGTATAAAGTTTGTTTGATGTATTTGGTGAGGAAAAATTATCTTTCTGAAAGTAAGATATAAAAATTTTTGAAGTATAATTTTATATTCCATATATTCTATATAATGTCTCATGGCTTTTCTATTAATTATGAAAGATACAAGCAAAAATTTTCTACATTTCAGTTTTGTAAAAAATTACAAAACCTTTTTTATTATATTAAAATTAAAGGAGGTCTCAGCATATACCACAGATGGTCGCCAAATTGATGGGTGCAGTAAAAGTTTGTTGAAAAACTTATAAGTACTTTACATTATACATTAAAATGTCATTATTCCATAAAAACTATTAGTTTGATGTATATAACAAACTAATAGTTTTTATTGGTATGTAGGCAGGAACACAATAATAAGCATTATTTAACTTCTATTCATATTTGTAAATCTGCTCAATATTTTTGTGTCTTATATTTTTTTACCTGTGGTATATTTTTTAATCTCTATCAGTACAGATGTATTGTAATGTTGCTACAATACATCTTATAGAGGTAAAAAAATGCACAGTCAAAAAGTAGAGTAGAACTAGATGGTAAATAAAACAATTGAAGGTAATAAATAACAATATCTACCTGTTGTGTTACACCTGTGAGGCCTTTGACCTGTAGTAATGCTGCTGTGTGCAAAAATGATGACAATTTACTCTCTTCAATAAATACTTGGCCCTGGTACATATAGGACAACAAACTTACTATATCGTCAGCAGATACATCCTTCAAAATTATAACTGGATGTTGACATGGGTTTTCCTAAAAAATAATGTTTTACATTTAAATAATTGGAATGGCAAAGAAACTGACAACCTGATTGTTAATGGTAACCTTTGGCTATATAAATTGACAGCACTAAAGACACATTATCATATGACACAATTCATGTATTGCTATTCCAGAGAATTAAGATGTTATCCCTCTTGTACCGCAATTTCACTGCATTATTTCATGCTGCCAAAAAACCATAGTTTACAAAGGAAGATATTTAGTGCCTTCAATAGGTGACACTAACGTTTCCAGGTAGACAACTTTTTACAAGGTCTATTAAAAGAAATTGAAAGTCAGAATATGTTACAGAGACCTTTTCTTGCAACTGAGACAGAAAAACCAAACATCTAAAACTAAAATACTTATTAAATAAGTGATTTTAGCATTAGGTAGCACAAATACGAAGGCTATTAATGTCCCCAGTCATTCACCTTGAACACATTCCTGAAGTACGGGCTGCACGCGGACAGTATGACTTTATGGGCCTTGATGTTTCTGCCCTCACAAGTGAGCGTAACGTCAACCAAATCCTCCGAACATTTCAGTGAATCTAAAGCACTAACTATATTAGTTTGGAAATTGTTCCAGCGTAAACAAAACTGATCTGCCATTACTGTGTTATTAACTGAAAAACCTGTAAAAATAAATAAATTAGCTATCACAATTTCTGACTAGCAAAGAATAAACTGAAATAACACGACATTTTTAATTAAATAGTAATCACCTGTACTACCGTATGCATCACATTAATAAATAACATTTGACTTTTATCAATTATTGTGCATTTAAATTAGTATTTGTTAGAAAAATGCATAAAAATGCAATGCATCATGACCTCCATTGACACTTTCTTTCACTTTATGAATGTGTGCGTGTATGTTGAAGTGTTGCCTACTTTATAATTATAAAGAAGATATTATATTATCATGTTCATTGAATTCAAACTAAATCCACATCTTTAAAGATGTAAGTAAAAAACTAGAAATAAATGCGTAAGAATTAACAAATTCTACACTTATTTTTTCGAGAACAAGTTGGATGCTTGTAGTTACCATTCCGTTTCTATTCCCCTTTTTGATAATAATCATCAGAAGCGTGACGGGCAGTAAAAGAATTTGTTTTTATATTGTTTCAGAATATTAAAATGACTTATAAATTATACTGGATTGATTTGCTTTAGTCTCAGTATATATATTTTTTATTTTTTTACATATAGCTTATCCATATTTACTTATTGTTTTTGAAAATAAATGGTGTTCGTTAAATACGCAGTCATATAGTGGACTGTAATATTATATTGTGAGCAAGAAATTTATCTTTTGGAACACCCTCACCTTGACATTGGATGACTGCTAGTTCGACTTTAACCAGGCTTCCTAAAACTTTGGGCTTCACCTAAATTATCGTTTGAAAGGGGTAGTAATCGTGCCAAATTTATTGCGCTTCTTTTATATTATTTAAAAAGTGGCTCTGTTGCCAACTCACATACTAAAAATTACCTACGAGAATAAACACATATTACTAATGTGACAATGTTGCATTCACTACGAAACGAAATTTAATTAAATTTTATATGATGAGGACGACCATAAGTAATCTTTTACATATAAAAGCTGGTAAGAGCTACTAGTCAGTCTACTGATATTTTTTTAATTTCTATATACTAAGATGGTACATGTTACGGATTATTGACAATTATCGTAAATATAAATATAAAAATGTAGATTTTTGGTAATGTAATGTCCCCTATGTCTGTGTCTATAATGCTTTTTGGTTTTTTTTTTGTTCTGTTTCTGCTTTAACAGAAAGGCAAAGGGAACTGCACCCATACAGCCATTTCTAGTATTGAATATATAGAATGACATTTAAGTTTGACTTTTCTAGATTTCTCGATTTTGTTGTTTGTTGTCATGGTATTGCGGTGACTTTGTTCATTTAGTTTTATCTACTTTTGTCTCAAAATTAGAGTTTACTGTCGTATTAGAAATATCCCAGTTATACTAAATCTAAGAACTATAATGGCAAACGATCCAGAAAGATTTGATACAATGCTTCTTGCTATGGCACAGCAGCATGAAGGCGGCGTAAAAGATGTAAGTATAATATCAAATTATTTAAGAAATTTATTATTGTAAAAACTATTTTTGATGTCATATTCTGTTTAAGAAATTTGTCTTTCTAATTGGCAATATTTTAAATTCGCTTAAAAACAAACAATCCCGTACTTACCTTACATGTGACTGTAATACTCCTTTGTTTCTAGTAAAAAATCTTACCTTATTCTTATATTTTTAACGTATTTTTATGCCAATACTAATAAATTAACAATAATAACATCAAGTTTATAGGTAGTAACTGTAATGAGTACCTAAAAAATGAATGTACTTATTTAATTTTTCTAACCTAATTTTCAGAAACTATAAATTGTGTGGTTATGTAGAGTTAACTAAAGCCTAGATGGGGTAGGTAGAACAGAAAATATATATATACTAGCTTTTGCCCGCGGATTCGCTCGCGTTAATTTATCCCCTTAGGGTTGGAATTTATCAAAATCCTTTCTTAGGGGATGCTTACGTCATAGTAGCTTTATGCATGGAAAGTCTCAGCCCAATCAGTTTAAAATTAACAAAGTTTCATACAAACTTTCATCCCGTATTTTATCCCCTTGGGGGTAGAATTAATAAAAATCCTTTCTTAATGGATGCCTACGTCATAACATCTACCTGCATGCCAAATTTCAGTGTGATCTGTCCAGTGGATTGGGCTGTGCGTTGATAGGTCACTATGTCAGTTACCTTTGAGTTATGTATATTTAGATTGTTGTAAATGCAACACATGTTGTGCTCACATTTCGCTGTATAGATATATGAACCCAACATGGTGGGACACAAGGCGACCATATCACCTCTACATTTCATTGGGGTTAATTTTAATGAATTAAATGGTGCACCTGTCTGTAGGATGATAAAATGAGCATGAGGTCAGACCAGGTAGCCCATGATGGCAAATACACTAAGAAATTATAACAATAGTTTCTAGGGGAACCATGTGGATGTCAACCTGACATGGTATGGTAGATTCCTATCGGGCTATATAGTCTATATTAGTAACAGTCTTTCCACCAGAAATGTGGATTGAGACTGGGTTTTTAGTGTTACCTAGATAAGAAATTCAGGTCCAGGATAGTAATCTACTATGATGGTTCTGTGCATGCTAATAATGATGAGGAAGTGTCTATCTGTTTGCTTGTTTGTTACTCTTTTATAACTAAATGGCTTGATGGATTTTAATAGAATTTGAGATATTGTTTAACAAGAATGAACATGGTTATCTTTAATACAAAACAAGGCAGATAATTTTTATGTAGTCACAGGTAAAAGCTAATTTATGAGATACTACAAAATAAATAACTGTGGACAATCCATACAGCACCATATAGTCTCAAGCTAAACAGAGCTTGTTATAGTATATTTTTTTTTATATTTTATCAGATGTCCGCTACTGATTGAAATATTTAAATATATATTTTGTTTTAAATTCACACAATATATATATATAGAAAAGACCCAGACTGGTTTATGAACTTGAACTCATGAATATAAATATTTGCACCATGTGGTGAATCCAACTTATGGTCATCAGAAGTTAAGTACTATGTTAAATTGCCAGACCAATGTGGCCATATTAAACCATATTTTTTAATTTAGCACTAATGTAATCATAACTTTTACAGAGTAAACTTAAAGAAAATTGTATTCCTATTATTTTCAACTATATATATATCCTTATTGTTTTCTAGCTCTTGAAAACTATAGTTGGATTTCTTGCAAGAAAAACAGACTTTTTCACTGGCGGCAAAGAAGGTAACTGGGAACAAGTAAGTGCATTCATGTGACTGATGATTTCATTTAAATAACAATTTACTTAATATTATTAGACCATTCCTAGTTATGTCTGTTCATATATAATAACTACTACTATAATAATACCATATAATTTTTATTTTATTATTCTTGAAATATTATAGTTTTAAAACATGAATGAATTCAAAATAATGACTCTTGACTGGATCACTCATACACTGTCTTGCGTTCCCAAAATTAGTTAAAGCAGTTACCTAGGTAATTATATAGCTAGTCTTACAAACCACAGAAGGAGTTCTTCTTTTGTAGCATACTCAATCACTTAATTCAATTCTTAATAACTGGTTTTCTAAATTGGCTTGACCAAGTTTAAAGTAAACTACGTACATGAAACAGTGCACCTCTTCTGAACCATAGAGAATGTTATATGCTTAAAACGGTTTTTATTGACTTCTTACAGGTTGTTAAAGACACATTCTATGAACATGCAAAGAAGGCGCGTGATGAAGCAAATAAAATAAGGAAAGAGAAGGAAGAAGCTGAAAAGAGACTCAAAGATATCCAACAAAAAAAAGAACAGGAAAGGCGTCAACAAGACTTTGAAGCTGCTACTGTTACTGAAATCTCTGACCAAGAAGCTATCAAATTGCAGGAAGATATTGAAAAAGACAAAAAGCAAAGTAAGTACAGTAACAAAGACCAACTCTTTGAATATGTTGATAATTTCTAACTCATATAAAATAAGGTGAAAATAAGCAAGAATTGCTGCTTCTTGATTAGAATTTAAATACTCTATCTAAACTTAGGGTGAATAATCCGCCGCAAAAATATTGTCTTTGACTCGGAGAGTTCACGAGACTTGGTTGATGATTGATGTTAAACACAATTTTGTGTTGTTTTTATAGACGCTGAACTGGGTAGCGGCGATGATGGAGAAGCACAGGCAGCCGATTCACCGGAAGATGACGATCCTAAAGAAAAAGGCAAGTTGAAGCCAAACTCTGGAAATGGATGTGACCTTGAAAATTATAGATGGACCCAAACTCTAGAAGAAGTTGAGGTATGTGATATTGCTACATTCATAAACATGTACATGGGTGTTTAATGTTAGAATAAAACACCAAAAAATATCTTTATTTATCTAACAGCAATCTGAAGGATAGAATTTAAATAGTTTTGAAAGTTAAATAGATGTCATAATTATCCAATGATCTCTTTATTTTATTATTTCTTAAATTAATATTTAACATATATACGATGGATTTGCATTTCTGACGTAATAAAGCACATTTAAGTTTTAATAGGCAGTATGTATGAATATAATTGGACATCTCTTGATTAAATTACTACACAATCGCCTTCAAAAAGCCTTTTTGCAGAAAGTGTATTTTTTTTGTAAAACATTCTTTAATATAGTAGAGCATTCTTTAATAATTATTAGGTTATATGGACAACTTCCAATACATTTGAAGTAATGTCGCAACAAACTTTAGTTTAGTTTAGTACTAGGCAAATTTTAGTTACAGTTATAGAGTTTTAAATGATTCATCATGATTATCATTCATATCAACACGTAAACATCTCATTGCCGGGTAGGCAATTTGCTTCATAAAGGAATGATTTGACCTTAGTGTTCTCTCGTAAGTATGTATGGTGTCGAATTTTTGATAACAAATAGTTTTTACTTTGTTCTCCCTGTCACATGCTTGGAATGAAAAGTTACGCTGTGGAAGTAGTTACAGATTTGCAGTTTTAGCACCTTACTTTGTGATTGTTTTACGGAACATTTTGAAATAAAATTATTTATTGCATATATGTAATTTATTCAATTTATAAATTATCACAGTTCTTCTTTAACAAACATACTTAGTTAAACTTTATTGTATTCATTCACTGTAATTAAAATATAAATACAATTAAAATAAAGTACAATAATCTCCATGATCCATTAGAGAGTATACTGTGCATATTACTAATAATATGCTATTCGTCATCCATGATCATTACTATTAATACTCGCCAATGGATCGCTTCTATACTACATATTGTGAAATTTGCAAATTTTCATGTTATAGACAAAAATGTGCAACTTTTTCACATATTTCAATTTAATTAAATTACTAATAAATGTTGGGTCATTTGATTAAAATTATTTAATCGACGATATGTCTTTTAGAAGACAATTGTATAGAATTATATCTATACAATTTTATATTTCAGAAAAACAATAACAAATATTTTATTTAAATTATAGTTTTTCTACTTAAATATCAAAATATTGGTAAAAATATATTTTGGATTATTGTCGATGTACAGAATTTTTCTTCTATTTGCGTATTCGTTTTCTCTTCTTCCGTGAACGAATTTTTTTGAATTAAAAAAATATAAAATGCTATTGTATGATATTTTCAATTGTATACAATATTTTTTCTAATAATTTCGATAACGTAACTCATATAGATATATGAGTTTCACAATTGAATTGGATTTCACACTGCACTTCACGACAGAACCATAGATAATGCATAGTGAGTCATTGTGAACTACTGTTTAATTTCATACGTATATTAAAACAAAAGCAGTAAATAAATAGTTAAATACTTATCTAGTCTAAACAAAGAACAATGGTAGATTCCTATCATTCAATTAGTTGAAAACAAATTTTTATATTAATCTGCCAAAAATACCAATAAACTTCAGACCTACAAAATAATATTATAAAAATAAATATATTTTTAGAGTTTGTTATAATTTTATTAATATAATTTTTGCCTCATCTGTGAGTGTCTAATGATATTTTAAGGTCCCTGAAACAAATATTAAAAATGTCGATTGTTGATTTTTTTCCATATTAAAGAGCATCAATCTATTAGTAACAGTTATTTTTTATCTAAAATAAAAAGTGAACAAAATATCTTTAAAAAAGAAACTATATCATTTGATGTGACATCTGACATTTGTCGCCTATTACAGATTATATTACGAAAATATCACATTTCGATATATAAAAGAAACTATGTTGTTGCTATTCTAAAATAAAAAATTTTGAAATTATTATTTTTTCAGCCTAGTTAAAAGTACTACTAATACTGCTGGAGCGAAAAAAGTTATTACTTTATTTTCCGTGTATTTTTCATTTAAAGACGCTCTCTTTTAACGCAAATAAGATTTTACCATTGTTCTTTATGTACTTAATTGTAAAATACTTATTTGTTTTCTATAATAATAGATTCAACTGGGTTTATTGCACTAATTATGTACATTACGAGGATATAGATTCGTGTATGTGTAACAAATACATACAACTGCCGAATAAATACCACAAAATTGACCGCTAAACGTCGATATAAATACATATAATAATTTATTACTGAAATTTGGTAGTGATACAAATTTAACCATCAATAAGCAATAAAAAAAATTAAATAACCTAAGTGAAACAGCAAATACAAGTATACTTTTTTTTAACTGAAAATGTATAACAAATTGTGCAAAGTTAATTAAGAGAATTGGCTGAGTGACTGATCAGACTCAGTCAGGTCTACTCTGTAGTCTAATTTAAATATAGATTTTATGTCAAGCCATTTTTAAAAAGCAAAATAAGTAGGATATGCTGTATTATAATGCCATTGGATCAGAATTAGCTTCCTTAGTTAGTAAACTAGCTGATCTGTAGGCCGCCTTTTACAACAGTAATAATTAATAATATCAAAAAAATCTGCGAAATTAACAATAAATAAAAACAAATACATTTGAAAGTTTAGATTACTTAAACTTAATCGTACTTACTCTTACGCAATTGACTTACGATAAATTTGAAATTAAATAAAATTACTGCAATAGTGTTTGCATTTAAAAAATACCTTTTTACATTATGTTTTACCAATATATAGGCGGCTATAGACCTTGTAGTAATTTACATATGTTAAATTTGAATACTCGTGTATTTAAATTAATCTTTACTTTGTATGATCAAATATTTTTCTGGTATTTATTTATCAGAATATACATTTATTAACTACATAATTTACACATAAAAATTGATCTAGTTTGTTTGTTAACACACACCGAACCACGATTTTAAAACATTTACTAGTTTACTACAACTACTAGATTATGTTTTCAATGCACGTTATACATAATATTGAACGTAAACAATACATTTAGTCACCTTTGTATCTTCCTTTAATTAAGAATATTTGTATATTCCAGTCTCCTTACGCATTCGCACTGTAATGAAAAATAAAGTTATTAGTAAAGAATTAAATATCTAATTTACTTCGATAATTAAAATAACTTTACTATTTCTTTAACAGAGCTGTATTATAAATTTGCCTTTGGTCAAACTTAATTCTTACTGTTGTCGTGTGGCCTAAAGTGAGGAGGAATTTGACAGCATCCTATTTATTAAAAGTTCTTTGTTATTTTGGAAAATATACTTGAAATAGATTTATATGTATATCGAATGCTCTTTTCATTAGCAGTCGGGTGCAAGGAGGTAGAAATTATCAGGTTTATTAATTGATATCTATATTAATGATGAATTTGAACTTACTTTCAACAAAACATATGGCCGCTAGAATGCACGCGGAGAATAAAATCGTCATCGATATAACGAGAACTGTTATCTGGTGTGAATGATCGCAGCAGCAGGACTTTGGCTCCTTGCCTGGACGCTGCTTTGTGAACCCATTCACCACTGTAAAGTGTGTAGAACTCGCTACTGATGCTGCGTCCTGTCCATTCCCTGATCCGCGCTTAACACCTGTCCAGTATGAATCAGCCTGGTCACGCTCCTCTGGAATTGTTACAACGGCTGGCGAGCGATCAGTTTTACATATGTAGTTACTTAGTTTTGAATTGTAGCATCCATATTCTTCTTGTATAGAATTTCCTTGCATCCGCGCTAAATATGCGGCATTGAGTAGGAACGACCCAGATGATACACTCTGCAAAAGTAAAAATAAGTTTGTAGGTTTTTTAATAATATAATAAAAAGAGCTTGTACTTGAGCTTACCCATAAAGGGTACTTTTTATTGATTGCTAATTTTGTACAAAATCTGCCAACGCAATAGACGAAGATACAAGAAGAAATACAAGAGTATAGACTTATAGAACAATTAAAAAATAATATCTATCGTGTATCTTCTCTAAAACGTGGGATGTAAAAATGAAGTTTAATAAACTCTTCTTGTTATAAAATGCTTGTTCGTGCATAATAAAAAATATGGTATTACTAATTGAACAGGATTTAATGTCTGGCATCTCAATATCAATCGTTTGTTGACCCTGTTCATTAACAGAAACACTTAATTGTAAAATGTAAAAAAGTGTTTTTTGTTAATTTACCAAGTCAAGTAATGAAAAAGTTTGATGGCTGGGCGGAGCTGAGTTTTTGTGGGAAAATTATATGAAATTGCTTGTAATGATGTTTGTAGTGATTTGTTGAAATAAATGACTAACATGTGTACTGTGATTGCTTGATGAACCTTGGCTGGATGCAGAGCCTCCGCGGGAGCGTGAGTCGCTTATACTGCTGCCGGTTGCACTACTGCCAGACAAAGATGGGCGCGGTATGTGCCACTCGTTCGTTGAGATCTGAAACGAATAACCGAAGTACTTTAAAATTTTAAATTACATCCATATTACGTCCATAATTATTTTCTGTTTTCTGTAAATACATAGATATTCCTTTTTTTTCGGGATATATTATACATCTGTATCTATATATCAAATATTATATTTGATGAGGTTACTCTCAACTCTCTGATTATTCTTTGTACGTCAGGCTGTGTCACTTTCATTAAATTCAATACAGTTACTGTCAATATAGTTATAACAACAGAACATACACAGTTAACCAACTCCGTATATTTTTTTACTCTTATATGAGAAATAGTTTAAGTATATTAGCAATCCTTCCAAGATTGGTCTATAGAGACTATACACTACATTTTCTTCTATTTGTACACAGTAAACAGAGCTATTGTTATTGATTTTCGCACAAAAACAACGATGTGAGTCGTTATGCAAGTATAAAATTGAGTACGGAAATCATGCACAGCTTCCCGTTGCTAGTCTATTCCACAGTTTATTTCATTAGTGTCATGATATGGACTCCTTTCATTTTCTATAAATAATATTTACATAACTATGCACGACTTACGTATTATGTTACTAAATCTGTTATTATTGTAGCGTGTCTACAGTGACAAACTCCGATATAACAAATGACCGAATAAGCAATGGGCAATCATTGCTTAGTTGGCAAATGAAATAATTAATTTAACGTTCGGAATGATTGATAATTTCATTTTTCCTTTGTTAGATTTTGTCACTATGTGCATGATTTTAACATATACGTTTGAAGGTCACAGACTATTTTTAGTGTTCATATTTTTAGTTTTACAATAATTTTTAATAAATAACTAATTATCCCTCTTATAGATGCTAAATAAATTTATTCGATCGCTAATTAATAAGTAGTCAGCAAATAATTTAATATTAAATGTCAAATTAGTCATTGATATAAATTATTTTTCGACTTTATGATGCACAAAAATATCACCCTCCGGAAGTCCGAAACAAGTTGTATTTCCGGATTTCAAATCCGGTAAATATCTGAAATCACTACAGCAGACTACACTTCTATTTTGCATTTACATACAAAATAGAAGACGTTTCTCTTTTCGACTTTTTTTTTCCCCCACATGTTTACTATAAATAATAGGTATACACTTACAAATAATATTAATAAAAAAATTAGGATTAATTATTAGCTCGGCAGTGGCAGGGGTTTAGCACATTGTCTTATTTCTGATAATCGCGGGTTCAATTCGTTGCTCGATACAATCATTTAAAACATGTGTATTATTCTTTGTAGTGGTCTGGGTTTTTACTATGTACTATGTTTCTAACATTCCTTTAGTAACCCTAACACAAGCTTCGCTTAGCTTGGGACTAGATGGCGCTGTGTGAATTGTCATGGTTTATATAATTATTATTATATATGTTTGGTACCCTTGATGTGTGAGTCCGACTCGACAGGAATACCAGAGATCAATTTCATCAATTGTATTTTAGGTCAAGTTTCGTTTGGAGTCCGATTGATTTTGTCAGATACGGTGTTCAAGGTTCGTGTGTCTTTATTTGCGGTCTTATTTCGTCGGCCTCTGACGCAATATAACTTAGCTCTCGGCTTCATGGTCCTCTTTGTTATTTTGATAACATGATGGATAGACGTTTTAGGTTGTATCATAATGCATTTCTTTTATAATTAATGCAAGGCCGTGTCGGTTTGTTTCAGCATTAAGCCTTTGTTCTATTCTTGTTCTATGCGAATTATTGATCGTACGTCTAATAAAAATGCCAAGTGTATTAGAGATTCATTATTTTATCTAAGAAACTATAATATTGGATCAAGTAAATTGTTAACTTCGCTACAATGTTGATAGTCGACAATAATAAGAATGGTGACTGACTGCCCTATCTGGGATTAGAGTCCTGTAAAATATAATATTTTATTGTTGAACTAGCTACTCGCCCCGGCTTTGCACGGGTGTACATGTATTATATATATAAACCTTCCTCTTGAATCACTCTATCTATTTAAAAAAACCGCATCAAAATCCGTTGCGTAATTTTAAAGATTTAAGCATACATAGGGACGGACAGACAGCGAGAGCGACTTTGTTTTATACTTTGTAATGATAAGGTATACTTATATCAACATTTTACTACAAACAATAAAGGATTTTTACAACAATTTATTTCAATTCTGGATCCCTGATGTTGTACATAGGTAAATTATGTAGGTACATACTATGTTAAAAATATTAATGTTTTATAGAGATGAGTCTGATGGCCAAAACGATGTAACTTATTTTAAAGTTAATCGCATAATTGCATGAGCGATCTAATGTTAGTCTTAGATCGCTTATTTTTTAGCCTTGGCATAGTAAAAATATTATTATTTATACAGAGAAATAGAAATTAGTCTTCTACAAAAAACATTTTAATAAATACAGTAAAATTAAGTCAAAAAACAGTAACCGACAGTAACAACAATAAATGAATACCATAAGTGTCACATAATGCGTGCATGTTACTGAATTCTGTTTACTGCAGCAATGGAAATAGGCCGACCTGCTCAGTGTCATATTTTCCCAAGGAGCAAACACAGATTTCCAGCTATAACCTACAGTAGGTATGAGTGCGCAATAGCTTTAATATAGTACAAGAATTATGTGTTTATAATATGTGCAACAATAATAAGAACTATACAATAAAAAAGTAAATAAATGTGTAATGTTATGTTGTTGTATTTTACGTATATATTTGGATTTTTTATGACTACGAAACAGAAAGGATTTTAATTAAATAGATAATAGAAATAAAACCTTATAACCATTTATTAAAAAATAATTAATTGTATGCCATTACGATAGGTAGGTCGCCACATAAAATATTTGCTAAAATTACCGACGAATTTTTTGGTGGATTACGTTGAAGTAATATCGCAAAGCAATATTCCCATAACGTACGCTACGTTGCAATTAGTATGTATCTAATTAAGTACATGGTGTGAGAAATAATTCAATTTGTGATAAGAAGTAAGTCCGCCTTTTATAAGTAGATCACAGTAAGTATACCAAGTGGGAATTCGGTCGAAATATTCAGGTTTTATTGTTACAGCGATGTAGAAACAACCGTACCTACACATTGCTAACTATTAGGCAATCGGCAGTTATTTTACTTTGCGTAGTAAAAGTTATGTTTATAATGTTTTATTAAGTCCACCAAGGCTGGGAACTGGCGTCTCTTACAAGTTCATCCAAGACCCTCGTTATGAACATTGTGATATTATTTAACTTCAGAGCAACATTATAATGTTCATTCGTTATTACGCTACATTATTTGGTTATAGGTATTAATACTATAGTATAGGTTATTATACTATTGGTTGTCAAGAGGGGAGGGGTTGTGAGTAATGGGAAATGGGAATGGTCCCCTTGCTGGTCTTCTCTGGAAACCGTAACGGTTAGTTCTTGATAAATTCATCAGGATTGGTTAATTGCTCTGTGTATTCTGCTAGCATATGTTTGTTACATTATAGTCATAGCTAAATAAATCCATCTTCATATACAAAGAAATCTATAATATCTATAAACAATACATATATTTTATATCTACCTATTTGTAATTACTATATTTGAATTTTGGATCCTAAAATATAGTAGAAACTTAAACTATATCATTAACTTATACAAAATATCCTTAAAAACGAACGTCCTTAAAAATCATCAATAGTCTCATATTGATGTTGTATGGTGTATATTTTATAGTCTAGTCTTCCTCTATGTTTATTTACTAGCCATTCCACTTACAGCAGAATAGAATATACCAGCACATGTTTGATTTGCATGTAGCTCTTTTATGGCACGTGTATACTACATACACGGCACGGATGTGTCATGTGTGCCCACATGATTCAGTATTTAATTGATATCAGCACGTGGTGGTAACACGTTTAAGTGCCCCATGAGACCTAATAGGTATTTTATTTGAAACTAGAAACTTATGAATACAAACAAACATGACTGCATATACTGCGATGAGCACGTGCGCCACCTTAATCATTTTCCTTTGTTCAATAAATTATAAAAAATGTTTTACCTCATTATTCTTGATAATTTGTGTGTGATAAGTGCAGTCTAACCTCTGCGCAACGCGTTCTTTAGATATAGAACATAAACATATTTTAATTTACTTAAAGAATCGGTTTAAGTTATTAATTAATGTATTTATACACAAGTAATCTAAATGGTACCTAGTATAAATACTACAGATTAATTATGTCTGTATATGGCGAAAAGAGCACTTGTATTTTATCCATACGCTGTTATATGACTCGATGTGGTGACATTTTTGCAACAAGGGGTGCAGTCTGAAAACAATATACTTATTTCGTTCACATTTCTCTTATACACTAAATGGGTATAATAATACGTCCTTGTAACTTCAAAAGTAGTCTGTGTAATCTCTACTTAAAGATATTATGGGTTTAATAACAATTTAACATACATATGTATATGTACCCTTCTGTACTATGGGTTATGACGAATACGCCTATTATGTTCCCGCCATTTTACAATGCAACAACAACAACATTAATTATGCCAAAAACAATATACCTATAACCTATACTATAATTATATTTTTCATACCAATCTATTTATCAAGTCAAGTTCAAGAAAGGGATACTGGTACGTTTTTTGATTATAGGTACGTCAATTTTGGAGAATTTTAATATCATCCTCATATAGTACACGTTCTGTCTGATGATGATAGATCAGTATGTCCAAAATATCTTGATTTTCGCAATATACCTATAAACTGCTTTGTCACCCCGTTCCACATCCCCATGAAAACATAGTACGTCTTATTGAATTTTGACGGCATTTACTTTGAAGTGTTGAAATCTATACTTTCCGTTATTTTGATCGTCAAATGTAAGCGTTTTCTCATGTAATCATATTTCAAAAGAGTGTAACAGAGTTCGCAGATCCATTTACAGCATTACATTATCAGCACAAATTACCTATTTAACCTTCAATATCTACTCTGTTTAAAGTTTTGAAATATTTGTCCAGATAATGAATAGTCATCCTGGTATTGCGCAGACCTGCTGTCATCATACTTCCATATTAAAAATACTTTATATAATTTCTGAAGAATAATTTATCCAAATCCATATATAATGCTAATATTAAATTTATTCAAAAGTATTACCTTGAATGCGTTTTCATATATAATTCAACGGAGTGTTCATTAAATCAAATGGTCTACGCTTTCTTTCGTTATTTTTTTTAATACATAGCTGATCTAACTGACTGACTTGTTAGTCATAAATGCATGCTCCAATATCATATAGGAGATAGAAATAATTGTAACGGCTAGTTATGGCCATAGGTAATAACAGGTGCATAGTTGTGCAACTTACTGCTTCAACGAGACGGTCTAGTTACGCAAGAGACGTAATCTTTACGAATCAACAGTCAGTGTATGAACCACGTGTCTATAACGGTTTATAGTAAGCACGGAACTAATTAGAGTGCACTGTAAGGCCAAAATTATGTATAATAAAATACGACATCTTATCGATCGTGTCGTCAGCTTCGTTAAGAAGACGAACAAAAGTAATTTACACGGTAGGCCTAAGAATAGACCAAAAATTATATAATACTGTGTTAAGGAGATTACGTGTTGAGTAACTTACTGCGAGTAATTAATAAGCAAGTTAATCTGATTTCCCTTTCATCTTTGAACCATCGCAACCATTGTTATATTTATATTGAGAGTCTTTAAGCGTCGCAAATCTTTAGAGGCGTCTCTATTCAACTTTCATAATTTCAAACAATGCTTGCTACATATAGACTACGATAATCAGTTAACGAGTAACTAGACTGTGCTCCTTTAGAAGAGAAAGCGTACGTTCCTCCTGTATGGCTCTTCTTGGAATACTTTCGGTGAATGTCACAATGGCTAACGGATTACAGGCACGATTTCAATACTTTTGATTTCAAATCTCTCATCAGTTCATTGGATTTCTTGTAACTCTATGTAAATTATTGCGCTAGATATCGATTTCAAATGATTTATTACCGCACACAATGTTTTGTCTGTGTGTCGGTCGGACATAATTATATTCTATATAAAACTAAACGAGGTAAACTATAATACGTTTCTAATAAAAATATAACGTCTTTATTAACTTTAATGTTTCTATCGAAGTCAGAGCGACAGCAAAACGTGCTTTTGAACGTTCAATTATCATATTTTATACGCGATTGCATGAGGACGCCTCAACATAACTCATTGTTCACGTTGGTCACAAACACTAGCATGATGCTTATGGTCGTCCTTGAACTCGATTGGTTGTATTTATGAAGCTAACGGGAATCGTGTCAATGCAAATCGCTATGGAAACATGGAAGCTGACTACCGACTGACAATAAGACGCTGTCTGTCATAATGGTCTTGCATTCTATTTAAATAATTAACCTACCATAAATATATAAATACGCTTCGATTACCATATTACTGTGGCCGTGGAGCTATGTACATGTATTCTATATGACCTTCCTTGTATGTACGAGAATATTATGTTTAGTCCTTAAAGAACCACAATGTATTTTTTATTAAATTATATTTTTTTCTATTATTGTACTCATGAATCGTATATACCTGCTTCTGCTCCAAATTGTAGCAAGAATACACCTTTACCCCTGCTGCAATTTAGAAGCACATTCCCGTAATCAAGTTAGTATATGCAACACGATACTTAACATGTAGACCTCGTTACGAGATAGATTGGCTGCTAACTAATAATATTCATTGCGTAGTGAAATTTAAAAACGCATTTTACCTGCATTTACCTGAAAGATACATATTTCAGTAGTGATGGCAAAACAAATTTTGAATATGTTTTAAATTAATATTTAATATATCTAAGTGTCGTCGTTTGCTATAATAAAAATATTGATTTGTATTTTAATTTATAGTTATAGGATGATGAGCAGCATCTATGTTATTATCATTATCAGATATTTTTTTTATTTTGGTGTATACATGTATTCCGGAACGGATTAGGTCAGACTTAATTAATGGTTGCGTCTTTCTTATATGATTGAATCGTCGTTGGTGGTCGATTAACTTGTAATGTCTATGTTGGGAGTAGGATGTTTTATAGAAAAAGTGACCATGAAAGAAGTTACCCAGCCGGATTCTTCTCGTATTCATGTCGTGATGACATCATGTACTGACGTCTGCATATTGCTGTTATAACTTCATTATTACGTAGATGGATCGTGCCATAATATTTTTTTTATAATGGAGGATAAGTAGGATAACATGTCGGCGTGTCGATTATTTTATTATATAATACCAATCATTATTTATTGTTATGTTGTTAACATATGTTCTTGTATTCACTATTGCAGACATGTATATTCTAGATAATATCGTGTAATTTTTTTAAATGTATGGCATATAATAATAAAAGGCTGTAACCTTATGCGTTGATAAATCTGTCGTTAGTTTTCAGGAGCCTATGTAGGTATTTAAAGTAGGTAAGTTTCTATATATTAGAGATGATTTACTTTTACATGTTATAATAAGATATAGTAACTACCTGAAGGTATTTTACTATGTACCTGTGAGCATATTAATGTAAGTCGTGAACGTATTAGTTACCGGAATTTGTACAATAGCTCATTCATTACCTTGACGGCTTGGGGTCTTTGAGAAAACCGTTTCCTGGCTACGATGTTAACTGAATGTCAAACATCAAGTCGTCCCGCGATACTTTTATTTTTTTATTGTCTATCTAGTTTAATGCTGTTGGCCACAGTTGGCTTTTACAGCTTTTCCGAACAATCCGAAAGGGGGCTAGTGCAGATGACACTCCAAACCCGCGGAAGGATTTATGGAACGCTTAAAGGCTAACCTACGGAGACGACTTTACTCTGAGTGCACTGCTAGGGGTTCAAACCCGGCTTAGGCCGTTACAATTATGATCCTCGTTAGAATTTTACGGAGGATCGATCGGAATGGTCCCCTGATACTTACTGCAGCGGCACATAAAAAAAGGGCCCGTCTTGTTGTATAATCTCAAAAAACAAAATTGTGGCAAAATAAATAAAACGAAATTATAAAAGATTCGTACATGTATTACAAAATATTTGTAGGTATATGATGTGACACACGTCCGTACTCATAGTTATATCATAGATTAATCTTTACTGATTCAGTAAGTAGACTTATATGTCCACCGGTAAATGGCAATTTACTGAAGTTATTTGTGTCAAATAAATTTTGTAAGATAACCTTAAAAACAGTAAAACCCAAGTTTTATGTTGCCAAAAACGGTGTCTCTAACGCTACATGTAATCATATTAAAATGAGAATATGTTTTGTCCTTGTTAATGTAAGACCGGTCCGTTTGACTTTCACGAGAGCCTTTAATATGGAACATCTAAAATCTTCTAATTAGTGGCCGCTATATCGTTTAAAAATTATATTATTGACAGTTACATGAAAGAGATACATTATGAATAATATGTATCACCATTCAGCAATAGTTTAATACTTAATTGAAAAAGTTGAACGGCAACTGAATGACCTTTATCTGTCGCGTGTACATCATTCAGTGGCGCGAAAAGATTTTGTTTACTAATTATTTCGTAATCCAAAACTTGCTCGCTTACGATGTCGTCATTTTATTTTAAATGTTTGTGGAGGTGTAAAAATACACTGCTTACTAAAGTAAAGTAAGAGAAACGTAAGAAAGGAAATCCCAAGTTCGTGAAGCAATATAAGAATAAAAAAACAAAATAGTAGTACTTTAGAAATATTAACAATAGTTAGGTCATGCCACCGTTCATTTATTATGAATACGACACCTTTTTTTATATCATCCGTACTCTGGGTTAATTTTAGTTACGTCATGCGTAACTTTTGTTATGTAGTTCCGTTTAGTAATAAGAAATCCTTACATCCTACTAGACTACCTGCAAGTTTATGTCTTGAATTGGTATGTTAAGTGTATCCGCCTGGAGCTTTGATTATAATTAAAGAACCATGCAGAGAGCACATGGTTCTTTAATTATAAGATAGGTCAATCAATTACAGATGATTTGGACATCAAATTTACAATTTAAAAAACAATGCGACGGATATAATCTAAACAATTGTATAATTATATTATATTATATTATATTATATTAAACGCTAATGGAAATTAATATTCGTAATGGCAATATACCTGTAGGTTACTTATTTTGACTTACTTACCCATTTGAATCGAATTTTTGACCTGAATCTGTGGGTTAAGTCACTAAACTATCATGAGCATTTACTTTCCGCTTTATTTCAACATTGCCGATGGGGGTAAGGGGAAATAGTGTCCCTTTTGCTACTAATGTACCAGGTCGATCGAGCGATTGTATCGACCTTCACGCGGTATCCTTTGTGACTAATTCATAATGATTTATCACTAAAGGGTTGACTTGAATTCATGCTTATCGTTTCATGTACCACGGATCTCCGCCACAGTATAACGTTAGAGCAAACTGATGCACTAGTCCATTATCATTTATTAAAAAGTATTGTTATCGTATACAATACATATTAATCTAAATCGTTTGTTTATGAATAAAGTGAATATTAACATTAAGCCAACGTGGGTTAAAGTTAATGTCCAAAGTGAACATTAACACATCCCTGAACAGTAGATATTTGAAAATTTTACGAAATGTTTAATAACCTAATATGCACACAAGGACAGAAACTAATACGATCTATTGTGTTTATTGTCCACTGACCTACTCGTACGCTAAACGCTTATGACACTCCGTAGTCCAATGACGTTAAGAACGTCACATGACGTAACTGGCCATATTTTCTTATTACTAAATTTTAAGGATACACATAATTGAAAATGTCATAAAAGTCGTTATTACCCTTGTCTTTGCGTCTTGTATGTACGTTTAAAAAATGTGTTTAACATGAAAACCCCGACTTGGGTTATATAGACAATACTATAGGCAAAACTTGACTTATACAAGACACCATTGAGTATTTATTATGTTCTTATAATGTACAGAATTATTAACGTGTCAATTACTGTTTAATTCTCACGGTCATAATATGATGCTAACATATTCAGCAATAAGCACTTTAAAATTCCTTAATCGGTTTTTGAATCGTCAATAACAATAAAGAATTAAAAAATAGGCTTTTATCACTATCAAAATTTAAATACGTTTTACACAATAATAGTTGAGGCTGCGAACATCTTTTCTGAACAAAAGACGTCAACGTTCTAATTGTTTGATTTTGTTCATGCATTTTAGTGATCAGTCTGTCTCATGATCAGGTCAACCGATTCTGTTAAAACATATATTGAGCGGGTTTTAAAGTTACGTTATAATTGAGTATTATTTACACGATGAGGTAACAAATAAACAAATATTGATAATTAAAAAAAGATTCCATATGGTATGTATACATAAATACCATATGGACCATTAGGTACAATACTGTGCAATACTAGTAAAATTTTGCGAAATCATAAACCAATGTACTGACAGACTTATAGAAGACACCCTTGCAATTTTATTAATTGTATTAGATACGTATAGATAAAGATAACGTTCATGCGATTCATTAATTTAATAACTGTTGTGCAAACCGAATGACCGTGAACTACTGAAGTAAGTCTTTGAATTTTCATTAATTTGTCACTGACACTGGTGTGAACTAGGTATTTTTTGTTTCAATATTTCGGGTATATTAATCAAGCCACTACCAATCAAGTTATACATAGTTATAACATGATTAATAATGGAAAAATTAACGACTATTAAGTCGGTTTTTTTTTGTATTGGCTACTAACTTTATAGTTAAATACTTCGCTGTGATACGGAGTAAGCATATCAATGAATGAAAAATGAACTAATGTAGCCATTATAATAATTATTATCCAATTTTAGAAACAAAGTAATAAATGTGGTACACAGAACATTCTGCGCCAAAGTAGATTAGTGAGGACAGTTTTTCAGAAAATACAATTTTCAAAATATTCGTTAATGAAAATTTAATTACTTATTTGATTTTTGATTAAATTAAGAAGTTCGAGTATTACTCTATTATTGTTAGGAATCGAAATCTACTTTGTACCTATAATAATAATAATAATAATCTCAGGACAATTCACACAGCGCCATCTAGACCCAAGTTAGCTAGCTAAAGCTTGTGTTATGGGTACTATATAACTGATACAAATACATCGATTTTTTTTTTTCGTAAATACATACATATTATACATAGAAAATACCCAGACCGATACAAACAATCATACTCGTGAATACAAATGTTTGTGCCGTGCGAGGAATCGAACCCGCGACCATCGGACGTAAAGCGGTGTGCTAGACCGCTAGACCACCGAGGTCGTCAAAAAATCATACCTAATAAAACTTAGGGTTGTCAACACATTTTTATACACACACTACTATTCATATGTATGTAACATATCTATGTTCCATGATACTACATTCAACATATTACATAATGAATCAATCAATATTTGTCTCTAATTACTAATATATTTCATCTAAAACTGTATGCTGTTGGTTTAATGGTGACCGATCTAGAATTGTTTGAACACCACAGTTGCGATATTCAGCAATTATTTACAGAATTACCGTCACCTCCTTTCGCCGTTTTTGTTTGAATGAATGCACTGCCGTCGGACTCACTGGATGCGCGGCTAAGTCCGGGTGTTGTGAAATGTGAAGGCCGTACGTCGAGGGCAACTTTAGTTGTCAGTCCCTGTGCCATTTAGCTCGAGCCTAATAGTAGTTGTTCGTACCCGCCCTGACCGGTACATACACTGGTCTTGCTTTCGAATTGAGTGCATTTAAAATTGTTTGAAAATCAATTATTTATTTACTACTAGTTGTACACGCGACTTCGTCCGCGTGGCATATAACTATTTTTCTAAAATCAAAGTAGCCTAAGTTACTCCTTATTACATCAGCTACTCGCCAATAAAAATCCTGTCAAAATCGGTCCAGCTATTTCAGAGATTAGCCGGAACAAACAGACAGACAGACAAAAATTGTAAAAAATGTTATTATGGTGTATGTACCGTATTTATATTCATATGCATGTTGTAAAAAAACTATTTCAATATTACAAACAGACACTCCAATTTTATTTATATGTATAGATAATATAAATGTATAGAAGCTAGTATTAGGAACTTCTTATTATTTTTTAACAACCAATCAACCCTTCCGTATGCATAACCTTCTAACTGACGTGTAATATGACCGCATTGTCAATTCACAAGTTACACAGTTGTCGTCATGTAAATATGATTATTTTTATACTCAGATATGACAGAAGTATTTTAGTTAGTATATGAATAAAGTGATGATTTGTTTATATAATCATGTACGGTTTTAGGCATTGTTCAATGCTAGTTCCGTGGTATTGCGCTAACTCCGAAATATGTCACAGTAAAAGAAAAACATTAGATTAAATATTTACAACCGGCTAAAACTACTAATGTTAGAAATTAGTATTATATCTAGTAAAGCGAGGCAATTGACCCGGAATTATATCGAACGCCACACAAAGACAAGGTGTCAAATTTATTATCGTAACTTCTGTGTTTAATAATATTCTAATGGCTCTGCAATCCTAGAAACTAGTTTGTTTTTGTATACATATAGAAAAACACGGATCTGGACGACTTAATATGTAACAGTACCTAACAGTAAAAAGGAAATAGTAGTGTGATAAATGTTATATTTTTGCTCTGTTAAATAGAAATTGAAATTATTGTTGCTAGGCATTCGGCCCGGAAATTTATTAAACGGCAAGCGAAGTGTCAAATTTACCATCGCAATTTCTGCGTTTTTGTGTATTTTAATATTCTAATGAATCCGCAATCCTGTAAACTTGTTTGTTTTTGTAGTCGTTTATAGAAAATGCGGATCTGGACAAGTTTTATCGACGCCAAAATTGTTTTGTCTCATAAAATCGTTCATAAAACATTATTTGTGATTAATGATCACATAACTGTGTCAGTTTTTATTTAAAGTAGTATAATATTATTCCTATCCATGTAAACGATTTCTATGGACAACTGAGTAGGCAGCTACTATGAATAATACTATAATATATTTCTTATTAGTTGATACGTGGAGTATATTGTTATAGTACAACATAAGGCAAATATATTATAGAATCATCATAAAATGTACTTTAACATGTATCGAATAAATTCAAAGGTCGGCTTCCCATTAATTGTTGGAAACGCATATATTAGAATTGTTTATAATATATCAGAATTTCATTGAGAAGTGTTAATCATCGATTTGATTAACATTCCACGCTTGGCGCCTGTGTAATTTAAGGTAAGACCAATATAAATATATTGGTCACTGACTATTATTTTTAGTACTATTATAGACGTGTAGGAAACCTTTGTTCCCCGTTAATTTCAGTGTTAAACTGAAAATAATGAAATGTATGAAATATATATGTATTGGTACACCTGTGTCCGCAACTTTGCAAGGACCTACAGATGTATCTACGGCTGATGCAACGCTACTAAACTTGTTTGCCAAGCTGCGACCTTCCCTTATCAATCGCATCAATAGATGCCATGATAGGCGGAGGATTATTATTAATTAGTATTATTAGTAATAGACTTCGATATAAGAGCAATAGGATTAAGATGATCAACTCTTCGATGTAAAATTTACTTATGTTCTCCTGAACTGATAGTTCCTATGAGTTGAATACTCAACTTTAGTTTATATTAGTAATAATTTAACGAGTTAGTTTCAATTACATCATAAATATCTAATGAATACATTATTATGTTATTGTCAATCGATTTACTTTGTTTGTGTTATTAATTACTAACTACCCCTCGCAAATTCGTCTGCATTACTTAATTTTTGCATTTATGCTATTATTATATTTCATTCAATTATTTCATTTCAATTATTATATTTGCATTATTTATATTTCGCCCAATTTACATATTATCTTTTTAAATTCTATCCTATGTGTTATCCTAGTATAACCTATATTACTGCAAAATTTCATCAAAAGCCGTTTAGTAATTTTTACGTGAAAGAGTAACAAAAATCCATCCATACTCCCAAACTTTCGCGTTTATAATATTAATAAGATTATATTTGGCAGTCTTCTTAATGGATATTCGAATTGTTACTAATCAGTAATTGATTTTTATTAAAAGTTGACCTGATTGTGTTAGTAGCAACAACCACTGTTTACTCACAGCCATTGCACCAGGTCAAGGCAACCTTTTAAAAGAGAAAGCGAGGAAATTCATAAGTTATTTAGCTATACATAATTTTGCTATAATGCAAAATAGGCTGACAGGCCGCAATAGTAATATTGAGGACATAAGTTATTATGTCACTACTCCTACCTATAAAATTATTTTATACAATTTAAAATAACGGCCGAGTTAGTATAGATGCTTCTGCTTCGCTCTGCAGCACATAAGTTTTCAATATGTCAATACTGAATTATATATAGATCAGTGTTTTTAACTGGTCTTTTTGGTACAATGGCAGTTCGTTTTTATGTTTCAAAGATAATCGGAGTTTGATATTAAATTCGTTTATGAGCAATGAAAAATGAAATGAAAAGCAGACATCTTGTCTGCTTTTAATTCAATGTTTACAATAACTATAACTTCGATCTGTAAAGGCAATTGCTATATATACATAATTTTTTTTTGAAATCACTTTTTTTTATATTTTTAAACACTAGTCAGTATATTATGTTATATAGTAGAGATGCACTAGTATCATTATGTTAATTAGTTTCGTTTATCACTCACCGTACTTTTGGTATCCATTGTTTACGTTTCTTCCACCACGTTTTTATTGTTTTATTCTGTAATAGGTGTTCACTAATATTACGTCACAAAACACTGCATTCACTCAGTCCACATGTCTGTCGGTGTAGTAGGGTCGTCAGTCAGCGGTGTCGAGGTAGGCCTCTCTCGCCCTCTCCGTGTGGCCGGCGTCGTGGGACGCGCCTGCTCCAAGCGGCAAAGCGACTAGAGTCGTACTGAGTGTGTTGCAACCATCACCAAGGTTTATATATGAGGTTGCAGTCGCCGTTCTGTGCAACAAAATTTGCACTTTTGTAATTAAACATATTTAATCCCTGAATATGATAAAATATATATTACGTGTAAAGTATTACAGTAATTTATCCCACATGTATTGTCTGATGACATAGTTAGCCTCTGGGAATTGGCAATGGTAGCGAATACGCACGGCGGCTTTACTTGCAAGGAAACATTTATCTTTTCTTTAATTTTTTGATCAATTGAACTAATCTAAGCTATAAAGTTCTGTGAGGTCTATGGAACTTCATACAATTTGATAAAAAATAAATTATTGTGTTGAAAACGGATTGTGGTTGTCATTATAAAATAAGAATACAGATTTAGGAAAGATTTCGAGGTAAGACATGTAACAATGTCGCTCAACTGCTGCCAACTGTTTTGAATGGCTCACAACTCCAAAAAAGGGACTTTAAATTATGGTGGCACAATGAACTCTCACACTAACGATATGGTTGACGGGCACCGGTGGAAATCATAACTAAAGGGTTAAATACATAGTGGATTTTAACCATTTAGGTACTCTTCTTACATACATCCTGCTAAATTCGCAATATAAAAGTGATTGGCTTACATTATTAAACGGCTAAAGGTATCGTAATGAAATTTAAATGAAGATAGACTGTATCACAAAGCATAGGCTATATTGTATCAAAAAAATAAACTGGAAATACTGCAGACGAATTTGCTTGTATTCTACTGATAGATATTTTCTGTGGATTTTTCCTCATGGAGGTTGCTCTGACAGGGTACGTTGTTACCAATAAGACGGCACTAGTCCTCCAGTATTAACAATCGCTCACATAAAAAGGTTGTTTTAATGAATAATAATGATATAGTGAATCCACCTGTGCTAACAGTACATTCGGGGTAATATGGCAGGGTAACCATTTAAAATTATAGGTTGAGGATAAAGTGTAGTCGATGGACACATCTAGGGAATTGAACAGGAATTCACTAAGAATGTATTCAAGGAGAACCGAGTGGTGGTCAATTTGATGGAAACGTGTGATGTACACAGCCACCAATAGTTCCCACTATCTCCTAATTATTGTGCGAATAAATAAATAATAAGGGACCATAATAATACGTGACCGGCTGAAGTGTGATGATTAAATATTTGATTAAATCTCATATGCGTTATTTGTCAATTAGGAGTGTGTGTAGAATACAGACAATACTGAAGATCATTGGAATTACCAGATTTCTTTACACACTTATAAGGCTATTCATTTAAGGAATCACAAAATAGATTCGTTTTAATTTTACAAGAAGCCGTTGGTACTGATTGTATTTTTCCGGAACAACTTCCTTTTAAAGATTTTGTTACATTTGAATTAAGATAGACTTATTATCATTAAATTCATTTTTATAGATTTTAAGTTATTCGCATAATACAAGAATTAATATACACCGGCGCTATTTCCGCGATTTTTTTATACATATGTATACTTAATATGATATATATATATATGCAATAGCGGACAAAAGTGTAGTGGATGTTCTTACAATGATTTATAATCGCTGTTTAGTATATTATGTTATAATAATGGCGAAGAAGGCTTCGACCGGGTTTAATCATGAAATCGAGAAGAAACACACTACCCCCAATGAACATGTTTTACATATATTTATATTTTTCCAACATATTTCTATAAACCTTGTTTCAACAATTATATACAAATATAACAATAAAGAATATATATAACATATGTAGTCGTTCTGAAAAGATGCGCTTAAATAAATTGATTTTTAATTAGCTATGTCTGTACGTACCTACACTAATAAAATGTAAATTTTTTGAAAAAAATATTGAGGTATTTTTTCAATATAATGTTATATTCACTGCTTATTTAATGCGACCACTGTAAGTTTCAATTTCAGTGCAATTGAATTAAAACGTTTATTTTTGTTTTCAATAGCCATTTGTGTGAGGCATGTTATTGTTACGAGATTATATTAATTAAATATATATTTATATATATTAAATATGAATAAATATATATATATATATATATATTATTTAGGTAGGTTTATTTATTATTTAGGTTTCTTTATTATAATACCTACATACACGGGAAAATATTTCCATTAAAGTAATCAGATAAACCGTTTTTTGTTTACTTTGTATCATAATTAATTTGTATAAGTATGAGGTTACTTAGATACAAATGAGTTAGTAATATTAGCTATATCATTATTTTTTTTGTTATCATTACATTTAATTAATGTTTTTAAACCAGCCCGCATAATTTAAGTTGTTAATTATTAAAAAAACTGATTGTTGTATTTCAGTTAGTACTAGTGGTGCCCTCGACTTCATACGCGTTACATTTGTAGATCAGTATTTATTCATTATGATCAAACTATATTTATTAATAATATTTATTTCAGCTCCGCTACTATTCGTCGTAACATGATGTTTAAACCTTCTCCAATAAATGGGTAATCATAATAATAATAAAAGAATTTAGAAAATCGGTTCAACCAGAGATTACCCTCTACAACTTTAATTTACAATTAAATTGTAAATTAAAGTTGTAGAGGGTATTATCCCTTTCATAGATTATTTTCATAGGTGTCGTTAGCTTTTACTTACTAACATATTTGATCTTAATTCCACCGTCAGTATTTACGTGAAACCTTAACACTCAAATAGACAGACAGATAGATTGTGCCTTGTCACAATTTTATAACTTTTATATATCTAAAGATAAAAAAAAGTAAAGTTGGGTGTATACATACATATTATTATAGATTTTTGATTGATCTACTTTTTCATTCAGTTCCTATGTGTTCAATTGCAAATACTGACAAGCCGTCTAATGCGTTGCATTGGGTATGTATGTATTTTAATTTAGTATTTTCAAGGACAATTTTTTTACACCTGTTATGTCATGATTAAAAATTTATAGAATGTTACTAGCGTTGAGAAACTGTAGTTATTTTATGACTCACTCGCCTGATTTTTATTAAACAAATATACCTACTAGAGATGTTTACTCCACTTTAAAATTTCGTTGAAATCTGATTCCTCATTTTCTTATTAGGAAGTGACAGTTGGAAAGACAGACATACTTGTTCCTAAAAATGTTTCATTATAATTAGTTAATTATGAGTGACATGGCTTTTCTAACCGCTAAAATAAATATTCTAATATTTTTAAAACTCATTGCACTAATATTACTAAATATTTTTACGATATTTTCTAGAGAAAAAATCGATAATAATCGAGGATATGAGATAGGATGTGGTCCTATACTAATTTTACCACAATTGAATTTAATTATATAATATATGAAAAAAATCTTAAATTTTGAATATTTTTTTTCTCTCAATTAAATTTTTATTGATTAGCTTACAATTTTGATAATACAGATCTCTGCTAATTTATCTTTATTTCAATTTTCGATATTGACTTTTGACTTATGTTAAAGCATTTATATAAATAATAATGGTGGGCGAAAATTAATTTATACCATATAATTCTTTTATTACTACTATAGTAGCACCATAAGTAGGTACTAGTATAGGCAGTGTAGTGTGTAGTTCAACATTAATGATCTAATATGTGATATTAATTTATTACGTTCATAGAAGTAACTGGTAGAGTCGGTACATTCGAGTGTAATAAAATATATTGTAGGTACTCGATTACATTGTGGTAGATATTACGGAATGGTAAAATTATAAACAACTGTAAAGATATAAAAAGTTAAGTAAAACATTTAAGTTAAAGTATTATAATTTAAAATCGTTTAAACATCAATTCTCCGAATACCTCTGGAGATATTTGCTGATTAATACAAATATGACTGAAGACAGTCAAATATTGAGAAGAATTAAATATATGAAGAGATGAATCAAATAGCTTCGTCTCGTGTCGATTTTATTAAAAAAAACCGTTATTTATTTTAAGCTTGAAAGATTCTTTTTAGTAATTGATATTTTGTGAAATAAATTATTTTATTTAATAGTTCAATTATGTCACAAACGATATATGTATGTGCTCTATTAATGAAAAATTACAGCAATAATTTTGATAATATTGTTATAGCTCAATGGTACAGTTATCGTTGGCATATACATTAATTTTCAAGCTCTCATCATAAAGAGTTTGAATCTTACTGCATACTGTAGTTTCCAAGTTAATTAATTCATTGTGGTTCATTATTGTAGTACGCTTTGCACAAAAGCTTCCCGACTTAGCGACTGTTGTCTAGTGGCTACAACCGGTATCGACGGCTTTATGTGCCCTCCGAAGAATGGAAATTTCAAGTTTACAGGCATTGTACAACCACCCGTTCAAGGGACGTTCATTGACCATATTCAATATGGCTGACTTCGGTGGTCGACCCAAGACAAAGAGTGCGAGTGCTTTAAGTACAGTGTTTTAATATATTATTACACATGACTGTACGCTGACTACATTCAGTGAGGACCACATATCAACTTAATTTTTTACCGAAACTAGGTTTTTCTTGAATTTATTGTTTTTTGTACTTTTATTATACAAATGTACTCAATTAAAATTTAGTGTGTTGTGAACTTTGATATACTTACAATTGTCGTCTTTTAATTATACGATTTATACAAGATGTCGTTAAGTTCTCGATGCATAGATAATAACCTAATCAAAACTGAGATTATATACTCTCGTGTGAAGATAGATGACACGTAATGTAAATTATATTCACCTTACATAATAAAAGGGACATTCAGAACTGATAAGGTTTGTTGAGTGTTGTGTTTGATGAGTGTTATGACTAACTATACCTTTTTTGTGTACTTTAGTAGTAATAGTAAATAGTTGAAGGACATAACAAAAATGCAAATCTATAGATTGTAATCTGATTAAAAAAGGTGAACATAATATTTATTGAGAAGACTTATAGTCAGTGAAACCCGTACGAAGGTGCTCAATGATACTAGTCTTAGATATAATAGGGCATACATTTTTTGTTAACCTATTATGCCACATAAAAAATGTCTACGAAATCGTGTTTTGTTTTTAAACATGTGTTACAAAACACATCGCGTTACACAACAATGTAATAATTCGAAATACCGTTATCGTTTGCTATAATGTATTATTTTTGAGTAAACACTAATACTAAAAGTGTATACTGAGTTCCACTTGTACTGATGATTGTGATTGTATATTTGCAATGCATGTCTAGCTGGTACACTTTTTAACGGGTAGAATAGTAGGGTAGACTAGTAGGATTCCTTCCCGACAATGTATTCTACATTGTCGGGAAGGAGAATAATAAGATCATAGGACGAGGATACAGTCATTCAATTTAGTCTATCGTAGCACATTCACCAGGAATTAATAACTGTTTTTTTCCAGAGAGGACCTCCTGGAGGCCGACTACATCGGATTTAATACATTACAGACATTGTTAGCACAGGCACTACTTTACTAATATTCCCCTTGTTAGCTTTCTTGCAGCAATATTTGGCCAAATGTACCAATTGAAAGTTATTAAAATATGCCTTTAAACCTTTATAGCTATGTTTAGTATTAGCATTATGTTTACGTGAAGTTTAAATTGTTTATTCTGATGGAAATCGATATTCTGACGTACGTATATACATTGCTGATTTAAATACTGTAGTTTTACACTTTTGTATAATTATACAAAAATATATAATATTTATTTTATAATTATATTATATATAATTATTTCATTTATAGTTAAATATTGTAATATTTATTTCAATTACTGATATACTTTTATTGCAATGAGTGTTGCGAATAGCTTTTAAAACACTAGCTACATAGGATAGTAGGTTCCTGTCGTATTGTATACTAGTGACATTTACTAAATCATCGTTCTGTTTCGTTTAGTTGCAAACTCGATTACAGTCTACACATCGTTTCCGCATGTTCGATACACTTTACGCACAAAGCACACGGCAATGAGTCGCAAAACTGCCTCGTAGTAAGGCTGTATGCCTACGTAATTAATCGTACAACTATACATATATTAGCATAATTATAGCGCATTGATACAGTTTTTGATATAAACGATTTACGTCATAGCATAGTCCAGTTTCTTATATTGTTTTTGTCGATTGTACCTGTCGCTTCAATCTTAACTACGAATGAATCTACACGGATGTCACTTAAATAAGATATAATTTAAACTAATGCATTGATCAAATTTACATATTTTAAATACTTTTTTGATATTGCTAATATTTAGTAGCCTTGAACTAAATATTTATTATTTTGTGGCATAATATTTGCTAAAGCTTGCAAAATGACACTTGTCATTCGCTCAATTATACTACTTGTTATTAAGTTATAGTAAACAAATAAAATGTAACCAAAATTATTGGTTACTGGTATATTAGCACTAATAGCCATCTTCGGGACTGTGGCTACTTGTAATTATGTGTGAATTTTTAGATAAAAACATCTATGGAAAACATACAGCTAATGATACGATTTTTTTGTATTTTTATTGTATATCTCAGCATATTAAATTATCTTTCCACACTAATGTAGCAATGATTTGGGAATTATTTAGTTCCACATCATGTTTCACGCAGTCCATCCATCTTTTTCAGCCTTTCCCTGTCCTTATAAGCATCTACATTCATATGTAACATCTTCCTTAAAATATTATCTTCATTCCTGCATATTACATGTCCATACCACGATAGACGATTACTCTTCAACCTTTCCGACACCAGCGCCACTTTCATACTTCCTCTAATGTGTTCATTCTTTATCTTATCCATTCTTGTCACACTACACATCCAACTCAACATTCGCATTTCAGTTGCATGCAGTCATCTTTCATCTGTCGCTTTTACGGGCCAGCTCTGATCCATACAAGACAGCAGGCCGGATCATGGTATGGTTGTAAATTTTTCCCTTAAGCTTAAGGGGAACACGTGTTTATAACAACGTGCACGTACAAGGTTTATACATATATTCAATAAAAAAATTTCATGCCTATAGGTATAACGAGTTAACGTTATTAACTGGCACTAAAAAGAAAAGGTGTACAATAAAACAAATAACAAAAATTGTTTAAGATTAATAACAATGTTATAAAACTGTCTATAGATATGTATTTCTTGGACTCATTTTTCAGATTGGTGGCTGATTAAAAACTTTTTATCACGAATCACTTAAAACATGTAAATTTTTATATTATATAGATTTGACATTCAATTATTAAATGTCAGATTAGTCATTGATTATCGAATATGTGATTTTCGTATGCATATTCGTAACATATCCATATTTTGTAAACAATCATCGAATATGTTTTATTAAAATAACTGTAAATAAAGAACTGACCTGTGACAAGAACCTTTCACGTTAATTCAATGAACAATTTTTGGATCTGTTGGAAATTGGATAGTTTATGATTTCATAGGTTATATCACATGTTAATCTTATACAAATTGTCACAATTGAAGTACACATGTTTAATAATTAAATTACCTTAAATAATCTTGAATATTTTACAAAAATATTAAATATACTAACTTGTTACTGTAATCAATTTCACAACACACACAGATTAATAAATAAAAATTGATTATATTGAACTAACCGTTGTTGTTAATGAAGTAGTAAAGAGTACTTCTGCACACAAGCATTCACACATGTGAGTCTTTTCAGTATGATGTTGATGGCTGGCTGGAGACAGGAAAACGGATAAAGAGAAAATATTGTTGGGTCACGTTGTACATCAGCACTTTGGGGGTTATGTGACGCAGCTCCCGTTGCCGTTGTATTGCGCAAGTAGGCGAGGACACGCTGCACTTAGAATAACTAACAGGATCATTATCTGATATTTTTGCCAGTACTCACATTGCGAGCCTTCTTCAAATAACTTTTATAATCACTTAATCGAAAGGTTTTATTTGTACCGCATAATAAATTAACGTTTTATTAGTTTACCGCCATGTTGCTTTTCTTACGTGATATTCAGACAGGGCAGACAGATGAGACAAATCTTTGATTTGGTTTCTCGGCTTCTACGTAATTCTGATCAAATATACCGTGGTAAGTCCACGGTATGTTTATCTATAGATATCTTACAGGATGAATAATGATCGTTTTATAAAATCGAGAGTTTATAGTATAATAAAAATATAGTACCTAATAATATCATAAAAAATCTTATTATATATTAAATTTATTTATTATCTGTATGTACGTAAGATTATTAGCAATACAATGTTATCATTATACATACAATGTATGTAGTTGTAAATTCCCGTCATATTATGTACGATGTTTAAACAAGACATCCCATATAACTTCCATTAAAATGGGGCCGTAATCAGCGTACAATCGTGTGAAGGCATATAACGCCACGCTATTGAATGCAGTGGTTACAAGGTCCTTATAGAAGTTATTCGTCAAACCAACAAAAGATTGGAGGCTTGCTTAATTTCTCAGTCGCACGCACGGATCGAGCTTAATTGTAATGTAATTATAGCGTCAGGTTTGCGGTATTTGATCGTCCTCCTACTTTTGACACATCATAATCAATTGAACTTCCAAAGCGATACGCTATTTCTTAATACATCTGTCCTTGAATTCAACAGGTTTAACCGTGATGGCTATAAATTATTATTATATTTCTTTAATTATTCTGTAGGGGTTTGGTTCTTAGTATTCCTGAGAAAGCCGTGCTGTTTTGTGGTTGTTCTCATGGTGTAGTACTCCAAGAATAACAATGTATTTTGTTTTTTCCATAGAGTTGTAAACGTCTGTGAGGAATGGTTAGCATTTTCCATCAGGGGAGCCGTTTTCTTCTTCGTCTTACAGGAATGGCTAACAAGAAAACGGCATATGCTGGTATATATAATACTAATACTGTGCTATTCCTCTGTACTTTTGTAATTTATGATTGCTCTGCTATGTCCTACTATAACATCTGAACACTGTTTGCTGATTGATGGTAGAAATAAGGGAGACGTAGATTACACACGATGACTACTAGTTTGTTAGAATGAAAAAATATTATACAATATTTCATTAATATTAACTACAAAATAATTACAGGTGAGTATCCAATAGCGTATAGTAACAAATAATTACACTTAAAAACTGGTCGTTAGTTGTTGTACAGCATAAATTTATTTAAATACTTAAGATACACAAGTTATGCTAAAAACCAGAAAACGTTTTCTAATGTCATAGTTATTATTGTGTTGTCTTATAGTAATGTTTTAAAGCATGTACCTGTAATGATAATGTATAAACTGTAGATGTAACATATTAAATGAATAAATAATACGGAAAGTATGAAAGTACTCAATATTTTTTACATTTTACAATTCACTATCTTACCTTTATTTTAGTATATAAATTTAGAGAAGTTAGTTTTATTCCATTAGTTATAGGCTAAAACTATTTTATAGCACCGATAAAAAAATGTTATCGTAGGTAACTGCCACATATTAACTATGTGTATTATTAATATTTTTGTTTCGGTCAAGTCAAAATAACGTCAAACTACTAAAGATTTTATGGAGAATTTATGGATTTTATAGAGATTTTTATTATCGTGTATTCTTTCAACGACACGGATGCAGTCTAATCTATATATTTATATATACCTTCACAACTATTATACAAGATGGGATAGTCATGTTATTGTGAACTTTGAAAGTCATGAATGCAACACTTGCCCACAGTTCACAAACAGCTTTCTGAATTGTCTTAATAGATTTTTTTGTGAATTTCAATATTTGTATTATGGAAAGTTTCAATTAAAATTCAGTGTCAGTTACGACTATAAATTCAGCCGTGAATTTATAGTCGTAACTCGTCAGCTAGTAGTAACTTATAATCTGTTCCAGTAGTACTTCTGACATTATTATTTGAAGTTGTTATTGTCAAAAAAAAATTTACAAATAATTCATTCATTCAAATGACTATTTTTAAACAACAGTTAACATTGAACTGCTCATGTTTTTGTATAAAACTGTGTTTAATCTTTTTATTATACATCATTGCATACTTGAATAATGATCATGGTCAGCGTAAATATTATATTATTAATGGGATATATGGATATATTGCTAGATTTGTTTCAACTAATATTAATACTTTTGTCCACAATTGCATATGAATTGACAAATTAAACTGTTTTATCTAAAGTTTTACCAAACCACTTCACTCCGAATTTATTTATTATTATATATATTTTTAAGAGGATACAATATTATCGTCTACATCTAATAAATAAAATTGAAGTGTCTTTTGGTTACTTACAGTCAATAACGTAACAAATTAACAGCTCTTTACTACATGCTTGTGAAAGTATATACCGCACTTAAATAAAATAATTTAAAAAATTGTCTGTCTGTTATTGCTAATCTCTGAAATGGCTGGATCGATTTTGACGTGGCTTGCACTCTCAGATAATGTAATATGGAATAACTTCGTTTATTCCAAAAATTTCATTTATTTTAATTCCACGCGGACGAAATCGCGGGTGACAGCTAGTGACTAATAAATTGGCGTAGAATTTGGTTATAATATCGTGTATCATATTAACACAACAAACTGAATACTGTAGAAATTCAGGATATGTAAAATATAAAGGTTCCTGAAGTTAAAAATGTAATGCTACAATGTTATCACTTTCTATCTATTCACTAGCAGATCTTGTATGCCCTTGGGACTAACTAATAGAGATCATGATTAATATTTGTCGAAAATTTCCTACGTCAAATGAATCAGTACTAATACAGTTTAGTCCGGTTGTGTTAGACGCGGGTATATTCATGAACATCGTCCTTGCCAGGAATGCGAGGTCATCACGCCTTCGTTGACGTTCGCGTTCTTTCGTGGCGGTCCTCTTGTGAAACATAATTATTGTTGTTTTAGAATAATTCATTCCGTATTCCATGCATGTCATTAGGTATGATAGGTCGCGAGTGGCACCTTGTGTTTTGACCTGTCTCATTTGAGAATACTGCTTTACTGAACTACCATCGATTATAATAATTTTATATTACTACTAGCTGTACCCGCGACTTCGTCCGCATGGAATTTCATATTATATTTCTAAAATAAAAGTAGCCCAAGTTACACCTTATTACATCAGCTACCTGCCAAAAACCGTCCCGTCAAAATAGGTCCACCCATTTCAGAGATTAGCCGGAACAAACAGACAGACAAACAAAAATTAAAATAAATGTTAGTTTGATGTATGTATGCACTCATATGCATGACGTAAAAAACTGTTATTTCAATATTACAGACAACAGACTCCAATTTTATTTATATATATAGAATATTTGGATTTAAAATAATTTTAGAATATTTAAAATTATTTTAAACTTATATATTCTTTAACAAATTCTTTGTGATTATTATGTGACATATATGTGGAAAAACTTGATTTCTCCAATGTTATATTCATTTATATTGATGAATATAGTATTCTAAAACACAATAATACTGGAAAAACTGGAAAATGTTCCTAAATTCTGAAAAGAAACAATAACGCAGCTTGTGTATTTCCAGGGATTGCATTTATTTTGGTACACGTTATGCAATAAGGAATTGGTCGTTTTATATTATTAGATTATATTTTGTTGCAACCCTTCTTTTCCATAGTGTTAATTAATTAATACAGTATTTAAATATGGTATTAACTACATTCTGGTCTCCATTTTTTCAACCTCCACAAAAGTATCGTGCTTTGTGACATAAAAACGAAGTTATCAAATTGCGTCTTGTTTTACTCTAGTTATTATTGATGTTTGCTTAACTGAAAATTTATTTTCTTAATTAATATAATTTTAAATATAATAATTATATCCGCATACGCATGCGTGCGTAAATGGATAATTAATAAACTGTCTGATCAAAGTTCGGAGGGCAGTAAGGGCTTTGATATATTGCGTCATATTATTACGACGTCATTATTAAGAAATACACCACAACAGCCATCGTCACGTATGAGAATAGTTGAAGTGAGTGGTACTTAAATTGTTGATATAATTTTAAAATTCTTTTTTCCTTGTTAACGACTATATGTTACTGTTTTCTCCGTAATATATTAGTAATTAATAAAACATGATTACTGGTTTACAATAATATGATATTTTAAATTAATGAACGCATTTTAAGAAAATTTTAATCACCGTATTATTTTCGTTCTTCGTTATATCTATTCTAAAGTATTTCTTTATTTGCATGTCATCAATATGTTCCACAGTTGTATCTGTTACTATAAGGTTGCCTTGAAAACATTGCTGTCAGCAATAAGGCCTCCTTATTCTATTTATACGAATTGTATTTATGAATGTTCAGTGTATTTTTTCTCTTTTCTGTATAATACAAATAAAAGTATATTCTATCTATCTATCATTAATGAACATGTATTGGTCAACCCTAAATTTGCCATTGAGCAATTTGATCGTGGTATATAATAAATACTAAGAACATTGTACTTTGTATTTTGCGATTACAAGTAGGAAAAGTAAAAAATTACATCACATTATCGAATTTTCAACCGAGGAAAATTCTAGCACTTTTTCTTTAAGCATTCCAGGTAGTTGTCCAAAATCTCTCAGTCGATGAACCCTAACAGTTCTTACACTTTTTTGTTTATTGCTAAATAATCTTACACATTTAGCATTTTTTTTATCTTTAATAAAGAAATCACCTAAACCATAGAACAAATCGCCAAAGCTGTTTACTGCTGCGTTGGAAGATGTCTTCAAGCTTCTGGACTGGAGCGGGCTGGGCATCAACATTAACGGCGAGTACATCAATCACCTTCGATTTGCCGACGATATCGTGGTCATGGCTGAGACCCTGGAAGACCTTAGCAAAATGCTCGAAGACCTCAGTAGAGTCTCACAAGGAGTGGGTCTTAAAATGAACATGGACAAGACGAAAATTATGTAAAACGTCCATGTCGTACCTGCTCCCGTAAAAATCGGAGATTCTACGAAATTGTCGATCACTACGTATACTTAGGGTAAACTATCCAGTTAGGTAGATCCAATTTCGAGAAAGAGGTCAATCGTCGAATCCAACTCGGATGGGCAGCGTTCGAGAAGCTCCGATATATCTTTTCGTCCAAATTTCTGCAGTGTCTCAAGACGAAGGTTTACGACCAACGTGTGTTGCCAGTGACTGACTTACGGAACAGAGACGTGGTCGCTAACTATGGACTCCATCAACAAGCTCAGAGTCACTCAGAGGGCAATGGAGAGGGCTATGCTCGGAGTTACTCTGCATGATCGAATCAGAAATGAGGAGATCCGCAGAAGAACCAGAGTGACCGACATAGCCCGAAGAATTGCGACTCTAAAGTGGCAATGCGCAGGGCACATAGCTCGTAGGACAGATGGCCGTTGGGGCAGTAAAGTCCTCGAGTGGCGACCACGAACCGGAAGACGCAGCGTGGGAAGGCCTCCAGCAAGTTGAACCGACGATATGGTCAAGATCGCTGGAAGGCATTGGATACGAGCAGCGCAGGACCGATCGTCGTGGAGATCTTTGGGGGAGGCCTATGTCCAGCAGTGGACGTCTTCCGGGCTGCGATGATGATGTGATGATGATAATAGAACAAATGTGAATAAATATAATTTAACGTCTTCATTACGTTAAAGATGACTCCTTGTAATGTTAAAATATAAAGAATATCTTTTTTATTATCATTCATTAAAACCGCGCCTAACTCAGGTGCACTTACACAGTATACTCAAAGGTTCTTTAATTAGTAGTTTTCTTTTTTTAAATCTCGTACTACAAGAATTTTTACTTTGTCACAGTTGCGAGTTCCTCTACGGCAGATCCTGCGTCCGCGCGACCTCAACGTAGTCATCAGCAAACGGCATCTTAAGGTCGGCGTCAAAGGTCAGCCTCTTATCATCGATGGTGAGCTTGACGCCGATGTCAAGATAGAAGAATCCACATGGGTGCTACAAGATGGACGGAACTTACTGGTTAATTTGGAAAAGGTAAATAGCTAAGGTGATAATCATAGGTATATACATATTAGTCAGTGACAGTGTGTCACAATTTTTTTTTTACAATAATGACCATTTTTATATTATTTACAACTGTTACGGTTTAATGAAGTAGAGCTTTGGTGAGTTTGATTGCTATTTCAAATTGTATAAATACGTAATACGAAAATTTAAAATTAATGCTTATCTCTAACAATTTTTTTTGTCAAATATGATAAATAAACCTTGTAACACTTTTCTGAAATTGCTTAGTATAATTATTTTAAACATAACTTTGTTATTACATGAAATGTTCTTGCAGATACCTATTAAAGTTAATGATCAATTCTGTAGTTGTAAGAATGTACACTCCCATTATAGGTGAACCAATTGAATTGGTGGCGCCGATTAGTGACTACGGATCCAGAAATATCTACTAGAAAAATTAATCCAGGTAATTAACCATGCTTTTCTTATTTATATATTTAGTTGTGAGATATTGCGTGAATGTTTTGTTCAGAACAATAGGAGAATTAAAGGTTTTTGTCAAAACATAATAAGTATACAACCTAATGAACTGCGGAAATTTTCATGAGAAAGTAGAGAAAGTCCGGCGTGAAGGAGGAAGCTCAGGTTTTGTCTTTGTAAAAACGAATCCGCGTAAAATAGCAAAAACTGACTATCTTTAAAATGAACAAATAATAAAAATATATACCCTTTTTCTTGTTTTTTTTAATAATCTAGTGTCACCCAATAAAAAACGTTTCATGTTCGGTAGAAATGTTGGGTTTCCAAATAATAAAAAATATATATTTAAAATATTTCTTTATTTGACATCTACTAAGTAAATATTTTCGGAAATTTCCATGAGAAAGTAGAGAAAGTCCGGCGTGAAGGACGAAGCTCAGGTTTTGTCTTTGTAAAAACGAAGATTTTTTTAATATTATAAATATTGTATATATATTATACACTTAATAATACATTGAAATAGAAATGGAAATAATATTTACTCTTTTGAAAATTGGTGGTCCAGTTGGCCAATAACATAATAAAATTTTGTTAAATCAAAAAAAAAACATAATTATCTGCTTAATATTTTCTAGTAATAGTTTTTGATTCTTTTCTTTAATATGGATTGATCTAAATATATTACATCTGTTTCAGAGCCATCTAAATTATCTGATCTAGATGGGGAAACCCGAGGTCTTGTTGAAAAGATGATGTATGATCAAAGGCAAAAGGAGATGGGGAAACCCGAGGTCTTGTTGAAAAGATGATGTATGATCAAAGGCAAAAGGAGATGGGGCTTCCCACTAGCGACGAACAAAAGAAACAGGACGTCCTCAAAAAGTGAGTTATGCCTAAAGTTATTAATACAATGGATATGTCATCTCATTTGAAGGACACAACAATTACTGTTTTAATACCATCGCAAACGACGAATTGCTTGCGATAATTTGATAAATGATAATTATATGCAGGGATACAGGTATACCATAACAAAACGATTAAAGATTTAAAAGGTAGTTTTTCCAGATAAAATTATTATAATTTAATTTACGACATAATTAAGACTATTTATATTTTTGTGTTAACAAAAACAAACTGCAATTATTTAATTATAAAGAATAAAAATAAAACCAGGATTCCAAATTCTTTAAGTTGGAACAACTTGTTACGCAGTGAGTCGATTGATTGATACAATAGATAAGAATCTATTGAAATATTTCATTATCTTTGGACAATAACTGAGTTATTACTTCACGCTAACATTACCTGTAAGAAAATTACAAATACAGGTTTATGAATTTTAGACCAAATATTTATATATAATTGGACTACTTTAGATTCAATGTGATAGGCTTTTTTAACTAGTTACACTATTATTTTACTTGAATATTTTGTCAATTGACAAATGAATGCCCACAATTCCACAAGAATGCGTGACGTTAATATTGAGATGAAATTTATGTTGTTATTATAAATTTGTTACACGTATTTATGTTGAGGTCTATGGCATGTAGAGAATTGGCATTCTTTACAGTTATTTTTATTTATTATTAAAACAACGTTCTAATCTTAGGTAGATTTTTTAAAGATCTGAATAAGCGAAAGACTACCTTGATCGCACGTATGTCGCATTTGCCGTCGTCTTCATTAGCCGTAGTCTCTTTTACACTTAAAAAATATTTACATAGGTAAAACTTATCAACAAGTATGATTGCTTGTGATATTGAGTATGCAAAAATAAATTAGTTGTGACAATGTCGTCCTTCATAAATTTTGTCGTAAGTTAATTACTTCAGGTACTTAAACGACGTAGATATGAAGCTCATGATAAGAACTGCGTCTTTGCGTCTGTTGTAGTTGAAACGATGATATATTAATTTATATATTATTTACATACATTCTGAAAATAAGCTTAAAATCTGGTTTAATTAGCTAGTTTTTAGTTTGTTTCTACTTTAATAATAGTTAACGTTCTGAAAAACTATTATCTAAACTTATATCTCCTACACACGCCACGGTTTGTTATATTGTTTTAATGTAATGTCCTTAGTTTGTGTTCAAATTGTTTATTGCTATGTCGCGATTCAATTATGAGACCTTTTCATTATTATATATTCACGGTTAAATATTAACGTGTTGTATGTAGTTATCTTATCAACTTCTTTTTGCTAATGATGATAATGTTAGTTATTTTTTAAATTCTCTACATATATTCTATTGCTACTTGTATTGCTTATTATGTGAATTGTATGTTGTAAATTGTAACTTATAAATGATAAAATCTATATAGGTTTCTAATCCTACAGTTACAAGGGTCGACTTGGTTTTGACTTTCGTTCGATATGACTTGGTCTGTCGGATCCCAACAAATTGGTACTTGACATAATGTTGCATTCACAATTCAGACTTCAATCAGGGTCAGGTTTAAACAAAATTGTATGCGTAGAGTTAGATGATTGACTCACAGATATCGATATTAATCAGGGGGATGAGAATTTGTGATAAATAATTTTGAAAATTCTTTATATGTATGGTACACTCACGTTTTTAACTAGTGTCTTTGAAATGAGTTTAAACCATATTTTTTGTCATGACTAATAATACGGAACTGATTTAGAAGATTTTAATATTCAGGGTTTATTTTATTTTGGACTTGTACTAATTTTATCACGATATAATTTATAGAAAATAAAGTCGTATGCAGTTTTGAAAAAATATTTTAATTTGTTTACAGATTCATGGAACAACACCCAGAAATGGATTTCTCTAAGTGTAAATTTAACTAAAAAGCTATAGGTTACTTATTTAAGTGCAAGCTAATAGCAATGTTTCTCATAGGAATTTTTGTATCATGATTACACATATGGGTGAAAGTTGTTTTGCAATAAAATCAATTTTAATCTACATTCCATAGTTACATGATTTTAATTTCGATTTCGTGAATATTTTAATATAAGGATTGATACTTGTAGTTCTCAATGGTAAATTTTTAAATTTATTAATATTGTAAAACAACTTACACCAATTGGATTAAGATAGGGAACATCTGCATGTAAAAAAACACTTAAACCTCTTTGATCACTCGTCGATTCGACAGCATCTTAATTATAGTACATTTAGGTTTAATAGTGCTTTCTTATTACTGCAACTAAACTTTGCTTACCGTTGGGTTAGTATCATTCGACGCATAGTATTGAAACACGTGCTTCTGTTACCAAGACACGTGCAGGATACAGGATACAGCGAAAATGGAACTCGAGTTGACACGTGCATAGGGGTTTAAGTAGTATTAGTAGTGATCTCCTTGGCGCACTACCCAATATTTAGTTAAAATAAATTTGCTTTAGTCACTATTATTAAATCCCATACGATACTATAAAATATATTCGGTAAAACTGAATCGAAAGCATAACAGTGATTTTCTCAAATATCACAAATTTGCGTGTTGCTGTCTGTAAATCGTCGTAGATATTTATTGAACATTTTATATAAGTGTCTACGAATATTATAATGAGCAATAATAAAATTTGTAAAAGTTTGATTATTGTCATTATTTACTTAATAAATAATTGAAATAAATACGAGTTTGTTTAATTTTATATCAAATTTAATAAAGTAATTGTATAAAGTTTTATACTGTAGTACAAAGTATAGGAAGAAACTTACTAGTTAGAATTTGACTTGAATGAAGATAAAAAACTCAGACATAATTAGGTATTAAAATTGGAGTCAACAAGTGAATATATTTAAAAGAAACTTGGCGATAACTCATGAGGTATAATAGTCCAGTAAAATTTTAAATTAAACAATGTGACCAGTTTGGCGCAATATAAAAAAATAAGTTCGAAATTTTGATTTAAGTTGACGGGAAAGGCATTGAAAAACGCATTTTTTTTTTCAAAATATCTCTGTAACTGTAAGAAATATGAAAAAAATTTTTACCTTAATAAAAGATTCCATTTCATTGTTTCATTAACTGCTGTTGTTTAGCCACATAATTAAAAAAAATAATTAATTAAAACTAACAGCAAAAATTTCTTTCTGAATATTATTCATGTATTTGCGGACTTATTTTTATATCTTGCGCTAAAACTGGTCACTTCATGTTTAATCTAATATTTTACTGGACTAATAATTTAGTAAGATTTGTATTTAATGTGTATCTGTACGTATCAGCATTTAAATATCAATAATAACTGTGATATAGAAATTCGAATATGAATAAATTAACTCTCACTTAAATCTTTTCCTCTACATAGTATACAATGAAGGCCTTTCCGCCGTCTGTTTGCTTAGATATTTTAAAGTACGCCATGGATTTTAATGCACTTTTTAGTAAAAGCTGATTGTGATTCAAGAGGAAGGTTTATATGTATAATACATGGGTACATACGTGGTACATTCAGTTTTAAAATCTGTTTAGTATCTTAGTAAGTCTCCTGATTGATACTGTCATTTGTTATGCGTTTTACTACTTCACATCATAATTTGATGGCGCCATCTATTAAAATGAATTGTCATTTATTTGTCCCCGTACAAGTAAAGTATTGGGTAGCAATTAATTTAATTTAACTACAATTATTATAATATATTTATTTAGGTATTTGATGATGATGATGTAATAATAGGCAATTTATATACATCTTGTATGAATTTTGTTTTAAACATTCAATCCATTTGACTATTAAGCATTGTACCTGTCAAAAGTATTAAGGCATAAGCATGTCAAAGTAGTTTCAATATTTGTCAATGTCAAAGTTAGTTTGTGTCGTCACGTCAGTCAGTAGTTGTCAACTTCTCAACTAAGTTTCCTTCTTTGTCAATTACAACCTACAAATTATTGTTAATAATATTTATTTATTTTGACTATATTAATTTCCATGTTACAAGTTTTAAATACAATTAAAAAATGGTCAGATCAGTATACTCTCCAGAATATTGTCTTCAATATTTAGAGCAGTATGCGTCGCAGGAAATTTTTGTTATAGGCTTAATATTGGGACAGGTTTGTTGCGTTTTTATTCAATTTTAATATAATAATAATCATTATTAATATGTGAATATTTAATTACTAGTTACTTTATTGTAGACTACAGAGTCACGAGAAAATGTAATCCACTTGGCTCGAACACCAGAGGAAAAAAGTTCTGACAGTACATCAGAAACCAGTTCTGTATCTGATAAGGCTGAGTCTGTGAGGAATCTGCTGGGTGTTTCAGAAGCATGGGTAGCTGATCATGCTAAACACGTAACTAGAATGCTGCCTGGTGGCATGTTTGTTCAAGGTAAATTGTATTGCAATATTTGTATAATTTTTTTTCTGTCAGCACCTTTCACTATGACAAAAAATAGCTTGTGTCCTTCACCTATTTATTTAATTATTATTGAAGTGTGAAAGTATTAGAAACAGTAAAAAGTAAACTGACTTTTAAAGTCGGTTTATATATGTTATGTTAGTTAAGATTAAATTATAAAATGTTAGATTAATGTTGTCTAAATATTTTTATTCCTGGCCTTTGAAATTTCATAACATTTGGAGATGGAGGAATACTCCTTTGTGAAAAAAGATATTTATAGTATTTAAATTGTCTAAAAATTGTAATATACTACCTAATATAACCGCACATATGTAAAATAAACAATTAAGTAATGCTAATAACATAAGTATTTCATTGTAATTTACAGGTGTATTCATTACAAGTGATGAAGATATTTTTGAAGATCCCAATTATTTCAGTAAAGTGCACTCAATTTTGAATTACACATACAAGGCTTTGAATACCAATGAACATATGTATGGAAATTGCCCATACAAAAATGAGCGCCTCATTTTACATATGTCTACAAATACTAAGGTTCTGACCTGTAAGAATGTAGAAGTGGGTTCTAATATCAAGAACACAGTTATAAAACCTGTAGATTGGAAATTTTTGTCAAAACCACCACAATGGCAGAGACTGGATTGTTATTATGAATTTGATGAAGTGTATCCTGTGATAGTAAAGAAAAGTGGTATATCAGTTAAACATCAATTTCAAGTATGTAATAATGATTGTAGCATTCTGTACCTAGTTTTGTTATGGTGAACATAGAAGAACTCATTCCACATGTTTTGGCCAATGTTCATAAAAGTTAAGTAATACTTAACTTGTTTTTCTGTGGTGAACATTCAATAATATATTTTACAGTGTTATCAAAATTTTAATATTTAAATGATGGAATGTAATAACATGAAAAAAAAAACCAGTTTTAGCTAGTTGTTGATAATCAAAACATTGCCTTTATTAATAATTCTTTTAAAGATATTGTTGAAACTATATATAAATCATCAATCATTGAATTTCAATCAATAAAGGAAAATGTCTCAATTTTGATGATTTATTTGTATTGTATTATTATACAATCACTATATTTATTTTATACTCTCAAGATATTATTCATAGTGATATTCTCTGCTTTCAGCAAATCCTGGAATCAGCACATAAGACAATAGAATCCAGTGTAATGTTTATTGATGGAGAATTAAGAGATGGTTCTGAAGCATTAGAGCAGCTCACAAAGAAGAAAAAACCCAAAAACAGTAACAAAACTACACAAGATACAGCAAAATCCATGCATGTATCATTATTTGTGCCTTTTGTGAGTAATCTTAATAGTTGATCTTTCAACTATTTAATATATTAAAGTTTTCCTGTAAAAATAATATTTAACTTATGTTCAGTAGTGTTCTTATTATTTTGAAAGAGATTTATAAGCTACTTATAATATTAATTGAAATTTAAATTCAATGTGAAAAATAATCACATCAACATATACCATGGTATTTTATTTTTTGAATTTTTAATTGAAGAACTGAGAATACCAACCAATTGTTATTCCACCGGAGGTTGGAACTAGTGCTACATGAGTCAAACTACATATAGGAAAGTATAACTTACTTAAATACTGAGTGCTCTTCACATGAAACACCATCAGTGTCCAAAGAACAATTTTATTATTTTATGACTATAACATAATGTCTCTTTCAGGAAAATTCTTTGCCAGAAACAGTTGAATATCTCGAATGTGATGGTAGTATACATTTTAGTGGTGTAGTATCTTCCAGCGTGTTTATGTGTACAAAAGCAACAGTCAGTGAAGCTATTGCAGCTGTGAAACAGGACATAGTCAGATCACTTGCATCACGATTCACTATGCACTGTGATGCACTGATTGATGATAATCTACTTCCAGAAGGTGAGACTTATAATCTCATCTAATAAATTGTAAAAAAAAAAAATGAATTCATTACCGTCATTACATTATTTCCTTTTTGAAAATACATAATTAAAAATATTTATATTTTATAGAGAAAGTATGTTTCAATGAACCTCCACGTCGCGTCCTAGTGCCGGTTGGTACAATTTACCTCTGTGACTACCTGTTCCCTGGCGAAGCACCAGCTGAGGCACTACTCTCTGTTCGAGAGTTACTTGACCTCCAGATTACAGAAACTGATGTTATTTGTGATGTGGAAACACCAGCAGGTAAAGCACATGACAAAGAACTAAAACAATCTTTCCAATATTTCTGTAGTTGATGGATTGGTATTGATACCTATAAATTGTAGCTATATATGTTAAAATCTAGTTAATATGAAACATAATAAATTAATACTTTTTGATTTTCGATATCCAAGTCCCAAACTTAGATATCCTGAAACTTGTACAAAATTAGCCACTTAAGGTATCTAAATAAATAATTATTGCACTTTGAAAATTTATTTTTAGGTAATGTAAGTACTTATGTTTTTAGATACTTCAGAGTTCGATGCACTAGACAGAGATGCCAGTAGCGAGGAACTTTTGGCCACACCACAGGAGGCTAGCCAGTTCATGTACATCACAGGAATCTGTTTTGCTATGTTTGTTCTTATTGTATCAATTATTATTCACTACTATGACTCAATCTTGCAGGTTCTCAGCAAACTTGTTTCAAAGTCTTAAGACTGGTTGTAGATAAACGGATCAGAAAAAAAAATGATAGCGCGTGCTTTATTGTGTCCCTTTATGAGTACGCGAAATACAAAGCTCAATTTATGTTGGTCATGTTTTGATCAAATTGTTTCTTATTCTATTTCGATGTATTATTACTACGTAGTAATAGCTTACTTACCAGTCAAGTATACGCCACTGAGCGACTCCACTTTATTGATAATATTTATTCCTTAAAACACGAAAGCATAAAGTGGGTATTACATAGTTTGTAATTACGTGATTGATCACACATTTTCTATTATTTAGACAATATTACAGACAATTTTTAACATGGTTATGGTAAGACTATTTGACTACATATATTATTAATAAATTAATAGCTAAGAAATTAGAAACCAGATTTTAATTTATGTAAAGTGTTGCTTTTTTTCTGGTCCATGTAGTAACACTGAAATTTTAGTACTATTTATTCTTAATTAATATTTTTTAATAGAAACCAGTTCATATTTCTACCCAAATGCCTGTTCATATTATTGTACATTATTTAATCTTGGGAACAACGGGAAAGTATTAATGTTTTAATATTTTTAATTAGCAACAGGCAAGTGGTGCATACTATTTTAAACGTAACATATTATTTTAATGAATTTGACACCGTTAATTTATATTATTAAGTTTTTTAGTTATTATAATATTTTAAATGTCTTTATTTATTTGATTAATATTATCAAGCTTCGTCATTTGTAACCAGAGGGAACCGAATCAATCAATATGTTAAGAATTAGCTTAATTTTTATGTATTATATTTATGTGTATAATATTATTAAAACATTTGTTATAATATATGACTTTTAATAAGAGTTCACATGATTTTAGTTAAGTTGTTACTTACCATAAAAGTTAGTTACGTATATGATTAGTTAGCATAGCTGCGACTTTGCTCTTCCCTTTTAGATAAAAGATAGTACTCGTGGTACAATCGATATTCACATCGAATTTCATTATGATCTAATCAGTCATTTATTCGTGAAAAGGTATGGTGGCATTTATAATATTAAGTTTGTGAGTTGAATAATCTCTAGTACTATTTGATTTTGAAAATTCTTTTAGTGCTGGGCAGCCAATTTTTCAAGGAAGGCTATATATTAATCTATCAATTACCAATATTACAAACCTACCAAGATTTCTTTTTAAAATCGGGTATTTTTTTTTATACTACTATGGTGGCAAACAAGCATACGGCCCATCTGATGGTAAATGGTTACCGTAGCCTATGGACGCCTGAAGCACCAGGGGTGCCACGTGCGCGTTGCCGACCCTAAATAAACCTTAATATACCCTTCTTGAAAAACCCCATGCTGTAGTCTCGTGAGAAAACCTCGGCAGGAAGTTCATTTCACAATTTAAGTGTACGCGGGAGGAAGTTCCTCTGAAACCGCACTGTCCGAGACCACTTAGGTTCCAGCGTGTGGGAATGAATTCCCTATCGATGGTTAAAGGTGGCCGTAGGCATCATGTCGAACAATTCCTCAGAACACAGTCCGTTGTATAATCGGTAGGACACACAAAGCGAAGCGAAGTCTCGCCTCAAACTAAGTGGCCCGACACCGTCAGAGAGATTGGGATCATCGACAATTCTCATAGCACGTCTCTGAACCGAGTCAAAAGCTGTTCTGGAATTGCGGAGCCACAGCAAAAGCGGTTTTCTTAGCGGTGAACGCGCAGGCTTGTGTCTTGGTACTCTCGATTTCAGACACAAGCTGTTCGCGGTTTGCCTCCACAACGGAAAGAGGGATATTAGCACGGCCCGTGTAAAATGCGTCCCCAGTACTGTCATCCGCATAACAATGAACGTTAACTGTAGTTAGATGCCGGTGTAGTCACCCTGATCAATGCGAACCCATAGGATTGACAGGTCTTTTTCTTCTAGACCAAGAAGGCGGCGACAGCAGATATCTTCCCGTCCGGGAAGATATCTGCTGTATGTCCATACAAACAAATCCCGGCACGACGCACAAATTTGTGCTCGAGTTTATACCCAGGATACAGCAGGTACGAACTGTCAGCCGGAGAGGATATCTGCGTCTCCGTAAGGAATAAAAGGGTCGGCTTGGCGGTCTCATCGGTCTCGCGGTGGTCTCGCGGTGATGGTGGACCGCATTGGTGTTTCCGTGAAGCCCCCTGATATTGCAGAAATCCATATCTATGTGGATTGGGATGCCGCTGAAGTACTATATTTCCTTTTTTTGCTTGTCATGGGAAGTTTTTTTTTAAGGTTAAAGAGAAATGGTTGCGCCGGTATCAGAAAGGACAAAAGGTGCATCAACGGACCCCAGCATTGCACAGGTTGGGCGATTTGGTGGCACGGCGGCTGGAAGGGACCCCTGTCCCCCTACTGGTGTAGCAGCCGGGTCCACTCCGGTCTCCTCCTCCGGCACGACTACTACACCAGGGATTATGCACAGGCGGTGGTTCAGCCTCCCAGGGCGGAGATTATGTAATCCCTGGGTTCGGAAACCCAACAACCTGCGGGCGGCCAGCGGTTAGCCGTTTCACCGGGTCTCCCTGAACGCCGCGCCACCACGTCGCGCCTATGCAATCCTGAGGCACCGTTGGACACAGGTTCACCAATACCAGCACAACCAATCCCCATGGGGCTCTGATCACCTTACTCACCACAGGAACACAGTGCTGTGGTATAGTGCAAGTACAGCACTGTTTGGCTGTGGTTTTCCGCTTGGTGGAGGTACGACGCCAGTTCGGGCCGCCCCAAGTCGAGCAAGACGTATTGAAATACATCCTGCTGTGCCCTCCCATATGCCTGAGTATTATTATGTAATATCACAGATAACATAATATTACTATGTTATTTGTGGTATTATGTACTTAAAGATTTGGAGGTATGTATAAAAATGAGCTGGCAGCTACCTTGGACAAAGAATTAAGTCTAGCTATTCAAAGAGGGAACGCTGCCAGTATCTTCGGAACGTTCCCTAAAGGGACCCCTTTAAATAATATATTTTAGTCATCATATTATATTTTTTTAAGCTTTTTAATTTTAGGTTCTTTGTTGTACAATTAGGTTATGTAAATAAATTATATGAAATCTTATTCTAAAAAAAATCTGTTAAATATAATTTTCTTGCAAATATATGTATATGTAATTGCTTCAAAAAAAATGAAATTACATGTAACGTCGCCAAGCGCTGTCTTTACAGATTACCTGCCAACCAACTAGTTGGCAGTTCCAGGTTTTGACCTCCTCAGTCAGTTGGTAATGATAAGCTATTTTCGTTCTGTGTTAATATTATTTATTTATTTCAAAACGTATGTATTTTACATAGCTGCCCTAGCCGAAAACTATACACAGCTTCATACGCTTTTGGACATTATGAATACAATTTTGAAAACATATGAACTAAATATTATTACCAAGAAAACTAAAACAAATTTAAATATGTAGGTAGTTTGATTACCAGTGACTCCAGATGATCTAAGGATATTAATATTAGAGTAGTTATCGCAAAAAAGCATTTAATGATAAATAACATCTTTTGAGAGCTAATATATAAAAGTCTTCTCGGAAACGACTTATCAAGACCTACATCTGGTGTATAGGCTGATATGCCTGTGGGACGTGGACATTAACACAAAAGAAAAGAAATAAACTAGAAGCCTTTGAAACGTGGTTTTGGAGAAGTACGGAAAGATAAAGTAAGGAATGAGGAAGTGCTTGAAAGCACTTCCTCATTCCTTACTTTAAAGAAACAGAACTTTTAAAAAACAGACAACATATAATTGGGAATAGGCGGGGAAAAATGTTGGGACAGTTGATACGACACGATGTACTAATTAATGCTATTAACGAAGGAAAAATGGATGGAAAGAGAGGAAGGGGAAGACCAAGAAACATTTATAACAAACAAGTTAAAAAAAAGTCGGAGTCGTATCGATCAATAGCTAAAAAAACAGAAAATCGTGGAAGGTGGCGAGAGCTCCACCGACAAGAGCACAGCTCTTAAATTATGAAATAGTTCTTATATACACCTACTTACTACCATATGCTTATTACATATTAGAATAACAATAACAATGATTTACTGTTTTTTCCTACCTAAAAGGATCTTCCTTCATAGTAGATCAATAATAGTTTTAAGTAAATCATATATATTTTTAGTTCACTGTATTTTGTGATTAAATTACTTAAATAAACTACACTTTAATAGTCAACTGTATATTTTGGCCATCAATTATAACTTCCATTATTAATTTGGTTACTGACATAGCGCCATCTACTGTGCCGTGTTTAGTTACATATCTATGTTCAATAGATGGCATGTAGAGTTTGAAATAGATAAGTAAATGTAAACGCTTCTGTGTTGTGTGGTGTATTATGCATTCACGATGATAATGTACACACGATATCATGTGTGAAAGAGAGAACCGATGGAGTTCTCTGAAGTTGGTTTGGTTCATTCGATTTGCGTAACATTGTTGATAAACTGGTTGGTGTCTAACGTCACCGTAATTCTTCATACTCGTATGTCATGCGAATGAAGTGAAGTTATGAACAGGTTAGGTAGTTTCGATAGTTTCGCTCGGTTGTATTGTATTATTCCTTGCTCATGCTTCAAAGTTAATTTAGTTGCACAATGATATTGTTTAGTTTGTGTTGTGTTTTGTTTGTGTTCTAGTATATACTTAAATGTAAAAAATGTAAACAAGTTCTTTATGGTAGTTTCTAAAAGAAACTTATTACTCCTCAGTTTATATAAATATATATTGATTTCTAAAACCGGTTCCTATGTCAATCGGTGTTGTTTTATCTATAAAGTTATAATATATTTGAAATGGAGTTTTCATTTAACAAATTAAAAAATATTTTAAATACGAAGAGAGACAGTCAGCTGGTTGGCAGTGGCAGCTTGGAGCCAGAAATAGGCTTTAAGTTGTCATTACATCCAGTTGCTAAGACTTTGTACGTGACAGTTATCGGTGCCCGGCACCTACCGTCCTTGTTTGGGTTGAGTCGCGCCCATGGATACCTAGCAAAGGTAACATCCGGACATTGTTTATATTTACGACGTAAATAAATATAATTGTTACTTTTATTAATGAAATATTTATTTATATTTACTTACTTGAATAAAATATTTTTATAGTAAGTACCTCATTAATACTGACTATAGAGAATAGAGACAAGGTCGCAGACGATTGAAGAAATGAAATAATAATAAAAGTTTTATACAACTGCAACTAGATTTATCCACTAGCACTAGTTACTGTATACGACCTTTGTATGACGGTTATAAATGTTAAGTGCGTCTCCATCGTAAATGGATTTATACTTCGCATATTAAGCCAAATTCCTGGACGACTGCTCGAGTTGTTACGACGGAAAGATACAAAATAAGCAGCCATACCTATCGACATCCTAATAAAGTACGCTCGAGTCCTCCAGAATGGAAACAGTTTTTTTTATAAATGAATTACAATGGAATGCTGGTTATGTCTGCGTCTGCGCTAACAGTATACTTATGCGGGCAGCTCATCAGTGGACGAGATGAGGAACAGGCCAAGTTAAATCATTTAGTTAATTAGTGGTGTCCATGTATATAGCCAGCAGTAGAATTATTGTTAACGTAATTGAATGTTTTTCAATCCGCCTACTCCCTAAAACTGACAGGACCTACTTAGTAGGTCGTACTAGGAAGGCATCTGATCATCTGTGTTAATTCGTCTAGATTTTTTACTTTTCTGGCGGATTTACTAATAATTCAGTTCTACTGTTTCTTGATATTTTTAGGAGGTAGGTGATCATATCATCCTTAAATTTATCCACCTGAATTTCTACCGGACAGCATGTCCATTCCAAGACATTGTAGATCTATTGTTATCTAATTTATATTCGGTTTTGTCCATTTGCTATTTTAGTTGGCCCAGTCCCTCTGGCCATTATTCTAGATTACTTCCGGGCTGATTTAATGTAAAATTTTTTCTTGTATGGACAAGTTATCAATCATCATGTGTTACGTAAGATAGATACATAAAATACGTAGATATCTACTGATAAACGTATAGAAATACCTATTAATACGTTTTGTCATATCTCGAATAAGTTAAAATATCATGGCATTTAGTTAAAACTTATGTCAGAACAATAATTGTTTTTGGGATATTAATACATAAGTATGTTGTTCTTAGGGATTTTCAAAATCCTGATTCGAATTTCAAATTTCTTTACACGGCCAAATTTATCGCTAGATACCTCAAAATCCCAACCCGTGTTCATCATTCTTTTTAGTATTCCTGTAGTGTTACAATCGCAATAAAGAGCATAAAAAATCGGAAGGTAGCGTCAATCGTACTTTCGTATATAGATATCTACATATAAAATATAAAGTTAAATAATTACTAACTTAGGTTTCGGATTTTTAATAAGTATTATTATTATTTAATAGTTGTGTTATAAATGATAATTACACAGATTTTTTTTTGGATCCTTTCAACATTTTTACAATTAAAAATTTAAGCGCCTACTCGTATGCATGCACTCAGGATACCTACATATTACAACTTGCGGGATAGCGGACACACGCTAACATCCGTCTAATTGTTTCACTAATTGAGGCCAACTCCAACTTGCTGCTCACTGATTGTTTATGAACTACCTGCCTACTATTAATTATATAGGTATAGCTATAATTGTTTTAAAACACAAAATGCGATAATATTCATTCTGTGTTACGGCTGGGTGCATAACTCAAACTTAGAACACTCCCATGTCTATGGAGACGTAAATGTGATGTAGCTCGAGCGCATTATATTACATGTAGGGTAAGAGGTGGTGGAAAACAAATATTGTCGCTTTTAAACGGATATTAAAAATATGAAGCTTTCACCTTTTTATCAGTCCTGACTGAATAGGACACGAGTAACAACTTTAAAATATTTAAAACACTGTCGAACTTTTTGAAAGCATATTGTTTTAAGCGAGATATCGAAATTACATTCACACACTAGTGCCAAAAAAAGTAAATAAGAACAGCGATATCTCTCGCAACATATAATTTACATACTCGCGGAGCTTCAAAATAATAAACGAAAATGTTATTAATCTAAAAGAAAAAAAAACTCTGTTTTCTTAAGAATATAATACTATTACAATGGGTTCCTTAAATTTTTTATTGTCTGTTAAATCAACTTTCATTTATCATTAATGGTTATATCGTTATTGTGTTCGTATAACTATGTAGTGGAGGTACCTCTAAAATTTCTCCCTTTGTTAGGAGTACCTAGAACACAAAAAGTTTGCAGAACCTTTTGTATTCTGAAATGAACCATACGTCGAGTACGTATGGCATTGGATATCGACCATAAACTTAATCTGATAATACTTCTTAAATTATGTTATTTGAAATCTTTAGATACCTACCTAAAGTTATATATAATACGAACATTTAATAAGTAATGCTAGGCATATCTACTTTCCCGTTAACCAATTCTTTATCTTTGGCTTATCATTGAGCCATTTTAAAATAATATGAAACATTGTGTCTGTTCGTTTATACATATTGCGATCGTGCGTTGCCGTTGAATTAGTTTTAAATTCAATTGCCTGCAATGAAATTTCGAGTTACAATTTCTCTATGTAAGTATCTAAGGACAGCTAGACATACTTACTTCCGCATTTAGAACATTTGTATTTATTTACAAAAAATGATAATGTATATATTGTATTTTTTTATTTTAATAACGACAGAACGATATATTCATATATTTATTATCTATAAATAAAATGTAAAAGTAGTTTTTATTTTTCCTACATATAAATGAGTAAATCTTGTTTAAAAGTTAATGAAATTATTTTCAGGTGAAAATTTTTCCAGGTGACAGTAAATATGAAACAACATTGCAAGATAGTTCATGGCCCGTATGGAACGAAGATTTTACGTTTCAACTAAAGCAAAAAGATACAAAAAATTCACAAAAACCTGACCTTAAATCTCTTGTAGCCGGCCATTTTTTATCATTAACTATATATGCAGTACTAGAACCGGCTAAACAGGAGTCTGAAAAAAGAAAAAGTAAAACATTACAGTCTAGAAATGCTAAGGTTTCGGGCCAGGATGAGACAAAAGTTAAGGGTGGATTTCTCGAGAAAACGTTCAGCAGCTTTAAAGCAACTAAAGCTGAGGCTGCAACTCAGAAATCTGTTCTTGAGAAGCGAAGGACACTGGGTGCCGCTACTTGGAACTTTGATTCTAAGTTGTTCCAGAATGATCTCAAAAATGGTCTAATTGGTACGCCGGATATTTGGAGGCCGATCAATGCCATAGCTAGCGGCGTGTCATCCTCTGATTCACGGGTACGTAAACAATTCCTTCTTGATATTTACAACTATTTACTTTTATTTATTTATTTTTATCATAATAAACTTAAACCTGCATAATAAAAATGTAAATTATACAATTTTATACGTTTAAATTATACCAGTATAGGTAATTACTTAATTGACAACTGAAGACATTTTGATAACCGTATTCGTGTCACCAAGTTATTAAATATAATATGGATTTCAGTTAAGTTTCTACTAGATTACAAATTTGAATAATTAATGTAGATAGATATATAAATAATACAGCAGCTATATAATATTGGCTCTGAGTAATAAGTGCTCTGTTCCTGCGATTAGTAAAGTAATAGGAGCTTATTAAGGAAAGGGTGTCAGGGTACACGTTATCCCTGATGTTCCTGGCGTCCATGATTCAACAAATGATGATCGTTGATAATGTAATGTGGAGAGTCCACATTTAGCCTGAATTTGTTGATGGAGATGTTAATTTGTAGATGGGTTATAGAAGATACTTACATTTAGAATTAAGGTATTGTTCTTATGAGACCAATATACAAATATTATTATTTCATTATAAATATAATCATCTATTTAAATTAATTTATATAATATATTGAGTAATATAAATGTACAAAAATGAAGTGGAATTTATAGTCTCCCATTTTAAAGCTGGCTGGCATGAGGTAATATTAAATAAACTGTTCAAGGTTGAACAACTTATTTTGCGTATGTTTCCTTTTGCATAAGATTGTGCCAATTCTTTTTTGTTACTTTATTGTGGCTCTACCAAAAAACACAGACAACTCTGAACGACATCTTCTATGGTCTAGCGGTTTAGCACACCGCCTTACCTCCAATGGTCGCGAGTTCGACTCCTCGCACAGTATTTGCATTTATGAATATGATTGTTTGGGTGTTCGTTCAATGTATATTGTTTATGTATTTAAGTATTTTTATATACCTATGTATCAGTTGTTTAGTACATATAACACAAGTTCTACTTAGCTTGGGAGTATACAGCCCTGTATATATATCCTGGGCTTAAAAAACACAATTCTTTACCAATATGTACAATATTCCGTGGATAAAAAAAGAATCCATATGAAAAATGAGCCATTCTTTTATTAACAACGATCATATTATATAGAATGGTGAAAATGACAAATTTTGCCCAAACTCTAGCCTCTCTATAGGATTATTGTTAAAATGCTTAAATATCTATGTAGATCCGTCACTGAGCCTTGAATTCTTAGACCCTTTTGATCTACGTGTTTATCTGTATTTGAATAAAAATAAAGTATTGTATTACAATGATATCATCGTTCTCTCGAGTCTCTCGAGTTCTCTCGAGAATCTGCCGAGTCGTTTAGATAGTGACCAGAAACAAGTACAAATTGGAATGTTTTTTAATCTGTGTTCATGTGAATAGTAAGGTATTCATATATATTTTATTTGTCAGGGAAAAGTATCAGTGTTCTGCCCTTTTCAGGGCGAAACAATATGCTGAGCCACTAAACATTTTGTCATGCTGTGGCACATGATTTACTTTTTGTTTTTATTGTATTGCTATTTATATGAAGATATAAATAAATAATTCTTCTACCTATCTATATTAATTGATAATATAGTGTGTTACTAGAAATGGGATCTAAAGGACCCATGCCAGCTTGATATCCTCATGATCCCTCTTTGAAAAAATCATCGTAAATTCTTAACGAATTCGCCTTGATGGGCGAATTGCATCCTGGTTCTATCATGCTTCAATGGTTCCTCGTCATTAGTGCAGCCGGGTGCACCGTTCCATATTTATTTTTTATAAATAAAACTGATGTCCTCGTAGTGCTCTGGGATGTCCTGAATATTTTTAAAAGGCGGGCTTTTCATTTGTAAAATATTAAACCAAATTTAAATTTCAATACCCATTACTTTTAGTACGTATTAACTATTTCAACTCTATTATTGCCTATTGTTTTTAAACTGAATTGTCTAGGTCATACCAACTTTAAAACTTGCTTCTTTAAATTTCGTGTTGGCAACCTTATATTATTATCCTTCATGTGTTTACTCTGGATGTGATTATTATTCTTTAATTTCTAGTTAAATCTTGCAAAAGGTTGAATTATGTCATTTTATACGTATCCTAACAATTAACAGTGTATATCATTTTTGAAAGTGGAAGCACCATTCATTGGATCATTACCCATAAAAAAAACTAAGGAGATAATATAATACAATTGTGGGGGACTATTAGTATTTCAAGGGATCTAGATAACAATTTCAAAATCAAATCAAAACAAATCAAATTTATTTGCACTAAACATAGGTTTACATTGGTTGTTATTGTAATATAATGTCCCATTATGTTTTGCCTCATTAGGCATGCAAAATATATAAATTTTAAATATTATTTAATTATTAAATCAATTGTCATCAGAGAATTATAAATACATATTATTATTATTACATTATTATTAATTTAAAAACTCGTTTACGGAGTAAAAACATTTGTCGAGTAACCAACTATTTAATTTATATGTCAATCGTCCTCGTGGAAGTGTCTTTATATCATCTGGTATTTTATTATAAATTTTTATCGCCATATGGAAGACATTATTTTTGACCATACTTAATTTCGTTCCATGTATGTACAGCTTCGTTCCTACTCTCGATCTTTGACTTCTTTGGCTCATTTCTTTATTTTTAGGAAATATATCTGGATTTTGAATTACAAATAACACTATTTGTTTAATGTACATTCCAGTTAAGGTCATTAATCTATGTTTTTTAAATAGTGGTTTGCACGAGTCCCTATAGTGGAGTCCGCACATAGCCCTAATGCATTTTTTCTGAATTTTAAAGACTATCTGTATTTGTTCCATTTCCCCATAGCATCAGACCATACTGTAGTGTTGATGTGACATACCCGTAATACGCATTTAACGCTACTTCCAGTGATGCAACTTCTTTAAGACGTCGTAAGGCGAAAACGAAACGATTTAATTTATTACATACTTTATTAATATGTATCTCCCAATTAAAATTTTGATCCAACCGTATGGTAATGAATAATGGCCAAGGAATTTAATAGATAACACTTCTTCTATCTGTTTATCATTGAATTTAATATCTAATTTTAGAGGGATGGCTTTAGTGGTACGAAATTGCATATATTTTGTTTTCTCAAAATTGACAGTCATATTGTTTTCATTTAGCCATGCTACAATTGTCTTTATTGTATTATTAATTTCTAATTCGAAAGTTTCTTTATTATGTCCCTTAATTATAATTGTCGTGTCGTCAGCAAAAAGTATTGATTCATGCAGTGTACTATCTGGTAAGTCATTTATGTATATTGAAAATAATAATGGAGCTAAGATGCTGCCTTGAGGTACCCCATTTTCATTTTTCCTGTAAGCTGATTTGAATTTTATTTTATTTGTATTATTAATAATTTTTGTTATTTCTGTACATTGATATCTATCCTTTAAGTAAGTTTTGAACCATTCATTTGTCGTACCTCTGATTCCGTATTTGCATAATTTGTTCAACAATTTATCATGACTTACAAAATCGAAAGCCTTGCTCAAATCAAAAAATAGCACAACCACTGGAACACTCGTGTCTAAACCTCTTGTTACTGATTTGATCAGCTTAAATATTGCCAGAGTAGTCGATTTATTTTTCCTAAACCCGTTTTGCTCTGGTTTTATAACGTCAAATTTGTTTAGAAATTGGTCAATTCGTTTGTACATTGCTCGCTCAAAAATTTTAGAAAAAATAGGTAAAAGTGCTACAGGTCTGTAGTTATCTATTAATAATTTATCTCCCTTTTTGTGAAGTGGTTTAATAATTGAATATTTCAACCTCTCTGGAAATATACCTTGCGAAAAAGAAAGGTTGATTATGTGGCTTAATATACCTGATATGTATTTCGCGCTTTTCTTAACTATATCTGTTGTAACGTTATCGTAACCTGGTGATTTAGAATTTTTCAGTGCCATAATTATCTGAAAAATTTCATCCGGTATTGTTGGTCTTAAAAAGATGCTTGGTAGTATGCTATCGAACTTTATAACATTGGAGAAATTTTGTGTTTTGCCAGCTGTTTTTTATGAATGAGTTATATCATGTTTTACTTACCTATAGGCAAGAGTAATACGATAGTCACTGCCCGTCAAACAGCAAGGCAATACGAAGGTTACAGGAAGTCGATTGATGCTGGTTTGGTATTCTATAAAATTCTTATGAATGGTATACGACTAATACAATCATTATGCATGTTCTTTTTTCTCTATTGTATCAATGATGAATGCTAAATGCAAATTATACTCATTTGATAGATGTAATATAAATTGTACAATCCGGATAAGACGTATTTTTAAACTAATACGGTGTCATCAAATACACAACTTGATACACATCGACCTG